>NC_059164.1:82670245-83294816 GCF_019923935.1 Bubalus bubalis
AAGAAATCTCTCTTCAACCTGCTAAATGGAGTTTCATACAACGTAATGCATTCAGAGATGTAATTATCTGATCACTTTCACCATATTCCACCTGTGAGAAGCAAGTCAGATTTACCTGCACTCAAGTGGAGGTGATGACACAAAGATTTGTATTCCAGGAGCAAGAATGCTGCAAGCCAACTGAGAATTCTGTCTACCACAGGCATTTTACTATGGTATTCACAGTCTCTTCATCATAGTCTTGTTTCAGATGCTTTTAAATGCAAGAAAATTAATGTGCATCAAAAAGTGGCTTTAAAATTAGGGCTTATTTTCTCACATTGTGCTGGAAGTTTACTGTTGGTTGATGGAGACTTTTGAAGTGTGAAGATTTTTAATTTTGAGAAGCTGAAATCACCAATTTTTCTTTTTGCTGCTCATGCTTTTGGTATCGTACTTAAGAATGTTTTGCCAAATCAGAGTTTTCAAGATTTAAGTCCTATGTTTTTTGCTAAGGGTTTTATAGTTTCAGTTCGTTCTCCCATTTATATATTTGATCCATTTTAACCTAATTTTATGCAGTGCAAATTAAAGTCCAATTTCATTCTTCTGCATGTTTCTATTCAGTTGTCCCAGCATGTTTGGTTGATTCTTCCCTGTGCTATGACCTGCAAAGTTCTACCAGAGGAAAAAGCTAAAGTAATGGTGGGATTTACCTCTTATGTTTCCCTTCTTTCAAATATAAAAACATTTTTCTGCCAATTTTTATTGCCCGAGTGCAGGTGCTCCATGCATTTTGTCCAGTTTTATATTTCTTAATTGTGAGAGAAAAGGTTCAAAACCAGACACTTGGTCACGATTCCCCCATACTATATTTAAACAAAAATACCTATGAGATACTCCTTTTTTTAGTTCTGAGTGGACACTGTAACTTCAGTATTCCTAAAAAGCCATATGGAATCTCTGAGAACCTCACCAAAACTGAGTAAGGTCCTCCCGCCCCCAGCTATGACAGGTCTAATTCAATTTCTCAAGGTCTCTGAACAGGACTCCACCAAGATGCTTCTTGAATGTGTGGGACATCTTCTTTGACTGGGCTGGCTTCTCACACCTGTTTTGCTCCTGGAAGATTAAACCAAAAGGAAAGGTATACCCATCTGAATGCAGAGTTCCAAAGAATATCAAGGAGAGATAAGAAAGCCTTACTCAGTGATCAATGCAAAGAAATAGAGGAAAACAATAGAATGGGAAGACTAGAGATCACTTCAAGAAAATTAGAGAAACCAAGGGAACATTTCATACAAAGATAGTCAAAATAAAGGACAGAAATGGGATGGACCTAACAGAAGCAAAAGATATTAAGAAGAGGTGGCAAGAACACACAGAACTATACAAAAAAGATCTTCATGACCCAGATAACCACAATGGTGTGATCATTCACCTAGAGCCAGACATCCAGGAATGCAAAGTCAAGTGGGCCTTAGGAAACATCACTACAAACAAAATCTAGTGGAGGTGATGGAATTCCAGCTGAGCTATTTTAAGTCCTAAAAGATGATACTGTGAAAGTGCTGCACTCAATATGCCAGCAAATTTGGAAAACTCAGCAATGGCCACAGGACTAGAAATAGTCACTTTTCATTCCAATCCCATAGAAAGGCAATGCCAAAGAATGTTCAAACTACTGCACAATTGCACTCATCTCACACACTAACAAAGTAATGCTCAGAATTCTCCAAGTGAGGCTTCAACAACATGAACCAAAACTTCTGGATGTTCAAGTTGGATTTAGAAAAGGTAGAGGAACCAGAGATCACTTGGAGGATTTTGAGCATTCCAGAAAAACAACTACTTCTGCTTTCTTGACTATGCCAAAGCTTTATTAACTGTGTGGATCACAACAATTTGTGAAAAATACTTCAATAGATGGGAATACTAGACCACCTTACCTGCCTCCTGGGAGATCTGTATGCAGGTCAAGAAGCAACAAATAGAACCTGACAGGACCCACCGACTGGTTCCAAATTAGGAAAGGTGTACGTCAAGGTTGTTCATTGTTACCCTGCTCGTTTAACTTCTATGCAGAGTACATCATGAGAAATGCTGGGCTGGATGAAGCACAAGCTGGAATCAAGATTATCAGGAAAAAGATAAATAACCTCAAATATGCAGAGAACACCACCCATATGGCAGAAAGTGAAGAGGAACTGAAGAGCCTCTTGATGAAAGTGAAAGAGGAGAGTGAAAAAGCTGGCATAAAACAACATTCAGAAATGAAGATAAAGGCATCCGGTCCCATCACTTCATGGCAAACAGATGGGGAAACAATGGAAATAGTGAGAAACTTCATTTTCTTGAGTTCCAAAATCACTGCAGATGATGAGTGCAGCCATGAAATTAAAAGACACTTGCTCCTTGGAAGAAAAGCTATGACCAATCTAGACAGCATATTAAAAAGCAGAGATATTACTTTGCCAACAAAGGTCTGTCTAGTCAAAGCTATGGTTTTCCCAGTAGTCATGTATGGATATGGGTGTTGAACCATAAAGGAAGCTGAACCTTGAAGAATTGATGCTTTTGAACTGTGGTATTAGAGAAGACTCTTGAGAGTTCTTTGGACTGCAACAAAATCAAATCAGTCAATCCCAAAGAAAATCAATCCTGAATTCATTGGAAGGAATGATGCTGAAGCTGAAACTCCAATACTTTGACCAACTGATGCGAAGAACTGGCTAATTTGAAAACATCGTGATGCTGGGAAAGATTGAAGGCAGGAGGAGAAGGGGATGACCGAGGATAAGATGGTTGGATATTATCACTGACTCGATGTATATGCGTTTGAGCAAGCTCTGGGTGTTGGTGATTGACAGGGAGGCCTGGCATGCTGCAATCCATGGAGTCACAAAGAGCTGGACATGACTGATCTACTGAACTGAGTGGAAAACTTCATTTCAGAATACATAGTTTTTGACCAGCTGTATTTTCCATCCCTAATATGTTTTCAGGTAATGATTTTGCCTTTTGAAAGAGATTAAATAGAGTAAAATAGTTCTTAAAAATTACATATTAAATAATAATGGATATATTCTTAAAAACTGGAAGAAAAATGGAGTAATTACCTAGAATGGTAAATAGTTTAAAAGTACCAATAGTACATAAATCTTTTTAAAATGGTAGGTCTTAAACTTCTCTGGTAACTCAATATTTTTCTGAAATTTCTATGGTATTGATATTACACTAACAATAAGGATGATTTTATGCCAGTATAAGCAATTTTAATGGTGTAGCAAACACTATATACTTGTATCTATAAAATGTGATGATGTGCTTTCATATTACACACCATAAGTAATAGTATACAAATATCAAAAAGTATTATTTTGGATTATCAACCATTCTTCTTGACAAAAAAAGGCAAAATTTAAACTAAATTATTGTTACACAAGCAATTAATAGGTCTTAACGTGCCAAAAATAATAAATGAATGAATTCTTATTACTGAGTAGCTAATGAAAGATCCAAGATAAACACATGGTATCAAATGTAAAAAAAGAAAAAAAATAGTACCTCAATTGACATTGAAACATTCTGCTGGTGGCAAGCAATTAAAAATAATCTCTTGTAAAGCTTATATCATGAGGAACATGCTTGCTCTCAAGGTTTGGTTCAGATGCAACTCTAAGGTCGCAAAGATGACTGTTAGTTACACTTGGAAATTACACTTGGAAAGTTGGCCATTTACTCTTTGAGGAGAGACAGGTTGATTGGAAATTCTACTCAGGTACTGCTTTCCTAATTTTCTTCCTGAGCTTGAATAAAGCTAATAATACCATTTGTGTACCATGGTCCAGAGGTAAAAGGATAATGAAGAAGTGGGTGCACTGTGGGCATAATCATAGCTATAGATCTAAGCAAAATTGTTAACAAATATTTTATGTATATGTGTGTATATTTACTCATTCTCTATATATGATTATACTTTTAAACCTCTTATGCTGTATGAATAATATTAATTCCATGCACAGATAATTGCAGATACATAAAAATTCTTGTTTACCAAGCTGTTTTACATTACCTTAATTTAATCAGAAAAGAAAACTGAGAAGAAACTTGAAAGATAAATACTACATCTGGATGTCACAAAACATTTTTTGACATCTGACAGTATAAATCTACCTTTATAGTAAAAATGTAATACATCAAAATTGAAGCATTCAATATTCCTCTGCAGTAAACAATTTAATCCAATGACATTTTGGAAATAAACTGACTATTGTACATTTAAAAAACCGATGAATTTCCTACTTTATATATTTTTTTCTTCACTAAAAATATTTTTCACTTCCCTTTATGACTGCCACATTCTGGGAAATCAATTGTGATTGACACACAATTTACATATATTTATTGAATACCTAGTTATTCATTTATTTGTTCATTCACAATATTAGATTGATGCTGAGTTCTAAAGAACTATATTAGAGAATGTGGTGATATATAAAGCAAGAAAGTGGCCTGTCCTTATCTGGCTTTGTGCTAACTTTGGATATAGGAAAAAATAAAATTGTATAATACTTACAAATTTTAAATTGTGTTACTAAGGAATAGGGGAGCCAAACAGAAGAGGAAAATGCACTAACGGGTAAGTGAATTGGTCAGGGAAAGACTGTCTGAGACTTAAGAGGAATCAAGTCTGTGACACAGAGCAGGAAAACAGCACTCGTTGGAGGATCAGCACATACAGAAAGCTCAATATGGGAAAGAATGTGGTTTTTTAATTAATTGAAAGAACAATAATGCAATGAGAATATAATGAGAAAAGGGAGACTGGCAGAGAATACAATTAGAGTGCCAGGAAGGAGACTGATTATTCAGGGCCTTAGAGGACCCCACAAGGAAATGGATATATTTTTAAAATCCCTCTGGGTGTGTTGAGATGGCATTGAAGCTGCTTAGGGGGATGACTAGAGATATGATGTAGTCTCTGTTGAGAAAAAAATTTTTTGCTATTGTGTGAAAAATTGACTGGCATTAGGCAGAGTCATTTTAGAAAAATGGTAGCAATCAAATTGAAAATTTGCAAGCAAAGGCTCACCAATGTAACAAGCCGCAAAGATTTGCATTTTAGGATAATAACTTATAAAGTAGTTAAATCTAGTTAAAATCACCAATCAGAATAGTAGATAAATTCACTTATCCAAACTTGAACACAAGAAGAAAGACAAATAAAGCAAATTCGAGAAAACAGGTCATAAGATTTTAAGTGAACATACAAATAAATGGAAAGCTATCTAATGAACATGGAATGGAAGAATTAATATTATCTAAATGTCCATCAGTTCAGTTCAGTCGCTCAGTCGTGTCTGGCTCTTTGCGACCCCATGAATCGCAGCACGCGAGGCCTCCCTGTCCATCAACAACTCCCGGAGTTCACTCAGACTTACGTCCATCGAATCAGTGATGCCATCCAGCCATCTCATCCTCTGTCATCCCCTTTTCCTCCTGCCCTCAATCCCTCCCAGCATCAGGGTCTTTTCCAATGAGTCAACTCTTTGCATGAGGTGGCCAAAGTATTGGAGTTTCAGCTTTGGCATCATTCCTTCCAAAGAAATCCCAGGGCTGATCTCCTTCAGAATGGACTGGTTGGATCTCCTTGCAGTCCAAGGGACTCTCAAGAGTCTTCTCCAACACCACAGTTCAAAGGCATCAATTCTTCGGCACTCGGCTTTCTTCACAGTCCAACTCTCACATCCGTACATGACCACTGGAAAAACCATAGCCTTGACTAGACCGACCTTTGTTGGCGAAGTAATGTCTCTGCTTTTGAATATGCTATCTAGGTTGGTCATAACTTTCCTTCCAAGGAGTAAGTGTCTTTTAATTTCATGGCTGCAGTCACCATCTGCAGTGATTTTGGAGCCCCCCAAAAATAAAATCTGACACTGTTTCCACTGTTTCCCCATCTATTTCCCATGAAGTGATGGGACCGGATGCCATGGTCTTCGTTTTCTGAATGTTGAGCTTTAAGCCAACCTTTTCACTCTCCTCTTTAACTTTCATCAAGAGGCTTTTGAGTTCCTCTTCACTTTCTGCTGTAAGCGTGGTGTCATCTGCATATCTAAGGTTATTGATATTTCTCCTGGCAATCTTGATTCCAGCTTGTGCTTCTTTCAGCCCAGCGTTTCTCATGATGTACCCTGAATATAAGTTAAATAAGCAGGGTGACAGTATACAGCCTTGACGTACTCCTTTTCCTATTTGGAACCAGTCTGTTGTTCCATGTCCAGTAGTAACTGTTGCTTCCTGACCTGCATATAGGTTTCTCAAGAGGCAGGTCAGGTGGTCTGTTATTCCCATTTCTTTCAGAATTTTCCACAGTTTATTGTGATCCACAAAATCAAAGGCTTTTGCATAGTCATACTATCCTCAAATTATACAAATTCATGCAATTCCTATCAAAATAGCACTGGTATTTCTCACAGAAATAGAAAAAAACAATGCTGAAGTATGTATGGAACCCCAAAACTTTGAATAGCCAGAGAAATCTTGAAAAAGAACAAAGCTGGGGACATCATACACCTTGACTTCACATTATATTAATAAGCTATAGTAATCAAAACTGAATGATTTTGGTGTAAATGATTTTGGTGTAAAAACAGACATATAGATCAATGTAACAGAATTGAAAACCCAGAAATAAACTTGCACATATAGAGTCAATTAACTTATGACAAAGGAGTCAAGTCCTTATACAACAGGGAAAGAAGAATCTCTTAATAAACAGTGTTGGGAAAACTGGATAGCTACATGTAAGGGAATGAAACTGGACCAAGGGGTTTTGTGTATACTCTGCACAAAAATCAACTCAAATGGATTAAAGGCTTAAACATAAGAACTAAAACCATTAAACTCCTAGAAGATGATATAGGGGATAAGTTCTTTAGCTTTGGTCTTGGAATGATTTTTGGATTTGACACCAAAAGCAAAGATGTAAAAAGTGGAAGTAAATAACTAGGGCTACATGAAACTAAATAAGGGGTTAATATCCAAAAAGCTCATATTACTCAATGACAAATAAAATCTGATTAAAAAATGAGCAGAGAATCTAAACAGACATTTTCCCAAAGAAAACATACAAACGAGCTAAGAGGTACACACAAACTTGCTCAACATCACTGATAACCAGAAAAATGCAAAGGTGCACTATTAGTGGGAATGTAAATGGTACAGCCATTATGGAAAACAGTGATTCTCAAAAAAAAAAAATATAAAAAAATAGTACTACTATATGATCCAGCAATTACACTCCTGGACATATATTCAAAGGAAATAAAATCACTATCTTGTACAAATATCTGCAGCCCCCTTGCAACATTATTTACAACAGTCAAGACATGAAACCAGCTCATATTTTTTTCCTTATGCTTGAGAACGAGAGCCAGTCAACTATATCACAAGTTTTTTAATGCCATTTTGAAATTGTATACTTTTGGGGGTAAATGTTTTGAAATAATATTCAGAGCCTTCAGGTTTCCATGGCTTTTGCACAGAACACCAACGAGCAGAATGCCATCATCTTTAGATTAGGGTGATTCTTCAATTGTTAAAACCTATTTAAATATTATTTCCAATACCAAGAGGGGTTAAATAACATTTAATTTAAAAAATATACTCACGGTTTCATGGTTTATTTTTAGTAGTGTTTGATCTGTTATGATTATAATTAATGTCATTGAACTAAACTATGGGAATAAACATCACTTAGTTCTAAATGTTGCTAGACATATATATATACATACACAGACATATAATTTATGATGAGGTAGCTCAATTAATCTTTTGCATGTGCTATGTGTTGATATAAGCAGCTTGTTTATGCCATCTGCTACAGTTGCAGGATTTAATTCACTGATGATATTGTCAAAAAGATTTGAAGAAGCAAGGTACCCTTATAATTCTGCTTCTCTTAATAATATTTCTCAACTATTTTATAAAGTAACTCTCTCACTGAATGCAAAGAACCCCTGTTGATGGGATCTGGGAGAAGGCATATGTCAAAGTAATCCATTGAAAACTAGAATCTCTTTTGATATTTCCTGTTTATGTGAAAAAGTACAGAGATTTTGTATTCCAGTTTATACATAGATTCTTCTGTCAATCCTGGTTTGAGAAGCCTTCAGTATCAAAATCTTTATAAGTTTATCAAAGACACCTCAAAAGAAATGCTTAGTGCAATGAAATAAATCCTTGTTGGTAGATAACATAGTATTATAGTTACAGTTGCGTCAGCTTATAGTATGTTACTAAAATTATTATCTTTTACTTCAAAGGAAACTAAATCAAATTGAAAACCACCGTGAAGACATATGAGGAAAATAATATATATCTGTTACTTTCATTTTGTTTTATTTAAATTTTTAAAGTTTATTTTTATTATTAAAGATTTTTTTAAAAACTATACAATTTTAAAGGTTACATTCCATTTACAGATATTACAAAATATTGGCTATATCCCAGGTTGTACATTACATCTTTGAGCCTATATTTCACCAAATAGTTTATACATCCCATTCCCTTAACCCCACAGTGCCCCTTCACCCAATACTGATAAGCACTAGTTTGTACTCTAAATCAATGAATCTTCTTCTTTTTTGTTATAGTCACTGGTTTGTTGTATTTTTAGATTCCACATATAAGTGATATCATAGAGTATTTGTCTTTCTATGACTTACTTCACTTGATAAGCATAATGCTCTTTAAGTCTATCCATGTTGCTACAAATGGCAAAATTTAATTCCTTTTTATGGATGAGTATTATTCCATTGTGCATACATAGCACATCTTTCTTATCCATTCAAGTGTTGATGGATACTTGGTTGCTTTCATATCTTGGCAATTGTAAATAATGCTGCTATAACCATAGGAATTCATGTATTTTCATGTATTTGTGTTTTTTTTTTTTTTTTTTTTTTTGGCTATGTACCCAAGAGTAGAATTGTTGGGTCACATAGTAGCTCCCATTTTTAGTGTTTTGAGAAAATTCTATTATGTTTTCCACATTGACTGCACCAATTTATATTCCCACCAATAGTTTATGAGGATTCCCTTTTCTGCAAAACCTCACAAACATTGTCTATCTTATTTTTAATGATAGAAAAAGGCCAAGCACTAAATAATTGATGTCTTCAAACTGTGGTGCTGGAGAAGATTCTTGAGAGTTCCTTGGACTGCAAGGAGATCAAACCAGTCAATCCTAAAGGAAATCAACCCTGAATATTCATTGGAAGGACTAAGGTTGAAGCTGAAGCTCAAAACTTTGGCCACCTGATGTGAAGAGTGGACTCATTGGAAAAGACCCTGATGTTGGGAAAGATGGAAGGCAGGAGAAGAAGGGGACAACAGAGGATGAGACAGTTGGATGGCATCTCGACTCAATGGACATGAGTTTGAGCAACTCTGGGAAATATTGAAGGACAGGGAAGCCTGGCATGCTGCAGACCATGGGGTCTCAAACAGTCAGATATGACTGAGTGACTGAACAACAATCCTGATATGTGGGCTTCCCAGGTGGCTCAGTGGTAAAGAATCTGCCTGCTAAGCTGGAGACAAAGGTTTGATCCCTGGGTCGGGAAGATCCCCTGAGAAGGAAATTGGAACACTCTTCACTATGCTTGCCTGGGAAATCCTTTGGACAGAGGAGCCTGGTGGGCCACTGTCCATGGGGTTGCAAATAATCAGACATGACTTAGTGGCTAAACAACAACAACAATTCTGATAGGTGTAAGGTGATAGATCATTGTGGTTTTGATTTGAATTTACCTGATTAGAGATGCTGAGATCTTTTCATATGCCTGTTGGCTATCTGAACTTCTCCTTTGGAAAAAATATCTGTTCGTGTCTTCTGTCCATTTTTAAACTGGTTTTTTTTTTTTATTATTATTTTGAGTTGTATGAACTGTTTCTATATGTTGGATATTAACTCTTAATTGGTCATATAATTTGCAAATATTTTCTCTCATTCAGTAGGTTTTCATTTTTTCAGTGGTTTCCTTTGCTCTGCAAAAGCATTTTGGAATGAGCCAGCTTCCTCTATTATGTCCTCCTTCCATCCTCTGCCTCTTCGGCCCCACCACGTATGTCTGCACCTCCTGCATGGCCCTACATTCATGGAATGGTGATCATTCTCAGGTATTTCTGGAGAAAAGTCCACATTATTCATTAACTTGTGAGGATTTTAATAGTAATCATATATGCTTGGAGGAGACAGGAGACATTTGAAGATATGTACATTTCTGAGAATGGAGAAGGAAATGCAACCCACTCCAATAGGCTTGCCAGGGAAATCCCATGGACAGAGGAGCTTGGCAGACTACAGTCCAAGGGGTCACAAAAGAGTCAGACATGACAGCAACGAAACAACATACAGAGTTGTTCCCAAATATTAACGTTTATACTCAGCATCTGCATAGACTTAACATACTTGATTGCCTTATGACCATTGGAATTCTTTCTTGCCTACCTGTCTTTAGTTTGCTTCCTGATATTTGTGGCTTGCCTCAGCAATTCCCAACTTACTGTCACATTAGAACATTATTCCAGTGGGTTAATTCTACTTTATTAAAATTTAATGGGATAAATGGCATACTTAATACATTATTGGGCTTACTTTGTGGCTCAGGTGGTAGAGAATCTGCCTGAAAAGCAGGATACCTGGGTTCGATCACTGGATTGGGAAGATCCCCTGGAGAAGGGAAAGTCTACCTACTCCAGTATTCTGGCCTGGAGAATTCCATGGACTGTATAGTCCATGGACTTGCAAAGAGTCGGACACGACTGAGTGACTTTCACTTCAGGTAAATTTCTGAGAACTCCTCAGATTGCCTGTTTCTCCTATGGATATTTCCTGATTACTTAAACAACCCTTTGAATATACTTGTCTCATATATCTGATGTTGTGATTGTCTTGAGAGCTCCTTCTATATATATAACATAATAATTATAATCCAAAGGCCTTTGAATTAATGAGATAAATATTATCAAGATTGTATTAGGAAACATTGTACCTGTTTAAACTCTGTAATAACAAAGCAAAACAAATACTATTAAGTGTTTTCATTCTTTTGAAAATGTGGATTTAGTCTCATTTGATCAACCAGTGCTGGAGATGGCAGTCTGAATACATCCTAACAAATACTTCATTTGTTCTTTGTCCCAACTCAATATTAATTTCCTTTCACACTACATCTTTATTAGATTGCTTGCTAAGTCGCTTCAGTCGTGTCTGACTCTGTGCGACCCCATAGATGGCAGCCCACCAGGCTCCTCTGTCCCTGGGATTCTCAAGGCAAGAACACTGGAGTGGGTTGCCATTTCCTTCTTCAATGCATGAAAGTGAAAAGTGAAAGTGAAGTCTCTCAGTCATGTCCGACTCTTAGCGACCCCATGGACTGCAGCCCACCAGGATCCTCCATCCATGGGATTTTCCAGGCAAGAGTACTGGAGTGGGGTGCTAGCGCCTTCTCTGCTTTATTAGATTGGAAAATCTTTATTAGGTCATCTTTCTTAGAGGCTAATGTAGATTAATTTAAGGAAGATTGTCTTAGACATGTTGATGCTAAGCACAGGGTTATATATTCTCATCCTGTTATCCTGACACCTTTGGAAACATATTCTTCCTAGCTTATCTCATATTCAGAAAATGCTTTTATATAAAGTAACACTTATTACTCACATATATATCCTTAAACATAAATTTTTCCCAAAATTTAATGTCCAAATCAGACCTTCAAATGTTATAAAGTGATTACTGTAAAAATATAAAATAATTAGACTTTGAATAAATCTCTAGACAAGTAAAAAATGTGCCCATGGAGAATTAATATGTTTTTAATATCTACTCCAATAATTTAGAAGCTAGAAGGTAATTAGACCATAGTATCTATTAAGTCATTATAATTTTATTTTTAAACAATTGATATTATAAGAGGTATTGTCACCTTTAAAAGTCATAATGTCTGGAGGTGGCTCCTGGTTATTACAAAAGGATTTCAAGGTAAAACTAATTTGAACTCATATCAATGATCTATCTTCATGGTGCCCTTTAGAATAACTTAACAAAATGGAAAATTTTTACTGTACTTAAGAGAGCACAGAATTTCTTGTTGACTTTAGAGGCATTTTATAATTAATTATTTAAGAATAAAATTAAATTCTGTATTTTCTGGACCCCAGGGGACTTTATGAGTGTAAAATAAATGAGCATTGCTCATGGATCTATCAGGACCCAGATGATACATTTCTTGCACTCTACAGCATGCATTCTGCAAATGTTTCAAAGTGCCTGGTGCCTGTGGCAGTAAATGTACTAAGCCATTAGCTGGTAAATGACTTTGGAAATTAGTTGGAGGTTAATTCTCTGCCTCATTGGCCCCCCCAAAGTGGACAAACTCTAATTGATTTTGATAGTTTTCATAAAGCACTTTTTTTTTTTTTTCTGGTGAATAATGGAGGAGTACTCACAGAGACATCCTCCAGATATGGACACTATTAAAATGGGTATCAATGAGATATCATTAAGAGTTGGTGTTTCTATGCTTAATAAACTCTCCCTATCCTTAATGATTTTGCTGCTTTAAAATACTACAAATTCTAAACTGTCAAAATTTAATTCAATATTTTTGCACTAGCACTAATATCCTATTTCAGTACATACTATTTAGAAAAGAACAGCTATGACCATGTACATTCATTTGTACCTAATAACCTCAGGAAGAAAGAATACAGAGTGATCCTCTTCTGGGAAAGTGGTATCCTCAAATACATCTTGAACAAAAGGAGTAAAACATGACTAATACACATTCACTGGCATGGTTCAATAGTTATGTAGAAAAATTAAGTCAATACTTTTTATTTAAATAAATTTCTCTAATATCTCACCAACAAATCAATTATATCTGTATCTTCTAGAATTGCATTTGCATAATCTAAACTTTTTAAAATCTAAGCTGGAATCTAAAGATAAATAGTTCTGTTGGGTCTTGTATCAAAATAGATTTTCTGAATAGTCTGATGAGATAATGAATATAAAATATCTAATTGTATCAGAAGTAGATTTACTATGCTTAATGTCTTGAAAGAACCAAACCCAAATGTCAAATGGACTATGGACTCTTAATTTTAGAAATTCTAGGATATAACCACAAAAACACAATAAAACAAACATCTTTGAGTAATGAACGTTTGCTAATCTCTGGGCTAAACCATTTTTACACATTATTTAAATATCATATCAATCTGTGACGTCTATTTTTTCCCATGTTAATGATGGAAAAACAGAGGCTTTTAAGTAACTTGTCCAGAACTACACAGTAAGTTCTGGACCTAGAAATCTAACACAGTATGTCAAACTTGAGATAATTCATCAATGAAAAAAAATTTTAAAGGCAGATAGAACATTTTAAAGTAGTACACAATGCTAATATGTCAATTATTCAATCCAATGTCTCCCAGAAACACTCAGTACAAATAAACCCAACTCTTTGCATTACTATGCCAAAGAAATTATTTAGTAATTATGAACAGCATTCTATATTCATGGGAATGCAGATTATGATAGTTACAAATAAAAATGAAATTATATCTTTGTCCACAGGAAGCTTACAATCCATCTAAAAATTAACACAAACTAGAAAGCTCAGATAAACTTTTCTACATTGATGATGAAAATGCTATATGTGGGTTTTTATATTTATATCACAATATAATAATGGGGGACAGTTGGAAGAGATCATGTCATGCAAATCATACAAATAATGAAGAGAAATATTTAACTGAATTCCAGGCCCAAACTAAGCCTGCAAGTTTCCCCTGTCCAGGAGGCTTAGTACAATGGATTTTATTTTCAATGTATTTTAATTATTTTCAACCTAAGTCTCTTGTTTGCTGAGGGGTTGTTTATATGATATAAAAAGATCACTGGAGTCAAATAAATCTATGAGTAACTCCAGATATTATTTCTCAGACCATCAATTTATTGATTGTTAACAATATAGGGAAAATACTTATTACCACTGGCATGAGTTTAAATGAGGTAATGGCCACAATACATCTAGGGCAGTGCCAGCAGCTCAGTAGAGTATGTATCAGTCAGCTCAGGCTGTGGTAACACAATACAATAGGCTAAGTAAAACCATACAAATTAATTTCTCACAATGCTGGAGAATAAAGTCCAAGATCAGGGTGCTTGCTGATATGATTCCTGATGAAGGTTCTTTTCTGGCTTACAAATGTGTGTCTTTTTGTTGAGTCCTCATATAGTAAAGAGAGAGACAGAGAGATAAAGGTTTTGTCTTCATATAGTAAAGAGAGACAGAGAGAGAGTTCTTCTTTTTCTTATAATCTTATAATGACACTAACCTATTGGATTAGGATACCATTCTTATAAACCTCATGTAATGTATGGATGTGCGAGTTGGACTGTGAAGAAAGCTGAGCACTGAAAATTGATGCTTTTGAACTGTGGTGTTGGAGAAGACTCTTGAGAGTTCCTTGGACTGCAAGGAGATCCAACCAGTCCATTCTAAAGGAGATCAGCCCTGGGTGTTCTTTGGAAGGAATGATGCTAAAGCTGAAACTCCAGTACTTTGGCCACCTCATGAGAAGAGCTGACTCATTGGAAAAGACTCTGATTCTGGGAGGGATTGCGGGCAGGAGGAGAAGGGGATGACAGAGGATGAGATGGCTGGATGGCATCACCAACTCAATGGACGTGAGTTTGAGTGAACTCCTGGAATTGGTGACGGACAGGGAGGCCTGGCATGCTGCGATTCATGGGGCCACAAAGAGTCGGACACAACTGAGCGACTGAACTGAACTGAACTGAATTTTAAATACTTCCATAAACCCCTTCATGGATTACTGCCTTGTCATGGTGAAGGGGCTAGCATAACTCAATGAAGCTAAGAGCCAAGCCCAGCAGGGCCACCCAAGATGGACAGGTCATAGAGGAAAGTTTTCACAAAATGTGGTTCTTTGGAGGAGGGAATGGCAAATGACTCTAGTACTTTTGCCTTGAGAACCCTTTGAACTGTATAAAAAGGCAAAAAGATATGACACCGAAAGCTGAGCCCCCAGGTCACAAAGTGCCCAATATGCTATTGGGGAAGAGTGGAGGAGAAATACTAACAGCCCCAGAAAGAATGAAGTGGCTGGGCCAAAGTGGAAACAATGCTCTGGTATGGACGTGTCTGGTGATGAAAGTAAAATCCGATGCTATAAAGAACAATACCGCATAGGAACCTGGAATGTTAGGTCCATGAATCAAGGTAAGTTGGATGTGGTCAAGCAGGAGATGGTAAGAATAAACATCAACATCTTAGGAAGAAGTAAGCCAAAATGGACGGGAATGGGAGAATTTAATTCAGATGACCATTATATCTACTACTGTAGGCAAGAATCCCATAGAAGAAATGAAGTAGCCCTCATAGTTAACAAAAGAGTCCAAAATGCAGTGCTTGGGTGCAACCTCAAAAACAACAGAATGATCTCAATTCGTTTCCAAGGCAAACCATTCAATATCACAGTAATCCAAGTCTATGTCCCAACCATCAGTGCTGAAGAAGCTGAAGTTGACCAGTTCTATGAACACCTACAAGATCTTCTAGAACTAATACAAAAAAAAAAAAAAAAAAAAAAAAGTCCTATTTATCATCGGGGACCAGAAGGCAAAAGTAGGAATTCAAGAGATACCTGTAGTAACAGGCAAGCTTAGCCTTGGAGTATAAAACGAAGCAGGGCAAAGATTAACATAATGCTGTGAAGAATGCACTGGTAATAGCAAACACCATTTTTCAACAACACAAGAGATGGCTTTACACATGGACATCACCAAATGGTCAATACCAAAATCAGAATGATTATATTAATTACAGCTGAATATGAAGAAGCTCTATATAGTCAGCGAAAACAAGACTGGGAGTTGACTGTGGCTTAGATCATGAGCTACTTACAGCAAAATTCAGGTTTGCACTAAAGAAAACTGGGAAAACCACTACTCCAGTCAGCTACGAACTAAATCAAATCCCATATGATTATACAGTGGATGTGACTAATAGATTCAAGGGATTGCTGAAGAACTATGAGCAGAATTTCATAATATTGTGCAGGAGGCTCTGACCAAAACAATTTCAAAGAAAAAGAAATGCAAGAAGACAAAGTGGTTGTCTGAGGCAGCTTTATAAATATCTGAGGAAAGAAGAGAAGCAAAAAGCAAGGGAGAAAGGGAAAAGTGTGTCCAACTGAATGCAGAGTTCCAGAGAATAGTAAGGAGAGATAAGAAGGCTTTCTTGAATGGACAATGCAAAGAAACAGAGGAAAACAACAGAAAGGTAAAGACTAGAGATCTCTTCAAGAAAACTGGAGATATCAAAAGCACTTGATATGTCAGAAAATATGGAAAACCCAGTAGTGGCCACAGGACTGTAAAAAGGTCAACCTTCATTCCCAATTCCCAACAAGGGCAATACTAAAGAATGTTCAAACTATCAGGCAATTGCACTTATTTCCCAGACTAGTAAGGTTATGCTCAAATTCCATTAAAGTAGGCTTCAGCAGTACTTGAATCAAGAACTTCCAGATGTACAAACTGGGTTTATAGAAGGCAGAGCAGCCAGACATCAAATTGCCAACATTTGCTGAATCATGGAGAAAGAAAGGGAATTTCAGAAAACATCTTTGACTATGTGGATCACAACAAACTATAGGAAATTCTTAAAGAGATGGGAATTTCAGACCATTTACCTGTCTCCTGAGAAACTTGTATGTGGTAAAGAAGCAACAGTTAGAATCTTATATGGAACAGCTGACTGGTTCAAAATTGAGAAAGGATTCCGATGAGGCTGTATATTGTCACTCTGTTTATTTAACTTATATGCAGAGTACATCATGTGAAATGCCAGGCTAGGTGAGTTGCAAGCTGGAATCAAGACTGCTGGGAGAAATATCAACAATCTCAGATATGTAGATAATACCATCCTTATGGCAGAAAATGAAGAGGAACTAAAGAGCCTCTTGATAAGGGTGAAAGAGGAGAGTGAAAACGTTGACTTAAAACTCAAAGACACAAAGATCATGGCAGCCAAACACAAAAATCATGGCAGCAAGTCCCATCACTTCATGACAAACAGAAGAGGAAAAGGTGGAAGCAGTGACAGATTTCCTATTCTTGGGCTCTAAAATCACTGAGGATGGTGACCGCAGCCATGAAATCAGAAGACAACTGCTTCTTGGAAGGAAATCTATGACAAAGCTAGACAGTGCATTAAAAAGCAAAGACATCACTTTGCCAACAAAGGTTTGTATAGTCAAAGCTATGGTTTTCCAGTTGTTATGGGATCACAAAGAATCAGACATGACTTGGCGACTGAACAACAAGAAATTATGTAAAGTTTAAAAATAAAATAAAATTAAAAAAAATAATAATAAAAAAAAAGAAAAAAAAAAGAAATTCTAAAAAGCCCTACTTCCAAATTTAGTCACACTCAGAGATAGTTTCACCATATGAATTTGAGAAGGGGAGACATAATTCAGTCAACTGAAGACTTAACCCTAGTATTAAAAAAATCATTTAAAAAAGCACTCATTAGTACAAGGGACACTTTCATCTCAGTTAATGGAGTTTTTGTGACATCTTTTGAAAGTCTTATCTGTTAGGCTGGCCTGATTAAGTTCTGTGTCCTCTATGAGTTCATCTGTAATGAAGCAAAGAGGATTTTTTCTTTCTTTATGTTCTTAACACTGAACTGTGTTTGACATGGTCAAATATAGGGTTATTAGAAGTTAGATAAAGTTACTTATAGGACTATTTGGCATAATGTCTGGGGTATAATTATGGATTTACTAAGAGATTGTTACTGCTGTGTTATAGCTATTTCAGAGCTGGCTGTTTTAACATTGAAATTTTCTCAAAATAGATCTTTTCTGACAATTTTTCTCTCTTTAGATTTGGTGCTACTGTCTCTATGAATTCAGCTTTCTTTTCTCTTTTTAGGTGGTTGATGGCTATCAGAGTTCTTTCCAAGATGCTGCAAAGGATTAATTGTAATTTTCATCCTCTCTTGACTACTTCAAAATGATAGAAAATACAAGGAATGGGTTTTCACAGAAAAACTATAGCAATGGACAGGAAATAAGCATATTTCCTTCAGAGAATAAAACAATAATTGTGTGTTATGGCATCCTAACAGAAATAGTGCAAGACAGAAAACAATAGAACTCCATGTAGTTCAAAGACTATAATTCCAATTCTAGACTGAATGTGTCCTCTTAAAATAAGGGAAAAAACAAAAACCAAAAAACAAAAAACCACACCAAAAACCGCAAGTAAACAAATACAGAATTCATTGCCAATAGACATATATTATAAAATACATTAAAAATAATTCTTTAGACAGAAAGTATAAGATATCAGGTAGATACACAAAAATGTTGAAAAGAATAAGGAGCCAAAGAAGAGCAAATGCATAGATAAACATAAAGTAAAGCTGACTATACAAAACAGTTTCAGTAATATCTTTTGTTACTTAAAATATATATAGAAATAAAATGTGTGTTAAAAACACACATTATAAGAGGAGACATAGAAGTAAGGTGATTTAAGTTACTACATTACCTGAGAAGTGGCAAAAGAAGTCATGAAGACATTTTGTAACCTATAAAGTTAGCATTAAATAAAGAGTAAAAAAATATGAGAGTAATGAATGGCTTAATAGTGGGCAGGGGGAAAAATCAAATGACAAGAGCATTGATTAATCCAAATGAAGCCAAGAAAACAGATATAAAGAATAAAAAGCATATAAATTCAGTAGAAAATAAATGATAGATGCCTATATAGAAACCTATATACTTCCAATCTAAATGGACCAAATACTCCAATTCAAAGGTTAAGATTGTGAGACTGGATAATAAGAAAATCCATTTACAAGCTGCTATAAGAGATCCACTTAGAATAAAATCACAGTAAAAGCATTTGATAAAATTAGAGACATGTTTATGTCACACGCACACACACAAACTTTTAGTACACAAAATAGAGAAGAAACATCACTTAATCTGATAGAATATCTACAAATATTCCACAACAAATATTATGTTTAATATTTTACTTCTGAGGTCAACAATGAGATGAGTATACTAGCTATCACCACTTCAGTCTAACATCTTACTGTATGTCTGAGCCAGTAAAATAAAGCGGGGGGAAGTAAATAAAAGAGAAGGTTTGGAAAAGGAAAACATTTTTCACAGATAGCATTCTTTATGTTAAATTCCCCCCTAAAACTATAGACATAATATTATCACTACAAAATTAGTTTAGACATTTGCTGGAATCAAGAATAACATTTACAATTAATTTTATTTCTATACTCCACAAATAAATAGAAAGTTAATTTTAAAACTCTGTTGTGTATAACAATTGAAAATATCAAATTCCTAGAAGAAAATCTAATGAAAGATCTCTCTTTAAACCAGTAAAAATAATTATTGAGAGATATTAAATTCAAGACAGAAACAGAGTCGTTGATATAGATGAGTCTATATCTCTATATCTCGTCGATATAGAGAACAAACCTCTTTATCACTGTAAAGAGGGAAGAGGGCAGAGCAAGATAGGAATAGGAGACTAAGAAGTACAAACAAGTATGCATAAAAAAATAAATGACAAGGGTATATTGTACAGCACAGGGAATATAGCCAATTTTTATAATAACTATACATGAAAAAATATATCTCCTTTAAAATTATGAATCACTATGTTGCACACCTGAAACTTATAGAATATTGCACATCTACTGTACATTTAATTTAATTAATTAAATTTCACTGAATCTTTTCTCTATCAGCATAAGGTTGAAGAGCATCGGATATGTGCAGAGTCCTCACTCACTCTTGAAGTATTTCTTGGTATGCCACACACATCATTTCTCTGTGCTCTATTGCTTCAGTCTTCTTCATGGACTTCTCCTGCCTCAGAAGTATTTGTGGGTGGTGCACTGCCATAGTCTTAACGTCTGCCACCTGTCTCCACCCTGCACTCAAAATTCCTGTTAAAGGAGGAATGTGGTCCCCAAGATTGCAAGTTTAAATCAGTATTGTGTTCTACATAAAAATAATGAGAAGGCCTTATATATATTTTTTCTGTTTTTCTTATCCTTTGTAAGCTTGGCCAAAAGAAGTCATGCTTGTATTTCATAGAATTCTTAATAAAAACTGCTTCATTTCTATTTGTAACCTCTGTATACATGAACAGAAATCCATGGGACCTTCCCAGGACAGACTTCACTTATGTCCTCTCCCTGACTATCGTTTGTAGTAAAATTTTAGTCTCATAAGTCTTCCCCGAGTTCCAAAGAATAAATTTAATCAAAGAAGGGAGAAAATGCAGAAACAAAGAGAAACACTCAAGCAAGAGACAGTAATAATAGTTTAGCCATTAAACAAAGTCAAGAACCTTTAGTTTCTCCTCGAAGGCTACATATAAATCCAGAGCCTCTTCCTTTGAGCTGTTTTGCAGTACTGAAACCTCCACCAGGTGGAAGAAGTTAACTGTATGCCACCCACAAGCTTGTAGACCCCCAGACTGGCAGGAGCCAGAAGGTCGATGATGTTGACTCACAATCACCTCACTACCAATCAATCAGAAGAATATCCACAAACTGATCACATATCCCATAACACCTCTCTTTCATCCTGTCTTTAAAAACCATTCCCTGAAAGTCACCAGGGAGTTCAGGTCATTTAAGCACTAGTTGCCTGGCCTTGTTGGGTACCCTGCAATAAATTGCAATAAATGCTGTATTTTTCTTTACTACAACTCAGTGACAGCAGATTGCCTTTACAGGACACGGGTGAGTGGACCGAAGTTTGGTTCAGTAAATCTGTCTCTATAGGTTCTCTACAGAGAACACAAAGTTAGGGAGTCCAGCTAGGGCTGTACTTGAAATAAACCCTAGTTTAGACTGTACTGGAAACAAACCCTCATACTCCTCTTTGGGGTGTATGTGATGGAACTTCATGTTTAATCTCTTTAGCAAAAGCTCTCAGCCAGATATGCCCAAGGTCATTTAGTCCACTCTGTCAAGACAACAGCTTGACATGTCAGATTGTGAGATAAAGTGCAAATGGACTATCATTTACACTGAAATCTTCAATGAAAGCCAAATCTGTTCAAAAGATTTAAAGTTAAAGAGTTAAAGATTTAAAGATAAAAAGATTTAAAAAGTTAAAGAGCTTAAGAAAAGAATTCTTGCAGGTCTTTTTATGTATGGTGATTGGAAAGTATAATGTTTTCCTGAAAGTAAGCTCTTAACTGAAAGTGAAGAAGCCTCTGGGCCACATCTCCATTTCCATAATAGGTTGACTTGCTTAATCTACTCTTTTATTGTTTTTTGTTTTTTTTGTTTTTTTTTTTAAATAAGAAGCTGTTCTTGTTTCCAGTGGATGCAATAAACTTTCTAAAAATAAGCTCAGGATTAGATGGATATGTTACATTGAATAAATAGTCTGTATTTCAGAGACAGCTCAAAGTGCTTCTTAATTGTGATTTTATTACTTTTATTCTCAAATAATTCAAGGCAAATTCAATGGTAATATAAAAACTTTTTTTATACATGACTTTGTAACTTATTTAGCATTAAAACATTTGTGCACTCTAATTTATTGAACTAAATATTTTTAGATGAGTCAATATATATGTGACTATTAACTGGATAATATCTTTACAGATTTAGCCACAGGAATTACAACAGTAACTAATTACTTTTTTTTTTCAAATTGATTAAAATAACATTTTTGTTTACTTACTGTGTATATGGGATTCAGATGCAAATTTTTAGGAAACAGAATTCTTCAAATGTCTTCTTATATAAAGTGATTAGAATGTATAATTATTCCTTGAAATTAAGCATTTTTAGCTGAAAGAGAATCTTTGTGGTTTCATTTGTTCTCATGAAAGTCTAATTTAATTTTTCCTTTACTCTGTCCTTTCAATGAAAAGACAATTTTGTTTACCCTGCCTGTAATAAACTCTCTAAAAATGCATTCAGAAATAGAATTAGTTTATCTCTTCTTTAACTCTCTTTTATTCTTTTGATAAACTATGTTGAACTAATAGTCTATATTTCTAAGAAATTTTAAAGTGATTATCAATTATTCTTTCACAACATTTTCTCCAATAATACAAGTCATGTGTACAGACAAAAAATATTAGAATTTGAAAATATTCATCTTTTCACAGTTTTGTATTATATTTAGAGTTTTATTTTTTTCACTTTAATTTTTCTAACAAAGGTGTAAATTAAATTAATATATAGATGTGAAGAGCCGGCTCATTGAAAAAGACCTGGATGCTGGGAAAGACTAAAGGCAGGAGGAGAAGCAGGTGACAGAGGACAAGATGGTTGAATGGCATCGTTGACTCAATGGACATGAGTTTGAGCAAACTCAGAGAGAGTGAAGGACAGGGAAGCCTGACATGCTGCAGTCCATGGGGTTGCAAACAGTCAGACACGTCTGAACAACAATAGTTGAAAAATAATAGGATGGATGCCTTTATAGCTTTGGTCACAGCAGGAAATATTTTTTGAAAGAAAAAAAAAAAAAACAAAAAACAGACTTTAAGAGCATTTTTGGAAACCTACTCTGTTTATGCCATTCTGGAAGGAACTTTGGAAATGGAGTGATTAAGGCCTGTCCTCTAAATGTTAAAAATATAGTGAAAAGAGAGGGTCAATATAACAAGTTCTTTTCTCACAAAGAAAGTAAAGTGACCTAAGTGAAAATATAAAGAAAATGGCTTGAAGGCTCTAAGGAGATAGAGAGCTTATCTACTTGGGTTCAGAAAACGCCTTGTGAAAAATGTAGGCCAGAGCAATTGGAGAGGAAGAGATGGTTGATAGGAGTGGAAATGGTGATAGATTATTGATAAAAGCAGAAGAATGGACCATTCTAAGTCAAAATAATATAAGACAAAAACACAAAAGAAGTAGGAAAAATAACTTCAAGTGGCTTGTTTTCTTTTTATTGGGTGTGAGGAATCCACTAGACACAGTTAAAAATTAGGAGCAATCAGATGGTTCTAAAATCTGAAGTTGAAGATAGTGGTTTTGGTTTGGAATCATATTCTTTTGCTCTCTCTCTCTTTCTTCCCTATACTTTTGCATTGTTAGCTAACTAGGGTTACAATGATAAATAAGCGTGAATCAATTTTCAAGGAACTTCGCACATTAGCTGCAGGTGAGACATTTAATCCAATATTTTTTAATGGAATAGGGTATGTGTCATTTTAAACTATTAGCAAGGTGCTATCAAGGGAGGAACATTTGTTTAGGAAAATTGGGCAAAACTTGACAGATAGCGATATTGCAAAAGTGTCTAGCAGGTATAATGTGGATGACATCCCAAGGAAAGGAGTGAAAACATGCCAAACTGTTCAAACTACAAGCATTTGATGTGAGCACAATATTGTGTACATATGGGAGGAGTAAATAAGAAAGATATCAAATGAAAATTTAAATATCATTCTAAGAAATGTTTAAGATTTATCTTGTACTTGATGGTATATCTTTGAAGGAATATAATTGGGAGAGGCTATCAAATATATTTGTGCTTTAGAAACATTTCTCATATTTTTGAACTCTTTTAGAGTGGGTCACGACATGAGAAAGAAAGAGCCTTTGGCAAGTTAACCCAAAAAGCCAGACAAAACATAAGGAGTGTCTAAAATATATCAGTATCAGATATATTTTATTTTCAAAGAGGGAGTTTTGTATTTTTCAATCTGTGGATCATAGACTTCATGGAGTACTATATGAAGAAGATATTGTATGAAAGTTGGATAAATACACACAGGCAGTGTTTTTAAAGTTTTTATATTTATTTAGTGATAAATAAAATATACATGATTCGAAATACAGGCAATGGCACCCCACTCCATTACTCTTGCCTGGGAAATCCCATGGACGGAGGAGCCTGGTAGGCTACAGTCCATGGGGTTGTGAAGAGTCGGACAGGACTGAGTGACTTCACTTTCACTTTTCACTTTCATGCATTGGAGAAGGAAATGGCAACCCATTCCAGTGTTCTTGCCTGGAGAATCCCAAAGACAGGGGAGCCTGGTTGGCTGCCGTCTATGGGGTCGCACAGAGTCGGACACAACTGAAGCGACTTAGCAGCAGCAGCAGTATCTTTTATTAATATTCTAGATTACTGGCTATTAAGACCTATTAATTTTCATGTTTGGTTGTACCAAAAATTAATATTATATTCATGCTTGAAAATATCACATTATATATAGATGTCTAGTTTATTTTGATTTATATAAGTGGGGAAATGCTGAGACTCCAATATTTTGGCCAACTGATGCAAAGAACTGACTCATTGGAAAAGTCCCTGATGCTTGGAAAGATCGAAGACAAAAAGAGAATGGGTGGCAGAGGATGAGATGATTAGATAGCATCACCAACTTAGTGGACATGAATTTGAGCAAACTTCAGGAGACAGTGGAGGACAGAGGAACCTGGCATACTGCAGTCCACTGGGGTTGCAAAGAGTTGAACTTAGCAACTGAACAACAACAATAAGGTGGGTACACAATAAAAAAAAATTGTGTCATGCACTGAAATTAAGAGATACCGAAGTATACAACTAAAATGTTCAGGTGTGGATTGATCTTGAAGTACCTACAGAATTGTCCCAGCAGGTGTTTAAAAACAAGAGATAATGCCTTGTTCTTACTTTTTGTTAGTCTTTACTGAACTTCATCTATAGACAATTATATAAATATTTTTTAAATTAAAAATACTACAATTCTTCTCCTTATTAGTAAAGCTAAAATAATAATTAAAGCAGAGACTTCATGTGACATTTTGTGAATAATGTATCTTGTATATAAATATGTGACCCTGTTCAATGACATAAGGTGAGACTTAATTTGATGTAATCTTCCCCTGTTACTTTTAGAATGTCAGGCAAAGAATTCTCAGTGTGACATGTGTCTCAGAAAAATATAGAGTTTTAATATTTCTTAGTATCTAATAGTTTCAAAAATTGCTCATGGAAGGAAATATTGCTTAATAAAGCTCACTTGTATTTTTTATATTGTTTATTAGAAGTTCAATTTCCAATGAATTCACCCTCTATTGCATTCAAATTTTGAAAGGGAATTGGTGAAAAGAAGTTATACATCTGTAGCACACATCTAATATTTTGACATGTGGAATTTTAAAACTATTCAAATTGATATAATTCTAAACTGTCATCTGTTGAAAAGATTTGTATTTTTCCTTTTGCTTGGATGAGAAATAAAAGTTCCAGGAAATAAAATACAATTACTATTGAATTTATATATAAAAATCACTAATACTCTTGTTCTTGATATTCCATCTACTATCTGCTATGGTTTGCTTTGGATTAAAAACAACAAATAAAATAGCATAGATTTTTTTAGAGACATTTGTTTCTAAATAGTTTTTGCAGAAATTCCTGAATTTTTCCATCAAATAAGACTGACTTTGCTCTTGCCTTCTGTCACTTAAACAAGACTAGCAAAAGCCTTTCATTTTCTCAGTGTCAAGCTTGAAAACTCTCTAGGCTCCAAATGACCAATTAGTGTCTTCACCAAAGTGGTGAAGACAATTCAGTTATCTTAGTTTAGACACTGAGCTGAGCTTTCACTTATGGCTGTTAACAGCCTGATTATTAGATTTCTTTCTGGGTATAAGCTAAATTCTGTGAAGGATCTTGGAGTTACACAATTACACCATTCAGTTTACCATAGCCTACATGTAACTTTCCTGCTTTTGTTTTACTCTCTTTTTCTTTATATATTATCTTTTGTAATGTAAATTACTGTTGCAAAGAAAAAATATCTATTGTTATAAAATTACTGAAAATCAGTTCACTACAGTTTAGTCATTCAGTCATGTCTGACTCATTGCGACCCCATTAACCCCCGCACACCAGGCCTCCCTGTCCATCATCAACTCCCAGAGTTCACCCAAACCCATGTCCACCGAGTCCATGATGCCATCCAACCATCTTATCCTCTGTTGTTCCCTTCTCTTCCTGCCCTCAATCTTTCCCAGCATCAGGGTCTTTTCAAATAAGTCAGTTCTTTGCATCAGGTGGCCAAAGTATTGGAGTTTCAGCTTCAATATCAGTCCTTCCAATGAACACCCAGGACTGATCTCCTTTAGAATGGACTGGTTGGATCTCCTTGCAGTCCAAGGGACTCTCAAGAGTTTCTCCAACACCACAGTTCAAAAGCATCAATTCTTGGGTGCTGAGCTTTCTTTATAGTCCAACTCTTACATTCATACATGACCACTGGAAAAACCATAGCCTCGACTAGACGGACCTTTGTTGACACAGTAATGTCTCTTCTTTTTAATATGTTATCTAGTTTGGTCATAACTTTCCTTCCAAGGAGTAAGCATCTTTTAATTTTATGGCTGCAATCACCATCTGCATTGATTTTGGAGCCCCCCAAAATAAAGTCAGACACTGTTTCCACTATTTCCCCATCTATTTGCCATTAAGTGATGGGACCGGATGCCATGATCTTAGTTTTCTGAATGTTGAAAATATGTCCAATCTTTAAGAACTGCATGAGCATTTTATAAATGAATTCCAATTTAATAGTTGATATATTTAGCACTGGGGGTTTCCCAGGTGGCTCAGTGGATAAAGAATCCTCCTGCAAAGCAGGAGATTCGGGCAGATGTGAGTTTAATCCCTGGGTTGGGAAGATTGCCTGGAGGAGGGCACAGCAACCCACTCCAGTATCCTTACCTGGAGAATCCCATGGACAGAGGAGCCTGGTGGGCTACAGTCCATCGGGTCACAAAGATTCAGACATGACTAGTGTGACTGAGCACGCATACATAATATTTGGATATTTAGATTATGCACTCATTCAATTCTCACCTTTAGTATCTGAAATAGCATTTTATCTGAGATTTCTATATGTTTTGTTTTCACACTTTTATTTTTCACTCTATATATTCGTTAGTGGAATATCAAAGCAAGATTATTATATAGCTGTGTCTTGAACAGCAACCCCTACGAAACAATGTGTTAATTAATGAAGTTAAAAACCATAAAATACTTAGAATACAAGAAAGTGTATATAAACATGATTTTATACTATTCTTTAATCTTTTATATGCTTGCAATTATCCTATTAAAGAATTTCACCAGTATTTGCAAGTTGTTCCAATATAATTACAATAAATTCTGCTGTATTCTCAATTCTTAATTTTCACTATCAGAAGTGATAATATGATTCTCTCCTATTGTTCTTATAGAACAGTTTTATACAAACTTCTTTGGATATGATCCAATGGACTACTTTATGAGAAATTAGTGCTTGACTATATTTTTCACTTTCTAGTATCTAACATGATATTTAAGTTTACTTTATTTGAAATAAAAAAGGTATTTTATATATTTTATACTTAATGTAACTATTTTAATTTAAATAAGTTTTGAAATAATTTATTTTTGAGAATTTCAACTTAGATAACTGAACTTTTTTATCAAGAGCAATTTCAGCAGCAAATCCCTCACAGATGAGATTTAGCATTTTCACTGTTACTGTTTCTCAGAATGTGATTTTGTGAATGTCAACTCCAGTTATTCTCAAACATATTCTCTGAAAGACATTCAGCTTTGCTTTGTTACCTGTGTCTCAGTCTCTGCCTTATCCCACTTACTCTGGGCTATTAAAGCAGACTCTTTCCTATTTCAAAATCCTCAAAATTCAGTGCTATTCTGGCTAGCTGTCTTGTCCCTGAATTAGGTGCTAAGGCCCTACTGTAAATTGACAAACATCCTTCACACTATCTGCTTGGATTTCTTAACTCCATCAAATATAATCAAATAAATCTATGTTAGGAGATCTTGTTAATCACTCATCTACCCCCATGAAAGAATCATTTAAGATGACCTTTATTGCTATACTCAAAGAACAAGAGGTGAATTTTCAGTCCATGATAATTGCCCTGTATCTTCCCTAGGCACAGAGCAGGCCTAACGACAGTAACTATTTCCTCATGTTGGCCTCATCTCACAGCAGTTAGCCTGATAATGCCCACCATTCTGGTGGCATAAACTTATATATCAGGTCTCCAAAATAATATTCATAAATGGGATCTGAAAAATTATGCCAGAGTAAAAAAGTTCCACCTTAGTTTCCCTTAAAACTTTTGAAAATTGCTATTATTTACTGTTGGGGCAGGAGGAAATTGAGGAGAAGGGGCAGAACATGTACAAGGCCTGCACAATTTAGACAGAAAAATCTCACTTCTTGGGTCATCACAGCAAGGATGGTGGCCCTATCAGGGCCTGTGAATATCATAAATTAATTTTCGATAGCTATGTAACTAACTATCACACACCTAAAGACCAATATTTTTGATTTAAGGTAGAAGAATAAGTAAGAGTCTTTCATACGCTATTTGTGAGTTTCAAAAGTGTTAGCAATTTTAATTCCTAAGGGAGATTTTATTTATTTCTTGTTGAATCTTTCATAATATAAAGTAGCATAAAAGCAATGTGCTCTCTTTATATGAATTTAAGGAGCAAAAAATAATTTTAAAGTTATGGTTCTAGGACTCAAAAGAAGGAACATTTTTTATGTGTCCTTCTAGTGAACCTTCTTCTGTTTAGAAATGTTTAATTATATCAGTAAAAACATATAAGCACACACTCACAATTTTCATTAAACAAGAATCATCTAAGAACAATAATCAGTAACTAAGAACAAAAAGCAGAAACTTTGTTTCCTCTGAATCTTAGTCTAAATTTACCCCATTGGTATTTCCCTGGGATCCAATTTTTGGTCAGTAACAAGTTCTGAATAGTAAAAGTAATGGAGTAATTTTAAAGTGTAACTGAAAAACCAGTGATTACAATTTCTGGTTCAGGACAGAATGCAGTTTTAAAAGTTAACACTGCCACTGGCATCAACTAGAGAAACGCAGTTCAGTTCAGTTGCTTGGTCGTGTCTGACTCTTTAAGACCCCATGGACTACAGCATGCCAGGCTCCCTGTCCATCACCAACTCCTGGAGCTTACTCAAACTCATTTCCATCGAGCTGTGATGGCATCCAACCATCTCATCCTCTGTCATCCCCTTCTCCTCTTGCCTTCAATGTTTCCCAGCATCAGGGTCTTTTCCAATGAGTCAGTTCTTTGCATCAGGTGGCCAAAGATTTGGAGTTTCAGAAAAAGACAGACAAATTACTAAAACATATAACTGAATGCATCAGAGAGCTGTGGAAACAGTAAAAACAACATGTTCAAAATTTTCAGAAAGGAAGACACCTCGCTAGAAAGACAGACCAGTGGGAAAAGAATTGGTTTTTGCT
Source organism: Bubalus bubalis (assembly GCF_019923935.1). Taxonomy (NCBI): domain Eukaryota; kingdom Metazoa; phylum Chordata; class Mammalia; order Artiodactyla; family Bovidae; genus Bubalus; species Bubalus bubalis. The sequence continues at coordinate 82,699,645 of NC_059164.1, forward strand.
CACTGTCAGTTATCTTCTTCAAAACCATTGTTATAATTTGAAGCTGTGTCATCAGGTGACTGGGGAGTCAGACTAGGAAAGTCTGAGGGTCAAAAACGGACATTATTCAGGTTTAGAGTTCAGTATATAACTTCCAGGGGAGAAATGAGAGAAACAGAGTCTTTTAGTTTTTTATTACTGAGCCACAAATTCAGCATCTTAAGTGAGTGAAAGTCGCTCAGTCATGGCTGACTCTTTGTGACCCCATGGACCATAGAGTCCAAGAAATTCTCTAGGCCAAAATACTGGAATGGTTAGTCTTTCCCTTCTCCAGGGGATTTTCCCAACCCAGGGATCAAATCCAGGTCTCCTACATTGCAGGCGGATTCTTTACCAGCTAAGCAACAAGGGAAGCCCAAGAATACTGGAGTAGGTAGCCAATCCCTTCTCCAGCGGATCTTCCTGACACAAGAATAGAACCAGGGTCTCCTACATTGCAGGTGCATTCTTTACCAACTGATCCATTTACTATTTTGCAGGCTGCAAGACTGGATGGATTCAACTGGGTCTCTGCTTAGAGTCTCAAAAGGCCAATGTCAAGTTATCAGCATGGCTGGGTCTTGTCTTGAATATCTGGGGTAGATTATACATCCAAGATCATAAACATTCATTTCCATATGACCGGAGGACTGAGGTCCTTTTCCCTGTTTGCTGTTGTCTGGGGTTGCTATCAGCTTCTAAAAGCCACTCTAAATATTTCTACCTAAAAAATAAAGGCAAAAGTGGAAAACCTTCTATAGAAATAAAATAGAAAATAGAAAACTCCAGTACTCTTGCCTGGAAAATACCATGGACGGAGGAGCCTTGTCCTCGGCTACAGGCCATGGGGTCGCTGAGGGTCGGACACAACTGAGCGACTTCACTTTCCCTTTTCACTTTCATGCATCGGAGAAGGAAATGGCAACCCACTGCAGTATTCTTGCCTGGAGAATCCCAGGGGTGGGGGAGCCTGGTGGGCTGCCATCTATGGGGTCGCACAGAGTCAGACACAACTGAAGTGACTTAGCAGCAGCAGAAATAAAATAATGTAGAAATAAAATAAATTAAGTAAATAAATAAATAAAATAAAATAAATACGGAAATAAAATAAAATATAGAAATAAAAAAGAACTATAGAGTTCTTTTATAAACAATATTTGACACAGCATATTCTAGAAGGGAGATATGCAAACAGAAAACAAATGGTGATGAATAAGTACAAAAAAATGGAAAAATATAAGCAGACCAACAGCTTATAATGATTTTGGAATTTGGCACATAAACCTCTAAAATAACTATTATTGAATGGTTACAGACAATAAAGGTAAAAAGTTCAGTTCAGTTCAGTTCAATCATTCAGTCGTGTCCCACCCTTTGCGACCCCATGAATCGCAGCACGCCAGGCCTCCCTGTCCATCACCAACTCCCGGAGTTCACTCAACTCACATCCATCGAGTTGGTGATGCCATCCAGCCATCTCATCCTCTGTCGTCCCCTTTTCCTCCTGCCCCCAATCCCTCCCAGCATCAGAGTCTTTTCCAATGAGTCAACTCTTCGCATCAGGTGGCCAAAGTATTGGAGTTTCAGCTTTAGCATCAGTTCTTCCAAATAACACCCAGGGCTGATCTCCTTTAGAATGGACTGGTTGGATCTCCTTGCAGTCCAAGGGACTCTCAAGAGTCTTCTCCAACACCACAGTTAAAACCATCCATTCTTCAGTGCTCAGCTTTCTTCACAGTCCAACTCTCACATCCATACATGACCACAGGAAAAAGCATAGCCTTGACTAGATGGACCTTTGTTGGCAAAGTAATGTCTCTTCTTTTAATATGTTATCTGGGTTGCTCATATCTTTCCTTCCAAGGAGTAAGCGTCTTTTAATTTCATGGCTGCATTCACCATCTGCAGTGATTTTGGAGCCCAGAAAAATAAAGTCTGACACTGTTTCCACTGTTTCCCCATCTATTTCCCATGAAGTGATGGGACCAGATGCCATGATCTTTATTTTCTGAATGTTGAGCTTTAAGCCAACCTTTTTACTTTCTTGTTTCACTTTATCAAGAGGCTTTTTAGTTCCTCTTCACTTTCTGCCATAAGGGTGGTGTCATCTGCATATCTGAGGTTATTGATATTTCTCCTGGAAATCTTGATTCCAGCTTGTGCTTCTTCCAGCCCAGTGTTTCGCATGATGTACTCTGCATAGAAGTTAAATAAGCAGAGTGACAGTATACAGCCTTGATGTACTCCTTTTCATGTTTGGAACCAGTCTGTGGTTCCATGTTCAGTTCTAACTGTTGCTTCCTGAACTGCATACAGGTTTCTCAAGAGGCAGGTCAGGTGGTCTGGTATTCCCATCTCTTTCAGAATTTTCCACAGTTTATTGTGATCCACACAGTCAAAGGCTTTGGCATAGTCAATAAAGCAGAAATAGATGTTTTTCTAGAACTCTCTTGCTTTTTCAATGATCCAGCAGATGTTGGCAATTTGATCTCTGGTTCCTCTGCTCTTTCTAAAACCAGCTTGAACATCTGGAAGTTCACGGTTCACGTATTGCTGAAGCCGGGCTTGGAGAATTTTGAGCATTACTTTACTAGCGTGTGAGATGAGTGCAATTGTGCGGTAGTCTGAGCATTCTTTGGCATTGCTTTTCTTTGGGATTTCAATGAAAACTGACCTTTTCCAAAGGTAAAAAGGACAAACCATAAAAAAGGATGAATTACAACAAATAACCTTATTATTAATGATTATGCTTTCCAAATTCCAATGTGTAACAGGAAATAGAAAGAGCAAGAACTTGTATTACTTTGTAATAAATCAAAGACAACTGTTGAAACATAATGAAAAATATGTAGAAAGTCAGATATGCAGATGATATCACTTTAATGGCAGAAAGTGAAGAGGAACTATAAAGCCTCTTGATGAAGGTGAAAGAGGAGAGTGAAAAACCTGGCTTAAAACTCAACATTCAAAAAACAAAGATTATGGCATCTGGTCCCACCACTTCATGCAAATAGATGGAGAAAAAGTGAAAATAGTGTCAGATTTTATTTTCTTGGGCTCCAAAATCACTGTGGATGGTGACTTCAGCCATAAAATGAAAAGACACTTGTTCCTTGAAAGGAAAGTTATGACAAACCTAGACAGCCTATTAAAAAGCAAAGACATTACTTTGCTGACAAAGGTCCGTATAGTTAAAGCTATGATCTTTCCAGTAGCCATGTACTGATATGAGAGTTGGACCATAAGGAAGGCTGAGAACTGAAGGATTGTTGCTGTCAAACTGTGCTGCTGGGGAAGACTCTTGAGAGTCCCTTGGACAGCAAGGGGATCAAACCAGTCAATCCTAAAGGAAATCAACCTGATTATTCATTGGAAGGACTGATGCTGAAGCTGAAGCTCAAATACTTTGGTCATCTGATGTAAAGAGCTGATTCGTTGGGAAAGACCCTGATGCTGGTAAAGACTGATGGCAAAAGGAGAAGACAGCGACAGAGGATGAAATGATTGGATGGCATCACTGACTCAATGGATATGAGTTTGAGCAAGCTCTGGAAGATGGTTAAGGACAGGGAAGCCTGGCATGCTGCAGTCCATGGGGTCACAAAGAGTTGGACATAACTTAGCAACTGAACAACAACAACAAGAGAGTTAACAGAAGTGAAAATGTAGTAATAAAATACTAGATTAATACTAAAGAATTAATAAAAGAATGAAAGGGAAACATAAAACAGAAATACCAGGGACAACAAAATTATGCTATTAGATACAAACACAGTGTTTCAGCAAATTACATTAAATATATGTGCATTAAATACCAAGATCATCAGAGTGGAATAAAAGAAACAGAAGCAAAATATAAAATAAATACAAACTATAAGGCCACAAAGAGTCTTAAAGAAATGGAAAAAGGTATAAAATAAAAAACAGTAAGTTAAAGAAAGATGAGGAAACAGAACCAGTGTAAGATAAAGTTAGTATTTCAAATCTGCCTTCAATGAAGGAAATGAAGTTTCAATCCCTGAGTCAGGAACATCCCCTGGAGAAGCAAATGACAACCCACTTCAATATTCTTGCCTGGAAAATCCTCTTTCCACAGAGGAACCTGGAGGACTACAATCCATGGGTTTGCAAAAGAGCTGGACAGGACTTAGAGACTAAACAACAACAAAAAGCCCTAGCCTGCTGAAGCAGACAAATTCATAAGATACAAAAATAGGAATGTTTGCTGTTACTTCCCCTATAAGGACTTTATTCGTCACATGTCTTGATAATTATATTTGTGTAATTAATTGCTCTGATCCAAGACTGCCAGATGATAATAGACTGAACCAAGTCCCCCAGGTACTGAGAAGGCTATAAAGCTATTTCTATCGGTATTTATGTTTCAAAAGCAATGAAGCTCTAGAGTGTGAAGTGAAGTGAAAGTGAAGTCGCTCAGTCATGTCTGACTCTTTGCGACCCTGTGGACTGTAGCCCACCAGGCTCCTCCATCCATGGGATTCTCCAGGCAAGAATACCGGAGTGGGTTGCCATTTCCTTCTCCGTTCATTAAAGCCAAGACACATAGGGCTATGTAAGTCCTGGAGAGATTTTACCTATACAATATTGGGATGGAATAAGGAGGAGACTCTTTCAGGATGAGAGAGGGCCAGCTGTCATTTCCCCTCTATAAGGAGGGAAAAGGTTTTTTTCTTTGTCCCTGTGATGATGGATGTTAGCCAATCATGTAGGAAAAATTCCATTCTGATCATGCCCCCTCATGGGTCAGATCGGGGACAATGTAGGGAAGGGGGACAACACATTTTTTATTTCCTGTATAGCAAATAATATTTTTTTCTTATCAAAACACCTCATGTATGCATTCAGGGTAAAATTAATAAAGATAAATAATATGAAGTCAAGAATTAAGTGACAAGATATTTCCATGAAGCCTGATATTAAGGTGGAGACACACAACAAACAGCAATGCAATCAACAATCTGTAACAATGAAGGAAGAAGCCAATTAAAGACGAACTTACTATGGCACCCAGAGTGAGAAAATCCTAAAACTGCTGAAAGAATGCCTCCTAGAAAACTCCACATATCAATCTGAAGAAGAAGCTGAAACTTGGATGTGGGTGCACCTTACAGCAGCTGCTGCTTCAGTCGCGTCTGACTCTGCGACCCCATAGACGGCAGCCCACCAGGCTCCCCCGTCCCTGGGATTCTCCAGGCAAGAACACTGGAGTGGGTTGCCATTTCCTTCTCCAATGCATGAAAGTGAAAGGTGAAAGTGAAGTCGCTCAGTCGTGTCCGACTCTTAGCGACCCCATGGACTGCAGCCTACCAGGCTCCTCCGTCCATAGGATTTTCCAGGCAAGAGTACTGGAGTGGGTTGCCATTGCCTGCTCCTTACAGCGGCCATTACTACTTAAATGCAAGGGGGAATGTTGTTCGGTCAGAAGAAAGACTAAAGACCACACTGTGTATAATGGTATAAGAAAAGTAGAACATGGATAAATATCTTTCCAAAAAAAAAAGATAAGAAATATCCAGGATATTGAGATATATATTTAAAAAATAAAAGAAAGATCCAGTACACATATAATAAGTAAGGAAAAGGGAGTTGATGTGTTCAAGGGGAGAATGTGACAGGATTAAAAGAAAAACTGTAGGTTCTTGCGTTTTTCTATGATGCTTTCTATGAAGAAATGCATTTGATGGAAAACTGTACTGCCTTTCAAGAGATTATGTGGTAGGAACCAGGCTATTAATTCAATTGGAGTGATCCCTAGGGACATATTTGAAGTTATTTAAATCCTGCAAAGCAAGAAGCTTAATATGAGCTGCAAATCAGCTAATTGATATAATTTATTTTGGTTACTAGCAGGAGAAAATGGAATAGTGCTAATGGGAAAACCTGTGGTATTTTGTTTGAACAGTGTGAAGTGACAGCGTATTCTTTCTCAATAAGAATATAATAATGGCTAAAGGAATACAAATGCTTAGCTGCACTGAGACAAGCAGGGTAGGCATAACAAAAGGGAAGACTTCAGATTGAAATCACGGTCTATTGTTTCAGCATTGACCTCTTTGCTTATATTCTTTTTCTTTGACTACTGGAACTGACAACATCTCAGAAAAGTGGCGGGAATGTTCTTCAGATGATGTATGAGAAACCTGAATGATGGTCTTTTACCTTCTAGTCATATGCCTGCCTCAGTCGAATACGAGCTCAGCTTGCCGCTCTCAATGGAAAACTCAAAGATGCAGAGAAACCAGTATTATTTTTTGAACGATCTGTGTATAGTGACAGGTATATAAAAATGACCTTACTTGTCAATTTGGAATCTTGGCTTAGAACTGGACTTTCCCCCCTGTTTCCTGGGGATCAAAGGAACAACAGACTCAGAGTAATAGAGATTTGAGATGGAAAAAGACATTTAATACCTTCAGCAGTTTGATACTAATGGCATTAGGGAAGTTCTAGAATACTTTTTTGGCTTCCTTGGTAACTTAGTGGTAAAGAATCTGCCTGCCAGTGCAGGAAATGTGAGTTTGATCTTTGGGTTGGGACGATCCCCTGGAGAAGGGCATGGCAACCCACTCCAGTATTCTTGCCTGGGAAATCCCAGGGACAGAGGAATCTGGCAGACTGTGGTCCGTGGCATTGCAAAGAGTTGGAAATAAATCAACTGACTAAACAGCAACAACAACAGAATAATTTCTAGCTGCCATGGAAACTGGTGGGGTGTGGTGGCCATCTCATCTCTTTCAAATTTGCAGAGTTTTTATTTCTTCCAATCCTCTTAAAATTCTTATCGGCTCTGGTTAAATCTGGATCCCTATTCTAGATTTGCACCTGGAACTAGGAGGTCATATATCTCTGAGGGGGGCTTAGAATTAACCCACTCCAGTACTCTTGCCTGGCAAATCCCATGGAAGGAGGAGCCTGGTAGGCTGCAGTCCATGGGGTCGCTAGGAGTCAGACACGACTGAACGATTTTACTTTCACTTTTCACTTTCATGCATTGGAGAAGGAAATGGCAACCCACTCCAGTGTTCTTGCCCTGAGAATCCCAGGGACGGGGGAGCCTGGTGGGCTGCCGTCTCTGGGGTCGCACAGAGTCGGACATGACTGAAGTGACTTAGCAGCAGCAGCAGCAACAGCAGCAGCAGAGGGTCTGCGGAGAAGGCAATGGCACCCCGCTCCAGTACTCTTGTCTGGAAAATCCCATGGACGGAGGAGCCTGGTGGGCTGCAGTCCAGGGGGTCGCTAGGAGTCGGACACGACTGAGCCACTTCACTTTCAGTTTTCACTTTCATGCATTGGAGAATGAAATGGCAACCCACTCCAGTGTTCTTGCCTGGAGAATCCCAGGGACAGGGGAGCCTTGTGGGCTGCTGTCTATGGGGTCGCACAGAGTCGGACACGACTGCAGCGACTTAGCAGTAGCAGCAGCAGGGGGTCTGACTCCCTACCACTTTATTGTAACTATCTCTGCCCGCTAGAACCATGGCTTGTTGTGGAGAGGCCCAGAGGACTCTGCCTGCTTAATCTCGACTAATTCATAGTCTGTTAAACACTAGTAACTATGGGAGATCTGCCAAAATTAAATAAAAATTAATAAATTATTGAAAATGTAGAGAATTCTGAAACCTCTAAAACTATTAGTTGTTCTTTTTAGGTAACAATGAAATGAAAATGGAATTAGGATATGTCTTTTATCAGATCTATAAATTGTGAAAAAAGAATTCTCACAGCTCAATAATAAAAAGGCAAATAATTCAGTTTAAAAATGGACCAAGGATTTGAATAGATATTTCTTCAAGGAAGATATTCAAATGGCCAATAAGTGCAAGCAAAGATACTCAATATCATTAGTCATCAGGGAAGTGGAAATCAAAATTACAATGAGACACTACTTCACACTAGATGGCTAGAAAAAAAAATTTAGACAATAAATGTTGGTGAGAATGTGGAGAACTCAGAACCCTCATACATTGATGGTGAGAATGTAAAATAGTGTTGTTGCTTTGGGAAATAATCTGGTGGTTTCTCAAAAGATTAGACATAATGTTACCATAGGATCCAGCAAATACATTCTAAGGTATATAACCAAGAGAGATGAAAATATGGGTACACAAAAACTGATACACAATCGTTTACAGCAGCATTATTAACAAAAGAATTATAGTCAAAAGATGGAAAATACTCAAATGCGCATCAACCAATAACTAACCAAAATGTAGTATAGCCATATAATGGAAAATTATTCTGTCATAAAAGTGAATGGAGTTCTGAAACAGGCTACAGCATGGATGAACCTTGAAAACATTTTGCTAAGTAAAATAAGTCAATCACAAAAGACCTTATTCTGTTAATACCAAATGTCCAAAACAGGGGCATTTTAAGAGACAGAAAGTGGATTAGTGGTTGCTGGGTAATGGGGAATAGGGGGTGATGAATAAAGGGTATGGACTTATTTTTAGGTGATAAAAATGTCCTAAAATTGACTATGATGAAATTGCACATATTTGATTAAAAAAAGGCAAATGAGTTGCATACTTTATATGGCTGAATTGTATGGTATGTGAATGTACCTCAATTAGAATTTCTGTCTTTAGCCTAATTCCACAAGCATCACTTTAATATATATAGAAAAAACTTTGAGAATGACTTTATTGAGATGCCACCAGTAATTTAAGTATATAAATGTTTTCCTTCCACATTTTCACTCCATTTTGGGTAACCAGACTTCTTGTACTTCTCAGCTACTGGCAGGGCAGAAAGTCAAAAATCAACATCCTTCCTAGATCCTACTATCTTTAATCCTGGGCTCCTGAAGTGGGTTATTAAGTAGAGGCATTGAGCAGAAGAGTAGGAATATGAAATGAAAGAGACATTCCCTTACTAAGAAGGAGAAAGTGGTCCATGAGTCTTTTAAGTGCTATAGATTTGGCAATGGCGATGAATGGATGTATGGAAAGAACGCAAAGTGTCATTATGGCTCATGGCTGAATCCTTTGGTGAAAAATGCTCCAGGCTGGAGGGATCTGCCTCACCCAAAGTCATTCCTCCTCTGCAGGGACAGATCACCTGGAACTGCTGGTTCAGCTGAAGAATGTGGGGATGCAAAAATCGAGCCTGCTTGCTAGATCAACTCAGATCTTTGTTGCTACTGCATCATAGTTCAACCTCTCTGTCTGCCTAATCCTGCAACTTTTACTTCCTTCTAGAGCATTTCTAGAAAGCTCATCAATGAATTGCCTTTGTATGAATTTCCAACTAGGAGTCTTTTTTCTGGGGCTCTTATCTAACACACCACCAAAACACTCAATGAGAGGGTGTGTCAGCTTTAAACCCCTGCCAAAGCCAGAGTGCTTATAGTTGCTCACTCATCAGGTACCAGACAAGGAAGATCTGTTGTGCTTCTCTCCTCTTACCACCTCCACTCTCTGCTTCTATAAATTTAGAATTAGGAAATTGGGATAGTAAGGTAGATGATCCAGATGGAAAAATAGAAAAAAGGGTGATACCCTCCTTTCCCCCATAGGCAACCAGCCTAAAGCAGACCAGAGTTGGGAAGAGATTTTAAACTTCAAATGAACCTGGATTATGGAAATGTTACACTGAAATAAATATATGAATTACTAAATTGATACTATTTAGTACAAAATAGACTAGAAGACTTCTGTATTTGAGAGTGACTTCAAAAGCCAAGTATTCTGCCTTCATGCTCAGAATAGAGGTGGAAAACAAATAGACTCTCAGAACAAGGAAAATGATTACAGAATTTTTTGTTGCACCAGCATTCAGTTTGTTCCTTGTAATGATGCATACATCTCCACTGGAAATAGCCTAAACAAAAATGAAGATGGAGCATGTACAACTGATTTTAATTTCCTTCCTAAGACATTGTTTCTTCTTGACTTTCCTTCTTCCAATCCAAATATTGAAAATGATGTTGACATTTTTTCAAAGTTCTCAATCAATGAAAGAAAAACTGCCAGTTTTATAGTCGGAGGGAGAAAGGAGAGGGAGAGGGAGGGACTGGGAAGATAAAGAGAGAAAGAAAACACACAATGAATTTAAAATCAAACTGTGGACATGAGGAACTGATGTTGGAGGCAATGCTGTTGAAAGTAGCTCACAAGTTTCAGTGATTTTTATTGTTAAAATTCTTCACAAAAAACTCTGCTTCTTCTGTATAATGCTATATTGTTCAAGTTTGGAGAACTTTAACTCTCTTGGTACTTTCACGGTTTAAGACCGATAGAAGCAGTATATAATATTCACTGAGAGTACAGAAGGTAAGATACTGTTGAGATGCTGCTGTTAAACACCTGAGAAGTATAGGTTTCATAGAAGCTTAGAGAATATAAGGGCAGGAACACACCTTAGCCTCATACTTCTGGTTTTTAGATTATGACTCTCAGAGGCACATGGAATTAAAATTAATGACTTATATCTGTAGAGCATTTTATGCTTCTTGAAATTGAAAGTCTCTCAGTCATGTCCAGCTCTTTGAAACCCCATGGACTATGGACAGCCCCATGGACTTTGCAACTCCCTGGACAGTCCATGGAATTCTTCAAGCCAGAACACTGGAGTGGGTACCTTTTTCCTTCTCCAGGGGATCTTCCCAAACCAGAGATCAAACCCAGGTCTCCCACATTGCAGGTGGATTCTTTACCAGCTGAGTCACAAGGAAAGCCCAAGAATACTGGAGTGGGTAGCCTATCCCTTCTCCAGCAGATCTTCCTGGCCCAGGAACCAAACTAGGGTATTCTGCTTTGCAGTCGGGTTCTTTACCAACTGAGATATCAGGGAAACTCTATATGACTTTTATATACAAGTTAATGCACTTTTATTTATTTATTTATTTATTTATTTATTGGCTTATAATACTAGAAGATTTATCAATTTTATTTATCACTTCAGAGATTAGTCACATTATTAAGTGTGGCTTCTTTAAGCTATGAAAATGCACATTATTTTGTCATTACACAAGTTCCATTCCCTTCCTGCCCCTGCTAAAATGGTTCTTATGAACACAGAGGTCTAGAAAAGGGACTGTAATTATCTCAGTGTTAATACAAGTCCTATTCTGCTACTTAAATAAAAATAGAAGATGTAATAATAAACTATTAAAAACAAATGCTTGAAAGTAATTTCAAATATCTCCATTCTCTATGAACTGGGAAAAATGTTCTTATTTTCAAGGAAAAATAATCTGTTTTTCTTCTCATCAGCTTCATTGTTACTCACAGAACATGAGAGAGAATTAAGAGATAAATATTTGAAATCTGGATCAAAGAAAATAGGAAAAAATTCTGATCTTCTAACATGTTCTTTTACCAATCCCCTTGCTTTTTAATTTGTGCATCCAAAACCCTGAACTGCTATCAGAAAAGTCAACCTCAAATGGATTACTTGTTGACTTTTGTTAACCATTATATTCTGTATTCAATTCAAATAGTAAGCAAATAGATTTAAATAAGAGAATCATTCACCTCCTTTGTGTAACTATTTTAATCATTAGACTAGCTTTATAAAGAGGCGACTAAAAAGTTAAAGAATCCTATAGGTGTTCAATCAAAAGTACAGTTCTATTAATGATTCACAATTTGGCACCCATCCTCAGTGTGTAGTATAAAGGAATTTAGTTCAAAAACTTGTATTTAATCCCTAGATTTTAACTGGAGGAGGAGGGGGAGGATAAAGGTAATATGTTTCTCTGGAGAATCCTCACCCCACTTCACCCTGCCTCATTACATCTTTCAAACCTCAGTGTCTTGACCTTTAAGGCTTGAGCCAGGTCCATCTGTTTAGTCGGACATTTCTGTGACTGTAAGCAAAGTTTAAGTATGAGTTTATATCATTCAGTTATTGATTATAACAACTGTACAATATTTACTTGTGTCTGTATATTTAAAATATGTATATTCAGACTTTTAAATGATAGACAACTGAAAACATGTCTAAGAAACAGTAATAAGAAATAAACCCAAACACCTAGTCATTTAATCTTTGACAAAGCAGGAAAGAATATAAAATGGAAAAAAGACAGTTTATCCAACAAGTGGTGTTGGGAAGGTTGGATAGCATAATGTAAATCAATGAAGTTAGAACACACCCTCATTCTATACACACACAAGAAACCTCAAAGTGGCTTAAACACTTAAATATAAGGCATGACATCATGGAACTCTGAAAAGAAAAGAGAGACAAAACATTCTCCAACGTACATACATTGTATCAATGTTTTCTTAAGTCAGTCTCCCAGGGAGATAGAAACAAAACCAAAAATAAACAAATGGGACCAATCAAACTTACAAGTTTTTGTACAGCAAAGGAAACTATAAACAAACAAAAAAAGATAACCTATAGACTGGGAGAAAATATTTTCAAATGATGTAACCAACAAGAGCTTAATTTCAAAAATATACAAACAGCTCCTACAACTCAGTAACAAAAAACAAAAACAAAAACAAACAAAAACAACACAATTGAAAAATGAGCAGAACACCTAAACAGACATTTCTCCAAAACAAAACATACAGGTTGCCTACATTCTGCTGAAAAGATGCCTAACATCACTAATTATTACAGAAATGCAAATCAAAACTACAATGAAGTACAACCACACATCACTTAGAATGGCCATCACTAAAAATTCTACAAACAACAAATGCTGGAGAGGGTGTGGAGGAAAGGAAATCCTCCTACATTTGATGGAAAGGTAAGTTGGTGCAACCACTGTGGAAAACTGTGGAGGTTTCTCCAAAAATTAAAAATGGACTTACCATATAATCCAACAATCCTACTCCTGTGTATGCTGCTACTGCTAAGTCACTTCAGCCGAGTCCGACTCTGTGCGACCCCATAGATGGCAGCCCACCAGGCTCCCCCGTCCTTGGGATTCTCCAGGCAAGAACACTGGAGTGGGTTGCCATTTCCTTCTCCAATGCATGAAAGTGAAAGTGAAGTCCCTCAGTTGTGTCTGACCCTCAGCGACCCCATGGACTGCAGCCTTTCAGGCTCCTCCATCCATATATCCAGACAAAACTATAATTCAAAAAGATACATCACCCCTATGTTCATAGTAGCACTGTTCACAGTAACCAAGGTATGGAAGCAATATAAATGCCCATCAACAGACAAATGGATAAATAAGATATGGTCTATATACACAATAGAATACTACTCAGCCGTTAAAAAGAAGGAAATAATCCCATTTGCAGCAACATGAATGGACCTAGAGATCATCATACTAAGTGAGGCAAGTCAGACTGAGAAGGACAAATATATGATATCACATATAAGGAATTTTAAAAAATGATACAAATACATTTATTTACAAAACAGAAACAGATTCACAGACATAGAGAACAAATTTGGTTTGAGGTTACGAGGGGAAAACAGGGGAAGATAAGGAGAGGGTATTAATTGGGAGTTTGGGATTGACATGCATGCACTGCTATATTTAAAATAAATGCCTTTCCATGAGAAAAAAGAATGCATACATATTTATAACTGCATCACTTTGCTGTACAGCAGAAACTAATACAACATTTTAAATCAACTATATTTCAATAAAAAAGAATGAGTAATATAGTTTATATTAACAAAATTGATATATGATCTCATAACTTTGCAAACACCAGAGTTTCACTGAACTGTACATATACTCCTTAACACCAAAGAAGGAAATGAGAAAATTATTTACCAGTTTTATAAAATGTTAGTATCTTCATACATAATAAACTTCATACTTCTTAAAAGATTTATAGTCCATTATTATAGTTTTCTCATAATATAGTTACCTTACCTTTTGAAAAATTAAGGCTAATATACCAAATTATCCCACAGAAGTGGCAACATCTTCCACTCTAGCGATGGCTAACTTCAAATTCAAAAGGTAGCTCAATATTACATGCTTGTAAAATTTCACATTGTTTTTTCAAAAATAAACAAAAAATTTTAAATCACACTAAGGTACATTAATATGCAAGTAAAAATCAGCATAAATTAGAATATGCAAAATTTAGGACTCTAATAATAACATTAACTCAACTACAATGCATCTGCTGCTGCCTGTTGCCAAGTCGCTTCAGTCGTGTCCTACTCTGTGCGACCCCATAGACGGCAGCCCACCAGGCTACCCCATCCCTGGGATTCTCCAGGCAAGAACACTGGAGTGGGTTGCCATTTCCTTCTCCAATGCATGAAAGTGAAAAGTGAAAGTGAAGTTGCTCAGTCGTGTCCGACTCTGTGCGACCCCATGGACTGCAGCCCACCAGGCTCCTCTGTCCATGGGATTTTCCAGGCAAGAGTACTGGAGTGGGGTGCCATTGCCTTCTCCACAATGCATCTACCTGAAGCCTAATCATCAGATAGCAAAAGGCCAATTCAGAGTTACTGTTGTGCAGTGACAGCAATGTACTGACATGAATAGTTTCACTCTGAACACTCAAATGTTAACTGCTTTTTTCAGTTTTATTGGTATGTCTTTGAAATATTTTTTTAATGACATAAACAGAATTTTGTTCTGTTGTTACTGTTTTCCAGTTTTGTGTACATTAAAAAGGAGTGAGACAGAGTGTATCAGTCTGATTTTGAGGTTGCTCTTATAATATTATAATTTCATTTTTCTGTAATCACATTGCTTCACACTAATTCTGAGATTGAGCTTCAAAATGTAAATATATTTGTTTTCTTAAAGGATTTAAACAGAATAACATGCAAGACAAACAAATTCTTTCTTTTTTTTTACTTTAAATCTCACATTTTATTTTTTTTATTTTTATTTTTTAAATTTTATTTTATTTTTAAACTTTACATAATTGTATTAGTTTTGCCAAATATCAAAATGAATCCGCCACAGGTATACATGTGTTCCCCATCCTGAACCCTTCTCCCTCCTCCCTCCCCATTCCATCCCTCTGGGTCATCCCAGTGCACCAGCCCCAAGCATCCAGTATCGTGCATCGAACCTGGACTACAAATTCTTTCTTGAAATAATAAAAATGTAGCTGTATCTTCTGGTTCAAAGTGAATTTTAAATATTGAAAATACCTAATAATTTTTTCAAACAAATTAATGTTTTCACATTATATTTATAATGAGGTGTTCATATATGTCATGAATGTATCTATACATTTACATCTATTTCTTTGAATATAAATGTATATAGTGTGTGTGTGCTAAGTCGCTTCAGTCATGGCCAACTCTGTGTGAGCCTATGGACTGTAGTCCTCCCCACTTCCTCTGTCCATGGGGATTCTCCAGGCAAGAATACCAGAGTGGGTTGCCACGCTCTCCTCCAGGGGATCTTCCCTACTGAGGGATTGAACTCCCAACTCTTAAGTCTCCTGCATTGGCAGGGAAGTTCTTTAGCCCTACCTGCCACCTGGGAAGCCCAAATGTATAATATCACTTCATAATTGAGTTCTTAGCTAGTTGTCCCTTGATACTTAGGCAACCTAGGAAAACTGTTTAATATTTTCGGGTATGCTCGTTACCTGAAAAGTGGGAGCATTAGGTTAAATGCTTCTAAGGCCCTTTAGGAGTCAAATACTAGTTCAAAAGAACCTTCAACTTAGTTGTAAGCTAATTAAAAGCAGGCTTACTTAGATAAACGATCCACATGGTTTCATATGATCTAATTTGCTCAATCCTTTACATTTCAAATAAATATGAGGAGCTATTACAAATGCACATTAGCAGTGTTTGTCTTCCACTGACTACTTCTATTGTATAGACCTATTTTCAGACTTTCCAGTTGTTTTCTTATTCTTTTCTCATCTCAGGTAGAGGGCAAAATTGAAATAAAGAAAAGTGTAAAAGCCATTTTACACTGGGAGTTCCTTACAATTAGGACCATAATTAATCACATTCATCCATTGGGAGAAAAAAGAACACTGTCCAACAAAAGGAACAAACCTCCACACAGACTTAGATTTTCTTGCCAGACTGTTAAGAGACTTCAGCATTGGTAGTAAAAAACATGAAAAGGTCTTTTCATAGATCATCATTGAATTAAAAAAAAAAAGTGATTCCTATAAACAAAAGTAATATAAGCTTGTCTAGCAGTAGAATGACATTTTATAACCTAAAATATGTCAACCTTATATTTGAGTCTAATTTAAATTTTTCCTCTATTAACAGGGTATCATAAAACTGATCATTTTAAGAGTATGTCACATAAATCTAATCTCATTGTTTTTGTTTATTTTTACCCTTTTTATTACTGATTCTCTTAACTTAGCAGGGGATCTTATAAACCCCCTCTTGGTTCTATAATCCCATAATATATTTCATAAATTATTATCTAAAACTGCTTGCCCAGTTGGTCTAAACTCTGTGTATCAGCTTCATAGATATTTCATATATTAGTATTAAAAATGACCTTCATAGAATCAAACATAAGGTTTTAAACTAAAGCTAAAAATTCTAAATAAAACTGCATTTTTTAATAAAAACTGACACTTAAGTAAATTTGAAATTATTAATTTTCAATAATTTTTACTCTGTTTTCATTATTCTCTACTCCTCATTACATTCATGAAAATATCTCAGTAGCAATAAATTTTTAAAAAACAAATATGCATTGTGTCATACAGGGAACATATTGATTCAGTTGAGATTAGTTTTCAGTTTTTATGACTAGGGCCAATAAACAAGTGATAGTACACTATTATGTAACTAACTAACCACACATACTCTTTAGTCAAGGTTCCTCACCAATGAAACTGTGAAAAGAAAGAGAATTATCTGTCTAGTCATCATTGAAAGATTTATTTATGTTCAATTTCATTCTTTACTGACAAGAATATTTGTTCTCACTTCCAATAAGTTATAAGAGAATTGAGAGGCTTGCTTTATGGAAATCTGTATAGAATACAATTAAATAAGAAATCACAGGAAATGCTACTAAAATGAGTTCTACATAGAAGCATGGAAAACATTAAGGTACATAAACAGCAGTACTGAATTGTATACAGCCAAATCTTTTCTTTAAAAACAATTGCAAAGAAAACTATGTGAATATGCTCTACTAAACTTGCATTACTAATTTTGAGTTGTTATATTATTTTCATCATAGTGAAGTTGAATAGTTCTATGAAGACCTACAAGATCTTCTAGAACTAACACCCAAAAAAGATGTCCTTTTCATCATAGGAATGCAAAAGTAGGAAGTCAAGAGATACCTACAGTAACAGGCAAATTTGGCCTTAGAGTACAAAATTAAGCAAGGCAAAGGCTAACAGGGTTTTGCCAAGAAAATGCACTGGTCAGAGCAAACACCATCTTCCAGCAACAAAAAAGAAGACTCTACACATGAACATCACCAGACAGTCAATACCGAAATCAGATTGATTATACTCTTTGCAGCCAAAGATAGAGAAGCTCTATACAGTCAGCAAAAACAAGACTGGAAGCTGACTGTGGTTAGATCATGAACTCCTTACTGCAAATATCAGACTTAAATTGAAGAAAGTGGAGGAAACCACCAGACCATTCAGATATGACCTAAATCAAATCCCTTATGATTATAGAGTAGAAGTGACAAATCAATTCAAGGGATTAGATCTGACAGACAGAGTGCCTGAAGAACTATGAATGGAGGTTTGTGACATTGTACGGAGGCAGTGGTCAAGGCTATTGCCAAGAAAAAGAAATGCAAAAGGCAAAGGAGGTCTTACACATAGCTGAGGAAAGAGCAGAAACTAAAGGCAAAGGAGAAAAGGAAAGATTTACCCATCTGAATGCAGAATTCTAAATAGCAAGGAGAGATAAGAAAGCCTTTGTCAGTGATCAGTACAAAAAATAGAGGAAAACAACAGAATGGGAAAGACTAGAGATCTCTTCAAGAAAATTAGAGATACCAAGGGAAAATTTCATGCAAAGATGGGCATAATAAAGGACATAAATGGTATGGACCTAATAGAAGCAGAAGATATTAAGATGAGGTGGCAAGAATACACAGAAGAACTATACAAAAAAGATCTACAAGACCCAGATATTCACAATGGTGTGATCACTCACCTAGAGCCAGACATCCTGGAATGCAAGTCAAGTGGGCCTTAGGAAGCATCACTATGAATAAAGCTAGTGGAGGTGATGGAATTCCCATTGAGCTATTTCAAATCCTAAAAGATGATGCTGTGAAAGAGCTGCACTCAACATGCCAGCAAATTTGGAAAACTCAGCAGCAGCCACAGGACTGGAAAATATCAATTTTCATTGCAATCCCAAAGAAAGGCAATGCCAAAGAATGCTCAAACTGTGGCACAATTTCACTCTTCTCTCACGCTAGCACAGTAATGCTCAAAATTATCCAAGCCAGGCTTCAACAGTACGTGAATCATGAAATTCCAGACATTCAAGTTGTATTTAGAATAGGCAGAGGATCAGTATTAGTTAGTTCATTTGCTCAATTGTGTCTGACTGCGACCCCACGGACTGCAGCAGGCTAGACTTCCCTGTCCATCACCAACTCCTGGAGCTTACTCAAACTCATGTCCATTGAGTTGGTGATGCCAATCAACAGTCTCATCCTCTATCATCTATTTCTCCTGCCTTCAATCTTTCCCAGGATAAGAGTCTTTTCCGATGACTGAGTTCTTTGCATCAGGTGGCCAAAATATTGGCGTTTCAGCTTCAGCATCAGTCCTTCCAATGAATATTCAGGACTGAGTTCCTTTAGGATTGACTGGTTTGATCTCCTTGCAGTCCAAGGGACTCTCAACAGTCTTCTCCAGCACACAGTTGAGGAACCAGAGAAGCAGAGGAACCAGAGACAAAATTGCCAATATCTGCTGGATCATAGAAAATGCTAGAGAATTCCAGGAAAAATATTAACTTCTGATTTATTGATTATATCAAAGTCTTTGACTGTGTAGATCATAACAAATGGTAGAAAATTCTTAAACAGATGGGAATACAAGACCACCTGAACTGCCTCCTAAGAAATCTTTATGCAAGTCAAGAAGCAACAGTTAGAACTGGACATGGAACAATGGACTGGTTCCAAACTAGGAAAGGAGTAAGTCAAGGCTGTATATTGTTACCCGACTCATTTAACTTATATGCAGAGTACATCATGCAAAATTCTGGGTTGGATGAAGCACAGCTGTAATCAAGGTTTTTGGGAGAAATATCAATAACCTCAGCTATGCAGATGACACCACCCCTATGGCAGAAAGTGAAGAGGAACTGAAAAGCCTCTTGATGAACATGAAAGAGAGTGAAAAAGCTGGCTTAAAACTCAACATTCAGAAATCTAATATCATGGCATCTGGTCCCATCACTTCATGGCAAATAATGGGGAAACAATGGAAACAGTGACAGACTTTATTTTAGGGGGCTCAAAAATCACTGCAGATGGTGACCGCAGCCATGAAATTAAAAGACGCTTACTCCTTGGAAGAAAAGTTATGAACAACCTAGACAGCATATTAAAAAGCAAAGACATTACTTTACCAACAAAGGTCCATATAGTCAAAGCTATGGTTTTCCCAGTAGTCATGTATGGATCTGAGAGTTCGACTATAAAGAAAGATGAGCACTGAAGAATTGGCGCTTTTGAACTGTGGTGTTGGAGAAGACTCTTCAGAGTCCCTTGGACTGCAAGAAGATCCAACCAGTACATCCTAAAGGAAATCAGTCCTGAACATTCATTGGAAGGGCTGATGCTGAAGCTGAAATGCCAATACTTTGACCACCTGATGTGAAGAACCGACTTAATGGAAAAGACCCTGATGCTGGGAAAATGTGAAAGTGGAAGGAGAAGGGGACAACAGAGGATGAGATGGTTGGATGGCAACACCGACTTGATGGACAGGAGCTTGAGCAAGCTCTGGGAGTTAGTGATGGACAGGGAAGCCTGGCATGTTGCAGTCCACGCTTTCACAAAGAATTGGACACGATAGAGCAACCACACTGAACTGTGTGTTGTGTTAGAATGCTAGGTCTGCTACAGCAAAGTACCCCAAACTGGGTAATTTAAACAACAGAAACATATTTTCTTACAGTTCTAAAGGCTGGGAATGCAAGATCATGGTGTTGGCAGGTTTGACTTGCAGATTACCTTGATCTTACTGTATCCTCTCTGGGCCTCTATCTCTGTGCACCTGTGTATCCTTGGTATCTCACTGGGTGAATTGGATAAAGATTTCATCCTGGTGATCTTATTTAACCTTAACTTCCTGTTTGAAGAACCTATCTAAGAATATAATCAGGTTAGGGGTTAGGGCTTTATCATACCAATTTTGGGGGAACACATTTAGTATATAAAAGTTATTAAATGCTTTGTTAAAATGTCATGGAGTTTAAAGACTCCTATAGGAGGGTCTTGTTATGAAACATGTATATTGTCAACATAGAGTAACTCCAAATAATAATGTTTTGTCTTGTCATACTTTACGTGGAGGAAAAGATCATAGTCAGTTTTACAGCTCTGAAATTTCTATCTGCCTTTCTTTTAACTTTGTCAATCTCAGAAGAAGTATATGATCAGTTTATCCACAATGTTGCTGATACTTGCTATTTAATATTCATTTTTTGGGGAATATAGTTGATTTGCAATGTTGTATTAATTTCAGGTATACAGCAGTGAATCAGTTATACATATACAAATATATACTCTCTCTCTTTTTTAAGATTACTTTTCCATATAGGCCATTGCTGAATATTGAGTAGAGTTCCATGTGCTACACAGCAGATTCTTATTAGTTACCTATTTTATATATGGTATTGTGTATGTGTCAATCCCTATCTGCTCATTTATCCCCCCAATCCTCTGGTAACCAAGCTTTTTGTACAAGCTGCATTGCAGAAGTCATTTAAATGTTAATAGATGAGTGTGGCTTGTTAAATGCACTGGTAAAAGTAGGTGTTCTAGGGTAATTCAAAAAATGGACAGACATATACAGTCAGTCAAATAGTTAAGTCATTCTTTAGTAAAAATGAAGATATCTGTTGGTATTTAAGTCACAAAAGATACTTGAAGTAGAAAGAATCTGCCAACAATGTGTTCAAAGTGAAATAAATTATGAGAATTGACTTAAAAGAAGCTGGTTTTTACTGAGATTCCAGAGTCTTGTGAACTGGCATCAATCTATAGGTTGGGGAGTGGGTGGACTAGTAAATCTTGAATTTTCCTGGTGCTGTGTGTGTAATGTTGTTAAAAATTATGGCTGCATTAAGACGGGCCATCAGTGTGATGCTCAGTGCCAGAAGCAACCTTCTCATGACCTCTGATAATTTGGTTCAGCCAGTGAGTTCTTGAAAAGACTGCTGAGGCAAGCACTAGACCTCCAGAAATGGCCACCTAGTTCTCATGCTCCAACAAGATTTTAGTCCTGAGGTGACAGTTTAGAAAGAGTAATATCCTTTGGATTAAAAAGAGAGGTTATCATTTCCCCAAAAGGAATCTGAAAATAGGTCTATCCACATAAAATAAAAAAATTTGTAATATGATTCAACCAATTTCTTGCTTTAGCTAATTAAAGTAAACTCTTTAGGAAAACTATTATTTTCTACTCAAGATAAGTGAATTCAAAGATTAAAAATTCAATTTATTTTGTAATTGTACATCACAATCATATCTGTGTATTGTACATTCAACACAGAACAAGTTGTTACAGCAATTCTGTAGCTGCATTCCAAGTCCAAATAAAGTATTTAACTACAATAAAAACCCTTTTAAACTTGCTTGGGTTTTAACAATGCATTAAATTGAAAAAACAGCTTACCCTGAGAAATGCAGTCATCTCCAGGGAAAGGGGGAGGTTTTATAAAAAGTAATGCACTTTCAGTGAGGCAACTAATTATTGATGCTACTACTGGGCTCTTGTGTTTCCAACAGCCAATTTCATAGACTCTCTGTCGAGTAAAATCCAATTTTAAGATTTATAATGCAATTGAATTTTGCCAAGAGAAATAAGTTAGAGCTGGACACAATTTTAGGTTAGAAGGGACCTGGAAATCACCAAGCGAAATCTCCACTTTTAAAGAAAGAGAGAATCAATATCCAGAAAGGTCAAAGGAGTTCTCCAAGTTATATAAATAATTATTTACAAAATAAGGGTGAAATCAAACCACTGACTCTCAATGTTTTTGTTCTAGAAGAATGAGACACATTGTAAGGTGTAAACATCATAGACTGGTAAATTGTGCACAATGTAGAAGGTGATAAGAGTCATGCAGAAAGAAAAACAAATTAAGCAGTAAAAGAAGTCTTGAGATTGTCAAAGCTGAGAAAAAAATGAGGTAGAGGTACACTGCATTACCAACCAGAATAGCCAACATTTCCATCACTGAGAAAGTGAGATACAAGCAAAGACCACAGAGAGATGTAGGTTAGCAATACAGATACCTGGGGAAGAGTGCTTCAGAGAGATAACTGATAAAGCAGATAAACCAAAGGCCCTTCCTTAGTGCAGGGACTGTCTGGTTTGTGAACGTGCTCCTTGGCCATTGTGGTTAAAGTGGAATGACTGAAGGGGAGATGAAGAGATCTTATAGGATTTGGGTGAAGACAACTGGGAATCATGGATGAATTTTAAATAATGAAATTATTGGACTTACTTTCAAAGTAAACCTTCTAACTACTCTTTTTAAATTTATAGAAGGACAGCAGCAAAAATTGTGAGACCTGCCAGGAGAAGTATAGTGATGCATGATGATGGTAGTTCATACCAGGGCGACAGCAGTAATGAAGGTAGATGGAATTCTCAATATACTTTTCAGCTAGATCTAATAATGGATAGATTGGATGTAAGTATGTGAATGGCACGTGCTACTGTTGACTCAAAAAGCAGAGCCAAAAATGACATCAAAATATATGGCTTGAAAACTGGAGGGACAGAATTCCTATCTCTGGATGAGGAAAACTATAGGAAGGCAAGCTTTAGGGAACAAGATCAAGACTTCAGTTTTGATTCATTTATTTGACCTCCAAATTGAGATGTTGAGTAAACATTTGAAATTTTGAGTTAGAAAAAAAAAAGAAATTATGAGTTATGATTCAGCAAATAAGTGTGGAATGGAGATGCAAATGCAGGCATTTGGGACATATAGGTGTTACCTAAGCCCAGGGACTGGATAAGGTGTCCTGAGAATGAAAATAGGGAAACAAAAAGATATAAGAACTAAGTCTTTGAAAAATTTGATATTTAATAGATTGAGAGAAGAGGAATCAACATAGGCAAATAAAAAGGAATTTCCACGGACTAGGAGGAAAACTAAGGGCTTCCCTGGTGGCTCAGTGATAATCTGCCTGCAATCCAGGAGACCCAAGTTCAATCCCTGGGTTGGGAAGATCCTCTAGAGAAGGGAATGGCAACCCATTCCAGTATTCTCACCTAGAGAAACCTCATGGACAGAGGAGCCTGGTGGGCTACAGTCTGCAGGGTCAGAGTCAGACATGACTGAGCAACTAAGAACACAAGGAGGAAGACTAAGTGAAGGAGGTGTTCTGGAAATAAGTGAAGGAAGTCTTCCAAAGGTAAGGAAGTAAACAATTGTGGCAAATATTGTTGCTAATTCAAGACTGATGACACTAAAAGAGAACTTTGAAGTAAGCTTTGTGGAAGTTATTGTTGACTATGGATGAGAAATTACAGCAGTGTTACAGAAAGAAAAGCTAGAATGCAGTGGTTGTATAAGAACATATCCATCTACTTATTCTATCAAAAATAATATATCATTGATCTTTGCTATTGTTTTTTTTTTTAAATCTCTAATTCATTTATTTCTGCTCTGATCTTTATGCTTTCTTTCTTTCTACTAACTTTAGGTTTTGTTTGTCTTTCTCTAGCTGCTTTAGGTGTAAAGTTAGTTTGTTTATTTGAGATGTTTCTTATTTCTTGAGGTAAGATTGTATTGCTATAAACTTCCCTCTTAGAACTGCTTTTGCTGCATCCCATTGGCTTCTGATCATTGTGTTTTAATTTGTCTTTAGATATTTTGTGATTTCTTCAGTGATCTATTGGTTCTTTAGTAACATATTGTTTAGCCTCCACATGATTGTGGTTTTTACAGTTTTTTCCCTTGTAGTTTATTACTAATCTCATAGCACTGTGGTCAGAAAAGATGCTGGACACGATTTCAATTTTCTTAAATTTACCAAGGCTCACTGTGTGGCTCAACATGTTGGCCAATTCTGGAGAATGTCCCACGTGCACATGAGAAAAATGTGTATTCTGCTGCTTTTGGATAGAATGCTCTATTTAAAAATAAGCAACCAAGCATACTCTAGTATTACTAAAGCACAATAATTATAGAATTAGACATCTATCTTAGGATAATTTAACATTGAATCCTTTTACTAAATATATATTAAAGATGATCTATCTCTATAACCTATACTAGCATCTAAATACTAGTAGGTTTCATTGAATATTAATAGGCCTCATTTGGAATTCAGTTCAGTTCAGTTCAGTTGTTCAGTCATGTCTGACTCTTTGTGACCCCATGGAATGCAGCACACCAGGCCTCCCTGTCCAATGCCAACTCCTGGAGTTCTCTCAAACTCATGTCCCTTAAGTCAGTGATGCCATCCAACCTTCTTGTCCTCTGTCATCCCCTTCTCCTCCTGCCTTTAATCTTTCCCAGCATCAGGGTCTTTTCCAATGAGTCAGTCCTTTGCATCAGGTGGCCAAATGACTGGAGTTTCAGCTTCAGCATCAGTCCTTGCAATGAATATTCAGGACTGATCTCCTTTAGGATGGACAGGTTGGATCGCCTTGCAGTCCAAGGGACTCTGAAGAGTCTTCTCCAATACCACAGTTCAAAAGCACCAATTCTTCGGTGCTCAGCTTTCTTTATAGTCCACTATCAGATCCATATATGACTACTGGGAAAACCATAGCTTTGATTAGACAGACCTTTGTTGGTAAAGTAATGTCTCTGCTTTTTAATATGCTCTCTAGGTTGGTCATAGCTTTTCTTTCAAGGAGCAAGCGTTTTTTAATTTCGTGGCTGTAGTCACCATCTGCAGTGATTTTTGAGCCCCCTAAAATAAAGTCTGTCACTGTTTCCACTGTTTGTCCATCTATTTGCCATGAAGTGATGGGACCGGATTTCTGAATGTTGAGTTTTAAGCCAATTTTTTCACTCTCCTCTTTCACTTTCATCAAGAGGCTCTTTAGTTCTTCTTCGCTTTCTGTCATAAGGGTGGTGATATCTGCATATCTGAGGTTATTGACATTTCTCCTAGCAATCTCAATTCCAGCTTGATTCAATGGAATTCAAATATAACTTGGTTGGTGGTGAATCCAAGAAAATAAACATCTAACATTCTGACTTAAATCTTTTTTTTTTTAATTTTATTTTATTTTTAAACTTGACATAATTGTATTAGTTTTGCCAAATATCCAAATGAATCCGCCACAGGTATACATGTGACTTGAATCTTTAAAAGCAATAAGAACAGTTTCAACTATCTCTCCTCCATGAAATTTATATAATCATTGTGTTTCCCATGTCTTACTTGAAAAGTCTATACTTTTCCATACTTATTATTTTTATAGTTTGCAAAATATGTCATCATCTGTAAAACTGCAAGACTCCTACTAATAGAATAGAATGGTTGAACAGTCTTGCTCCACTGACCAGAGGCCATTAGGGTAAAGAGTATTCTTTGCCATCTGAGCTACTAGAGAAGCACTTAAGATTATTTAAAATTATTAATTCATATCACAATTTTAATAAAAGAGCCTTGTGTATAGAAAGCAAGCAATATATGTGAATTCATGTTTTACATTATTGGTAGTAATCATAATTAAGAAGCAGCACGCATTTGTTCACTTGATCCACAGGGAACAGAAACCTGCAATGCATGATACAAAAGTCAGTATTCTTGTGTATATATTTGTCTCAATTCATTATATGTTAGGCCAATAGAGCAATTTCAAAGTGTTGGGTTTTTCCTATCTCTTAACTTTAATTTTAAAACACTTTTGTAAGTAAAATCACCAGCTGGACTCTGTGTTGATTACTTAAATCAAGATTATGGTATTCAATCTAGGGAACTCTAAACTGATAAACTGCATCTCTAACACCCTAATAAGACTTAATTCTTAATGATGCTAGATGCTTAATTAAAATAAGGCCAGCAATAGATAGAATTCCAGAAAAGTGGCAGCTCAAAGAAACAAGGAAATGATTCTTAAAAAAAAAAAGAAACATCCAATAAAAGAAAGTCTAAAATCAAAGGATTTTATGAGACCCATTGCACATTCTCCTAATTTTTATTTGTTTTGTGGTCAGGATTTTGAGAAATGAACTGTGTGTGCATGTGTGTGTGTGTGTGTGTGTGTGTGTGTGTGTGTGTGTGTAGGATAGGGACAGTAAATTTATCCCAGTTCCCGAATTTTCAATTCTGCATGCATATTAGCATCGATTTAAGAGTTATTTTTAAAAATAGCCACACCTAATTCATGCCCGTATCAATCTAATCAGCATATTTGGAAAGCAGACATTGGTATACAAAAAATTCCCTAGGCAATCCAAAGGGGTAGTCAGGGAAAGAAAGAACTGAAGTTTATCATCATGTAGACATGGCAAGCTAGTGATCAAAGGAAAAAAGGTACAAAATAGAAAAATTTACAAGATGGTATATTAGCCTAGTCTTTGCATTCTCAAAATCTATACTAAAAATCGTTACAAATATAATTAAAATTGGTGAATGTGTTGCATTGAAACATCAAGAAAGATATTCAATGAATGTATCAGTTCATCCTACATGCTATCAAGGCATATGTATGATGTATAACTATGTGATATATATGTAACACATAACTAAGGTAAATTAAATTTTTAGGGTATTTATTACCAAAAATTCTATTTTATTTTTGTGTTGTGAAAATTAAGTGACTCCTATTTTATTTTTCCCATGATATATATGGGAATATTATATATATATATATATATATATATATATATATATATATATCTTAGATAAATGTATATACCAGATCAGATCAGTTGCTCAGTCTTGTCAGACTTTTTGCGACCCCATGAATTGCAGCATGCCAGGCCTCCCTGTCCATCACCAACTCCCGGAGTTCACTCAGACTCACGTCCATCGAGTCAGTGATGCCATCCAGCCATCTCATTCTCTGTCGTCCCCTTCTCCTCTTGCCCCCAATCCCTCCCAGCATCAGAGTCTTCTCCAATGAGTCAACTCTTCGCATGAGGTGGCCAAGGTACTGGAATTTCAGCTTTAGCATCATTCCCTCCAAAGAAATCCCAGGACTGATCTCCTTCAGAATGGACTGGTTGGATCTCTTTGCAATCCAAGGGACTCTCAAGAGTCTCCTCCAACACAACAGTTCAAAAGCATCAATTCTTTGGCACTTAGCTTTCTTTATACTCCAACTCTCACATCCATACATGACCACTGGAAAAACAATAGCCTTGACTAGACGAAACTTTGTTGGCAAAGTAATGTCTCTGCTTTTGAATATGCTATCTATGTTGGTCATAACTTTCCTTCCAAGGCGTAAGCGTCTTTTAATTTCATGGCTACAGTCACCATCTGCAGTGATTTTGGAGCCCAGAAAAATAAAATCTGACACTGTTTCTACTGTTTGCCCATCTATTTGCCATGAAGTGATGGGACCAGATGCCATGATCTTCGTTTTCTGAATGTTGAGCTTTAAGCCAACTTTTTCACTCTCCTCTTTCACTTTCATCAAGAGGCTTTTGAGTTCCTCTTCACTTTCTGCCATAAGGGTGGTGTTATCTGCATATCTGAGGTTATTGATATTTCTCCCGGCAATCTTGATTCTAGCTTGTGTTTCTTCCAGTCCAGCGTTTCTCATGATGTACTCTGCATAGAAGTTAAATAAACAGGGTGACAATATACAACCTTGACGAATTCCTTTTCCTATTTGGAACCAGTCTGTGGTTCCATGTCCAGTTCTAACTGTTGCTTCCTGACCTGCATACAAATTTCTCAAGAGTCAGATCAGGTGGTCTGGTATTCCCATCTCTTTCAGAATTTTCCACAGTTTATTGTGATCCACACAGTCAAAGGCTTTGGCATAGTCAATAAAGCAGAAACAGATGTTTTCTTGGAACTCTCTTGCTTTTTCCATGATCCAGCGGATGTTGGCAATTTGATCTCTGGTTCCTCTGCCTTTTCTAAAACCAGCTTGAACATCAGGAAGTTCATAGTTCACGTATTGCTGAAGCCTGGCTTGGAGAATTTTGAGCATTACTTTACTAGCGTGTGAGATGAGTGCAATTGTGTGCTAGTTTGAGCATTCTTTGGCATTGCCTTTCTTTGGGATTGGAATGAAAACTGACCTTTTCCAGTCCTGTGGCCACTGCTGAGTTTTCCAAATTTACTGGCATATTGAGTGCAGCACTTTCACAGCATCATCTTTCAGGATTTGGAATATAGATGCTACATATTCTAGAATCTGAATTTTATGACACATAAATGTTGAGTCCAGTATATTAGATCTTCATATGCAATAAAATCTTACCCAACAGACTATACAGTCCATGGAATTCTCCAGGCCGGAATATTGGAGTGGGTAGCCTTTCTCTTCTCCAGGGGATCTTCCCAACCCAAGGATCGAACCCAGGTCTCCCCCATTGCAGGTGGATTCTTTAACAGCTTAGCTACAAGGGAAGCCCCTATTAATTATAAAGATAGTTCAAATTGAAGATAGTCATAAATGTAAATTCATTTCTTTCAAGAATATGTAGCACTTGGAGGCAATATTGTAAATGCTAAATGTTAACATATGAAATTCATTTGGTTCTCATGCAGAAAATAGAGAGTAATCACTTATAATGAACATACATTATATATAAACAGGCTAAACTAACATCTCACAATAATACAGTTTCTCTCATGCACTAAAAAATTATACTATTTTTCTGTGTGTTTTGCTTTCTTAATATCACTATTTGAATAATTCAAAGGAAAACTTTTGCAGTCTAGATTTAGTTATCATAAACTCTGAATAGAAAAAATCGAATGTTATAGAGTGATACTTGTCTTATTTTAATATCTCATTAATATCTTAGAAAATAAAAAATAAAAGTATCATTTCATATGTAATAAATGTTAATTTCTTCATAAATGTACAACATAATTAGCAATGTTAAGCATGTCACCATGATAGACTCAGAGAAGGCAATGGCAACCCACTCCAGTACTCTTGCCTGGAGAATCCCAGGGATGGAGGAGCCTGGTGGGCTGCCACCTATGAGGTTGCACAGAGTCAGACACGACTGAAGTGATTTAGCAGCAGCAGCAGCAGCATGATAGCCTCAGTTCAGTTCAGTCACTCAGTCGTGCCCCTGGACTGCAGCATGCCAGGCTTCCCTGTCCATCACCAACTTCCAGAGCTTACTCAAACTCATGTCCATCAAGCTCTGGACTGCAGCATGCCAGGATTCCCTGTCCATAACCAATTTCCAGAGCTTAGTCAAACCCATGTCCACCAAGTCGGCGATGTCATCCAACAATCTCATCCTCTGTCATCCCCTTCTCCTGCCCTCAATCTTTCCCAGCATCAGGGTCTTTTACAATTAGTCAGTTCTTCACATCAGGTGGGCAAAGTATTGGAGCTTCAGCTTCAGCATCAGCCCTTCCAATGAATATTCAGGACTGTTCTCCTTTAGGATGGACTGGTTGGATCTCCTTGCAATCCAAAGGACTCTCAAGTCTTCTCCAATACCACAGTTCAAAAGCATCAATTCTTCGGCGCTCAGTCCAACTCTTTATAGTTCAACTCTCAGATCCATACATGACTGCCGGGAAAACCATAGCTTTGACTAGACGGACCTTTGTTGGCAAAGTAATGTCTCCACTTTTTTTTTTTTTAATTTAATTTAATTTTTTAACTTTACAGTATTGTATTGGTTTTGCCATATAGCAACATGAATCCACCACAGGTATACACATGTTCCCCATCCTGAACCCTCCTCTCTCCTCCTTCCCCATACCATCCCTCTGGGTCATCCCAGTGCACCAGCCCCAAGCATCCAGTATCGTGCATCGAACCTGGACTGGTGACTTGTTTCATATATGATATTATACATGTTTCAATGCCATTCTCCCAAATCATCCCACCCTCTCCCTCTCCCACAGAGTTTAAAAGACTGTTCTCTACATCAGTGTCTCTTATGCTGTCTAGGTTGGTCGTAGCTTTTCTTCCAAGGAGAAAGCATCTTTTAATTTCATGGCTATTGTCTATCAATTTAACTTAAATTCCCAATATTATGATGTCAATACTTTGACTACAGATTTATAAATACTGATATTCACAGCAATGTTTTTTAAAACTATAATTTATGATGTTAATTCAGGCTTATTGGACCTTACAAAGACCCTGTGGAAACTAACTGAGTGGCAGATGAGCCATAGAGCATAATGAAATTCAGCTATATATTTATACACAAATTTTCCAAATAGACTTTGTCATATTGTATTTTCAGAGAACCTAATATATATTTTGTCAACAAAAAAGGTGACAGTTGGAGACAGGCTTGTGATTGGAGTTTAAACTTCAAAAACATTAGAAACAGTATACATACTATTTACACATAATTGATAAAATATCACTTCTCGGTAGACCCCCACGAGGATATTCTTTCCTATCAAAATAAATACATTGACTTCATAAATACAGTATGCCACAATGTTTTTAAAATGTATGGCTGACATAAATTGTTCTTGTGTACTGTAGTAAAAGTGGTTTTATGTATACTACTGACATCACAGGTGTTTTATTTGTCCTACTGAAGTGTGCACTTATAATGGATTTGCAGAATCACCCAGGCATGGCGTGAACTCAGAAACTTTCAATCATGCACATCAGAAATCTATATACTCAGTGGTTGCTTTCACATTTTATCTTTGTTGCTGTTCAGTCACTAAGTCTTGTCTGACTCTTTGAGACCCCATTGACTGTAGCACACTAGGCTTCCCTGTTCTTCACTATCTCCTGCAGTTTATTTAAATTAATGTTCATTAAGTAGGTGATGCTATCTAACCATTATATTTTATGTTACAATTGTATTAATTCACAGACCATTTTAAAATCATAATGTCAGTTTGGAAGTTTGTCTTCAGAAAGATTTTGCCTATTTCCTCCAAAATACTGTTTTCTAAGCAGTCTCTTTCCTTATGTAATTTGAACCAAATAAGAAGGTCAGTTAGTGAGGAAGTAACACTGTAGAAGACTCTTGAGAGTCCCTTGGACTGCAAGGAGATCCAACCAGTCCATTCTAAAGGAGATCAGTCCTGGGTGTTCTTTGGAAAGACTGATGCTAAAGCTGAAACTCCGATACTTTGGCCACCTCATGCGAAGAGTTGACTCATTGGAAAAGACTCTGATGCTGGGAGGGATTGGGGGCAGGAGGAGAGGGAATGACAGAGGATGAGATGGCTGGATGGCATCACCAACTCGATGGACATGAGTTTGGGTGAACTCTGGGAGTTGGTGATGGATAGGGAGGCCTGGTGTGCTGCGATTCATGGGGTCGCAAAGAGACAGACACGACTGAGCGACTGAACTGAATTGAACTGAACGCTATTTAAAACTTAAATCCCCTCAAACCCTAAAACTGGCCCTTGGGAAAACACTAGTAGGAAATGAATTAATGCTTTGCAGTTGTAACTTTAAACTCTCTTTTAATATTTCTCATATAGTACTGGATATCTATAGTGAAGTTAATAGTCTGTAATACTATGTTTTATGGGCTCTCCTAGGGGTTTTTTGTCTTGCTTTTCATTTACTACATCAGTACATTATGCAGCTGCATGTGAGAACCTGGACATTATTATATTGTTCAGTTTCAACTGCCAAAATACTTTTGATCAATATACCTCCCAGAAAAATTAGACCATAAAAAGAAAAGTGTTTAGTAGAACATTTTTGTCATAACCAAAAATTTCACTAGAGGAACTGAAAACTAGAGGTCTCAGACTTCTCTCAGCCTTTAAGTATCTTCAATGTGCTTCTGTGTGACTGTTAAATACAAACTGTATATGAACACTTAGTTCATCCTTGAAGAAATGCATTTAGTGTGACGTTATTTAATGCTATTATATAAATTTCTATATAGGTATTGCTAGTTGCAACTTGAAGTGTATAAAATAATGGGGCAGAACCAACAACATGATTTAGAGCCTCAGAAACATCTCTGCCTCTGGCAAGAAAACTAAGTTTAAAAATATAGAAAAAGAAAAGGAAATTCTACATGACTATGAACTGCTGTGAGGAAAATGATTGGTTTATTTTACAAAACAAAGTTAAATTACAATACTGAGATAATTACACAATAATACCTCATTAGATGATTTCTTAATGATGTTCATGCAATATGTTGTTTGACAAGAAGACCTACATTTGCTCTTCAGAAGACTATATAGGCAAAGTGAAAGAGTTACTGGTATAGAACCAGCAGCTTAATCATTTCATTCTTCATGAATTCATAGGGCAAATTTACAAGTAATCACAAACTGATTTCTTAGAGTTCATGTTGTAGATTTCAATAATAAAACTTTGAATGAGCTGATCTTCTTGCCTTTATGAAAGTTCGCATAGGAGTTGGGACTGGAGTTTTATAAGAATCTAATTAAAATAGGTACAACAAAGAATTGAGAAGACTCATTCCATAAATGCAGGTCAGAGTCTAAAGGGTTTCAGAAGACTAAGCATAGGAAGCCTGTTCCCATCTCCCATAAGAAAACACTAAGTATCGAAATCTGCTACAATCCTGTCTAGTAAAATACCTAGAATAATTTGAGCATAAAAATTCTATTACTCTAGTGATTGGTTGAGCTGGAAGGACAGGACTTGGTCCTGGAAAGCTTAACCACAGCCATCTTTCTGGCAAAGGTGTTTTTTTCTTTCCCTAGGCTTTCTAAGACAGAGCATATTCACTAATAGACGATTTCACCTGGAACTAAGAACACTAAATTGAAGCAAACCTCACTCAATGAATTAATTATTGAAAAACCTTATATATGCTTAAGATATTTGTATATCAAATATATTTTTGTTCATACCTTAATTGTCAAAATTATACAGTTTCAGAAGATGAAAGGTGGGATAATTTATTCAATGGGTAATCAGGATTTTTCCTTTTTTTTTTTTTTTTTTTAAATATTGTTCTGGAATCACTGCTTTCTGTGTATTCTATGAGCTAAGTGGAACTCAGATTCATTTTTCACCACTTATTTTCTTAGATTTTATCAAAAGATTAAAGTGAACTTCTATAGATGTGTATATCTGTAAAAAAAATAACATACAGAATTAATACTGAAATGTTTTTATATGGGGTTTTCCTAAATATTTAAACAAAAATATGCAAAATGTCTCTTGATTTTTCTTTAATATGAACAGAGGTTTTCTCATGATGCTTGATTAACCAGGAATTTCCAGTTTCTCATGCTAGAACATTCTGCTCTCTTTATTTTGAGTTATAAAAACTTGAAGGGAACAAAGTATAAAATCTCAATGTGTTGTATAATAACTTCCTGGATCATTCCTAACATACTTTAAGGATCCATGGTGCCCTTCCACTTTCAGTCATTGGTCCCAGAGAAAACCACTATTTCTGCATTATGTTACTATAGATTAGTCTTGTCTTTAATTTCTTATAAATGGAATCATACATAGTCATACTTTATGTTGACTTATTTTATTCATCATAATGACTGTGAGTTTCATCGAAGACTTCCATGTAGCAGCAACTGATCTTTTTTGTTGCTATATATTGTTCAGTTGTATACATGTACCACAATTTTGGTAGCCATCCTACTGTAGATAGGTAAGGAGATAGTTTCAATTTGGACAATGAGGAATAAAACTGTCATAAACATTCTTCTAATATCCTTTAGTATACATATATGTATATACAGTCAATTCTCTTGAGTATATAACAAAGGGTAGAATTTCTGAGTCATAGGATAGGATCATACTTTTAGTATCCGTTGCCCTTAAATTATCCAAAGTGGTTGTAATTTCTTACTATTTTTAAAATTAGCTAGTGTCATGATTGTCTCCCAGACAGAACAACATAGTTGTCCAAATTAAGGACAAGACCAAAGATGCGATTCAAAATCGGGAGACAACTAGAACTAACCATTAGTGGAGGATTATATGGCTTCGGAGAAGGCAATGGCACCCCACTCCAGTACTCGTGCCTGGAAAATCCTGTGGACAGAGGAGCCTGGTAGGCTGCAGTCCATGGAGTCGCTAAGAGTCAGACACGACTTGGTGACTTCACTTTCACTTTTCACTTCATGCATTGGAGAATGCCGGGGTCCAGCCCCGGTGGATCCAGGGAATTCAAAGCGGGGACGGCATCGGCGAGGATCAGGACAATTGCTTAATTAAATGTTAATTAAGGATATAAAGAGTGGTTAAATAAGGATAGCTCTGTGAGGAAATTCAGTGGAGAAAAGAGGCTGAATAATTCAGCCAGAAGGTGAGAGAAAGAATGACATGGGGAGACCAAGTTTCGGTGAACAAGGCCTGTACTTTATTTTCCAAAGTAGTTTTTATACCTTAAGTTATGCATAGAGGATAATGGGGGAAGGGGTAGAGTCCTGCAGTAAGCCAGGCTTTCTTCCTGCACACTTATCATATGCAAAAGTTTAGGTGATTTGCATCATCTTCTGGCCCAGAGGCATGTTAACATTTTAAGACCCTTTCTTCAGAAAACTTATTTTTCTCTAAAGGTGATTAGTCAGGCGCCACCCTCCAAAAGCATTAGATAAAGTTGCATTTCTATAGGGCAAAGGTGTGGTGGGCTATAACAAGAAAAAGAATTAACTCAAGGGTCCAAGGTTACAAACATTAAAGCTACTACTTACACCAATTATATTAATCAATACACTGCCAGGGACACAGTAGGTAAGGGATATGGAGACTTAGCAGCAAACATTGGCCCAACAAGTGAAAAACCCTTCACCAATACAATTTCTAATCAATCTTTTAACTGCTCAAAGGAATCTGTATTCAGACAGTTTAGAACATCTCATGCCTCTCACGGTTGTGAACTAAAACACTCTTGTCACGCCCAGGATAGCCCTCCGTAAAGTCAGAGATGTAGGTGAGAGCACAAAGCAGTAAAGTAGGCAGACTCTGGTTTTGGGGGTAGATACTCAAGAATTTCCAGGGGGACTCCTGAGGCTCGATCCCGGCTTTGCATATGCCGAGCCTCCTTCCTCATGGCCTTTGCCACGGGCGGAGTTCCTCACGCTGGCTCCTGGCAGGAGAAGGAAATGGCAACTCACGCCAGTGTTCTTGCCTGGAGAATCCCAGGGACGGAGGAGGCTGATGGGCTGCCGTCTATGGAGTCGCACAGAGTTGGACACGACTGAAGCGACTTAGCAGCAGCATATGGCTTCAAGTCACTCGACATTCAAAGCCCTATGGGCATACTGGGAGAAGAATACAATATAGACTTTGAACAAGTGTCTCTGGTAGAAGTCAAGGACTATTGACATCCTGTTACTGAAAGTGAGGAGGTAGCAAAATCTGTTCAGTTCAGTTCAGTTCAGTACAGTTTCTCAGTGTGTCCGACTCTTTGCGACCCCATGAATTGCAGCACGCCAGGCCTCCCTGTCCATCACCAACTCCCCGAGTTCACTCAAACTCACATCCGTTGAGTGGTGATGCCATCCAGCCATCTCATCCTCTGTCGTCCCCTTCTCCTTCTGTCCCCAATCCCTCCCAGCATCAGAGTCTTTTCCAATAAGTCAACTCTTTGCATGAGGTGGCCAAAGTACTGGAGTTTCAGCTTTAGCATCAGTCCTTCCAAAGAACACCGAGGGCTGATCTCCTTTAGAATGGACTGGTTGGATCTCCTTGCGGTCCAAGGGACTCTCAAGAGTCTTCTCCAACACCACAGTTCAAAAGCATCAATTCTTTGGTACTCAGCTTTCTTCACAGTCCAACTCTCACATCCATACATGACTACTGGAAAAACCATAGCCTTGACTAGATAGACCTTTGTCGGTAAAGTAATGTCTCTGCTTTTGAATATGCTATCTAGGTTGGTCATAACTTTCCTTCCAAGGAGTAAGTGTCTTTTAATTTCATGGCTGCAATCACCATCTGCAGTGATTTTAGAGCCCCTCCAAATAAAGTCTGACACAGTTTCCACTGTTTCCCAATCTATTTCCCATGAAGTGATGGGACCGGATGCCATGATCTTAGTTGCCTGAATGTTGAGCTTTAAGCCAACTTTTTCACTCTCCTCTTTCACTTTCATCAAGAGGCTTTTTAGTTCCTCTTCTGCCATAAGGGTGGTGTCATCTGCATATCTGAGGTTATTGATATTTCTTCTGCCAGTCTTGATTCCAGCTTGTGCTTCTTCCAGCTCAGCTTTTCTCATGATGTACTCTACATAGAAGTTAAATAAGCAGGGTCACAGTATACAACCTTGACGTACTCCTTTCCCTATTTGGAACCAGTCTGTTGTTCCATGTCCAGTTCTAATTTTGCTTCCTGACCTGCATATAGGTTTCTCAAGAGGCAGGTCAGGTGGTCTCAAATTCCCATCTCTTTCAGAATTTTCCACAGTTTATTGTGATCCACACAGTCAAAGGCTTTGGCATAATCAATAAAGCAGAAATAGATGTTTTTTTCTGGAACTTTCTTCCTTTTTCCATGATCCAGTGGATGTTGGCAATTTGATCTCTGGTTCCTCTGCCTTTTCTAAAACCAGCTTGAACATCTGGAAGTTCATGATTCATGTATTGCTGAAGCCTGGCTTGGAGAATTTTGAGCATTACTTTATTAGTATGTGAGATGAGTGCAATGTGGTGGCAGGCAAATGCTTATTAGGTAAACTATCCATGAACAGAAAATCTGAGAAAAAGTAAAAGAAAATTATTTTCCTTTGCATTTGCTCTCTGGTATACTAATATTGGGCTTCCTTGGTCACTCAGAAGGTAAAGAATCTGCCTACAATGTGGGAGACTTGGGTTCGATCCCTCAGTTAGGAAGATCCCTTGGAGGAGGGAATGGTGACCCACTCCAGTATTCTGGCCTGGAGAATCCCCATGGACAGAGAAGCATGTCGGGCTACAGTCCATGGGGTTGCAAAGAGTTGGACATGACTGAGTCACTAAGCTCAAACTAATACAATAAATACACTTTTTGTTTTGTTAGTTAAGGCGTGTCTGACTCTTTTGTGACCCCATGGATATAGCCCACCAGGTCCTCTGTCGATGGGATTTCCCAGGCAACGATACTGGAGTGGGTTGCCATTTCTTTCTCCAGGGGATCTTACCAATGAATACACTTAATAAAAATTAATCAGACACATTCATGAAATATTTTATGTACTATAACAAAACATCCCAAATTTGTTATAGATAAGCTTTAGTGATGTTCTACATCAGATTAGAGGTTATACATGGGCTCCAAAATCACTGCAGATGGTGATTGCAGCCTTGAAATTAAAAGACGCTTAGTCCTTGGAAGGAAAGTTATGACCAACCTAGACAGCATATTAAAAAGCAGAGACATTACTCTGTCAACAAAGGTCCATCTAGTCAAGGCTATGGTTTTTCCAGTGGTCATGTATGGATGTGAGAGTTGGATGCTAAAGAAAGCTGAGCACTGAAGAATTGATGCTTTTGAACTGTGGTGTTGGAGAAGGCACTTGAGAGTCCCTTGGACTGCAAGGAGATCCAACCAGTTCATCCTAAAAGAGATCAGTCCTGGGTGTTCATTTTAAGGACTGATGTTGAAGCTGAAACTCCAATATTTTGGCCACCTGATGCAAAGAGGTGACTCAGTTGAAAAGACCCTGATGCTGGGAAAGATTGAGAGCAGGAGGAAAAGGGGATGACAGAGGATAAGATGGTTGGATGGCATCACTGAAACAATGGACATGGGTTTTGGTGGACTCTGGGAGTTGGTGATGGACAGGGAGGCCTGGCACACTGCGGTTCATGGGGTCACAAAGAGTCAGACACAACTAAGCGACTGAACTTATCTTAATAGAGGAAAAAGGTTTAAAAAACTGGATACAGTTATAAATTACATGAAAATGTTGATGTACTAGTCAGTGGAATCAATTTTGACCATGGCATTTGACTATATCTTTGACAATGTTCAAGTGGTTTTATAAAAAACTTATAGAAGCCCATTAAAAGCTATATAAATATTATTAGGGAGGCTAGTACTCTCTGGCAACTGTGTTCTAAGTGCTTGTGAGGTATTTACAAAATGCGTGATAGTAATGCTCTGAGATTTCTGAATTTAAATTTTTTTAAAGCAGATGGTTTGTACACTTCTTTTCAATAAATGCAAAATTCATCACTACCGCATGTAAATAATTGTGGTAATTCTTTTACTGTAGTATAGATTCTATTTACAAAATGTTTGATTATAAAGTTTTATGATGTTTGCAGTGAAGTGATTAATAAAAACAATATATAAAAAAGAAAGTCATTTTGGCAATGAAAAATATTAGTCTTGCAAAGTTTGTTGTTCAAACCAATGTCTTTATTAGTTTCTGAAAAATAGGTGCCATTAGCTAATTACAGTTGCCTTATGTTTTGAAATTTTTTATTTTGATGTGATTTTAATAGACAAGTACAAATACTACTCAACTATATCTTTCTCCTTGGCCTCAAACAGATTAAATGTTTAATAAGATACCCACTTTACTTATCAGTTCAGTTCAGTTCAGTTCAGTCTCTCAGTCGTGTCCGACTCTTTGCGACCCCATGAATCGCAGCACGCCAGGCCTCCCTGTCCATCACCAACTCCCGGAGTCCACCCAGACTCACGTCCATCGAGTCAGTGATGCCATCCAGCCATCTCATACTTATAGACAGACAAATTTATCAAATATTTGTTGAATTCTTCACATATCCATGAGACATTTCTGAAGGCAATAATAGGAACAGGGTCTTCTACATGTACTCCTTACATTTATAAATACTTTTTGTCATATATTTTATAGTCCCCCAGCATAGTTAGCTCTGCTTATTTTTTAAATTGAGAAAATGTTGTTTATGATATTGACTATTAAAAAAAAATAAGTCAGTCTTCTCATAGAATATCCCACATTTGGGATCCATCAGATTGTTTCTTCATAGTGTTCTTTGAGATGTTGATATATTCCCGGTAAACTTGAAGTTCTGTCTAGAAGTTTGACTAAATTCAATTTGAGCATCTTTACAAGCCTTCTTTCGTGCTAAATTGCTTCAGCTGTATCTGACTGTTTGTGACCCTGTGGACTTTATGAGGGAAGCACATAATGATAGACTGCCTCACAGATTTCACGATTTTAAATGAATATTTTTCCTTTATAAGTAGTAAAAAAAACTTTGAGTTCTCTTTATTTTCCTATCCCCAATTAACTTTTTACCCAACAGTTTGGTTCCTATTTATGAACAAGGTCAGAATCATTTATGAGCTAACAAAGTATCATATACCTATGTAAATCTGAGATATTAACCAGTTTCAAGCTTAACTAGTAATTCTAAGGGCACAATAAAGTAAGAGGTATAGATAAAAGAAGAAGAGGCTTAGTAATATCCCTAGATCATTTCTTCTTATAGTGGGCATATGCTTCTGGTATAGGATAAGAGATGAAGCCTCCAAGTCAAGTTTGTGGATGGCCTCACACTCTGAGACTGTTTATGTTTAAAAACATCATTTCATTTTCATATGGTTACAGAGTTCACATGAAATTTTCCTGGAGATCATGCTTCATGATTCCATAGATTCTAGTTTTGTTTACCATCAGCAATTCTTCTGGGATTATCAGAATTGATAAGAGAATTCTATAGAAAAGAACAGACCTCCTAGCAAACAGCATTAATTCCTTTTTTAAAAAGTCCAGTTATTAGCATGTTTATTAGAAGATTAGACCAAATTGCCTGCCCTGTCTCCCAAGGAGTACCACTCCCTACTCCACTCCCTGCTTTTCCAGCAGTCAGATATTCAGGAGACAGCTCGACCACAAAACAGCAGTTTTAATTTCTCCCTCTCGAAATTATGTTTGTAAAATAGTGATGTTCTGATTCTTTCATTTAATTTCTGACTCATTTTCTTTTTGAAAGCCTTTATAGATATATAGGCTTTTTTTGAGGTACAGTAGGTTTACAATATTATCTCAATTTCAGGTATACAAAATAGTGATTCAATATTTTACAGGTTATAAAGTTATAAAATATTGGTTATATTCCTTGCTGTACAATATAACCTTGTAACATATTTATTTTATACATAGTAGTTTGTACTTTTTAATCCCCTATTCCTATCTTGCCCCTCCCCCAAATCCTCCTCCTACCAAATCCTTGGTAACCATTCATTTATTCTCTATATCTGTGAGTCTGCTTCTGTTTTATTACATTCACTTGTCTTACTTTTTGATTTCACATACAGAATACAACATGCAGTGTTTATCTGCCTCATTTCACTAAGTATAATACATTCTAGGTCCATATATTTTGTTGCAGATGGCAAAATTTTGATATTTTTAATAAGCAATATTGCATTTTATGTCTTTATGTATGTGTGTAGTACATCCTCTTTATCCATTCATCTGTTGATAAACATTTATATTGCTTCCATGTCTTTGCTATTGTTTCTAGATCAGTTGATAGCCTTACAGAGGATCCCTTGTGACATTTTTTTTCTCTCTTGCTGCCTTTAAAATTCTTTAAAAAATTTTTGCCACTTAAATTATGACATTTGTGTGAGTCTCTTTCAATACATATTGTTTGGGACTCTCTGTGCCTTCTTTACCCAGAAATCTGTTTCCTTTCTCAGGTTCAGGAAGTTTTCAGTCCTAAACATTTTCGACCTTTCTCTCTCTCTTTTCCTTCTAGGATCCCTAAAACACAAACGCTGGTGTACTTGAGATCATCTTAGAGCTTCCTTGAACTATTCTATTTTTTTAAATCTCTTTCCTTTTACTGTTCTAACTGGTTGATTTCCATTATCATATCTTCCAGATTGCTCGTGCTCTTCTGTATGACCTAGTATGCTGTTAATTCCTTCTGGTGTATTTCTCATTTCAATTATAATTTTTCAGCTCTTTTTAATATTTTCTAGTTCTTTGTTAAAATTCTGTGTTCATTGGTTCTTCTCTCAAATTCAGTTAGCATTCTTATTACTATTGTTTTGAACTCTTTAGCTGGTAAATTATTTATATATGTTTCATTTTCTTGTCTTCCCATTTTGCTTAAATTTCTCTGTCTCTATGAAATTAGGTGAAATAGCTAATGCTTTGAGGGACTGTTCTTATATGAGCGTGTCCCTGTGCAATCTGCGTGTGCCTAGTGGTTTTGGTGGAGGAGCTGGATCTGAAGTGAGCATGGGACATGCCTTCTCCTGGGGTACCATCTGGTACCTGGTACCAACTGGCAACTACCATGTTGGTGGGATGTAGGACTGAAGGGGTTAGAGTCAGAGACAGGTGTGAGCTGGAGCTTTTTTCTGTGTTCACTGGTAGTCACCACCCTGTTGTTGGGTAGTCGGGGCCCAAGGTACTGGTGCAGAAGCCCTGAGGTCATATCCAAGCTGGTTCTGTCCCTGCTGAGTGAGCATACTTTCCTTGGCAATAGCTGACTTTGCCCTAGTGTACAGCAGTGCCAGAGCAAGAGGGGATGAAGCAGGCATCCAGTACAATCTGAGTGCATGCTAGGGTGGTACTGGGAAGCTGCTTAGAGTCTCAGGCAGTTTCCAACCTGCAGATTCTGCATGCAAGCATGCTAAAATGGTTGTCTTAACCCTGTTCACAGGCAGAGTTGTGCCTCAGCTGACTCTGTTCTATGTGAGTGCTCTCTTCTTGGCAAAGGCAGCCTTCACCCCAAGGAAGAGCAACACCAGAGCAAGAGGGCTGGGGTGGATGACTGGTGTGGGCTAGAATGCGCACTGGGCCTGTAGTGGGTAACTGGCTGAAGCTCCATGCAGTTTTCAACCTGCTTTCTTTGCCTTGTCCCCGGCATAAGCAAGTGTGTGTGTACCCTCTTAGCAAGTAGAATCTCAGCATCTTGGAGTATTTATGTTAAATCCCACTGGTCTTCAAATCAGCTAAGGAATACTCATCTTCCTGGTGTCAAACCCCAGGGCTATAGCACCTAATATGTGGCTTGAACCCTTCACTCCTCAAGGAGGATGCGTGAGTCAGTAGTATCCCCCTCCTTTTCTATGTCCTCTGCTTGTGTTGAAAGTTCTGACTCAGTTGCTTCTGTTCTCTTCCTACTCAGTTCCGTGAGTATCTTTCTTTATAGTTTTGGTAGTAGAAGAGGTTGTTTTCATTGAAAGTTGTTTCACATGAGGTTGTATTTTTGGTATGTCTGTGGGGGGAGATGAGTTTAGTATCCTTCCACTCCAACATCTTGATTTTCTTCTCTAGTTAACAATTCTTCAAATGAAATTTTCTGTGTTCAATTTACTGATATAGTTTCTGTTTCCTAACTATACAGACTAACTGTGTGTAGCCCTGTGTGCAATGTGTTCAGTCATATCCTATTCTTTGCAACCCCATGGACTGCAGACCACCAGGCTCCTCTGTCCATGGAATTTTCCAGGCAAGTACACTGGGGTGGGTTGCCATTTCCTTCTCCAGAAGATCATCCTGAACCTGCGTCTCTTGTGTATCCTGCATTGGGAGGTGGATTCTTTGCCACTGTGCCACGTGGGAAGCTATAGGTAACTAGGTAACACAAAATTTCTTATAGTACCCATTAGAGTCATTTAGCAGTATTGCTGCTGCTGCTAAGTTGCTTCAGTTGTGTCCGACTCTGTGCAACCCCATAGACGGCAGCCCAACAGGCTCCCCCGTCCCTGGGATTCTCCAGGCAAGAACATTGGAGTGGGTTGCCATTTCCTTCTCCAATGCATGAAAGTGAGAAGTGAAAGTGAAGTCGCTCGGTCGTGTCCGATTCTTAGCGACCCCATGGACTACAGCCTACCAGGCTCTTCCATCCATGGGATTTTCCAGGCAAGAGTACTGGAGTGGGATGCCATTGCCTTCTCCAGCAGTATTGCTAGTTTTAATTATTCTAAGCACATATAATATTGCAGAAAAGTAGTAAGATAGGAAAAAGAAGTTACAAAAATATATTTACTACAGTCATACAAACACACATAAGAAGAGACCTCCAACAACTAGACTATAAAAAACAAAGAATGTAGATTTTCAAGAGACAGCATACATCAGAAATGAGAAAGAAAAATAAGTGAGTTCACATCTAATGGATGATGACTGACTCCAACTAATTGAACATAAATTTACAAAAGCAAAAATGGTTTTTACATAGATGCCTCTCTACATGGTTATAAATGCTTGTGGCTATACTTTTTAAAGTGTTTATTTCAGAGGTTTCAAATATGTAGAATTAAGTCATTAAAATTTGCACGTTTGCTATCTAAACTACACATACTAGTAGATAATACTTTTTATTGGACACTAGTGGAGTATGTGGAAAATGAAGAACACCTGTTATATGACAGGTAAGAATGTATAGAAACTAATTCCATTGGAATTTAAGAGATAATCAATATCTGTTCTTTCATTTATCACATTGCCTCCCCATCATCTTCATAATATAACATTAAAAATTAAAGGCTAAGAAAAAAATAAGCAATATAGGTATATCCACAAAATAGATTCACTTGCATTTGGAGCCTTCAGCATTTGCAATGCTATGTTAATGGAAAGTGAGAAACAGTTGACAGAAATAATAGTACTGAGTATTTCATGAACATCTTCCATTTCTCAACAATAAGGCATAAAGTAATCTTGATCATTATTATAAAGCTAATCATATGCAAAGTGATAAAAATCAAAACATAAGAGTTCTCTAATAATACCAATAATATGAAACAGTTCTAGTCCACTGAACATGGAATTAATAAAAAAATCTAAAAATCTGGAAAAAATGTAAGAAATGCACATTAGAAATGCCAAACATGACCCAAAAGTTCACTAAATTACAGGTATTAGTTTTAGATTTTAAACGTTTAAAGAAACCTATTGTTGAGTACAAAATTACACCCATGTGAGCATTTTATTATAATCTTCAATTTTTACCTGTATAATTTAATGAAATGGGTCAGTAATACTATTACTCCACACTAATTTATACTCTATAGTTACTTATTTACCTTGATGGTGTACTCAATAACTCCCTTGGGAGCTTGGCATTTTGCCTACTCCCTCTGCACTGAGCCAGGAAAACTACTGTGTAAAAACTGCCTGTTTTATGTGGTCCCAGGAGACTTGGGAATGCACAGCCCCATGGGCTCTCAGAGTTAAGTGATTTGTAAGCTAGTCCGTTGCATGGCAGCCATAAAAGTTGGGATGCTAGATCTGTGGTCCAAGCCCTAGCCCTTTGCTACTCAAGGAGAGCTTGGTGTTGGGAATTTCCTCCCAATTGTAAAGTGCTGTGCTGGGGGGAGGTGGGGGGGGCGTTAATGACATGAGTGTATCTCAGCTTTTTCTACCTGTTTCAATATAGGTATTTTCTCAGTCACCTGTTACACAGGAGGCTCTCAATTATTTTATAAATTTTTCTTGGAGGGAATAATCCATATGCAACTGTTTATTTGGAACTTCACTCATAGGAGGA
This sequence comes from Bubalus bubalis, assembly GCF_019923935.1. Classification (NCBI taxonomy): domain Eukaryota; kingdom Metazoa; phylum Chordata; class Mammalia; order Artiodactyla; family Bovidae; genus Bubalus; species Bubalus bubalis. Next base: position 82,744,247 of record NC_059164.1, read on the forward strand.
AAAGTCAGGTACCTTTTCTTCTGCTACTTGGCTAATGTAAAAGAGTTTGGAGAATGAAAAAAAAATCAAGATAAAGAGCATTGATGAAAGTTCTGTTATATAAAAGAGACCAATATTTCCTGGTCAAGATGCTAAGAATTAATTTAATCAATTTCATTTGTGTGGAATCCATATGTAGATGAGATTCATTAAATTTCATAGTGTGGGTATAACTCTATGATACTACTAAGTTATTTGTTTACAGACTATTGCTGCTTAAATTCAGTATACTACCTGAATGGGCTAATTAAAAAATAATTTCTATTTTTTATCTGCTTAAAATGCGTTATTTATGGTGTAAAATTCTGAAACAAAAAAAGCTCAAAGTGTATGAATTTGGGTTATGTACACCATGTGTGTGTGTATATGGCACATTTTCCATTTCTTTAAAAAGTGCAACTGCTTTTGTTGTTTCCAGATTTACTGTGCTGTTGCTATTTCATTTTTCTGAGGAAAAATGTTCTATTGATATACAAGACAGAACCTGCAAATAAACTGAATGGATGGTAATCCCCTACAGTATTTCAATAGTAAATTTTAACAGTGTAATTGACACAGAGTGAACTGACCCATTAAATTTGTTTTACTACTGTAAAATCTTTCATTCCAAACTGATGTGGTTGCCACTAATACCCACACAGTGATATAGTCTTATCTAAGTAATTTCCTTTTCTTCACTGTGCAGAATCATGAACTTCATTTTGATTACATGGTTTGTTTTAGGAAAAATTAGCTGGCTCACTGATATTTTTAAAATAATGATTGTACAATGCTTTACCTGCTGGGAGACTCATGATCCTCTTCTTTGAACTGAATAAAATGAAGGATGATTTAATGAATTTATTTTTCTTCAATTCAGTTCAGTTCAGTCGCTCATTTGTGTCCAACTCTTTGAGACCCCATGAATCGTAGCACACCAGGCCTCCCTGTCCATCACCAACTCCCAGAGTTCACTCAAACTCATGTCCATCAGGTCGGTGATGCCATCCAGCCATCTCATCCTCTGTCATCTCCTTCTCCTCTTGCCCCCAATCCCTTCCAGCATCAGAGTCTTTTCCAATGAGTCAACACTTTACATGAGGTGGCCAAAGTATTGGAGTTTCAGCTTTAGCATCAGTCCTTCCAATGAACACCCAGGACTGATTTCCTTTATTTATTTATTTATTTAAAAAAATTTTTTTTTAAACTTTACAAAATTGTTTTGCCAAATATCAAAATGAATCCGTCAGGACTGGTTGGATCTCCTTGCAGTCCAAGAGACTCTCAAGAGTCTTCTCCAACACCACAGTTCAAAAGCATCAATTCTTCGGCACTCAGTTTTCTTTAGCATCCAACTCTCACATCCATACATGACCACTGGAAAAACTATAGCCTTGACTAGACAGACCTTTGTTGGCAAAGTAATGTCTCTGCTTTTTAATATGCTTTCTAGTTCTGTCATAGCTTTCCTTCTAGGGAGCAAGTGTCTTTTAATTTCATGGCTGTAGTCACCATCCACAGTGATTTTATAGCCCAAGAAATTAAAATCTGTCACTGATTCCACTTTTTCCCTATCTATTTGCCATGAAGTGTTAGGGCGAGATGTCATAATCTTTGTTTTTTGATTGTTGAGTTTTAAGCCAGCTTTATCACTCTTCTCTTTCATTTTCATCAAGAGGCTTTTTAGTTCCTCTTTGCCTTCTGCCATTAGGGTGTCATCACCTGCATGTCTGAGGTTGTTGACTTTTCTCCTAGCAATCTTGATTGCAGCTTGTGATTCATCCAGCCCAGCATTTCCCATGACATACTCTGCATATACGTGTTAAATGAGCAGGGTGACACTATACAGCCTTGCATACTCCTCTCTCAATTTTGAACCAGTCCATTGTTTCATGTCCAGTTCTAACTGTTGCTTCTTGTCCTGCATACAGCTTTCTCAGGGGGCAGGTAAGATAGTCTGATATTCCTACCCCTTTAAGAATTTTCCTCAGTTTGTTGTGATCCACACAAAGGCTTTCACGTAGTCAATGATGCAAAAGTAAATGTTTTTCTGAATTTCCCTTGTGTTCTCTATGATCAAACTGATTTTGGCAATTTGATCTCTGGTTCCTCTGCCTTTTCTGTTTAGTCATTCAATTGTGTCCAACACTTTGGGACTCCTCAGACTATATAGCCTGCCAGGATCCTCTGCCCATGGAACTTGTGAGGCAAGAATAGAAGAATGGGTGCCATTTCCTCCTCCAGTGGATCTTCTCAATCCAGGGATTGGACCCGAGTCTCCTGTATCTCCTGCACTGCAGGCAGATTCTTTACCTGCTGAGCCATTGGGGAAGCCCAATCAAGTTTTGTTTTATTTGTAGAGATAGTTGTGTCTTAGAGCAACAGGCCCATATCTAACTTTGAAGAATAATGTGCCTTATACATCAGTGAACTGACCACCACCATCATCATCATCATGATTGCGTATTATACACCAGACAGGTATTAGCCTATTTAATGCCCATCTCATGCTTGCTTGCTCAATTGTGGCTGAGTCTTTGGACCCCATGGTCTGTAGCCTGCCAGGCTCCTCTGTCCATGGAATTTTCCAGGCAAGAATACTGGACTGGACTGCCATTTTCTCCTCCAGGGGATCTTCCTGACCCAGCAATGGCAACTGCGTCTTCTGTAACTCCTGCATTAGCAGGCAGATTCTTTACCACTGCGCCACCTGGGAAGCCCCATTTAATCCCCATAATTAACCTTATTATTATTATTATTTTGGCTGTGCACACCATTCCGTATCCCAGTTTCCCAACCAGCAATTTAATTCATGACCCCTACATTGGAAGCAAGAATTTTTAACTACTGGACAACCTAGGAATTCCTTCATAACTTCTAAAAGTAGGTGAAAGACATCATTTTCTTTGCTTCACAAATGACAAAACTGAGGCACAGAGAAGTTAAATGATTTCCCATAGTCACAGAGCTAGTAAATGACAAAAATCTGCTTCCAGTTCAAGTAGTTTGGCTCTGAAATCCATGCTCATAGCCTTTACAGGTTAGTCTCTCCATAAGGAATAATTCTTTCAAATGCCCTCATTTTCTATGAACTGTGTTTACACTTTTGGGAGATATAACTTATTCATGATATATCTTATTACATATGTATTATCTATTAAATCATTAATCATCTCTAAATTGCATATTTCATTTTAGATGGCCAATGAGTGCTAAAGTCAAACTGGCTATTGCACCAAAATATTGTTCCAAGAACGTCTTGCATAATTTATATTAGATGTGGAAACAAGCAAGTTTCCTTAAAAAGTCATGCTTGTAGCAATGCAGGTGCATCTTTTCTAATCATCTCATGAAATAAACATTTGAATGACTCATATGTGTTCTGCAGTTTCAGCTATTATAAAGAAGTGACAACTTACACAAACATTTGAATGAAAAAGTCATCCTTGTCAATCGGCCTTACTTCATAATTCCCAACTCTATAAAGAGAGTATTTTAGATATACTCATCTATGCAGATGTTTAAAATGAAGACCATAAACTCTAAAATCATTGCCATTCAATTCATAAAGCAAAGGTCTCAAAATATGATCAAGAAGGAAATAATTTCAAACAAACATTTTAGTCAAATGTAGGCTAACAAACTAGGCATTTATCCAATTCTCCACTTTCAGAAATTTAGAGAAAAGCTGAATATCATCAGTCATGAAAAGGAGAAATGTCATGGTTTTCTCAAAAATTTCTAAAGTTTTTAGACACTGGAGTAGGCTTAACAAAAACTAGCCCAGGAACAGAAAAGACACACCATACACACAATAATTATTTACACTGCTATCTCATTATTTTATAATGAATAATCTCCTTATTCATTATTTTAGGTTCTAAATATATATTATATTTTCACAGAGACATTGCATATAGTTTAAGACTCAAAATGAGTATTAGCAAATGAAGTTTCATGAACAAAGATCAAGAGGGCAGAATCAACTCATAGGAAGGGAAACACTAACAAGTTGTGACTAGGATGCTTCCCGTTACTGAGCTAACATGACCTTCACCTTCTCATCTCAGAGCAGGCAGGAGCTCATCTATTCTGCCCAAAAGTGAAGAGGAACTAAAAAGTCTCTTGATGAAAGTGAAAGAGGAGAGTGAAAAAGTTGACTTAAAGCTCAACATTCAGAAAACAAAGATCATGGCATCCGGTCCCATCACTTCATGGGAAATAGATGGGGAAACAGTGGAAACAGTGTCAGACTTTATTTGTTTGGGCTCCCAAATCACTGCAGATGGTGACTGCAGCCATGAAATTAAAAGACGCTTACTCCTTGGCAGACAAGTTATGACCAACCTAGATAGCATATTGAAAAGCAGAGACATTACTTTGCCAACAAAGGTTCGTCTAGTCAAGGCTATGGTTTTTCCAGTGGTCATGTATGGACATGAGAGTTGGATTGTGAAGAAAGCTGAGTGCCGAAGAATTGATGCTTTTGAACTGTGGTGTTGGAGAAGACTCTTGAGAGTCCCTTGGACTGCAGGGAGATCCAACCAGTCCATTCTGAAGGAGATCAGCCCTGGGATTTCTTTGGAGGGAATGATGCTAAAGCTGAAACTCCAGTACTTTGGCCACCTCATGCGAAGAGTTGGCTCATTAGAAAATACTCTGATGCTGGGAGGGATTGGGGGCAGGAGGAGAAGGGGACGACAGAGGATGAGATGGCTGGATGGCATCACTGAGTCGATGGACCTGAGTTTGAGTAAACTCTGGGAGTTGGTGATGGACAGGGAGGCCTGGCGTGCTGCTATTCATGGGGTTGCAAAGAGTCGGACACGACTGAGTGACTGAACTGAACTGAACTGAACTGAAATAACTTTCAAGGAAGGAGCCAGAACAAAACACCTGAGAAAACTGAAAGTGCCCTAAAAACCCTGTGCCTCCATTATTTTCCCACCTAAAGCAGACTCTTCAGCCACATGGGCAGTCAAACACTGGTCTTCAGACAAAACTCCCTGAGTCTTATTTGTGTCTGGTTCTCGAACCAGGGCACAGAAATATAGCTTAAATTTTGAGGAGGATAACGGGGGCTACCTGCAACACTTCTGTTTCTCTCTCTCCCTTCCCCAATCCCATGACACTCTGTTCAGGCCTCCACACCACAGGAACTCCTCCTCCAGAGAGCATAAGGATGGAGCAGTGCAGTACACATCCACCACAGAGACATGAACCCACACAAACACAAGCCATAGCCTGAATAAAGAGTATGGAGATCAGGTGTAGCCCAATTGAGCCTACTTTACAAGTGGCCCTCATTCACTCATGATTAAGACTTAGGGTGAACAAATGGAAATCAGGTAAGAGGAAAATATTTTAACTCTAGAGCAGCGGTTCTCAGCTGGGGGTGACTTTGCCCTATAGAAGACATTTGCCCCATCTGGGGACATTTTTGGTTGTCACAACTAGGATGGGCCAGGGATGCTTGCTAAATGTCCTATAAAGCACAAATAGTCCCTCACTGCCAAGAAATATCCAGCCCAAAATGTAAAAATTGCCCAGTTTGAGAAAACTTGCTCTTGAGATCTTCCAGCTCCCATTTTGTCAGGACCTTAAGCTCACTCAAGGATGACTGTTTTCAGCCTATTTATCTTACCACTCCTCCCATCCTCAGTAATCAGTAAGTCTTGTGACATAACTCCTAGTTTCCTGGGTTCCTCTCCAAGATCCTTCTTTCTGCTCTCACCTAGGCCAGCAGGAACGTTGGCAGAGGGCAGATCCCCTAGACTTAAAAGGAGTGTCTTCAGGTTAAGACTCTCCTCTTAACTCTTATCCAATAGGAAGCAATAAGGCTCCTGACAGGGACGGGGTTAAGGACAAAGGTGGTAGCAAGATGGGGTAAGTAACAGAACTCATATTAAATTAAAATTTAAATTAAAAAAGGAAAGATCTTAGGGAACCAGCAATGCTATAGAAACATAGGGTTAAAGGCCTAGTTAGAGAAAGAACCTGGCATTAACAGACATACTGAGGGACTGGGCGCTTAAAGTCTGAGATCTAAAGAGAAAGAGCAGACTAGCCAGTGGTTATCCTCCTGGCCCCGACTTGTCATCTGCTTCAGTTCATTCCAGGAGGAAAGAAAAGGCAGGGAGGAAGGAAGCTTCTCAGCAAAGGTGACTTCAGCTTTCTTCATCTTACCTACCCACCACATGTAAGGAGTTCCAGGTTGAAAGTTTAAACATGCGGCACCTAGACTGTCATTTAGGAGAAGGGAACTCATTTCAAGTTCCCAGAAAACCCCTATCTCAGATCTAAGAGTGTCAAGGAAAAGAGGGATCCTGGGTTTACTGATGCTAAGAGGAATACTGATGGGGGCAGCATCTCTTCTGGGCTGGACAGAGGGAAGCCTGGACACAGATCCATTCCTATTGGAGCTACAAGCCCCAAGAATTTCTCTATGGCCTTTTAGTTTCCCTTGGATCTAATCTGCTCCTGAACTGCACCTGTCATGGCAAGTCCATCTCCCTCCCCAGAGACAATGTGAGTCAGATGGGCAAAATTCATTGGTTCCCCAGTCATGGTCCAGTCAATCCATCTCCTCTTCTTCTGTGATTGGGGTCTGTTTACCATGCAGCAGCCTGCTGCTGCTGCTGCTGCTAAGTTGCTTCAGTTGTGTCCGACTCTGTGCGACCCCAGAGACGGCAGCCTACCAGGCTCCCCCATCCCTTGGATTTTCCAGGCAAGAACACTGGAGTGGATTGCCATTTCCTTCTCCAATGCATAAAAGTGAAAAGTGAAAGTGAAGTTGCTCAGTCGTGTCTGACTCTTCTCAACCCCATGGACTGCAGCCCACCAGGCTTCTCCATCCATGGGATTTTCCAGGCAAGAGTACTGGAGTGGGGTGTGCAGCAGCCTGGTTTGTGTCAAAATTCACTCATGTTCCCTGATGGGTGGTTTCACTCCTCTGTCTGAGGCCCCTGAGGGATCTTTTTCTGGAGCCTTGACTGCCCTCTCCTCACTTCTCTCAGGTGTAACAACACCCTGGGTTTACTCAGCTGGACAGAACTAGAGGAAGTGGAGTCCTTGGAGCCCTTACCTGAGTAGCGAAGGTCAACATCTCGGACGCTGAGAGAGACACTGACCTGAGGTCAGAGACTGGGATGGGCAGGCAGGAACAAGGTTATATCTTCCACAGACTTGGAACCCTGCTCTGATCCTGTACCTAGGCATTCAGTGGCAGCTGGTGGGTGGTTCCTGCTCTGGGACACACCAGTGTGGGTTCTTGGGCTGGCTCCTCTGTGTGGTGGGGGAGCCAAGGGTGGACCTGCAGAGGTAGGGCTGGCCAAGGCTGGAAACAGCCATGACATGATTATAAAACCATTGGGAGGAGGTGCTGTGCAGGTGGTATTGTGTTTTTTATTTAAAATTAAAATTGTTTTTGTTGATTTATAGGAAAACAACTCACTTTGATACTTGGAACTTTGCTGTAATAATTTATTAGTTTCAGAACTATTTTTTTGACCTCAGGATTTTCTGTATAGACAATCATTAAAAAATATGTTCTATTTTTTCCAGTATTTATTATCTCTTACTTTCTTTTCTTGCCTTGTTGGATTAGGTAGGATTTGCAGGAAGGTGATGAAAAGGAGTGATGAGAGGGGAATATATTTGCTGATTATTGATCGTGGCATAAAACTATTTGGTTTCTATTTGTTGTTGTTGTTCAGTCACTAAGCCTTTGTGATCGCATCGACTGCAGTATGCCAGGCTCCTCTGTCCTTCACCATCTCCCAGAGTTGCTCAAATTATTGTCCATTGAGTTGGTGATACTATCTAATCATCTTATCCTCTATTGCCCCCTTGTCCTGTTGCCTTCAATCTGTTTCAGCATCAGAGTCTTTTCCAAATAGTCAGCTCTTCACTCTTCATATCAGGTGGCCAAAGTATTGGAGTTTTATCACTCTTGTATGGGAGTATTTTCTATTGGAATACTTCGAAGCAATCACTTCTCTATTGTACTGGCATATTCTCACTACTTAGTATGCAGTTAATTCATTTTTTTATTTTTTAAGTATGAGGTGTATTAGGGTTTTTTTTGTAGATTTCTGTATCAGCTGAGGAAGTTTCTTGCTACTGCTAGTTTCTTAAGAGACTTTGTCATGAATGGGTATGTGATTTTATTAAATACCTTTTCTGCCTATTGATATGGCTATTGACTTTTCATGTTAGCCTACTGATGTGATGGATTACCTTAATTGATTTTTGAAAGCTATAACAACCTTGTATATATCTGTAATAAATGCCCTATGGTCATGGTGTATAATTCACTTATACATTGTTGGGTTTGATTTGCTAATATATTTTTTGAAAACGTCTGCATCTATGTTCATGATAAATACTGGCCTGTAGTTTTCTTTCTTTTAATATCTTAGTCTGGTTTTAGTATTAGGGTAATGATGGTTTTACAGAATACGTTAGGAAGTATTCCCGTCACTTCTGTCTTTTGGAAGAAAATGTAAAGAACTGGTATAGTATCTTTCTTAAATATTTGGGAGAATTTACCAGTGAACTGATGTAAGCTAAACCAGTGATTTTTTTTTTTTTTTTTTTTTTTACAACTGGGATAAATCTTATTGAAATCCATAGGTAAGCATTTCATTATTACAAAATTTCAATATAAGTTACTCCTTAAATCACACACAAAAAAATTCAGAAAAAAATTTAAAAGGCCATTGAATTATGGTTCATACCTCTTTACAAACTAGGCAAAACTTTTTTTATGCAATAGGGCATACAAAAACCTTTAAACTTTTCTGAGAGAAATCTCACTGGCCAAAGAGGCTGCAATGGCACATGAGCATGGCCTAGAGGAGCTACTCCACATCCAAGGTAAGGAGCAGTGGCTGCACTTTGCTGGATCTTCCATGAAGAGATACCTCACGTCCAAGGTAAGAGAAACCCAAGGAAGAGGGTAGGCATTGAGAGAGGGCATCAGAAGGCAGACAGACTGAAACCACAATCACAGACATCTAGCCAATCTGATCACACGGACCATAGCCTTGTCTAATTCAATGAAACTAACCCATGCCGTATGGGGCCACCCAAGATGGACGGGTCATGGTGGAGAGGTCTGACAGAATGTGGTCCACTGGAGAAGGGAATTGCAAACCATTTCAGTATTATTGCCTCGAGAATCCCATGAATACTAAGAAAAGGCAAACAGATAGGACACTGAGAGATGAACTCCCCAGGTCAGTAGGTGCCCAATATGCTACTGGAGATAAGTAGCTTATCTCCAGTATAACTCCAGAAAGAAATAGAGATTTCTAGAGAATTAACTCCAGAAAAAATCAAGGGAGGGAGCTAAAGCAAAAACAACACCCAGTTGTGGATGGGACTGGTGATAGAAGCAAGATTCGATGCTTTAAAGAGCAATATTGCATAGGAACCTGGAATGTTTGCCATGAATCAAGGGAAATTAGAAATGGTCAATCAGGAGATGGCAAGAGTGAACATTGACATTCTAGCAATCAGCGAACTAAGATGAACTGCAACAGGTGAATTTAACTCAGATAACCATTATATCTACTACTGTAGGCAGGAATCCCTTAGAAGAAATGGAGTAGCCATCTAGTCAACAAAAGAGTCCGAAAGGCAGTACTTAGATGCAATCTCAAAAACAACAGAATGATCTCTGTTCATTTCCAAGGCAACCCATTCAATATCACAGTAATCCAAGCCTATGCCTCAACCAGTAATGTTGAAGAAGCTGAAGCTGAACAGTGCTATGAAGACCTACAAGACCTGCTAGAACTAACACCCCCAAAAGATGTCCTTTTCATTATAGGGGACTGGAATGCAAAAGTAGGAAGTCAAGAAACACCTGGAGTAACAGGCAAATTTGGCCTTGGAGTACAGAATAAAGCAGGGCAAAGGCTAACAGAGTTCTGCCAAGAGAATGCACAAGTCATAGCAAACACCCTCTTTCAACAACACAGGAGAAGAATCTACACATGGACATCACCAGATGGTTAACACCGAATTCAGATTGATTATATCCTTTGCAGCCAAAGATGGAGAAGCTCTATACAGTCAGCAAAAACAAAACCGGGGGCTGACTGTGCCTCAGATCATGAACTCCTTATCGCCAAATTCAGACTTAAATTGAAGAAAGTAGGGAAAACCACTGGACTATTCAGGTATGACCTAAATCAAATCCCTTATGATTATACAGTGGAAGTGATAAATAGATTTAGGGGACTAGATCTGATAGACAGAGTGCCTGATGAATTATGGATGGAGGTTCGTGACATTGTACAGGACACAGGGAGCCAGACCATCCCCAGGAAAAAGAAATGCAAAAAAGCAATATGGCTGTCTGAGGAGGCCTTACAAATAGCTGTGAAAAAAAGAAAAGCAAAAGCAAAGAAGAAAAGGAAAGATATACCCATTTGAATGCAGAGTTCCAAAGAATAGCAAGGAGAAATAGGAAAGCCATACTCAGCGATCAATGCAAAGAAATAGAGGAAAACAATAGAATGGGAAAGACTGGCGATCTCTTCAAGAAAATTAGAGATACCAAGGGAACATTTCATGCAAAGATGGGCTCAAAAAAACAGAAATGGTACAGACATAACAGAAACAGAAGATATTAAGAAGAGGTGGCAAGAATACACAGAAAAGCTGTACAAAAAAGATCTTCACAACCTAGATGATCATGAAGGTGTGAACAGTCCCACTCACGTAGAGCCGGACATCCTGGAATGTGAGGTCAGGTGCTGCTTAGGAAGCATCACTATGAACAAAGCTAGTGGAGGTGATGAAATTCCAGTAGAGCTATTTCAAACTCTAAAAGATGATGCTTACTCAGCCATTAAAAAGAATGCATTTGAATCAGTTCTAATGAGGTGGATGAAACTGGAGCCTATTATACAGAGTGAAGTAAGCCAGAAAGAAAAACACCAATACAGTATACTAATGCATATATATGGAATTTAGAAAGATGGTAACAATAACCCTGTGTATGAGACAGCAAAAGAGACACTGATGTATAGAACAGTCTTATGGACTCTGTGGGAGAGGGAGAGGGTGGGAAGATTTGGGAGAATGGCATTGAAACATGTAAAATATCATGTATGAAACAAGTTGCCAGTCCAGGTTCAATGCACGATACTGGATGCTTGGGGCTAGTGCACTGGGATGACCCAGAGGGATGGTATGGGGAGGGAGGAGGGAGGAGGGTTCAGGTTGGGGAACACATGTATACCTGTGGCAGATTCATTTTGATATTTGGCAGAAATAATACAATTTTGTAAAATTTAAAAATAAAATAAAATTGTAGTTGGAAAAAAAATTAAAAAAAAAAAGATGATGCTCTGAAAGTGCTGTACTCAATATGCCAGCAAATTTGGAAAACTCAGCAGTGGCCACAGGACTGGAAAAGGTCAGTTTTCATTCCAATCCCAAAGAAAGGCAATGCCAAAGAATGCTCAAACTACCGCACAATTGCACTCATCTCACATGCTAGTAAAATAATGCTCAAAATTCTCCAAGCCAGGCTTCAGCAATATGTGAACCATGAACTTCCTAATGTTCAAGCTGGTTTTAGAAAAGGCAGAGGAACCAGAGATCAAATTGCCAACATCCGCTGGATCATGGAAAAAGCAAGAGAGTTTCAGAAAAACATCTATTTTTGCTTTATTGACTATGCCAAAACATTTGACTGTGGATCACAATAAACTCTGGAAAATTCTGAAAGAGATGGGAATACCAGACCACCTGACCTGCCTCTTGAGAAACCTGTATACAGGTCAGGAAGCAACAGTTATAACTGGACATGAAACAACAGACTGGTTCCAAATAGGAAAAGGAGTATGTCAAGGCTGTATATTGTCACCCTGCTTATTTAACTTATATGCAGAGTACATCATGAGAAACGCTGGGCTGGAAGAAGCACAAGCTGGAATCAAGATTGCCGGAAGAAATATCAATAACCTCAGATAGGCAGATGACACCACCCTTATGGCAGAAAGTGAAGAGGAACGAAAAAGCCTCTTGATGAAAGTGAAAGTGGAGAGTGAAAAAGTTGGCTTAAAGTTCAACATTCAGTAAATGAAGATCATGGCATCCGGTCCATCACTTCATGGCAAACAGATGGGCAAACAGTGACTGAGTTTATTTTTCTAGGCTCCAAAACCACTGCGGATGGTGATTGCAGCCATGAAATTAAAAGACACTTGTTCCTTGGAAGGAAAGTTATGACCACCCTAGACAGCATATTAAAAAGCAGAGACATTACTTTGTCTGCAAAGGTCCATCTAGTCAAGGCTATGGTTTTCCCAGTAGTCACATATGGATGTGAGAGTTGGAGTATAAAGAAAGCTAAGCGCCAAAGAATTGATGCTTTTGAACTGTGGTGTTGGAGAAGACTCTTGAGAGTCCCTTGGACTGCAAGGAGATCCAACCAGTCCATCCTAAAGGAGGTCAGTCCTGGGTGTTCATTGGAGGGACTGATGTTGAAGTTGAAACTCCAATACTTTGGCCACCTGATGCGGAGAGTTGACTCATTTGAAAAGACCCTGATGCTGGGAAAGATTGAGGGCCGGAGGAGAAGGGGACGAAAGAGGATGAGATGGTTGGATGTCATCACCGAAACAATGGACATTGGTTTGGGTGGACTCCGGGAGTTGGTGGTGGACAGGGAGGCCTGGCATATTGCGGTTCATGGAGTCACAAAGAGTCGAATACGACTGAGCGACTTAACTGAACTGAAAGAGGGCAGAAAATATAAAGTTATCTGCTTCCTTCAGATAGTATTGGAATTCGCATGAATTATTTTTAACAATACAGCATATTATTCAGCCATTTCTATTTCACAATAAATTTCATAATTTTTTAAAAAATTATTCTTTATCTGGTGGCAGTAACAATGTCTTTGATTGTCTTATTATACACAACTCACCTTCAAGGTCCAGATTCAAGGTAACCATTATATTCCAAAAATTGTCAATGAATATGTAGCACATATTCCTGTTTACTACAGCCTGTGTCTACTATTTATATTCTTTGGGCTATAGTAATGAGGTTCTCACAAGTACTTTACTCAAAGTATGTAAACCTGAATTGCAACATTCATGAGAAAAATAAATATTATTCAAAAACTGAGGAGAAAGTGGTGACTATGGCATAATACCACTACATTTTATATGTGATATATATAAATATGTATGTAAACATGTATTTTAAAATATGTCTACATTTGTGTGTGTGTATAGATTAGAAAAACATTATTTTCCTCCTTTCAACTAAAAAAATTACACATAATCAACTTAAAGCTAGTGAGAACATCAGATATCTCTGGATGTTACAGGCAGCCCATCTGCTCTTCTATTCATAATGAATTTTGTGTAAATCAAATAATATTGATGAAAATACGTCCAGCTGGTTTACAGAACTCAGAACAGTTCAGCACAGTCAAGTGGAAACAATGGATAGCACAGCTATTGAATGATCCTGTACTATTTTAAGGCCAATGATTTTCACACAGCCACTAAACAATTTTCCATAAGCTTAAAGATAACCTCTATATTTAATGACAAATCTGGCTTTAGTAAACTGAAATTAATAATATAATTAACTTTAAAACCTGAAATTTCTTCTAACTGCATCTACAAAATCTCCTGGACTACACAGGGATTTGTTTCAAGTGTTTTTGATTTTGCTTATACAGATTTCATGGCATTCTCCACTAGCCATGATTCATCCATCATACTGAAAAGTAAGAATAGGAAAAATGAATTGATTTTCTACTCTTTGTATAAAGCAGCAGTGATGATTAAGACAGAATGTCAGGCTTCTGTGGGGGAAAACAGTTTCTTTTATGCCTGCTTTCTTTCTGGATGTGCAACTAAATGAAGATTCTTTCATATAATATATATTTTTATAATGTATCTACTTCGTCAAACTATCTTAAATTAAAAAAAAAATCATCACAGAGGCTTCACCTACTTTCTCCTGAAATCATAAAACAGTTACATTCTGTAAAAAATCCTAACATTTAAAAATACAAAAAGTTATAGAAGTTTATTTCTAATTCTATATCATTGTGGAAATAAAGCTAGATTAAGAGCCAACAGATCCCTATTCTAGTTTCAGCCTATTCTAGTTTCTAGAACAAGTCAATATCTAGGTCTTCATGAACTAGGTCGAGATCCTTAACTTATCTGAATATCCCATCTATACGCTCAATGAAGAAACTGAACTCAGCTTCAAAATTTATTACTCTTTGCAATATTTCCCAAAATATACTTGTCAGAACTCTAGTCTTGCAAGCTATTTCAGTTGAAAATAAAGGCTTCACGATTTAATTTATTTGGGAATTTGTACACTTCATTTATTCAATGTATATTTACATAATAGTTTTATAGTGTGAACTAAGACTTAAGGAGTCAGTTAATATGTTTTACCAAGGAGACAGCATTAATAAAATAATCATGCAAATAGGTGTTTAAAACAGCAATTGTAAAATATCATACGACAAAATATATTTGATATTCTGAGGTTCCTATTATACTGGGCACTCAACCAAAGCTTTCATGAGGAAGTAACAATTTAAATGAGATTAAATGGATGTGCAGTATTTAAGCAGGGAAATCAGGAAGGATGATTTATCCGGTGAGTGGAAAACATGAGCAAATGCATAGTGGCAGAAGGCAGAATGATACAGTAAGACAAACTTAAAGCAGATCCAGATGGCAGAGGCAAAGACAGCACCCCAGACTGTAGGAGTGATGAAGATCAGGTTTTTACAAAGCCTTTAAGCAATTAAATACTTTGCTCTTAATAAAGAAAGAGAAGTGACATTGCTCAGTCATGCCCGACTCTTTGCGAACCCATGGACTATAGCTTACAAGGCTCCTCTGTCCATGGAATTTTCCAGGCAAGAGTACTGGAGGGGGTTGCCATTTCCTTCTCCAGGGGATCTTCCCGACCCAGGGATCAAACCCCAGTCTCCCTCATTGCAGGCAGACACTTTTACCATCTGAGCCACCAGGGAAGACCAAAGAAAGTTTCCCAGTTAAGCCTTGAATGATACTTTGTGAGACCTTATAGTAGAATACCAGAGGCCTAAGTTTCATCCTTATTAGCTCATGTATCTATTTCATTTCTGTCACTAATAGCCCTGGTCAACCTCAGAACATTTGTGATCTTGATCTCAATCTTCAAACTGGTGTTAAAGATAGCTCTAGTTTAGCTCCAGTCTTTTGTTTTCACCCAGGATATTCCTGACATAGATATGACCATGAGCTAATTAGAGGGTAGATTACATACAGAAAGAAGCAGGAAAAGAATCATAAGAAGCAACAGTTAGAACCAGACATGAAACAAGGGACCGTTTCCAAATTGGGAAAGGAGTACGTCAAGGTTATACATGGTCATCCTGTTTATTTTACTTATTTTCAGAGTACATCATGGGAAATGCCAGGCTGGATAAGCAAAAACTGGAATCAGGATTGCTGGGAGAAATATCAGAAACCTCAGATATACCGATGACACCACCCTTATGGCAAAAAGTGAAGAGGAACTGAAAAGCATCTTGATGAAAGTGAAAGGAGAGAGTGAAAAACCTGGCTTATAACTCAACATTCAAAAAACGAAGATCGTGGCATCTGGTCCCATCACGTTATGGCAAATAGATGGGGAAACAATGGAAACAGTGACAGACTTGCTTTTCTTGGGCTCCAAAATCACTGCAGATGGTGACTGCAACCATGAAATTCAAAGACACTCGCTCCTTGGAAGAAAAGTTATGCTCAACCTAAACAGCATATTAAAAAGCAGAGACATTACTTTGCCAACAGAAGTCCATCTAGTCAAAGTTACGGTTTTCCCAGTAGTCATGTATTGTCGGGAGCCACGTTAGGCATTACTGACAAAATGGAGGCATGGCCCCAACCCCCTCTCCTCATCCTGCAGGCATGGTCCCGGGATGAAGGAGTTAGGTTTTTGTGATTCTGACTTGTTTTTTTCCTTTCTTCAGTTGAGTTGGCTGGAAAGAATGTTAAGGTGCTTATTGTTCTTGAGAGGAGCATGAGAAAGCACAAAGCCTTCTGTAGTTGTGCCCAGAGAATAATCCATAAAGTTAACCATTGACATTTGTTTAAGGATCTTTACAAAGAATGTTCCAGGATGAGCACATAGGCCGCAGCTTGAGGCCATGGAAGGATTGTTATCTGAGACCTGTTTGTGAAGCAAATGTTTATGGCAAAGGTTTGCTGAACTTAGGGTTTAGGAATAATTAAGAATAGTTAGAAGCTAAAAATTTAAGGAATGTTGTAGTTTCAGCATATTTTACTATAGCATATAGAGATTAGGAATTTTAGAGATATTAATAGCTAGAAGCCTTTTTAGGAGATAGTGAGCTTAGGATATTAGAGGTAAACAGGATTTAGACATGTTGGGGATTTTCTCCCCGGGACTTGGAAGCGACGAACCTGAAAGAAGGACACTTGAACAGTCTCTTGCAAGGACTGACAAGTTTATTTCTGCAGTCAAGCTTTTTTATATAAGCAGGAACAAAGACCTTAAAGTATGCAGCCAGCAGAGTGCATACGGAGTTAACACATAATCAGTAGAAACATTCCAAGGACAGTGCGATCTAAATGACTCATGGGCTTCTCCCACAACCCGCTCTCACAAGTAACATCCCTATTTATTATTAACTCTTGGCGCCGAGCATAACCAAAGGCAGGAGATGTCTTTCTGTCCGTAGTGCAAAGCCGAGTACTTCTGGCCCTTCGCTATTTTCCCAAGGACTTTCTCCTTTTACGGCTATTTTGCACTATGCTTCCCAACACATCCTCCTTTTGTTTTTAAATTAAGCCCTGCGGCAGCTAGTTGGACTCCATTGTGGGAGGCACGGAGTCTTGAGTAGAGACTTCTGTATCCCATAATCAAGGACAAAAAGAGCAGGGTGATTAATACACATATAAAAATATTGCTTCCTGAAAGCCAAGCTCTAGGGTCTAGAGACGATAGGGTTTTGGTTAAAGTATCATAGAATTGAGTGCTATACAATTCTCTAGGTACCCTAACTTGAAAATTAGCAACTTGTTGTTTCAACAAATTGATGTCTAAACTTGAGTTACTTGTGAGATCCTGCAAATGCGCCTTAACCTTATTCCAAGGATATTCAGCGCTATTATAGGGCATGTTAGTTAGACAAAAAGAAGTAAAATTCCAGTGACAGCATATATGTGTTCGGAAAGTCAGTTGCTGCATTTGATCTCCTAAGTAGATAACCACAGTTTGTAACCCATTAATTCGTGTTTGTAATTGCTGATCTATTTGAGCTTGTCGAGTCCACAGATCATGAGAGTCTTTGTGCCAAGCAGTGATAAAATCATGATTTTGTATAGAATTATGTAAAGCCATACCAGACAAAGTTCCTACAGTCACAATGGAGATAAGGCTTAAGATGCCTGTAATAACCCACCCAATGATGCGCTTAGATCGCCTAAGCCTAGTTTTCAACAATACAGAAAGAAATATAGAATCAGTCCAAGGCTCAATTAAGTTTATGGGAAGCCATAACTCAGATCTTTGTTTAACTAGCGCAATGCTAGCATTGTGATATGAAATGGTGTGATTAAGGCAGGTATACAATGCACATGTAGTACAATTGACAATCTTGGCTGATAAGTCAATATCAAAATGCCCTACAATAAACAAGTCCGGAAGGTGAACACATGATTGAATATAGCCAGTACTATTATATAGGAAGGTATAATTAGAAGGATGAAACACACCCACAGTCCCATAAACACTAGTGAAGTGCTCTAAGGCTGCTGGAATTTTCCAAATGTGCCATTGCTCTGGCCCCACAATGGGGACGACAATCCTGGGTCGTGGGGGTGATAAGCCCCCATTATACCAATTCAGCAATATGTCCTTATCAGACCAGAAATTTGTCTTAGATTTATGAAAGCCTCCAATGCTTGATCTATTAAACCAGGAGCAATAATGATGTTCCTCCTGCTCTTCAGAACAGTTTACATTGCCAGAAACAGCTTATCTGGAGTCATAGGAGTTCCAGTACTCTTCAGTGTCTGCTCAGCCTGACGAGTCATGTTTTCACTTGAGCCCATGTCGGGTAAGGATTCAGACGATGGCGTCATTGGCTCCTCCAGGGTCATTGACGAGACCCTTTGCGTCAACTTCATCACTTCCTGAGGGAGTCCGGCCTTGGGGTCCCTCTCAGTAACGGACATGGCAAAGGGGAACCCAGATTTCCTCTCCATCTGCAATGACAAGACCATAACCCTTGCCTAGGAGTCGTAAGATTCCTGGCAGCCACTGATTAAATTGCTTATACCATATTGGTGTATTGATTTCTAATTTGCTGTTTTTGTCTTCTGCAAAATGTCTATCTGCACGAGTATCAGAATTATTTTTTGTTAAGTTTAAAAAATTCAGGGAATAAAGAGTTAAAGATAATAGTAATTGAGGGTTCATGGGATAAGAAGTGTATCTCCTCTTCCATATTCCCCCTTTCTGTTTTAATAAATGAGTTTTAGGGTGTGGTGGGCTCTTTCAATAATGGCTTGACCCTGAGGATTATAGGGTATTCCTGTAATGTGTGTTATGTTCCATTCTGATAAAAATGAATGAAATGAATGTGAGGTGAATGCAGGTCCATTGTCTGTTTTCAAGACAGAAGGAATCCCCATAATGGGGAAGATGAATAAGAGTGCAGAAATGGCGTGTTTATTGGATTCTGAAGAGACAGGTACTGTCCAGATAAAGTTGGAAAATGTATCTATTGAGACAAAAAGTAAAGAAAATTTTCTTTAAGGAGCAGTGAGTGAAGTCAGATTGCTAAAGGGAATTAGGTTGTTGCCCCCAGAGATTAACTCCTGAAATCGTAGTTCATAAGTGCAGAGGGGCACAGACATCACAGGTTTTAATAATACGTCGTGTTTCAGTGAGAGGAATATGGTATTTAGAGTGCAATCTGTTAGCATTGGTATGAAGATTAGCACGTTCATCATTTGCATATGTAAAAATGGGAGCTATGAGCCTGTCAACAGCATCATTTCTTGCGACCAGAGGGCCAGGTAAACCTGAATGAGCACGTATATGTGCAATAAAGAAAGGTTCCATATGTGAGCGAATTAAAGCTTGAGTCTGTGAAAAGAGAGTATATAATTCTTCATCTAGGTTGTATAAAAAGGTGGTAACAAAACCAGGAAAAAGGGAAGCAAGGTATTTGGAATCAGTATATATGTTGAAGGATAATGGTTGAAGCAACAAAAGAGCATATAAAGCATACAATTCAACTCTTTGTATTGAAGAATAGGTAGTGGGTAATTTCTATTTGATATCAGGGCTGACAATCCCTGCTATGCCTTTCTTGTTGCCATCAATGAAATAGGTGGGTGCATTGATAATAGGCTGGGATGCAATGATATTAGTTACAATGAATTTAGTACATTGTAGAAAGTCCCACAATTTTCCTTTCGGCAGATGAAATGAGATAACATTCTGAAAATCACTTAATGCCATTTGCATGGTCAGGTTATACTGTAAGGCAATTTGCAATTCCTGTTTTGTCAAGGGAATGTGTATTGCATATGGATCAAATCCAGTCAAAGTTTGCACATGGCTTCTTCATGACACAACTAAGTGCCCTATTTTCTCAATATATGCTACAATTTTTTTAGACTGTTTAGTGTGTAAATATACCCATTCTATTGTGCTATGCTGAGATATAATTGCAGTGGGCGAATATTCAGTAGGGAATATATATAAAGAAACTGGTTAATCATAATCTAGCCGAGTTGAAAAACATTGTTGAATGCGTTTCTCCATTAAGGCCAGTTCTTCTTTGGCCTCTTTTGTTAGCTGCCTAGGGCTATTAGGGTCAGGGGATCCCTCTAAAATTTTAAATAGATTTTGTAAGGCATAGGTGGGGATGCCAACAGATGGCTGTAGCCAATTAATATCTCCTAGCAATTTTTGAAAATCATTCAGCGTGCGTAGAGATTGCACAGAAATTTGAGTTTTTTGAGGTTTGATTTTAGATTCTTCCATAACATGTCCTAAATAATTAAAGGGTGCTTTCCACTGAATTTTATCTGGTGCTACAAGCAGGCCATGATTTTGAAAAGTAATAGTAACTTCATTATATAACTGTTGCAAACAGAATTCAGATTCCATAGAGAGAAGTATATCATCCATATAATGAATTATAAATGCAGTAGGATACTTGTCTCTAATGGGTTGTAATGAAACAGATATGAGATATTGGCAAATGGTAGGGGAGTTCATCATTCCCTGAGGTAGCACCTTCCATTGAAATCTTTTAACAGGAGCCATGTGATTTATAGAAGGAACTGAAAAGGCAAAATGTTTTCTATCTTTAGGGTGCAGAGGTATAGTAAAAAAGCAGTCTTGTAAGTCAATAATAACTACAGACCATTCTTTTGGTACCATAGAAGGGGAGGGCAATCTGGGTTGTAAGGGCTCCATAGGTGACATGGTATTATTAACATTTCTAAAATCTATCAACATTCGTCATTTTCCTGATTTCTTTTTTATTACAAAAATCGGGGAATTCCATGGGGAAAATGAAGGTTTTATATGAGTTTTTTGTAATTGTTCATTAACTAATTGCGTAAGAGCTTCCCATTTTTCTTTAGTTAGGGGCCATTGAGATGTCCATACTGGGGTATCAGATTCCCAATCGAGGGGCAGCATTGTTAACTCAATGGCCCTCATTAAAAAGGTTCATTTAAAAAAAATTGCGGCTTTTGTTTGTTCAAGAAAATCCTGTCCCCATAAATTGATTGGGATATTAGTAATATATGGTTTGAGATAAGCTACAATTTGATCAGGGCCATACACTTGTAAATAGGATGCACTGACAAAAGTTTGTGTGGCATCAGTTTCATCCATTCCTAATAGTCTAGAAGGAGCCGTAACCTTACCCCAATCGAGGGGCCATTCTGCAGCTCTAATGATTGAAATGTCAGCTCCAGTATCTAACATGCCTGTGAAATTCTTTCCCCGTATGTGTAAAGTAAGCATGGGTTTCTGATGTTCCTTTAATAAGGTGGAGAGTGAAGCAGTAAGGTTGGTATTGCCGAAGCCTCCTTGTCGAACTTTATCAGATGCCTTCATTGGTTTGACATGTGGTAAAAGTAATAATTGTGCAAAATGTTCCCCTTTTTGTAAGTATGCATTTCCCGTTTTCATAACATTTACCATAACATGTATTTCCCCTTGATAATATTCGTCCACAACACCAGTCAATACCACTAAACCTCTCATTGTGCAGCTACTATGTCCCAAAATCAGTCCCAATGTCCCGGGTGGAATCGGGCCATAATATCCAGTGGGAATTTTGTGGGGGTTGTATAATTCTATTAGTTCCATATCATAAGGACTAGATATATCAATGCAAGCACTCTTAGATGTAGCTGCTTGTAGCATCATAACACTAGGTCCTCCTTTTGTAGTGGGGCTAGAGGATGGCCCCTTTATTAGTTTCCCTGTTGTTTTTGCTGTGCACTGGGGTTCAAAGTGTTTCTATCCTTATCAAATTTAGAATGACATTCATTCAGCCAATGGAACCCCTTTTACATCTTGGACATACTCCTGGGGGTCTCTTCTTATTAGAAGTAGTATTATTTTTTCTGGCCTGTGTTGGCATGCGGCATTGTTTTTTCATATGGCTGGGCTTCCCACAGTTAAAACATTTGGCATTAGCAGCTTTTTGTACATTAAAGGTTTCTAATGCCACCAATTTTGTTCTATGGGACATAGATCCGATATCCTTATATGCTTTCAAATATTCCATAAGAGAGTCAGTCTCTGGAATAGGTCTGAGCACGGATCGACATTCCTCATTAGCATTTTCAAAAACAAGTTGTTTAAAAATAATATTTTGTAAAGTCACATCCTTACTAGATTTCTCAATTGCATCCTTTAATTTTCCTATAAATTGAGAATATGCCTCTTCATGTCATTGAATAATCTTAACAAATGAACCATCAGAGTTAGTGCTATCAACCTTTGCTTATGCCCTGCAGGCAGTTTCTTTAATGAAATGTAACATCTAAGGGGTAATATTAGCTAGTTGCGCAATCATATCGGCCATGGCTCTTGTTCCAGTGAGTATATCATAGGTTAAATTGGCAGGGTTATCATGAGATTGCTTGTCAATCATCAGCTGTCGGACCTCATCATTAACCCATATTTGCCATTGCAGTAATTGTTGAGGATTTAAAACCATCTTTGCTACTTAAAAAAAAAAAAAATCATATGGCATCCAATGGTCAGCCCATCCTCTGAGAAATTCTATACAGTAAGGAGAAGTAGGTCCATACAGAGTACATGCTTTCTTAAAGCTAGACAAGGCAAAACTAATACAGTTATGTAAAGTTTAAAAACAAAATTAAATTAAAAAAAAATCTAGATTAGCCCAAGTATTTTGGCCTTGGGCAGGTTGATTAAATTGCATTGGGAAAGCGAAAGTGCAAGCAGGCATGTCCCGAGGAGGAGTGAAATGATTACTACGAGCAAAGTTAGCAATTGCTGTTACAGGCGGAGCAGAAGGAAAAACCTTAGATTTGGGCTGTCCGTTGAATGAAATGACCTCCGTTCCAAGTGGCTTCAGTTTTGACATATCCTGTATATATATGTCTCTAAGTTGTTTTTCTAAGGATTGTGTCTGATTGAGCATAACATTCTTATATTTCAAAGCACCTTGCATATCCTCTTCCTTAAGCTCATATTCATGTAAAGATCGAATAGATTTTACTTCCAAATCAACGTTATGCCCTTCAATTTGTTCTATGATAGCCCGTATGAGTGATCATGTAACCTTTGCTGAAGTGCTCACAAAATATTATTTTTAACCCTTTTCCATACATCAAGATCAAGCGTCCCCTCCTCCGGGAACCATGGATTATATTCCACTAGTATATGATAGCAGTCATTCAACTGATCTCTTGAAACATTAACACCGTTTTGTTTCAAAAAATGATGCATTATATAAATGAAAGGAATTTTACTGCTATGTTGTCCCATCCTGCTTACCGCTTTATGCAGGGGCTCATCACTTTGTTCAGCCTTTCTCTCAAGTCCCTGTTCGTGGCACCACTTGTTGGGGATTTTCTCCCTGGGACTTGGAAGCAACGAACCTGAAAGAAGGACACTTGGACAGTCTCTTGCAAGGACTGACAAGTTTATTTCTGCAGTCAAGCTTTTTAATAGAAGCAGGAACAAAGACCTTAAAGTATGCGGCCAGCAGAGCGCATACGGAGTTAACACATAATCAGTAGAAACATTTCAAGGACAGTGCGATCTAAATGACTCATGGGCTTCTCCCACAACCTGCTCTCACAAGTAACATCCCTATTTATTATTAACTCTTGGCGCCAAGCATAACTAAAGGCAGGAGATGTCTTTCTGTCTGTAGTGCAAAGCTGAGTACTTCTGGCCCTTCGCCATTTTCCCAAGGACTTTCTCCTTTTATGGCTATTTTGCACTACGCTTCCCAACAAGAAAGATAAGAAATAAACTGAGGGATGTGGTATGCAGCCCAGACATAAGCATGAGTTACAGTGCAATCACAAGTTAAGTATAGGACACATAAGAAGAAGTAGATAATAGATAGTAAACCCGATTCTGAGAGAATCGCTGAAGCAGGAACTCTGTTTGAAGGGCAACAATGATATCTGGAGACAATAAATCTGAGTGAGGGGGAACTGAAAATGTTAAACCTCTGACCTAATGCTTTTGTTAAAGTATAAAAGAAAACCTGGAGTTTGAAATAAACATGCAGTCCTGCACCTTGAGTCAGAGGCTCCATCATTCTCCGCTGACACGGCTCATCTCTTCAGGTTGATTCCCTGGCTGCTGGAGCTGGACTCTGGCAATGTATATGGATGTGAGAGTTGGATCATAAGGAAAGTTGAGCACCGAGGAATTGATGCTTTTGAACTGTGGTGTTGGAGAAGATTATTGAGAGTCTCTTGGAATAAAAGGAGATCCAACCAGTCAATTCTAAACGAAATCAGTCCTGAATATTCATTGGAAGGACTGATGTTGAAGCTGAAGCTCCAATACTTTGTCCACCTGATTTGAAGAACTGACTCAGTTGAAAAGACCCTTATGCTGGGAAACATTGAAGGCAGGAGGAGAAAATGCAAAAGGATGAGATGGTTGAATGGCATCACCAACTCGATGGACATGAGTTTGAGCAAGTTACAGGAGCTGTTGATAGACAGGGAGGCCTGGTGTGCTGCATTCCATGGGGTCGTAAAGAGTCCAACACGGCTGAGAGAGTGAACCCTCGACTGACATATTAAAATAGCACTGCTTGTATTTTCAGTGTATCAGATATACACAAAAATCTAGCACCACCTTCTGCTGGCCAGACTCTGTTATTATTGTCACATGTTTGGTATAATCTGCTAGTGACAATTTGGCAATATCTATCACAATTATAACTGCAGTACTGTTTTATTAAGTGACTATATTTTGGTGAAGTCAGCACTCAAATATACAAGCACAGATGCAAAGTAATGTGTTGTCTGTAGTAGCAATATTTTGGAAAAAACTTGATATCCAACTCTAGAAATAGAGTAAATCAATTATATCCATAGAAGAAAATATTATGTCTATACAAACAAAATGACAATAAAAATAAGAAAGCTATTTATGTATTGATTTAGAAAGATCTCTAGGATACTCAACTGAGTAAAATGGCAAGGTGTTTACATATTCTGATCTACTTATTGCTATGACAATCTGTGTAAAGCAGGACAAATAATGTATATAAATACTAGTCTATGCCATGAATACAGAAATTGTGGAAGGAAAAACTATATATTGTTGACAGTGAATATATGGGCAGGGAGCTCAGTTAAGAATATAGTGTTGATTGAAGGAAGGTTTTCACTTTATACTTATTGTATATTTTGATATTTGTAAATGCATTGCTTCTTCACAATCAAATATGAAACTTGAATAATGAAAATAAAGAGGAGTCTGACGATATTGACTAGGGCTGAGAAGTAAAATTAGTTGGTCTCTGAGGAGTGTCAAATAATTTTACTCTCACTGATGTTGTTAGCTATTGTACATAACAGACTTAGAACTACTGCTTTAATGAAACTCACAAAATAATTTAATTCATGTTTCCAAATTTATTACTGAATAATTACTTAAATATTACACATTATAGCCAAGTAAATTAGTGTTCTATGAAATGTATTTTGGGAAAATATTGATTACGGCATTGCAACTTTCAAGTACTTTATCAGTCACTGACAATGTCTATCTCAAAAGGTCCCTGGTCTAGTGGACATAAAAAGCATATGTTTTCAAGAATTTAATTGTTTAAGTCTTTTCAAAAGAAGAGTATATATGATTATAACCATTGTGAAAAATGGTTTTCAGTAGAATGATAAGGAAATTAAATTCTTAATATAGGTGAGCTGGAAATTTCTTCTAGCTGAATTAGCAACCTTAATCCTCTGAATAACCTACATTTTTATTTTTTTATTATTTTTTTTAAATTTTATTTTATTTTTAAACTTTACATAACTGTATTAGATTTGCCAAATATCAAAATGAATCCGCCACAGGTATACATGTGTTCCCCATCCTGAACCCTCCTCCCTCCTCCCTCCCCATTCCATCCCTCTGGGTCGTCCCAGTGCACCAGCCCCAAGCATCCAGTATCGTGCATCGAACCTGGACTGGCAACTCATTTCATACATGATATTTTACATGTTTCAATGCCATTCTCCCAAATCTTCCCACCCTCTCCCTCTCCCACAGAGTCCATAAGACTGTTCTATACATCAGTGTCTCTTTTGCTGTCTCGTACACAGGGTTATTGTTACCATCTTTCTAAATTCCATATATATGCGTTAGTATACTGTATTGGTGTTTTTCTTTCTGGCTTACTTCACTCTGTATAATAGGCTCCAGTTTCATCCACCTCATTAGAACTGATTCAAATGTATTCTTTTTAATGGCTGAATAATACTCCATTGTGTATATGTACCACAGCTTTCTTATCCATTCATCTGCTGATGGACATCTAGGTTGCTTCCATGTCCTGGCTATTATAAACAGTGCTGCGATGAACATTGGGGTACTCGTGTCTCTTTCCCTTCTGGTTTTCTCAGTGTGTATGCCTAGCAGTGGGATTGCTGGATCATAAGGCATGTCTATTTCCAGTTTTTTAAGGAATCTCCACACTGTTCTCCATAGTGGCTGTACTAGTTTGCATTCCCACCAACAGTGTAAGAGGGTTCCCTTTTCTCCACACACTCTCCAGCATTTATTACTTGTAGACTTTTGGATCGCAGCCATTCTGACTGGTGTGAAATGGTACCTCATAGTGGTTTTGATTTGCATTTCTCTGAGAATGAGTGATGTTGAGCATCTTTTCATGTGTTTGTTAGCCATCTGTATGTCTTCTTTGGAGAAATGTCTATTTAGTTCTTTGGCCCATTTTTTGATTGGGTCATTTATTTTTCTGGAGTTGAGCTGTAGGAGTTGCTTGTATATTCTCGAGATTAGTTGTTTGTCAGTTGCTTCATTTGCTATTATCTTCTCCCATTCTGAAGGCTGTCTTTTCACCTTGCTAATAGTTTCCTTTGATGTGCAGAAGCTTTTAAGGTTAATTAGGTCCCATTTGTTTATTTTTGCTTTTATTTCCAATATTCTGGGAGGTGGGTCATAGAGGATCCTGCTGTGATGTATGTCAGAGAGTGTTTTGCCTATGTTCTCCTCTAGGAGTTTTATAGTTTCTGGTCTTACGTTTAGATCTTTAATCCATTTTGAGTTTATTTTTGTGTATGGTGTTAGAAAGTGTTCTAGTTTCATTCTTTTACAAGTGGTTGACCAGAGTTCCCAGCACCACTTGTTAAAGAGATTGTCTTTAATCCATTGTATATTCTTGCCTCCTTTGTCGAAGATAAGGTGTCCATATGTGCGTGGATTTATCTCTGGGCTTTCTATTTTGTTCCATTGATCTATATTCCTGTCTTTGTGCCAGTACCATACTGTCTTGATAACTGTGGCTTTGTAGTAGAGCCTGAAGTCAGGTAGGTTGATTCCTCCAGTTCCATTCTTCTTTCTCAAGATTGCTTTGGCTATTCAAGGTTTTTTGTATTTCCATACAAATTGTGAAATTATTTGTTCTAGCTCTGTGAAGAATGCTGTTGGTAGCTTGATAGGGATTGCATTGAATCTATAGATTGCTTTGGGTAGTATACTCATTTTCACTACATTGATTCTTCCAATCCATGAACATGGTATATTTCTCCATCTGTTAGTGTCCTCTTTGATTTCTTTCACCAGTGTTTTATAGTTTTCTATATATAGGTCTTTAGATTCTTTAGGTAGATATATTCCTAAGTATTTTATTCTTTCCGTTGCAATGGTGAATGGAATTGTTTCCTTAATTTCTCTTTCTGTTTTCTCATTATTAGTGTATAGGAATGCAAGGGATTTCTGTGTGTTGATTTTATATCCTGCAACTTTACTATAGTCATTGATTAGTTCTAGTAATTTTCTGGTGGAGTCTTTAGGGTTTTCTATGTAGAGGATCATGTCATCTGCAAACAGTGAGGGCTTTACTTCTTCTTTTCCAATTTGGATTCCTTTTATTTCTTTTTCTGTTCTGATTGCTGTGGCCAAAACTTCCAAAACTATGTTGAATAGTAATGGTGAAAGTGGGCACCCTTGTCTTGTTCCTGACTTTAGAGGAAATGCTTTCAATTTTTCACCATTGAGGATAATGTTTGCTGTGGGTTTGTCATATATAGCTTTGATTATGTTGAGGTATGTTCCTTCTATTCCTGCTTTCTGGAGAGTTTTGATCATAAATGGATGTTGAATTTTGTCAAAGGCTTTCTCTGCATCTATTGAGATAATCATATGGTTTTTATTTTTCAATTTGTTAATGTGGTGCATTACATTGATTGATTTGCGGATATTGAAGAATCCTTGCATCCCTGGGATAAAGCCCACTTGGTCATGGTGTATGATCTTTTTAATGTGTTGTTGGATTCTGATTGCTAGAATTTTGTTAAGGATTTTTGCATCTATGTTCATCAGTGATATTGGCCTGTAGTTTTCTTTTTTTGTGGGATCTTTGTTAGGTTTTGGTATTAGGGTGATGGTGGCCTCATAGAATGAGTTTGGAAGTTTACCATCCTCTGCAATTTTCTGGAAGAGTTTGAGCAGGATAGGCGTTAGCTCTTCTCTAAATTTTTGGTAGAATTCAGCTGTGAAGCCGTCTGGACCTGGGCTTTTGTTTGCTGGAAGATTTTTTATTACAGTTTCAATTTCCATGCTTGTGATGGGTCTGTTAAGATTTTCTATTTCTTCCTGATCGAGTTTTTGAAAGTTGTACTTTTCTAAGAATTTGTCCATTTCTTCCTCGTTGTCCATTTTATTGGCATATAATTGTTGATAGTAGTCTCTTATGATCCTTTGTATTTCTGTGTTGTCTGTTGTGATCTCTCCATTTTCATTTCTAATTTTATTGATTTGATTTTTCTCCCTTTGTTTCTTGATGAGTCTGGCTAATGGTTTGTCAATTTTATTTATCCTTTCAAAGAACCAGCTTTTGGTTTTGTTGATTTTTGCTATGGTCTCTTTTGTTTCTTTTGCATTTATTTCTGCTCTAATTTTTAAGATTTCTTTCCTTCTACTAACCCTGGGGTTCTTCATTTCTTCCTTTTCTAGTTGCTTTAGGTGTAGAGTTAGGTTATTTATTTGACTTTTTTCTTGTTTCTTGAGGTGTGCCTGTATTGCTATGAACTTTCCCCTTAGGACTGCTTTTACCGTGTCCCACAGGTTTTGGGTTGTTGTGTTTTCATTTTCATTCGTTTCTATGCAAATTTTGATTTCTTTTTTGATTTCTTCTGTGATTTGTTGGTTATTCAGCAGCGTGTTGTTCAGCCTCCATATGTTGGATTTTCTAATAGTTTTTCTCCTGTAATTGAGATCTAATCTTACTGCATTGTGGTCAGAAAAGATGCTTGGAATGATTTCTATTTTTTTGAATTTACCAAGGCTAGCTTTATGGCCCAGGATGTGATCTATCCTGGAGAAGGTTCCATGTGCGCTTGAGAAGAAGGTGAAATTCATTGTTTTGGGATGAAATGTCCTATAGATATCAATTAGGTCTAACTGGTCTATTGTATCGTTTAAAGTTTGTGTTTCCTTGTTAATTTTCTGTTTAGTTGATCTATCCATAGGTGTGAGTGGGGTATTAAAGTCTCCCACTATTATTGTGTTATTGTTAATTTCTTCTTTCATACTTGTTAGCATTTGTCTTACATACTGCGGTGCTCCCGTGTTGGGTGCATATATATTTATAATTGTTATATCTTCTTCTTGGATTGATCCTTTGATCATTATGTAGTGACCATCTTTGTCTCTTTTCACAGTCTTTGTTTTAAAGTCTATTTTATCTGATATGAGTATTGCTACTCCTGCTTTCTTTTGGTCCCTATTCTCATGGAAAATCTTTTTCCAGCCCTTCACTTTCAGTCTGTATGTGTCCCCTGTTTTGAGGTGGGTCTCTTGTAGACAACATATGCAGGGGTCTTGTTTTTGTATCCATTCAGCCAGTCTTTGTCTTTTGGTTGGGGCATTCAACCCATTTACGTTTAAGGTAATTACTGATAAGTATGACCCCGTTGCCATTTACTTTATTGTTTTGGGTTCGAATTTATATACCCTTTTTTGTGTTTCCTGTCTAGAGAATATCCTTTAGTATTTGTTGGAGAGCTGGTTTGGTGGTGCAGAATTCTCTCAGCTTTTGCTTGTCTGAAAAGCTTTTGATTTCTCCTTCATACTTGAATGAGATCCTTGCTGGGTACAATAATCTGGGCTGTAGGTTATTTTCTTTCATCATTTTAAGTATGTCTTGCCATTCCCTCCTGGCTTGAAGAGTTTCTATTGAAAGATCAGCTGTTATCCTTATGGGAATTCCCTTGTGTGTTATTTGTTGTTTTTCCCTTGCTGCTTTTAATATTTGTTCTTTGTGTTTGATCTTTGTTAATTTGATTACTATGTGTCTTGGGGTGTTTCGCCTTGGGTTTATCCTGTTTGGGACTCTCTGGGTTTCTTGGACTTGGGTGATTATTTCCTTCCCCATTTTAGGGAAGTTTTCAACTATTATCTCCTCAAGTATTTTCTCATGGTCTTTCTTTTTGTCTTCTTCTTCTGGGACCCCTATGATTCGAATGTTGTAGCATTTAATATTGTCCTGGAGGTCTCTGAGATTGTCCTCATTTCTTTTAATTCGTTTTTCTTTTATCCTCTCTGATTCATTTATTTCTACCATTCTATCTTCTAATTCACTAATCCTATCTTCTGCCTCTGTTATTCTACTATTTGTTGCCTCCAGAGTGTTTTTAATTTCACTTATTGCATTATTCATTATATATTGACTCTTTTTTATTTCTTCTAAGTCCTTGTTAAACCTTTCTTGCATCTTCTCAATCCTTGCCTCCAGGCTATTTATCTGTGATTCCATTTTAATTTCAAGATTTTGGATCAATTTCACTATCATTATTCGGAATTCTTTATCCGGTAGACTCCCTACCTCTTCCTCTTTTATTTGGTTTGGTGGGCATTTATCCTGTTCCTTTATCTGCTGGCTATTCCTCTGTCTCTTCATCTTGTTTAAATTGCTGAGTTTGGGGTGTCCTTTCTGTATTCTGGCAGTTTGTGGAGTTCTCTTTATTGTGGCGTTTCCTCGCTGTGTGTGGGTTTGTACAGGTGGCTTGTCAAGGTTTCCTGGTTAGGGAAGCTTGTGTCGATGTTCTGGTGGATGGAGCTGTATTTCTTCTCTCTGGAGTGTAATGAAATGTCCAGTAATGAGTTATGAGATGTCTATGGTTTTGGGGTGACTTTGGGCAGCCTGTATCTTGAAGCTCAGGGCTGTGTTCCTTTGTTGCTGGAGAATTTGCTTGGTATGTCTTTCCCTGGAACTTGTTGGCCCTTGTGTGGTGCTTGGTTTCAGTGTCGGTATGGAGGCGTTTGATGAGCTCCTGTCAATTAATGTTCCTTGGAGTCAGGAGTTCCCTGGAGTCAGGGATTGGACTTAAGCCTCCTACTTCCAGTTATCGGTCTTAATTTTACAGTAGTTTCAAAACTTCTCCTTCTATACAGCACCACTGATAAAACATCTACGTTAAAGATGAAAAGTTTCTCTACTGTGAGGGTCACTCAGAGAGGTTCACAGCGTTGCATGGAGAAGAGAAGAGGGAGGAGGGAGTTAGAGGTGACCCAAATGAGATGAGGTGGAATCAATAGTGGAGAGAGTGGGCTAGCCAGTAGTCACTTCCTTATGTGCACTCCACAACTGGACCACTCAGAGATGTTCACGGAGTTATACAGGGAAGAGAAGAAGGAGGCAGGAGACAGAGGTGGCCAGAAGGATAAAAGGGGGAAATGAAAAGGAGGGAGACAGATCCAACCAGTAATCAGTTCCTTAAGTGTTCTCCACCGTCTGGAACACACAGAAATTCACAGAGTTGGGTAGAGTAGAGAGGGGTTAGGGAGGAGATACAGGTGACCTGGTGGAGAAAATGGAGAGTCCAAAGGGAGAGAGAGCAGTCAAGCCAGTAATCTCGTACACTAGTGAAAAATGGGTCCTGAAGATTGGGTTCTTAAAGGTACAAAATTGGTAACAAATACATAAAAACAAAAATTAGAAATCTAGAGTAGAGTTTGGAATTTCAAAAATGCGATGTTAATGAAAAGGAGAAGGAAAAGAAAGAGAGAAAAAACGAACAAAGAAAAACAAACAAGGTCGTGAAAATAATAAAGAAACTACAGGTACAAAATTGATAACTAATACCAAACAGCAAAAATTAAAAATCTAGAGTAGAGTTTGGAATTTCAAAAATACAACGTTAAAAAAAAAAAAAAAAGAAGAAGAAGAAGAAAAATAAAGAGAGAAAACAAACAAACCAACAAAAACAATGTCGCAAAAATTATAAAGAAAATACAGGTACAAAATTGATATCAAATACCAAAAAGCATAAATTAAAAATCTTGAGTAGAGTTTGGAATTGCAGATATACGATGTTATATAAAAGAAGAAGAGAAAGAAACAGAGGGAAAAAAAAAGTCACAGCAATTATGAAAAAAACTATAGGTACAAAATTGATAACATATATCAAAAGGCTAAAATTAAAAATCTAGAGTAGAGTTTGGAATTTCAAAAATACAATGTTAAAGAAAAGAAGAAAAAGAAAAAAAAAAAAAAAAACCACGGTCAAAAAATTATAAAATATATATATGAAGTTTGCTGAAGAAGAAAAAAAAAAAATAGGGTCTTTTTTTTTTTTTTTTTTGCAAAGTAATAGTTATAAAAGTGAAAATTAAAGGACAATAGAGGACTTAAAAAAATTTTTTTTTTAATTAAAAAAAAAAGAAAGAAAGATTGATCGTAAAAATAGTAAAAATATATCTAGGTCTTTCTCTGGTTTTGTTGTGAGTATTGTGGGTTCAGTTCATTTTTGGCAGTTCCTTAGTCCGACTTATATTTCTCAAGATCTATAGGCCCCTTCCTATGTAATCCGTAGTAACCACAGGGTTTTAATCTATGGCCTGTAGCTTCCAAGGCGTTTCCCTCTGTTAGGCAAGAAAAAAATTTGGATAATCAGCTTTGAAGGGAGCAAGTCATACTACATAAATAATGTCCCTATTATGTTAGTTTTGACAAAAAAGAACATAAGAAATGCTTTATCAGTCCCCTTTAAACTTTTAAAATAATATTATTATTTGGTTAGGATACTGAAGTTCTCAATTTTGTGAACTTCCATGGACATGCTAGTTTCTATTGTTTCTCTAGGAAATAAAAATTATGCCACATAATGCAGATGTTTTCTAACACTTAAACCACTGTTGTTGTTCAGTTGCTAAGCCCTGTTTGACTCTTGGACCCCATGGGCTGCAGGATGCCAGGCTCCCCTGTCCTTTACTATCTCCTGGAATTTGCTCACATTCATGTACATTTAGTTGATAATGCTATCTAACCATCTTGTCTTCTGTCACCTCCTTTTCCTTTAGTTTTCAATCTTTCCCAGCATCAGAGTCTTTTCCAATGAGTTGGGTATTTGCATCAGGTGGCCAAAATACTGAAGCTTCTGCTTCAACATGAGTCTTCCCAATGAATATTCTGGGCTGATTTCCTTTAGGATTGACTGGTTTGATCTCCTTGAAGTCCCAGGAACTCTTGAGTCTTTTCCAGCACCACAATTCGAAAGCTTCAAGTCTTTGGTGATCAGTCTTTGTTATGGTCCAACTTTAACATCCGTGACTACTGGAAAAACCATAGCTTTGACTATATAAACCTTTATCAGCAAACTGATGTCTCTGCTTCTTAATACGCTGTCCAGGTTTGTCATAGCTTTCCTTTCAAGGAGCAAGTTCTTCTAATGTTTCTGTCCACAGTGATTTCGGAGCCCAAGAAAATTAAATCTGTCACAAACCACTGTTAAATCATACTAATTAGCAGCTATCCATCACATGTTATTTGAATTCATGGATCTAAGTGCATCTAATCCTTAATTAACATATTAAGAATATTAACTCATTCTCAAATATTCTATGGCCCACTAGAAGTAATTAAGTCTCGCAACAAAATTTGTAGCGATAAGAAGAAATCAAACAAACAGCTTTGTTACACAGATTTGCAGGCTATGCTTACATAATTATTTTACTCTTCTTTTTGTGAAATGGTATCGAAAGGATTATGTCTTTGTAATTAAAAGAATGACCATCTACTTTAAAATCTACATCCTATGATTTCCTCTATTTACCACATAAGCTATCTCTTTTGAAAAATGGATATAAAAAATTTTAAGAACAATTGTTTCTATTTTAGAGGAAAATCAATATGTTTCAAGAGCATTTATTTTGAAAAAAACAATAAAATTACCAATTTGGAGGAAAATAAACAAACATTTTAATGAAGTACCTGAATAGCAAACAAAATGAATTATCATAATTTGGAAATAAACTATGTCTTTGGAATTACAGAAAAATTGTATTTTAGAAAAATATTTTTGTAAAATTTGGATTTTCTAAACATAATTAGGTAATATACAAATAGAGACAATATTATTCCTTCCTTCACAATCTACATGTATTTCTTTTCTTCCTCTTGCTTTATTGAATTAAGACTTCCACTGTAAATTTCAATAGGAATTATGAAACTACATGTTCTTTTTTTTCAGGGGCGGACAATATTAGGGGAAAAGAATTTAGTCATTCATTAATGAGGATAATGTTAGCTATCATATTCTTTCCCTTGAAAATGAATTTCAATTTTGTTAAAAGCTTTTTTTCTGCATTTTAAAAATGTTCATATATGTTCTTTGATGTGTATATATATATTGAACTAGCCACACACTCCTTGGGAAATTCTCAGTTAACCATGATGTACTACCTTATTAAAACACTGTTGGATTAAATTTCTTACTATTTTGTTGAAGATTTTAGTATCTATATTCATAAGGAATGTTTACTGTTTTATCAAAATATATTTGTCTGCTTTTGCAATCAAGACAATGTCATCCTGATAGAATGGTTTAAAATGTATTCCTTCATTTTTTTTTTTTTTTTTTTGAAGATTTTGTGCTGGATTATCTTTTTTTTAAAGTGTTTTGTAGACTCTTCACCCAAATCCATCTCTGCCTGGAGTATTCTTTACTGGAAAACTTTTAAATACCAATTATATTTATTAATACAGGTATACTTCCTTTTATTTTGATTGGCTATATTGTTTTACAGATACTGTGTTTTACAAGTTGAAGGTTTGCAGCAACTGTGTATTCAGCACATCTATCATTGCCATTTTCCCAACAGCATTTGCTCACTTCGAGTCTCTGTGTCACATTTTGGTAATCCTCACAGTATTTCAAACTTTTTCACTATAATTACATATGGTTTTCTGATCTGTGATTAGTGATCTTTGATGTTACTATTGTAAAAAGATTAAGACTTGCTAAAAACTAAGATGATGGTTAGCATTTTTAGCAATAAAGTATTTATTAATAAAGATATATACTGTTTTTAGGTATAATGCTACTGCATTCTTAGTAGGCTATAGTATGGTATGAGCATAACTTATATGCACTAGGAAACCAAAAATTTTATGTGATTCAGTTTATTGTGATATTAGCTTTATTGTGATGGTCTGGAATGCCTAATATGTCCAACTGAATGTCCATATGCCTGTATATGATTTTTAAGATTATTTGGAGTTTTATAATTTGCATTTTGAGGGCACATGCTTCTTTCTGTTGCCAATTTTATTACAATGACTTTCATAAAATTCTCTTATTATTCCATTAATGTATGTAGGGTCTGTAGTGATATTTACTTTTTTAATCTTGATACTGGTAACTTGTGTTTTTTCTCTTTTTATCTTGATTTGTCTGACTGGCGGTTTATCCATTTTATTAATCCTTTCAGAGAAACAGATTTGCTTTCATTGGTTTTCTCTATTTTTATTTTGTTTTCAAATTCATTTTTACCTGCTCTCTTCTTTTTGTGTAATTTAAATTGAATTTTGTCTAATATTTAAATTCTACAATAGAAATCTTGAGCTTTGATTTTAGTCATTCCTTCTTTTCTATTTCACATCATAAATTTCCATCTAAACACTGATGAACTGTGTCCACAAATTTTGATGTTTTACATTTTTATTTCCATCCAATTCAAACTATTTGTAGTTTCTTTTATGACATTTCTGAAATATAGATTATATAGAAGTGTACTGTAATTGTTAGGTTTTTGGTGATTTTGCAGGTATATTTTATTTAGTGAAAGGTATTCAATTATTAATTATTGTATTAATTACTAGTTTAAGTTTTTCTTGTCAGAGCAGGTACTTCGCATGAATCCAAGTTTTAAATTTTTTGGTGTGCACTTCAGTGAACAGAATATAGTCTATTTTGGTGAATGCTATGCACATTTAAGGAATATGTATTTTTTGATTTGGAAAGGAGCTTCACAAAACTGTCAATAAAATTGCTAGTTATGTTTGGTATTCAGTATTGCCAATTTTATGACTCTATTTTTAGTTTTTATTAAGAGAGGCATGTTAATGATTCTAACTACTTTTACAGATTATTGTACTTATTTCAGTGCCATCAGTTCTCCGTTTATGTATTTCTGAGTGCCTCATTAGGTGCATAAGTATTGCAAGACTGTTCGGTCTGCAAAGTGAGGATATATGTCTTCATCGATTGTCATTATTATGTTTCTCCTAAAAATAACTTTCACTATTACTTGTCCTAAAACTGGCATATGAGACCATTCAAATCTTTATTGATTAACAACTGCAAGTTATTTACATTTAAAATGATTATTTACAGACAGCATATAAATAGGTCTTGCTTTTTTACCCAGTGTGATGATCTGTCTTTCACTCAATATTATTAGTTTTATGCTAGCTATTTCTTGTTTCATATGTTCTTTGTTCATTTTCTTTTTTTGCTTGGCTTTATACTAATTCAAGATTTTTACAACTTTATTTTCCATCATGGGGGTGATTATTATTGGGTTGGCAAAAAGTTCATTTGGTTTCTTCACTAAGATGGCTCTTATAGTGTTTTGTTTTCTATAACTTCACTTGAAACAATTTTGTTAGATCGTATTGTAGCAGCTATCATTTCAGTGTGCATTAAAAAAAATCAAAATTGGTGAATGCTTGTGTAGCCATTTTAATATTGAAGACAGAAGAAAAAAGGAACATTTCCAGCATTCTTTATTATTTCAAGAAAGGTAAAAACACAACTGAAGCACACAAAAAAGATCTATGCAATGTGAGAAGAAGGTACTGTTACTGACTGAACCTGTCAAATGGGGTTTACAAAGTTTCCTGCTCAAGATTTCTCTTGAAATCTAGATGATGCTCCACAGGTGGACAGAACAGTTGAAGTTGATAGCAATTAAACTGAGATATCAAGAAAAAATGATGTTATACCATATGGGAGACTGCCAACATACTCAAAATATCCAAACCAAGCACTGAAAATCATTTGCACCAGCTTGGTTATGTTAATCACTTTGATATTTGGGTTCCACATAAATTAAGCTGAACAAAATCTTCTTGACTGAATTTCCACATGAGATTCTCTACTTAATCATAATGAAAATGTCTGGTTTTTTAAAACAAATTGATATAGGCAATTAAAGTGAAATAATTTGGAATGGAATATTTCTTGGGGCAAGCAAAATGAATCACACCAGCAGCAACCACACCAAAGGTGGGTCTTTATCCAAAGAAGGTGTTATTATGCATATGGTGGGATGGGAAGGCAGTCCTATATTATGAGCTCCTTCCAGAAAACCAAATGATTAATTCCAACAAGTAATGCTCCTACTGATCTCTGGGTTAGGAAGATTTCCTGGAGAAGGAAATGGCAACCCACTCCAATATTCTTGCTTGAGAAATCTCATGGACAGAGGAGCATGGTGGGCTACAGTCCATGGGATCACAAAAGAATTGAACAAGACATAGAAACTTGAAGATATACCCATATACCCATAGCAATATACCCATTTGAATATACCCATTTGAATGCAGAGTTCCAAAGAATAGCAAGGAGGGATAAGAAAACCTTCCTCAGTGATCAGTGCAAAGAAATAGAGGAAAACAATAGAATGGGAAAGACTAGAGATCTCTTCAAGAAAATTAGAGACACGGAGGAAACATTTCATGCAAAGATGGGCTCAATAAAGGACAGAAATGGTATGGACCTAACAGAAGCAGAAGATATTGAGAAGAGGTGGCAAGAATACACAGAAGAACTGTACAAAAAAGATCTTCATGACCAAGATAATCACGATGGTGTGATCACTCACCTAGAGCCAGACTTCATGGAATGTGAAATCAAGTGAGCTTTAGGAAGCATCACTATAAGCAAAACAAGTGGAGGTGATGGAATTCCAGTTGAGCTATTTCAAATCCTGAAAGATGATGGCGTGAAACTGTTGCACTCAGTGAAGTTCACTCAGTCGTGTCCAACTCTTTGTGACCCCATGAACTGCAGCACGCCAGACCTCCCTGTCCATCACCAACACCCAGAGTCTACCCAAACCCATGTCCATAGAGTCAGTGATGCCATCCAACCATCTCATCCTCTGTCGTCCCCTTCTCCTCCTGCCCTCAATCTTTCCCAGAATCAGGGTCTGTTCAAATGAGTCAGCTCTTTGCATCAGGTGGCCAAAGTATTGGAGTTTCCTCTTCAATATCAGTCCTACCAATGACACCCAGGGCTGATCTCCTTTAGGATGGACTGGTTGGATCTCCTTGCAGTCCAAGGGACTCTCAAAAGTCTTTTCCAACACCACAGCTCAAAAGCATCAATTCTTCAGTGCTCAGCTTTCTTTATAGTCCAACTCTCACATCCATACATGACCACTGGAAAAACTATGCGAGCAAATTTGGATAACTCAGCAGTGCCTATGGGACTAGAAAAGGTCAGTTTTCATTCCAATCCTAAAGATAGGCAATGCCAAAGAATGCTCAAACTACCGCACAGTTGCACTCATCTCACATGCTAGCAAAGTAATGCTCAAAATTCTCCAAGCCAGGCTTCAACAATATGTGAACTGTGAACTTCCAGATGTTTAAGCTGGTTTTAGAAAACGCAGAGGAACCAGAGATCAAATTGCCAACATCCGCTGGATCATTGAAAAAGCACAAGAGTTCCAGAAAAAATATCTACTTCTGCTTTATTGACTATGCCAAGGCCTCTGACTGTGTGGATCACAATAAGTTGTGGAAAATTCTGAAAGAGATGGGAATACCAGACCACCCGACCTGCATCTTGAGAAATCTGTATGCAGGTCAGGAAGCAACAGTTAGAACTGGACATGGAACAACAGACTGGTTCCAAATAGGGAAAGGAGTACATCAAGGCTGTATATTGTCACCTGCTTATTTAACTTATATGCAGAGTACATATACATCATAAGAAATGCTGGGCTGGAGGAAGCTCAAACTGGAATCAAGATTGCTGGGAGAAATATCAATAAGCTCAGATATGCAGATGACACCACCATTAAGGCAGAAAGCGAAGAACAAAAGCTTGATGAAAGTGAAAGAGGAGAGTGAAAAAGTTGGCTTAAACCTCAACATTCAGAAAACTAAGATCATGACATCTGGTCCCATCACTTCATGATGAATAGATGGAGAAAGAGTGGAAACAGTGTCAGACTTTATTTTTTGGGGGCTCCAAAATCACTGCAGATGGTGACTGAAGCCATGAAATTAAAAGATACTTACTCCTTGGAAGGAAAGTTATGACCAACCTAGACAGCATATTAAGAAGCAGAGACATTACTTTGCCAACAAAGGTCCATCTAGTCAAGGCTATGGTTTTTCCAGTAGTCATGTATGGCTGTGAGAGTTGGACTGTAAAGAAAGGCGAGCACTGAAGAATTGATGCTTTTGAACTGTGGTGTTGGAGAAGACTCTTGAGAGTCCCTTGGACTGCAAGGAGATACAACCAGTTCATTCTAAAGGAGATCAGTCCTGAGTGTTCATTGGAAGGACTGATGTTGAAGCTGAAACTCCAATACCTTGGCCACTTGATGTGAAGAACTGACTCATTTGAAAAGATCCTGATTCTGGGAAAGATTGAGGGCAGGCGGATAAAGGGTTGACAGAGGATGAGATGGTTGGATGGTATCACCGACTCAACAGACATGAGTTTGGGTAGGCTTCAGGAGTTGGTAATGGACCGGGAGGCCTGCCATGCTGCAGTCTATGGGGTCACAAAGAGTCGGACTCCCTCCACTGAGCGACTATACTGAAACTGAGCAACTAAAAAACAATAACGGAAACTGCTCCCAATTAGACAAACTGAAGGAAGCACTCCCTAAAAAGTGTCTGGAATTAGTCAACAGAAAAACTCATAATCTTCCATCAGGATAACTCAAGACCCCATGTTTCTTTGATTACCAGGCAAAAATGATTACAGTTTGGCTGGGAAATTCTGGTTCATCTGCAATACTCATGAGACACTGCATCTTCAGATTTCCATTAATTTCAGTCTTTACCAAAGTCTCTTAATGGAAAAAATTTCAACCCCCTGGAAGATTGTAAAAGGTACCTGGAGCAGTTCTTTGCTCAAAAAAAAAAAAAAAAAAAAAAAAAGAGTTTTGGTAAAATGGAATTATGAAGTTCCCTGAAAATGGGAGTAGGTTGTGGAACAAAACAGTGAATATGTGGTTCAATAAAATTCTTAGTGGAAATGAAATATGTGTCTTTTATTTTTACTTAAAAACCAAAGGACCTTTTTGGATGACCTAATAATTCCTCTTTTATAATATTTTCAGTGATCTCTCTAAGATTCAACATACACACATTGAGATATTACATAGACATGATGTTTAACATGCATATTTTGATACAGTATGTCTTTGGTGGAGCTCAGGAGAAATGACATAGTAGACACTATTTTGAAAAGTAAGATGCTTGAAGAGGGAAATTACATGCAATTATAGTTTATTTCAGATTAAATATATGCCTTTTAATATATAGGGAAAACTCCAGTCTCAGCCTCTTTTTCCATATTTGTATAAATACTGCTTTGTACTTCAACGAGTTATGAGAGGAGAAATAATTAAAGTGCTTAAAAAAGTATTTGGGATATAATGTATAAAGAATCCATGTTAGAAAGTACCAGGCAAATTTCTGCAATTAATCTTAATACTATGACCCAACCACTGTTTTTGGTTTATACCATTTAGCCATAATCACCTTTTTAAGGGTAGGTGAAAAGTGAAAGTGAAAGTCGCTCAGTCGACTCGACTCTTTGAGACCCTATGGCTATACAGTCCATGGAATTCTCCAGGCCAGAATACTGGAATGGGTAACCTTTCCCTTCTCCAAGAGATCTTCCCAACCTGGGGATTGAACCCAGGTTTCTAGCGTTGCAGGATTCTTTACCAGCTGAGCCACAAGGGAAGCCCAAGAATACTGGTGTGGGTAGCCTATCCCTTCTCCAGTGGATCTTAGCGACCCTGGAATCAAACCAGGTCTCCTGCATTGCAGGTGGATTCTTCACCAACTGAGTTATGATAAATTAAATGACTAGAGAATTAGGATTAGATAGTGCCCAAGCTCACAGAGGTAATAACTGAGAGAAAGTAATTCAAATTCATGCAACTCCACAGAAGGACCACAATTCTGAGTTAACACACATGGTCAAACTTTCAAATCAAACAAATTAGACATTATGTCCAGTCAAGCTCTACTAAATATCAAGGTTATAGGCAAGTAAGAGTTCTAATGAAGCACAGGGAAGTTAAAAGTATCTTCCTAGATTTTCCCCTCACTGAACATGGCCCTTTGATACAATAAGATGTCTCTAAGTGTGAATCCTAAAAGCATCTCATGCAATCAGTTCAGTTCAGCTGCTCAGTTGTGTCTGACTCTTTGTGACCCCAAGGACTGCAGCACGCCAGGCCTCCCTGTCCATCACCAACTCCCGGAGTTTACTCAAGCTCATGTCCATGAGCTCCACCAAGGAGCATGGTGATGCCATCCAACCGTCTCATCCTCTGTCGCCCCCTTCTCCTCCCGCCTTCGAGGTTTGCCAGCAACAGGGTCTTTTCAAATGAGTCAGTTGTTCCCATCAGGGGGGCAAAGTATTGGAGTTTCAGCTTCAGCATCAGTCCTTCCAATGTATATTCAGGACTGATTTCCTATAGGATGGACTGGTTGGATCTCCTTGCAATCCAAGGGACTCTCAAGAGTATTTACCAACACCACAGTTCAATAGCATCAAGCCTTTAGTGCTCAGCTTTCTTTATAGTCCAACTCTCAGATCCATACATGACTCCTGGAAAAACTTTAGCTTTGACTAGATGGACCTTTGTTGGCAAAGTAAAGACTCTGCTTTTTAATATGCTATCTAGGCTGGTCATAACTTTTTTTCCAAGGAGTAAGTGTCTTTTAATTTCATGGCTGTAGTCACCATCTGCAGTGATTTTGGAGCCCAGAAAAATAAAGTTTGTCACTTTCCACTCTCCCCATCTATTTGCCATGAAGTGTTGGGACCCGATGCCATGATCTTAGTTTTCTGACTGTTGAGTTTTAAGCCAACTTTTTCCACTCTCCTCTTTCACTTTCATCAAGAGGCTCTTTAGTTCTTCACTTTCTGCCATAAGGGTGGTGTCATTTGCATATCTGAGCTTATTGATATTTCTCCCAACAATCTTGATTCCAGCTTGTGCTTCATCCAGCCAGCATTTATCATGATATATTTTGCATATAAGTTAAATTAGGAGGGTGACAATATACAGTCTAACTGTATTCCTTTCTTGATTTGGAAACAGTCTGTTGTTTCAATAGGAAACATTTAAATTATCTAGTACATGATGTTCTCAAGGTAGCCATACCTCATAGATTTGATTCTATTTATTAAGGGTTAATTCTTAACAAGGAAAATATTTCTAGGTACAACAGGTCTCTTCTTCCTGGGAAATATCATTAGTATATTGATTTGGTTATTGAGTTGACAAGAAAATTATCTCAGGTCATCTTCCTTCGAATCCTTAAAAAATAGACAATGCAGCCAATCAGGGGCTTGGGTGGCACACAGTGACATAATAGGAATGACTAAGGAATAATAAATGATAATGAATAATGATGATAAGAGAACTACAACTTTTTATAGCCATATTTGAGCTTGTTTATTTTTTGTAAGGGAACCACTGGCAGAGGTCAGACAACAGGGAGGTCATACATTATGAATGGAAAGCATTACCAATCACTAGAGTTGAAAGCAAGGCATACAGTGGGGTTAAAAAGGGCAAGACATGTCATAAAAGCCAAGAAAGATACGGGATAGAAGGGCTTATCAAATGCCAGTGACAAACCTGCCTCACAAAACAGTAATAAAATCCAGAATGCCACGTTGGTTCATGTAAAGACTTTTCTGTATATTCTGATAAGGAAGAGAGAGGTCAACTCCACGTACCTTGCCCAGTCTTCTTTTTTTTTTTTATTCTTATTTTTTTTTAAATTTTATTTTATTTTTAAACCTGAAACACTGTATTAGTTTTGCCAAACATCAAAACGAATCCGCCACAGGTATACATAAGCTCCACATCCTGAACCTTCCTCCCTCCTCCCTCCCCACACCATCCCACTGGGTCAGTCTTAGAGATTGAATCTAATCCACAGCAGCTGCCCTGAAGCAAGGCAGCCAGGCTGGGATAAACAGAAGCTGCAGGCCAAATCACAACTAGGCCCATAGGCTCTGTGAGAAGGATAAGTTAGGGTATTTCTTGAGATTAAGCAAGTTCGACGTTTTTAAAGGCAAAAGCATCCCATAATTCCATTTTCATTAATTAAATATTATAATTTGTTTAAGACACAAGCTCTATCCCTGGGTTGGGAAGATTACCTGGAGTGGGATATGACAACCAGCTCTAATATTCTTGCCTGGAAAATTACATGGACCAAAAAGTCTGGTGGGCTACAGTCCATGGAGTCACAAAGAGCTGAACACATCTGAATGACTGAGCACACATTTTTACTTAGTTATTTCGGTTTCCTTTTGCTTCCCTTTATCCAATGTACTGATGTGAGATCTGGATCATAAAGAAGGCTGAGCACCTAAGAACTGATGCTGTCAAATTGTGATGCTGGAGAAGACTCTCAAGAGTCCCTTGGACAACAAGGAGATCAAACCAGTCGATCCTAAAGGATATCAACCCTCAATACTAACTGGAAGGACTAATGCTGAAGCTGAAGCTCCAATACTTTGGCCACCTAATGGGAAGAGCTGACTCACTGGAAAAGACCCTGATGCTGGGAAAGACTGAAGGCAGGAGGAGAAGGGGACAACAGAGGATGAGATGGTTGGATGGCATCACCTGCTTAGTGGATATGAGTCTGAGCAAACTCTGGGAGATAGTGAAGGACAGGGAAGACTGGCATGCTGCAATCCATGGGGTTGCAAAGAGTCAGACATGACTTAGAGACTGAACAACAACAAAGTCCAATGTTTTTTGTTTGTCTGTTTGTGCTCACTTAACT
Organism: Bubalus bubalis; assembly: GCF_019923935.1. Classification (NCBI taxonomy): domain Eukaryota; kingdom Metazoa; phylum Chordata; class Mammalia; order Artiodactyla; family Bovidae; genus Bubalus; species Bubalus bubalis. Next base: position 82,788,375 of record NC_059164.1, read on the forward strand.
GCACAGAGCTATGCAGTTACCAAGGATAGAATCAGCACCTTCAAGTTGAAGGGCACAATACTTGGGGAAACTGCTCTCTATACACCTCTCTCTTAATTTAACTTTAACCTGATTATATCAGCACATTTTAAATCTTAATCTATAATCTCAAAGCAGGTGGGACTTTTTGTGTCCCTCCTTTGTTCTGGTACGATGAAAAATGGATGACATAGGTTTGATTTTAAAGGCTAAGTGTGGCGGGGGATTATTGGGAATCAGCACTAGGGAGAGATACTTTATACATTCTTGAAACTGAAGAAGAATGAAATCCAGCATTTCCAGGAATTGTACAAATGTATTTTGAAATATACAGATTAATAAAAATGTCTAACAAAATGTTGACAAGACTTCTCTCAAAAGAGTTCTCAAAAAGTCAATAGCAAATTTCATCAGAAAATATGCAGGATAATGCTGACTTTACCAAATAAATCATCGTCTCTACCGACTGGGTAATGAAAAGACTACAGCAAAATCACACATTTGCTATTGATTTCGGATATCATGTTGCTTTCCAGATCACTTGGCATTTTGTTATAAACAATCTAGGAGAAGGAAATAGCAACCCACTCCAATATTCTTGCCTGGAGAATCCCATGGATAGAGGAGCCTGGTGGGATACACCCTATGGGGTCACAAAGAGTGAGACATGACTGAGTGACTAATACACACACACACACACACACACACACACACACACACTAGGTTCCCAGGGGGTTTGTTTCCTTGTTTATTTTCTAAGACCATCACTCAGCAGATATCTGAACACTTCTGATTCTTCTAAATATGTTACAATTAATTGCTTTTGGGGAACAATTTTTGACAGCTACAAATGTCTAGGCATGCTGAGTTTCCATTGCAGCATTTCTCATTTTGTTTGTTCTTAAATATTATATTTAGTCTAGGATTATTATTCATAATCCAGGCATTTTTATCAATGACTCCCTTTCTCATCTGTACTTAAGTCCCCCTCTGGTACTGGGTTAAGAAAAGACAGTTCTTTTAGCATCTATAGACACATGTTACCCACAGACTTCCTGTGAAACAAAAATATGTTAGAGGCAAAAGAAAGCCTATAGCAGAAGTTAACAAACTTTTTCTGTAAAGGGTCAGATAGTACAAGTTTTAGGCTTTTAGGACGGATGGTTTAGTTCAGTTCAGTTCAGTTGCTCAGTCGTGTCCAACTCTTTGCGACCCCATGAATTGCAGCACGCCAGGCCTCCCTGTCCACCACCAACTCCCAGAATTCACTCAGCTCATGTTCATTGAGTCAGTGATGCCATCCAGCCATCTCATCCTCTGTCGTCCCCTTCTCCTCCTGCCCCCAATCCCTCCCAGCATCAGAGTCTTTTCCAATGAGTCAACTCTTCACATGAAGTGGCCAAAATACTGGAGTTTCAGCTTCAGCATCATTCCCTCCAAAGAAATCCCAGGGCTGATTTCCTTCAGAATGGACTGGTTAGATCTCCTTGCAGATCTCAGGAGTCTTCTCCAACACCACAGTTCAAAAGCATCAATTCTTTGGCGCTCAGCTTTCTTCACAGTCCAACTCTCACATCCATACATGATCACTGGAAAAACCATAGCCTTGACTAGACCGACCTTTGTTGGCAAAGTAATGACACATGGTTACTATTGCTCTATTGCAACTACTCAACTGTGTTGTAATGTGAAAACATCTATAGACACTACACAAACACCCTGATGAGGATGTGTTCCAATAAAACTATAAAAATTGACAGTGGCTCAGATGTAGCTTGAAGGTCATATTTTTCCATCCTCTGGTCTATAAGTAGCTGCTTACTTTTCAGAATCTCTTGGATTTTACTTTAGTTTCTGAGTATTCCAACACATGTTTCTTTTACTGGCATACTTTGATATATTCTCAGAAAGTTTCTGTTATATTACATCTTCTCATTTTTATGTTAATGTACAGGACTTGAAAAAGAGATCGGTGGTAGACTGAAGGGAAAAAAAAGTTTTTACTTAGGAGATTGAAGTAGAAATCATGATACTTGGTGCAAGAATTCTCCCAGAACTCAGGGTCTAATATCCATCATCCTCCCCTGTATAGAGGGCTGTGAGAACTTTTCATCAAATAAATAATCTTCTTTTTGTGGAACTGCTCCACCTACATAAATTATGTCAGTGATTGAACTAGGAACCAAAATCAATAGGGGTACTAGGAAGACAAACTTTACTTATTTCAGAGATGTATCATGCATCAAGAAAACACTACAACCAATTCTGGATAAGAAAAGGAAGAAATGTTCATTAATTTTCCTGAAGAGTCAACCTTGGAATTCTCATACTACCAGCAGCAGGGCCTCTAAATCTTTTAGCTTCACATCAGAATGACCATGGGAGCTGGGTAAATATAAAGATCTCAGAATCAGAAAAAAATCAAGATCTGATAACACAGACCAGGAAGCCCTAATTTATAGGCGATTTTGATGCAGCTGCACTGAGGCCAAGTATTTGAAAATGACCATCAACCCCTTTAGTCCATGTTCCTTGTATTCCGGATTAGAAAGTTACCTCTCTGTCCTCATCCCACAGATGCTCCACAGCAATCGAACCCTGTTCTTCTGACTGGGGCTCTTTCCATGCCATGGATCTCTTATCCTATGATCATGATACTTAAACATTTTTTCTAAATAATTAAATTTATTTATTTATGTATTTGCTGTGCAAGGTCTTTGTTGATGGCTGGCTTTTCTCTTTTTGTGGTGAGCGGGGGCTACTGTCTAGTTGCAGTGCATTAGCTTCTCAGTCCATGGGGTCGCGAAGAGTCGGACACGACTGAGCGACTTCACTTTCACTTTTCACTTTCATGCGTTGGAGAAGGAAATGGCAACCCACTCCAGTGTTCTTGCCTGGAGAATCCCAGGGACTGGGGAGCCTAGCGGGCTGCCGTCTATGGGGTCGCACAGGGTCGGACACGACTGAAGCGACTTAGCAGCAGCAGCAGCAGCTTCTCATTTTGGTGGCTTCTCTTGTTATGAAGCATGGGTTCTAGGGCGCTTGGGCTTCAGTAGTTGCAGCATGAGAGCTCAGTTCTTGAGGCTCCTGAGCTCGAGAGCACAGGCTCAATAGTTGTGGCACTGGCTCGGTTGCTCTGCGGCAGCAGGTGGGATCTTCCTATACCAGGGACCAAACCTGTGTCTCCTGCATTAGCAGGCGGATTCTATACCACTGATCCACCAGGGAAGCCCTATGATACTCTTTACTATAGCAACTTCCTCACTGAGATGTGATCCAGGTTTACTCAAGCTTCCTTTCTGTGTCCTTCCCTTACTTATTTTTCTACAGGCTCAGTGATCTCATTGTTGGCATCAAAAAAGGAATAAGTAAGTAAATCTTCCTTGAAAGCCTGAAACCCACTGCCACTACATTATCAATGCCTTCCATTGCTTTAGGCTTCATTATACATTTCCAATGCTCTAAAATATAATTCAAATAAATAACTGTAATTTTATTATCATTATTTACTTCAGTTCAGTTCAGCTTAGTTGCTCAGTCATGTATGACTCTTTCTAACACTTTGGACTGAGGCATGCCAGGCTTCCCTGTCCATTGCTAGCTCTCTGAGCTTGCTCAAACTCATGTCCATCAAGTTGGTGATGCCATCCAGCCATCTCATTCTCTGTCATCCCCTTCTCCTCGTGCTTTCAAACTTTCCCAGCATCAGGGTCTTTTCCAATGGGTCAGTTATTTTCATCAGGTGGCCAAAGGATTGGAATTTCAGCTTCACTATCAGTCCTTCCAATGAATACTCAGGACCAATCTCTTTTAGGATTGGCAGGTTTGATCTCCCTGCAGTCCAAGGGACTCTCAAGAGTCTTCTCCAACATCACAGTTCAAAAGCATCAATTCTTCAGTGCTCAGCTTTCTTGGTACTCCAACTCTCACATCCATACATGACCACTGAAAAACCATAGCCTTGACTAGACGGACCTTTGTTGGCAAAGAAATGTCTCTGCTTTTTAATATGCTATCTGGGTTGGTCATAACTTTTCTTCCAAGGAGCAAGCATCTTTTAATTTCATGGCTGCAGTCACCATCTGCAGTGATTTTGGAGCCCCAAGAAATAAAGTCACTCACCCTTTCTTTTGTTTCCCCATCTATTTGCCATGAAGTGATGGGACTGGTGCCACAATCTTCATTTTTTTGAACGTTGAGTTTTAAGCCAGATTTTTCACTGTCTGCTTTCACTTTCATCAAGAGGCTCTTTAGTTCCTCTTCTCTTTCTGCCTTAAGGATGGTGTCATCTATGGTTATTGATATTTCTCTCAGAAATCTTGATTCCAGCTTGTGCTTCATCCAGTCCATCATTTTGCATGATGTACTCTGTATATAAGTTAAATAAGCAGGGTGACAATACACAGCCTTGACATACTCCTTTCCCAATATGGAACCAGTTGTTGTTCTACATCTAGTTCTAACTGTTGCTTCTTGACCTGCATACAGGTTTAACAGGAGGCAGGTAAGGTGGTCTGGTGTCCTCATCTCTTTCAGAATTTTCCAGTTTTTTTGTGAGGTACACAGCCAAAGGCTTTGGAGTAGTAAATAAAGCAGAAGTAGTTTTTCTGGTATTTTCTTGCTTTTCTGATGATCCAATGGATGTTGGTAATTTGACCTCTTTATTTATTTATTATTTATATTATCCTGAATGCAAGCAATTGAATCATTTATCTATATTATCCTGAATGCAAGCAAAATTTTTGGAGTGGGACAGATTTATTATTATATTTGCAGCAATAAACACACCCCCACTCCTCTCCTTCTGGGAAGATGTTTTGAGTCAGATAGTTCTTTACAAGCCCAAAAGGGTGTTTTCTTACAGCAAGGGAGAGTAATCCTGATATTAAGAATCTGGAAGTTTATATATTGTATATCTAGCCACCATGCTCTGTTACTGAGACAGAACAGAACCTATCTCCCTAATATGAATAAATTATCTTTAGAAAGAGAAGGGGGAAGGCCCTTGAATATTTATATAGATAAATATCTTTGTAGGTGGGATAAACATTTCAGGGTTTATAACTCTTAATATGTTTCCCTGTTTCAAGTTTTGTTCCCCACTGATATGTAAATAAAAACCTCTGGGAAGGTAAATCTTTCTGGAATTCTCAGAGCCATCTAATCACCTGTAATTTCCAAAATTTGTCCTTAAAACATATATTCCAAATTTCTTTGTTCGGAAAGTTCTAACATTTTTGAAACAAAAAATATTTTAGAAATTTTCTCTACAATTTCTTGGTTATTGAACTCATCATATAGATTTTGTTTGGAGCAAAATATAGGGATTCTGTTTAGAGCAAAAAACCACCATCTAGATTTACTCTGCAAATTTGGGCAGAAATTACTTAATAATGCTTATTTTATCAGTGATTTCCTCGTTAGTTAATTCAATTTTTCACCCTATAATCTTTACGAAATGACCACCATGTTGCAGCTACTATGCTTGTCTATGAAGTACTAGTTCCACAAAATAAATTAAATAGCTTTTCTTGATTCTGTGTTATTCTCAATCTAATGGTAAGAGGAAGCAAGTGAGGGAGAGAAACAGGAAGGAAAGAAGGAAGAAGGAAGAGAAAGAAATACAGATATATTAAAAACATATTACTTGTCAGGATGTATACAGTGCATATCCACATGATATGTCTTATTTAATTTGAATTACTTAACCCTCTGTTTCATTGACTACACTAAAGCCTTTGACTATGTGGATCACAAGAAACTGTGGAAAATTCTTTAAGAGATGGGAATACCAGACCACCTTACGTGCCTCCTGAAAAACATGTATGGAAGTCATGAAGCAACATTTAGAACAGGACATGGAACTGTTCAAACAGCAGGGTTCAAAACTGAGTGAATCCCAAGCCAAAATCAAGCTTCCCGGGAGAAATATCAACAAGCTCAGACATTCAGATGATACCACTCATCATATGGATTCTCAATTTTAGTCTCCCATCTAATTAGGTTACTCAAACTCCTTGTATATTAGTTCAGTCTATATAATAATTTTAAATGCAACTTTCATTTCTTTTTACTTTAGCTTATATTCTTATCACATTACATTTGAATTATGAAAATGACTTTCCCAGTTCATTCCCTTAGTATCCTTGTATTCAAAACTATGCCATTGAGATGGCATCCAAAGTATTGTTTTCATCAGTTTCATATTTCAAAATCCTATAATTCATTCTTATTGAATGTAAAGTTACATTTTCAGAATTCTAACTGTTTCCAAGTCTTTTTCTCCATATTAGCGAACCATCATTCCTACCTAACATAAAGTCTCAGGATTAGGCAGAATGTTTAATCACAGAACTTGGAATTCACCTTCAAAAGTGAATGGTCCCTCACTGTACTCAAATTCTTCCTTCAAATTAATTTCTTAGTTCTTTCACATATCTAAATTGTAACCATTCTCCAAGATCCAACTCTAATCAACTTTCTCTCAAGAGAGGTTATCGGAGTCAACATTAATCTCTAAATATTCTCTGATGGAGGTGACTGAATTCCAGCTGAGCTATTTCAAATCCTAAAAGATGACGCTGTTAAAGGGCTGCAATCAATATGCCAACAAATTTGGAACTCAGCAGTGGCCACAGGAATGGAAAAGGTCAGTTTTCATTCCAATCCCAAAGACAGGCCAAAGAATGTTCATTCCAATCCCACATTCCATCCCAAAGAATGTTCAAACTACTACACAATTGCACTCATCTCACATGCTATCAAAATAATGCTCAAAATCCTCCAAACTAGGCTTTAAGAGTATGTGAACTGAAAGCTTCCAGATGTTCAAGCTGGTTTTAGAAAAGGCAGAGGAACCAGAGATCAAATTGCCAACTTCAGTTGGATTATAGAAAAAGCAAGAGAATTCCAGAAACACATCTACTTCTGCTTCATTGACTACACTAGAGCCTTTGACTGGGTGGATCACAACAAACTGTGTAAATTATTAAAGAGATGGGAATACCAGACCACCTGACCCACCTCCTGAGAAATGTGTATGCAGGTCAAGAAGCAACAGTTAGAATAGGACATGGAAAAAAGGACTGTTTCCAGATTGGGAAAGGAGTACACCAAGGCTATATGCTGTAACCCTCCTTATTTAACTTATATGCAGAGTTCATCATGTGAAATGCTGGGTTGGATGAAGACCAAGCTGGAATCAAGATTGTTGGGATAAATATCAATAATCTCAGACATGCAGATAACACAAATCTTATGGCACAAAGTGAAGAGGAACTAAAGAGTGTCTTGATGAAAGTGAAAGAGGAGAGTGAAAAAGTTGGCTTTAAAACTCAACTTCCAAAAAATGAAGATCATGGCATCTGGTCCCATCACTTGAATGCAAATAGATGGGGAAACAATGGAAATAGTGACAGACTTTATTTTTTTGGACTCCAAAATCACTGCAGATGGTGCATGCAGCCACGAAATTAAAGGACACTTGCTCTGTGGAAGAAAAGCTATGACCAACCTAGAGAGCATAAGCAGGCACATTACTTTGCCAACAAAGTTCCATCTAGTCAAAGCTATGGTTTTTCCAGTAGTCATGTATGGATGTGTGTGAGTTGGACCTAAAGAAGGTTGAATGCCAAAGAATTGATGCTTTGAACTGTGGTGTTGAATAAGACTCTAAAGAGTCCCTTGGAATGCAAGGAGATCCAACCAATCCATCATAAAGGAAGTCAGTCTTGAATATTTATTCAAAGGACTGATGTTGAAGCTGAAGCTTCAATATTTTGCCCACCTGATGTGAAGAACTGACTCACTGGGAAAGACCCTGAAGCTGGGAAAGATAGAAGTCAGGAGAAGGGGATGATAGAGGTCAAGATGGTTCAAAGCCATCTCAATGGACATGAGTTTGAGGAAGCTCTGGGTGATGGTGAATGACAGGGAAGCCTGGCATGCTGCAGTCCATGGGGTCACGAAGAATGAGACACCAGTAAGCAACTGAACAACACATCTTTTATTACATAGAACACTGATTGTTTAAGTCATCTGATCAAAAGAAATACTAACTACAACACTAGTCATATTTTGTTTTGTGCCCTTTGAGGACACTGGACTTGTCATGTACTTTATCCAAATCATATAGTCATAAGCGCTACTACATAGAAGATCAAAACATATTCAGAGTATTTAATGTGTAAAATTTATTTTATGGTAGAATGATTCAGGAGGTATCATATAAGGACTTTCCGTTTGGAATGAGTCATACTGCTTCTACAGGCCACAGAGCAATGGTGAATAAGTGGTAGACCTAAGATCATTCTTTTCATCACTAACAATGATCTTACGTCTTCCGGTTATTCACCAGTATTTATATATAGTAGTGTTCCCCTGTGCTTTTACAATCTAGAATGATTTAGGCCAGCACTGAGGTGGGAAGTGTGCTTCATGCTGTAATATTAGTAGCGGAATAGAGTTTGCTCTCTACAGCTATATTACTGATTATGAAAGAAGTAAACTGGTGTTTGCATAACCAAATTTAAGCCCTTTTCAAAAGAGCAGAGGAATTTTGTTATTGGTATCTGGTTTAGGGATTCAATCCCAAACTACAAACTAGACGTTGGAGTAACTTGTGTCTTACCATCACAACGAATAGAATTAGGTGTTTATTTTTTAAGAAATATTGGATATATTATTGGGCACAAATAAAACTAATTCTACTTATAACATATATAGTGAGATTCTGATGTAGTATATAAGTTTACTGATAATCTTTCTGTATTTTAACCACTGTTAATTGCCATCTATATAATTCCAATTAATTTAATCCTCTCAACAAGGCAGGAAAGTCAGCATTATTATTTTTATTTTTCAGACTAGTACTGAACATTAAAACAGAATAGGTGACTAGTACAATATCATTATATTAATATATTAGTTGAAAAGTTCCAACCCTGCTCCTCTGCTCCCTTTGTTTCACTATGATAGAGTCAACAATATATACATACAACACACAATTATCATTATTGTTTAAATATATGCATAGTTACAATAAAATGATATATTTATATTATACCACCACTACATTTAAGTATAATTGTAACATTTAAGTATATGACCTACAATTTTATAGATTTTGGGAACTTTGTGAATCTCTGAGAGAGTTATTAAAGCTCACATATATCAGAAAGTATATCCTCTTCAGAGTCAATCTTGGCTTTCACTATACTCTTGCCACCAAAATGTACTGTTCACAAACAGTTCATTATTTTCCAAAGAAAAATATTTTTCATGGGTTCTATTTCTTTTTTGGAATCAGTAGTATAATGAGCATTTCTCTAGCTCATCACTATATATCTTGAAAATATCAGAGATGTGCTATCCTAAGTATTCAAAACAGTTTTAAGAGACTCTGATAGTTGCCTTTATCTGATTATGAGACATAATAGCTTTGCTTCATTTCGTAAAATGAAAAACTCAATGACTAGCTAGAAGGACAGATGTGATTTGTTTCTACACGAAAAATGAAATCCTGTTGTACTATGATTAATGATCTGCTGTCTGGTGTTTCTGAGATTTTTTTTTTTTAACTTGAAAACTGTTTTGATTTTAAAACAGAGTGAATAACTTTTGGAGAGCTTGTTCTCCCAACTTTGTCAATTATAGATAAAGTCCAAATCAAAAAGACAAAGGTATTTTGCACTCACATGCACAATAAATGCAGTTAGAATTCACTCAAGTCATCACTTTCTGTTAGAAAGATAACCAAAAGTAAACATATAAGAAAATAAAGCTCAAATTATCAAAGATCTAGTACATTTTTTGAAATAATATTTGCATATTTATGGTTTTAATATGCACCGTAGCTTTACTGCACTTGGAGTTACATCAAAATTATTCTTTTTCAATCAATAAAGCAATTCTTCTGGTGTTAAAGTTACCTTAATATTAATATTTTCTGTTTTTTTCCCTTAATAAATTCATGAAGCACTACAATCAAATGGTTTAATCTTTAGTATAAATGAATTATTGGAGAAAAATTATAAGAATTATTATCTTTCTGTATTTGTGCAGTTTTCATTTAACTGAATGCTAGAAGAAAGGAAAATTTATGAAACTGAATATTCTACTTAGTTGAGGGCTCAGTAGAAAACATTTTATTTTTCAATGCTTGTTTTCTGAATTAGTAGATAGTATAGGCATTTTCCTGCATTAGTGGGATAAATACAAATTGCTTAGTAGCAAATGGACATCTAGAGAATTTCACAGGTTGGTTAGTTATATGTAGATGTCTTTCACAAACATAATTAGCACCTAAGTTTTAAGTTATACCTTTGTGTGTGTGTGTTCCTAATCGGACTCATCTCAGTGCGATACAAATATGAAATATTTTCTCTTACCACTACCTCAAGTCATATTGTGTTGAATTGCTATTTTCTGTCATTTTTAGTCAGATAATACAATTTTCCAGTATTTTCTTTTTTATTTTGAATTGGGAGTGCAGAATTTAAATCACTGAACCACCACGAAAGTCACTCCAGTCATTTTTTATCTATTCAGTTTAATATTCCAAGCTCAAACTATTTACATTCTATCTACTTTTCACCCTCTTGAGGCTTGCACCGATATCCTTACTATCTGAGGAAGGTATGAAGAATGATTCTGGTTCTGAGATACCTGCTTTATCTTTTTTTTGAAAGCCTACTTCCTATATGTGTTAGGGATAAGAAGATACGATATTATATTCTGATTATACACATTTATTGAAAAGTGAAAATTCTCCGATGTATTTGCCTTTTAAAGGATTTTATCTTTTAATTATGAAGTGAAAGTCTTTTTTGTACATATATATGTGTGTGTGTATGTGTGTATATAATTTATTATATACGTGGTAGAGGTAGTATAATTTATTATACAATGGTAGAGGGACCATTCAAATAAACCTCAACCTCAAATGCATTTATTCCTGGCTCTGGTGTCCACCAGTGAAGGAAGATGAGAAGAAACAGGTCTTTTATTTCTCATCCTTTGCTTTAACTTTTCCCAGTACGTCTACATTATCAAAACCCCTCCTGGGTTTCTCTCTGTACATTGTGCTGCTACTGCTGCTGCTAAGTCGCTTCAGTCGTGTCCGACTCTGTGCGACCACATAGACGGCAGCCCACCAGGCTTCCCCGTCCCTGGGATTCTCCAGGCAAGAACACTGGAGTGGGTTGCCATTTCCTTCTCCAATGCATGAAAGTGAAAGTGAAGTCCCTCAGTCGTGTCCGACTCTTAGCGAACCCATGGACTGTAGCCCACCAGGCTTCTCCATCCATGGGATTTTCCAGGCAAGAGTACTGGAGTGGGGTGCCATTGCCTTCTCCGTACATTGCATCATACAACAAAACCTGTTTTTCAGCAGTAACTAATCTCATAGGATTTCTAGTTCTCTAAGACTCTACAGTCCTAGTCTAAGGGAAAAAGAATACCCACATGATTCCAAGACAGTTGAAAAGGCCTAGGGAAAAATATGACATTGGAAAAGATGGACTCTCACCCTGGAATTTGACAAGAAATGCCTGAGTTCAGGAGAACCCTGTGTATTAAGGAATACAATTTAGAACAAATGTGAATGCCCGTGTAATTCTCTGAGAACTGGTGTTATTTTAATTATCTATGATTATTACTAAGAGCTGACTCAATGGAAAAGACCCTGATGCTGGGAAAAATTGAAGCCACAAGGAAAAAGGGGTGGTAGATGATAAGATGGTTAGATAGCATCACTGATTCAATGGATATGAATCTAAGAAAACTTCAGAAGATAGTGGAGGACAGAGGAGCCTGGCTTGCTACAGTCCATGAAGTCACAAAAAGTTGGACATAGTGACTGAACAACAACAAATGATTCATTCTACATAGTTTGTGAATGTTTACCACACCAATTGATTTTGTATATTAAAACAACAAATAAATTTTTAAAATTACATTTGTAGAAAGCACTGAGTGCAAAATGCCATTTTATACCCAAATATCATGCTGTACAATAGTTATTGTCCACATAACTAAAGGAATATAAGATTAATTTATTTCACATCATTGTGACAATAAACAATATAAATAAATGTGTGCCAAAGACATCACATTTACTATTCTAGACCAATTGCCTGTTTCTAGAGCAATGGCACCCCACTCCAGTACTCTTGCCTGGAAAATCCCATGGACGGAGGAGCCTGGTAGGCTGCAGTCCATGGGGTCGCTAAGAGTTGGACACTACTGAGTGACTTCACTTTCACTTTCACTTTCATGCATTGGAGAAGGAAATGGCAACCCACTCCAGTATTCTTGCCTGGAGAATCCCAGGGACAGGGGAGCCTGGTGGGCTGCCATCTATGGGGTCGCACAGAGTTGGACATGACTGAAACAACTTAGCAGTAGCAGCAGTAGCAGCAGAGTATAATTATCTCCTCCCAACAAACTTATAAACAACAAAGAAAAAGTGTTCCAAATGAAGTAAGGCCACTTTCAGAGATTCAGCATCCACAACTCAACATCTATACATTTCATCAGTACTAAAAGGAGAAGGACAAAGTACTCTAAAATTTTGTGTCTATTACAGGTATGCTGACATCATTTAAATCCTGCAATTAGAAGACTGAGGTCCATCCACATTTTTATACTAGCTGTTGGCCAGGTAGTTCTCATCTCCTAGATTCTAACTTACTGTGTAGCTCCCAAAGGCAATATAAAAACTGCACATTTACTTTCTTTAAGGCTGCCCTGAGCACATCTCTCTAACTTTCGCTTCTGCTACTACTTGGGGAAAACTCTGCTTTTAAAGAGCTCTTATGACTTCATTAGACTCATCCAGAATATCTCCGTTTTAAGGTCAATTGATTAGCAACCTTAATTATTACAGCAACAGCACTTTTGCCACATTAGGTTACATAAGTACGGGACTAACGCCAAGCAAGCAAAGTCACAAGAACTATCTTAGAATTTTGCGGACCAAAATGAGATAGTAAAGATACTTCATAACAGGCAGGTATTAATTATTTTTGAACGCATCTTTTCTCAGAGCAGTTCATTCATACCACTGCTTATATTTTCTTGCTTAAAACATATTCTGTTAAAATTTTCTGAAAATTTTTCATAAAATGCAGTGATAAAACTAGCACATGAAGGTGCTTCAGTGGACAAGAATAGCTGGATGGACTGACAAAATTTGGGATATTTCTAGATTTATGTGCTTTGGATATTGATGATTAATCTTAAAACATGCATAAGCTATTTCCTATAGGTCATACACAACACTTATTGGTCCAAAGGAGCAAAAACAATACATTTGACACTAATCAATATGTGATTGAAACTATCTGCCTATTGTGTGAAATAAATGTCAAGCTAACTCTGATCTCTTTTCACACGCAAATATTGCCTTATTTTATGTAGAGGTTCTTCCAAGGCATACAAACAGATGGGTTGATTTAGAAAGCTGTGCCTCATCCAGGAAAATTAGGTTCTATCCAGATGGACATACAAGCTTCAGTGCCAATATTGTACCTTTACCATATGGAGAGAAAAGTTAATGGCAATGGAAACTATGTTCCGCTTTATACTTTAACACAGATAATATTTGATTACTTGTTCATACTCATTAATTCTCGTCACTAGAGAACCGGGGAATAGGAAATCCTGTGAATAAAGTATTAAAAACAGTAATTTTGAGATTCCTAGCCAGTTCATAATTAGAAAATGGCATATTAGTTCTTTATATTTTTTCAAGATTATACAACTTTGAATATGTAAAATAAATTAATAAAACTGTATAAATTATACAGAGAATTCCAATGACTATCAATTTACAAAGTAGAAACACTCACAAACATGTGACTGTTTGTGACATACAACTGACAATTGCATAGTTAAGGCACAGTGTCAAAATTCTATAAATCTCTTATAATTCATAGTGAAGTCCTGGGGGAAATTAAATTATGAATTAGGTCCAGCAATGAGAAAGGTGTATACTATTTTTTTGACTATAAAAGTCACTTTTTAAAGAGGAATGAATTAAAAATTTTAGTTCTTGATAGAAACTTCTATCACCAACAAATCAGGCTTTACTAAATATAGAAAACTATATATATATATATATTTAAATATATATATATATGTTAAATGAAAAAGCTAAGTATAGTTATATTTTATAAAATATACATATATTTTATTTATATAGAGCCAGACATCCTGGAATGTGAAGTCAAGTGGGCCTGAGAAACCATCACTACAAATAAAGCTAGTGGAGGTGATGGAATTCCAGTTGAGCTATTTCAAATCCTGAAAGATGATGCTGTGAAAGTGCTGCACTCAATATGCCAGCAAATTTGGAAAACTCAGCAGTGGCCACAGGACTGGAAAAAGTCAGTTTTTATTCCAATCCCAAAGAAAGGCAATACCAAAGAATGCTCAAACTACCGCACAATTGCACTCATCTCACACGCTAGTAAAGTAATGCTCAAAATTCTTCAAGCCAGGCTTCAGCAGTACATGAACCATGAACTTCCTGATGTTCAAGCTAGTTTTAGAAAAGGCAGATTGCCAACATCCACTGGATCATGGAAAAAGCAAGAGAGTTCCAGGAAAACATCTATTTCTGCTTTATTGACTATGCCAAAGCCTTTGACTATGTGGATCACAATAAACTGTGGAAAATTCTGAAAGAGATGGGAATACCAGACCACTTGACCTGCCTCTTGAGAAACCTGTATGCAGGTCAGGAAGCAACAGTTAGAACTGGACATGGAACAACAGACTGGTTCCAAATAGGAAAAGGAGTACGTCAAGACTGTATGTTGTCCCCCTGCTTATTTAACTTCTATGCAGAGTACATCATGAGAAACGCTGGGCTGGAAGAAGCACAAGCTGGAATCAAGATTGCCGGGAGAAATATCAATAACCTCAAGTATTCTAGCCTGTCTTTAATCCAAATGGCCAATTCTGTAATACTACATGATTACATTTATAATGAGAAAAATAGCATTTAGAAAGAATACAGTCAAGGTTTTGTGAATTTTCTTTAAAGACAAAGTGTTTACATCTTCATTATGTACTTTTTACTTTGAGTAAAAGAGACTTGAGTAAGTGAGCGAGCAATTAAAGTCCTGCCCATTTTTGTGGCTGTACAGCACAGTAGGAAACTAAAATACCAAGAGAACCTGAGGAGGAAAAAAAAAAAAAAAAAAGAGCATTTAAATAAGAGTAGTGCAAAGATTAGATGAACATTGGTAAGAACACAGGCAGACACACACAAACTAAAAGGATGTATAACATGATAGAGAAATAAAGTCAATTCAAAAACCAATTAGAAGAAATCAAAAAGAATAGCAAAATAATAACAACAAACCCAAAAATAGCAAGGCAAGATTTTTCTCTCTCTAGCAATAATCATCGGTATGTTTGAAACTAGAGAAAATACTCTTTTTCCAGTTTTGCAATTCTGAAGTTTTAAAACTTCCCATAAAACTAAGCATTCAATGCACAAGGCAAATAAGAAAATTTGTGGTTTCAAATTCAAAGAAAATCCAAAAAGAGCATCTCTTACTTTAAAAAATACTCATCTTTGAAATTTGAGCAGGATAGTAAGTCATTTTACCTCTTTCACTTAGAGATTTTTTTTTGTTAGAATTTTCAATTTTCTGATCCTCTGCCCAGAAAAATAGCCTGCTGCCAGTGGAAAGCACTGTCAACCACAGAATGTTGCTTTAAATCCCTCTGATGCTTATAACAGACGACCCAAATTTATTTTGCAGACACACTTTTATCTGTTTACGATTGTAACTGAAAATTGCAATGAGTTACTTAAAAGCAGCCCACTGAATGCACTTATCTTAAAACAGAACTAGTAGCATTAAATGGACAAATTTTTTTAAATTTTATTTTATTTTTAAACTTTAAAATATTGTATTAGTTTTGCCAAACATAGAAATGAATCCGCCACAGGTATACATGTGTTCCCCATCCTGCACCCTCCTCCTCCCTCCTCCCTCCCCATACCATCCCTCTGGGTCATCCCAGTGCACCAGCCCCAAGCATCCAGTATCGTGCATTGAACCTGGACTAGCGACTCGTTTCATACATGATATTATACATGTTTCAATGCCATTCTCCCAAATCTTCCCACCCTCTCCCTCTCCCACAGAGTCCATAAGGCTGTTCTATACATCAGTGTCTCTTTTGCTGTCTCATATACAGGGTTATTGTTACCATCTTTCTAAATTCCATATATATGCGTTAGTATACGGTATTGGTGTTTTTCTTTCTGGCTTACTTCACTCTGGTGAAGTTTCTGGTCTTACGTTTAGATCTTTAATATAATAGGCTCCAGTTTCATCCACCTCATCAGAACTGATTCAAATGTATTCTTTTTAATGGCTGAGTAATACTCCATTGTGTATATGTACCACAGCTTTCTTATCCATTCATCTGCTGATGGACATCTAGGCTGCTTCCATGTCCTGGCTATTATAAACAGTGCTGCGATGAACATTGGGGTACACGTGTCTCTTTCAATTCTGGTTTTCTCAGTGTGTATGTCCAGCAGTGGGATTGCTGGATCATAAGGCAGTTCTATTTCCAGTTTCTTAAGGAATCTCCACACTGTTCTCCATAGTGGCTGTACTAGTTTGCATTCCCACCAACAGTGTAAGAGGGTTGCCTTTTCTCCACACCCTCTCCAGCATTTGTTGCTTGTAGACTTTTGGATCGCAGCCATTCTGACTGGTGTGAAATGGTACCTCATAGGTTTTGATTTGCATTTCTCTGATAATGAGTGATGTTCTGCATTTTTCATGTGTTTGTTAGCCATCTGTATGTCTTCTTTGGAGAAATGTCTATTTAGTTCTTTGGCCCATTTTTTGATTGGGTCATTTATTTTTCTGGAGTTGAGCTGTAGGAGTTGCTTGTATATTCTCGAGATTAGTTGTTTGTCAGTTGCTTCATTTGCTATTATTTTCTCCCATTCTGAAGGCTGTCTTTTCACCTTGCTTATAGTTTCCTTTGTTGTGCAGAAGCTTTTAAGTTTAATTAGGTCCCATTTGTTTATTTTTGCTCTTATTTCCAATATTCTGGGAGGTGGGTCATAGAGGATCCTGCTGTGATGTATGTTGGAGAGTGTTTTGCCTATGTTCTCTAGGAGTTTTATAGTTTCTGGTCTTACGTTTAGATCTTTAATCCATTTTGAGTTTATTTTTGTGTATGGTGTTAGAAAGTGTTCTAGTTTCATTCTTTTACAAGTGGTTAACCAGTTTTCCCAGCACCACTTGTTAAAGAGATTGTCTTTAATCCATTGTATATTCTTGCCTCCTTTGTCAAAGATGAGGTGTCCATATATATGTGGATTTATCTCTGGGCTTTCTATTTTGTTCCATTGATCTATATTTCTGTCTTTGGGCCAGTACCATACTGTCTTGATGACTGTGGCTTTGTAGTAGAGCCTGAAATCAGGTAGGTTGATTCCTCCAGTTCCATTCTTCTTTCTCAAGATCGCTTTGGCTATTCGAGGTTTTTTGTATTTCCATACAAATTGTGAAATTATTTGTTCTAGCTCTGTGAAGAATACCGTTGGTAGGTTGATAGGGATTGCATTGAATCTATAAATTGCTTTGGGTAGTATACTCATTTTCACTATATTGATTCTTCTAATCCATGGACAAGGTATATTTCTCCATCTATTAGTATAAATGGACAATTTTTAACTTTAGAGCTATTATCAGTCTTTAGCCTTATACACAATACACATGGAATTAGTAGCCAGAATATATTGAATATTTAATATTGAATATTTATTTAAGAATAAATTCACTATCACCTATTATGTGGCAGAATTGGAATAGCTACTGAGGCAAAATGAATGATTATAAACACAATCCCTGCTTTCAAGGCATTTAAAATCTAATTATTTTATCTTCACTGAAAAGTAGTACATTCTTTCTCTCTCTCAACTCTATAGATTGTGAAATGGAAACAAACTGAAAAGGAGAAATGATAATGCTTTGTTGCTTACATTTGTAAATGATTTATGAAATCTTAATTGTTGTAGCTGGTAGATCTCTGATTGTTATGGAGTTAAAAATACAGAAATATGGATTCTAAAAACACCACACTGTAGCTCTGAGCACTGACTTGGTCACAGAGTGAAATTAAATACTAATTGTTACCATTCGGTGATTCAGGGCATGTTATTCAACTTCTCTAAACCTCAGTTCCCTTGAATGTGAAATAGAGATTTTTATTAATACTTGTCTCATGGAATTGTCCCTAATACTACATAAGATACTGTATGCAAAACATCTGTCACAGGGTCTTTAACATATTAGGTGCTTAGTAAATACTCGTCGTGTGAATTGTAGCTATTTTAAACTATGAATGCAAATCTCTAATATAAATGCTGATAAATAAAGATTTGTCTGATATGTTTGAATTTTAGAGGTAATTTTATTCATTTGATAGACTTACTCCACTTAAGAAAAACTGTGTATGTTTGGGGAAAAAATGGTGAACTGGATTTAAAACAAATTTGTCTATGTCAAGAACATTAAATATGTCTACATTTTGAAAGGTAAGTGTCAAGTTTATTTCTACTAACTTAAATTGTTATCTCAGAGAGCAAAACTTTCTCAGAATATATTGATTCTTATTAAACAGGTTAACAAAATAGCTTATTTGAAAATCTAGTCTCTATAAAGTAGCACTTTGGAAGGAATGAGGTTAAAGCTGAAACTCTAGTACTTTGGCCACCTCATGCAAAGAGTTGACTCATTGGAAAAGACTCTGATGCTGGGAGGGATTGGGGGCGGGAGGAGAAGGGGACGACAGAGGATGAGATGGCTGGATGGCATCACTGACTCGACGGACGTGAATCTGAGTGAATTCCGGGAGTTGGTGATGGACAGGGAGGCCTGGTGTGCTGTGATTCATGGGGTCGCAAAGAGTCGGACACGACTGAGCGACTGATCTGATCTGATAAAGTAGCACTTCAACATATCAACTATAATTTTTAATGTTCATAGGTAAAAGTACAAGTTTCAAAAGCCATCTAAGACATATAATATATGTATAATATAATGTAGAGAAATATACAATTTATACATAGATTTATTGTTTTTTATCTGCTATAACTTTGATAGACTTTGTTTCGTAATTATGAGTAAAACCCAGAGTTTACTTGTGCATTCCCAATGCGTAGCATAATCCTAGCACAAAACACTTGCTCAATAAACATTTTTTGAGTATATGACTTAATCAATTACTATATTAATTCTAACAATATTTTAGACTAATAACTGTATCAATCAAATTTGTAGGCTATATCAATATTAAATGCAAATCTAGTTCTTCAATGTGATTGCTTGTGAGAAGTAAAATCTTAGAATTGCTTTAATGGGTCAGATAAATATAAAATTTAATGTACATATATAGCAAATACTGTAATTAAAATGAAAATAATTTGGGGAAAATCAAGCAATAAGAGTGATTTCAACCTCTGTTATTCAGCTATTAATCTCACTGCCATTCATATACAGTTTAAGAGCATTTTTAGTTTTTATTGAAATATAGTGGATTTACAATGCTGTGTTAGTTTCCAGTGTACAGAAAAATGATTCAATCATATATATATATATATATCATTACAATTTATTACAAGATATTGAGTATAGTTCCCTGTGCTATACAGTAGGTCCTTGCTGATTACCTATTTTGTATCTAGTATTGTTTATTTGTTAATCCCAACCTCCTAAATTATTCCATCCCCTTTTCCCCTTTGGTAATCATCAATTTGTTTTCTACCTCTGTGAGTTTATTTCTTTTCTGTAAATAAGTTCATTTGCATCATTCTTTTTAAAATTCCACATATAAACGATATATATTTGTCTTTCTCTGTCTGACTTACTTCACTTAGTATGATAATCTCGAGGTCCATCCATGTTGCTGCATATGGCAATATTTTCTTCTTTTTTATGACTGAGTGATGTTCCATTATGCACATATTCCATATCCTTTTTATCCATTGATCTGTTGACGGACAGGTTGCTTCCACGTCTTGGTTACTGTAAATAGTGTTGCTATGAACATTAGGGTATATGCAACTTTACAAACTAGAGTTTTTCTGGATATATGCCCAGGAGTGGGATTGCTGGATCATATGGTAACTCTATTTTTAGTTGTTGTAAGGAACCTATATATTGTTCTCCATGGTGGCTGTGTCAATTTAATCCTTAGCAACAGTGTAGGAGGTTTCCTTTTCCTCCATACCTTCTTCAGCATTTATTATTTGTAGACTTTTTGATAATGGCTATTCTGACTGGCATGTGGTGATACTTCATTTTAGCTTTGCTTTGCATTTCCTTAATAGTGATACTGAGCATCTTTTCATTTGCCTGTTGGCTGTCTGTATTTCTTCTTTGAAGAGATGTCTATTTAGATATTCTGCCCATTTTATAAATTGTTTTTTCTTGAGGTGTTTGTATATTTTGGAAATTAACTTCTGTCTTGTTACCCTCTTTACTGTCAAATGATGTCTATACATCAGCAAACCAAAATACTGACTTTGGTAAAGATCATTGCTTTCATAGCTGGGAGAACCTGCAGACTTTCACAGATTCAGAGAGAAGGCAGAAAGCATAGATGTTTTTCAGGTACCATTAGGTATGGATCAGTGAAATCCTAGGATGCTCTGTGAAACTGCACTGGAGCTGCCAAAAGTGCTAAGACAAATAGGCCCCCTATAGAAGATATATTGCATACATAAATAAAAAATGGTGTGCTAGTTCCTGTTGATTTCTCCATCACAAATAGATAAATGTATTTAAAAAGAGCTCCCTAGAGTCTACTAGATCTTTTTAACTCAAGGATGAACACGAGGGCTGGAAATAAAATACTATTACCTAAGTGCATTTTTTCTTTAGTTCCTTTCAAGACTTTTTTTTTTTGTCTTTAGAAAGAAAAGTATCATTATAGTATATATTTCTCTCATTCGTCTGGTACATTCTATGTTTCTAGTGTATATAGAATTGTTCTCACCATCAGTTTTACAAACTGATCCATTAGATCTATGTTCTTCTCTTCAGATTCCATTGATATGCATTCAAACATATCTTATTCTTATTCTACCCTCCATGTCTCTTAATGTCCTCTTTCATATAGCCTTCTGTCCACTAATTCTCCATTCAACTATGTTTAATCAGGGGATTAATCTACCTAGTGACTTTATTATTCCACATAATGCTTTTCATTTCAGGAAGTAAATACATTTTCTGTCTGCTTATTTTGATAGTTCCTTGACAACTCCTTATGTTTTAGCAAATTCTGTATTTTTTTAAATTGCATATTGTACATTTTTAACCTGATTATTGCAACTTCTATAGGACCTTGAGGAATAACGTGTTGCTTTTGGATTCTATTAACTCTTGTCACTGTGGTTTGCCTTGTACTATTTTGATAGTCTATTCTCCCTCTTATTTTATGGGAGTCCTGTAGGATTAACTTTGAATAAGGTGTTTTTTGTTTGTTTGTTTTCTTTTCTTTTTCTATTCTGAATCTGCCTGCAATAAGGAGATCTGGGTTCAAAACCTAGGTCTGAAAGATCCCCTGGAGAAAGAAATGTCAAACCACTCTAGTATTCTTGCCTGAGAATTCTATGCACAGAGGAGCCTGGAGGGCTACAATCCATGGGGTTGCAAATAGTAGGACAGGATTGAGTGACTAACATTTTGCAGGATTAACTTTGAATATGGGATATTTTCCTATTCTGCTATTATTTTAAGGGTACCCCTAACCAAGGACCATTTCAGCATCCTTGAGGATTTAGGTTCAGAGAAGGAATTAAATACCCAGCTTCCTCACCTTTATTTTCATTCAAAATTCAGAATACACAAGAGGAATCCAACCCCATCCTTTTAGCTATCAGCTCATTTGGGTAAGTGTCCTAATGTTCTAGATTCCCACTTTTGTGATCTAACTTCCCAGCTTCTGAAGCCTAGGGAACCAACAAAGCCCGTCTCCTGCCTTCAAGCACAGCCTTTGTTCACTGTGTGCCTAATCATGGTTTATTTTATTTTTTGAGAGACTGAATGAATAAACAATGGCCAGATCATATATAAAATTAGAACTCTGACCCATAACCTATATCAACTTGTATAGGAAACCAACCCTTCCAGTCCAGGAAGCCGAGATGTTACACATTAGACTTACAGGACACCAGGCTGATATTTCTAGTAACAAACTACGAAGGCAAAACTTCTCTAATAATTGGCCCCAAATGATTAGGAATTGACAAATAACTTGTTGCTTATCTAATTTTTGTCTATACTTCCAAATTAGGGGCAATCAGAGAAAGACAATTATGCACTCTTAATCAATCACATGGATGCCCCACTTCTAGTTAGGCTGCTTAAAGTTTCCTCTGTGCCAACAGCCTTCAATCAGGTCATGGCTAAAGCCACCTGTCTTTCCTTCCTATAAAGCTTTCTCACTCCTCTGCTTGCCTTTCAGTCTCTACTAAAACATAAGTAATGGAGGTGGATTCTTTACCATTGCAAGCTCTGAATAAATCATCTTTGCTTTCCTCATTGGTTGGTTTTCAATTATTTTCATAATTTGCTATAATAGGAGTATTTGTTGAGTTCATCCTTACCGTAAAAAAAAAAACAAAAAAAAAACAAAAAAATTAACAGGACTCCAAAAAGTGTGTTTGATCTAAGATATAGTTGTTATGAAATGGGAAGTTTTCTTAGAACTCATGATCACTTATGGTATTAGAACTGGAAATTCTTTGCAGATAATGTTACTGAATTCATCTCCTAGAGCAAGGATTTTGGAGGACAATATAGAAGCAGAAGAAGATAAATGACTCCCCACCTCCCCTCAATTTTTCCAACTGTTTCTTTGCTCTTTCTTTTTGCATTGTAATTTCATTTAGATATTGCTTCTTTTTTTTTTTTTAATTTAATTTTATTTTTAAACTTTACATAACTGTATTAGTTTTGCCAAATAACAAAATGAATCCACCACAGGTATACATGTGCTCCCCATCCTGAACCCTCCTCCCTCCTCCCTCCCCATTCCATCCCTCTGGGTCGTCCAAGTGCACCAGCCCCAAGCATCCAGTATCGTGCATCGAACCTGGACTGGCAACTCGTTTCATACATGATATTTTACGTGTTTCAATGCCATTCTCCCAAATCTTCCCACCCTCTCCCTCTCACAGAGTCCATAAGACTGTTCTATACATCAGTGTCTCTTTTGCTGTCTCGTACACAGGGTTATTGTTACCATCTTTCTAAATTCCATATGTATGCGTTAGTATACTGTATTGGTGTTTTTCTTTCTGGCTTACTTCACTCTGTATAATAGGCTCCAGTTTCATCCACATCATTAGAACTGATTCAAATGTATTCTTTTTAATGGCTGAATAATACTCCATTGTGTATATGTACCACAGCTTTCTTATCCATTCATCTGCTGATGGACATCTAGGTTGCTTCCATGTCCTGGCTATTATAAACAGTGCTGCGATGAACATCGGGGTACACGTGTCTCTTTCCCTTCTGGTTTCCTCAGTGTGTATGCCCAGCAGTGGGATTGCTGGATCATTGCTGGATTCAATGCAATCCCTATCAAGCTACCAACGGTATTCTTCACAGAGCTAGAACAAATAATTTCACAATTTGTATGGAAATACAAAAAACCTCGAATAGCCAAAGCGATCTTGAGAAAGAAGAATGGAACTGGAGGAATCAACCTACCTGACTTCAGGCTCTACTACAAAGCCACAGTTATCAAGACAGTATGGTACTGGCACAAAGACAGAAATATAGATCAATGGAACAAAATAGAAAGCCCAGAGATAAATCCACGCACATATGGACACCTTATCTTTGACAAAGGAGGCAAGAATATACAATGGATTAAAGACAATCTCTTTAACAAGTGGTGCTGGGAAATCTGGTCAACCACTTGTAAAAGAATGAAACTAGAACACTTTCTAACACCATACACAAAAATAAACTCAAAATGGATTAAAGATCTAAACGTAAGACCAGAAACTATAAAACTCCTAGAGGAGAACATAGGCAAAACACTCTCTGACATACATCACAGCAGGATCCTCTATGAACCACCTCCCAGAATATTGGAAATAAAAGCAAAAATAAACAAATGGGACCTAATTAACCTTAAAAGCTTCTGCACATCAAAGGAAACTATTAGCAAGGTGAAAAGACAGCCTTCAGAATGGGAGAAGATAATAGCAAATGAAGCAACTGACAAACAACTAATCTCGAGAATATACAAGCAACTCCTACAGCTCAACTCCAGAAAAATAAATGACCCAATCAAAAAATGGGCCAAAGAACTAAATAGACATTTCTCCAAAGAAGACATACAGATGGCTAACAAACACATGAAAAGATGCTCAACATCACTCATTATCAGAGAAATGCAAATCAAAACCACTATGAGGTACCATTTCACACCAGTCAGAATGGCTGCGATCCAAAAGTCTACAAGTAATAAATGCTGGAGAGGGTGTGGAGAAAAGGGAACCCTCTTCCACTGTTGGTGGGAATGCAAACTAGTACAGCCACTATGGAGAACAGTGTGGAGATTCCTTAAAAAACTGGAAATAGATATTGCTTGTAATGCTTCATTTTAAGTTTGAATATTTTTAACAACTCTACTCCAGCCTGATATATTTTTACATAAGAAGATCTGATGGACAAAAGTATCTAGATGTTAAATTAGCTTTTACTGGGCGAGTCCTTTTAAATGGCCACAAGAGTATGCATTTTCCCTCACAACTAGTCACAAAATTTCTTAAACCTATCTGGCAATTGACAGAGAGGGACTGTAATCTCGCCTTTTCTGCTTAGTAGCTTACTATTTCAGCTGAACACTAAAGGGCAAAGCCACCTTCTGAGACAATTTTACTGCATACCAATAATTAAACCAGCCCACTCAGGGAGGTATTTTCCCACATAAGTATTTTGATAGCTACCATTGCAGATTTATAAATGGTCACACTATCTTCATGTTGTAAAGCTTGCCCAGAATTTTAAGTTTGTTGCACAGAGATGTAAATTGACAGTCCATATTATCTTTTTCTTAACTGCTCTCATTTTTCACTGCATTTTTATTCATAGTTCTCACCTTTTCCTCTAGCCTCATACTTTATTGGTTATACAAAAAATAAGGCATAGCTTTTCAACCATGAAGGCATTTTCTCAAAACGATGAAATGCCTAGTCGTTAGTGATAGAAAATGAACACTTTTCTTATGTGAAATGAAATTTTTCAGTATGTTCTAGCTTTTATATATGACTGGTAGAGGTCCTTTTGCAGATGGGAATTTAAGAATTAATTAATGTGTATGTTCTATTAATATTTATGAAATTATTATTGTTTAGTTTTCAAGTAGAATCCAACTCATTTGTGGTCCTATGGACTGTAGCCCACCAGGCTCTTCTGTCCACGGGATTTATCAGGGAAGAATACTGGAGTAGGTTGCCATTTCCTTCTCCAGGGGATCCTCCTGACCCAGGGATCAAACCCATGTCTCCTGCTTGTCAGATGGATTCTTTACCACTGAGCCACCTGGGAAGCCCTTTCAAATTATACATTATCACAAAACTAAGACTATACCATGTGGGTGTTACATTTAATCATTTTGGAAATGTAATTTGAAGTATAAAAAATTAGATTAATATTTTTAAAGAGCGTCTAGGGATGGAGGGATGAAAACTGATTGAGATAAAAGCATATTTGGTAAAATTCAGGTCATTACTTGTGATGAAAAAACATTATTTTTTTTCTATGTTCTAATTAGGACTCTTAGAGAAATGTTAGAAAGGTGTTTTATTTATTCCTTAAATAATGGAACTCTCTCTTTGTCTCTTTTTCTTTCTCTGTATCTGTGATTGTTCACAAAATTCTTTAAAAAAGTATATTTCATTCACCTAATATATACTTGGAATATTCTTGATCACATAGAATAGAGTAAGTACAAAGTAGAACTATGATATGAAAGAAATCTATCATCCTAAAAGACACAGAGACAATGGTTAACACTGTTTCTTTAACATAGATTTGAGATTTTAAAGATCACACATTATAAGGTAGCCTTGTACACTGTGGTAGACTGAAAATGCACTCCTCTCCCCCCCCAAAAAGAATCTACTCATGTCTTATTTCCCTGGAATGTGTGAAAGTTACCTTATATGGAAAAAAGAGACCTTTACAAATATGATTAATTTAATCATCTTGATGTAGGTAAAATTCCCTGTGTTTTCTAGGTAAGCCCTAAATACAACCTCACATGTTTTCACAAGAGTGAGGCAAAGGAAGATTTTACATACACAAAACAGGAGAAGGTAATGTACCAGCGCAGGCAAAGAGAAGTAATACAGCCACCAGAAACTAGAAAAGGTAATTAATGGATTCTCCCCAAGAATCTCTGGAGGAAGTATGGCATTTTAGACTTCTGGCCTATAGACTGGTGAGACCACAGACTTCTATATTTTTAAGCCACCAAATACGTGGTAATGTGTCATAGCAGTTACAGGAAACTAGTATACAAATACACATACACACACACACAACTAAAACATAAATGGCTGCTATATTTAAGATATGACAGTCAGAGAAGCACAGTATCAAATACTCTTTATGATTGTTAATGCATAAAAGTAATTTTTAAATTATAAATTTTTTAAAATTAATCAAGAAAATTATGTGAGTCAAGAAATGGGCTGGTTCATAAAAAATGAATATATGTTTTATCACTGACATTTCCTTTTAGAAAACTAACTTTTAAGGCTACTTGCATTATTTGCTCATTGTTTTTTCTGGGAGAAAATGACATAAAATCAATGAAGTGTGTGTTTTAGTTGCCAAAAACCTAATGTTAGGGAATAAAATCTACTAAGCATGAAGTTGATTCTTTCCACAATGAGGAGCTTTTATTTTTAAGCCATGTTATGTTACTATGAAAGGGAAACCTCTTCTATAGGAAGAAAACAATGGGATTCTGTTTGTTTCTAAGTACCCACTAATATGAAAACAGTTAAATATAGAAGGCTAAATACTGTTCTTGCAAGAAACATGTAGACAGAGTATTTTGATGAATTAACAGTCAAGTAAAACAATTATGAAAAATAAGATTTTCACCCTTATCTTTTTGCCAAAATTTAATAAATCTAATTCAGTTACTTCAAACCAAGCCTTCAATTTTATATTTCTTTCATGAAAGAGAAATATAAATATTTCAAAATATTTATATTAATATAAAAACCTTGTATATTCATTATGCTTGGTTATATATTGAGACATACTAAATAGAACTTACCAAGATAACAGAGCATCAATAAATATGTATATTTGCAATGGATATCACAAGAGGAAATAGAAAAGCAAATTATGTTTTAAACTTTAATACTTCTCTGAAGATTTTTAAGCAGTAATAAAAAGGCAGAAAAGCAGTGGGAAAAAACTCTAGAAACTTAGAAAACAGTCCCCAAGACCACCTTCACTTCTGACACCAATTGCAAGTCCAGGTATTCCAAAGACCATTCTCAGGTTTGAGAATTTTCTAGAAGGATTCACAGAGGTCACTGAAAGCTATTGTACTCATGTAATTGGTTACAGACTAAAATAACCCAAAGAAAGAGGTATATGGGGCAAAGTCTAGAAAAGTTCCACATGTGGAACTTCTGCTTATCTTTTCCCACTGGGGTCATGGAAAATGCTAATCTCCCATCAGTGCTGTATGACAATACATACGGACTGCTGCTGCTGCTAAGTCGCTTCAGTCGTGTCTGACTCTGTGTGACCCCATAGACGGCAGCCCACCAGGCTCCCCCGTCCCTGGGATTCTCCAGGCAAGAACACTGGAGTGGGTTGCCATTTCCTTCTCCACTGTATGAAAGTGAAAAGTGAAAGTGAAAGTGAAGTCGTGTCTGACTCCTAGCGACCCCATGGACTGCAGCCTACCAGGCTCCTCCATCCATGGGATTCTCCAGGCAAGAGTACTGGAGTGGGGTGCCATTGCCTTCTCCAATATGGACTACTGCCAAGCAATCAAGTATACTAGAATCTTGTGCTCTACTGGGGCTTGGTCTCCTAAACCTGACTGGCCATTCATATGGTTGACCTAAGTCTTTAGCCATCACCCTAAAACACATTGTTAGACCACGTGACCTGGCCCAAAGACCCCAAGTAAACAAAATGTGAATGTGAATATATCCCCAAATCATCTCTATCTTAAAAGTATTAATGAATGGGTCAATACAGTCCATGTGTGCATGCTCAGTTGTGTCTGACTCTTTGGGACCCCAGGCATTCTCATTAAGCATACCATTCCAAGGACTTAGCAATTACCTTCCAGGAGCCAAGATAAGTCCTCTCTTTGGATAAGGTTAATTTTTTACAACACATTTAAATTTTCTAATATTATAAAATTTCTGTATTTTGATTGTTGCAAAACAAGTCAAATTCCAGCTCTATTAATTTTACATAACCTTATTCTCTTCTTCCTTCCCGCTCCTCTAATAGCCAATAGATGTGAAATTCAAAATGGAACACTTGTTTCTAAAGTTTAATACAGGAATTTAAAAACTCATGTATATATTTAAAACCCATGTTTCCCATATATAGTATGCTAGAAGTTCAATACATCTACTCAGAGAAAATTAATTTTAACTCATTCGCTTAGATGCAGATTTTCTAGTCAGAACCACAATGCCTCAAAACAAAGTTGTTCAATTGTGCATGTTTACATGGTCAATTGTTCAACTACACTGACATTAATGCAATGAGATGAGCATTATTTCAGTTCAAAATAAGTACTTTTTAATATCTTTACAATGGACCTTTTAAAAATTAAGCCCAGCTCCAAGTGTAAATATTTTAGAAAACCTAACTTTTCATCAGTCAAAGCAGACAAGCTTTTAAAAGTAAAAATAAATAAATAAGCAGTAAGAAGATAAATGATCCAACTACAGGAGCAACAAAAGTAGTCAGACAGAGTATAATTGAGCCCATCTATAAAAACTTCTGGATGAAATACAGATAAGCACAGTTACAACAGAGAAAGTACACTGTGTCCAAGTATTTTTGTTTGAGATGATCTGTCAAGTCATAAATATAAGTCACAACCAAGACTTGGGTAGAAAGTGTTAGATGATTTATTTTACAATTATAAACTCAATTCTAAGTTTGAAAACTAGAATGATTCATGAAACATACTGTTCTTTCTATAATGAGTATTATATTGATAAAATTATGATGTTGGGCAGCACTTTTTCTATATGATCAAAAGCATTTCCCTTTCTACTTCTAAGCCTCAGACAAAGATCACATGAATCAATAATGACCACTGTATGCTACATTCTCAGTTGATTTTGTGGACAAGTTTAGAAGAAAAAGGAGAATCATTTGACTCCTTTGAATGTTAACTGTTCTGTTTTTTATTGCCTAAAATAGAATAGGTAGCCATGATAGCTTGTGCTGGGATGAAAACATAAAGAATTCCTTTCTTTCATATAAATTAAAAGAGTAAAAGTGTTTATATTCCATATGAATGATTAAAATTCATCTTTACAAACTGTCAACTTTTTTGCTATCAAAATTGTTTTCAATTCTCTCTTTCCATTTTTGAAAGAAATATAACTGATGATTAAGATCAGCACTATCACAGTAATATTTGGCATGTGCTGTATGTCAGACCTCTGTTCTAAGTACATGACATGTATTATATTTTCTAATTCTCATGACAATCCTGTGATAATACATTATTGCTATTTTACAGATATTTAAATTGAACTTAAAGTTTAATTACACTTTCCCATGCTACTTAGCTAGTAAATGGTGGCCCCAAGGGCTTCCCAGTTGGTGCTAGTGCTAAAGAACGCACGTGCCAATGCAGAAAACAGTGATTTGGGTTTGATCTCTGGGTCAGGAAGATCCCCTGGAGGAGGGCATAGCAACCCACTCCCATATTCTTATCTCAAGAATCCCATGAACAGAGAAACCTGATGGGCTACAGTCAATGGGGTCACAAAGAGTTGGACATGACTGAGCACACATACACACAAAGGCATATTAAGAGAAATCAATGTTAGTGATTAATAATTCATTTACTTACTAAATATTTATCAAAACCACACTATGGAGGTGGTTTACTTCTAGAGTCTTGACATCTACCATTGAGAAAGATTCATACATATGCACTGAAAGATGCATACGGATGTTGACTGCAGCATTACAGTACATGGAGTCTCTGTCACAGCCATTCAACTTTACCACTGCAGCATGAAAAATGCCATCAGTTCAGTTGCTCAGTCATGTCTGACTCTTTGCGACCCCCTGAACTGCAGCATGCCAGGCCTCCCTGTCCATCACCAACTCCCGGAGTTCACCCAGACTCACGCCCATCGAGTCAGTGATGCCATCCAGCCATCTCATCCTCTGTCGTCCTCTTCTCCTCCTGCCCCCAAACCCTCCCAGCATCAGAGTCTTTTCCAATGAGTCAACTCTTCTCATGAGGTGGCCAAAGTACTGGAGTTTCAGCTTTAGCATCATTCCTTCCAAAGAAATCCCAGGGCTGATCTCCTTCAGAATGGACTGGTTGGATCTCCTTGCAGTCCAAGGGACTCTCAAGAGTCTTCTCCAGCACCACAGTTCAAAAGCATCAATTCTTTGGTGCTCAGCCTTCTTCACAGTCCAACTCTCACATCCATACATGACCACTGGAAAAACCATAGCCTTGACTAGATGGACCTTTGTTGGCAAAGTAATGTCTCTGCTTTTGAATATGCTATCTAGGTTGGTCATAATTTTCCTTCCAAGGAGTAAGCGTCTTTTAATTTCATGGCTGCAGTCACCATCTGTAGTGATTTTGGAGCCCAAAAAAATAAAGTCTGACACTGTTTCCACTGTTTCCCCATCTATTTCCCATGAAGTGATGGGACCAGATGCCATGATCTTCGTTTTCTGAATGTTGAGCTTTAAGCCAACTTTTTCACTCTCCACTTTCACTTTCATCAAGAGGCTTTTGAGTTCCTCTTCACTTTCTGCCATAAGGGTGGTGTCATCTGCATATCTGAGGTTATTGATATTTCTCCCGGCAATCTTGATTCCAGCAGATAATACATAAATGAATAAGCATAGCATGTTACAAAATACCTCTACCTTAAAAAAAAAAAAAAGCTGCAGATTGGGCTGGGCCTGTTGGCCATGGTTGCTAACTCTGCTCTAAGTTGCAGAGCTGGGATTCAAATTTAGAGTCTAGTTCCAGAGTCCTGCTTTTAACACTCAACACTTTTATGAAGGATCATATTTATTATGTTCAAAGTGTTTTTTCTCTTTCAGTTCTTCTCCTTTTAACTTTGGCTTTGTAAGACTTAAGTGTTTTCATTCACCAATAACATTTCTCTTTTCTTTCTTAAAAATATATATAGTTATAAGTAATCAAAGGCTATGGGCACAACTAATATTACTGGGAAAAAAAAAAGTAATCTAGAGTATGTTACAAGCTATTAAATTTTTAACTACTCAGGTGCAATAACCTGCATTATCACCTAGCCAGTATTTCTCAGTACCTTTAAATGGTGCCAAAGGAACTATTAGCTTTGTCTAAAAATGCTCATTTGCTAACCAGTGATGACAATTACCTGTCCCCTCCTCTTTCATAGACTTTTGATCTCTAAACCAAAAATGCTGTCAGCCAGAGTTACAGGCATCCTCATTTAAGGCAAGGACATCATATCCATGATTATACTGAGCAGCTTTTATGCCAGCAAACCAAGCCCATGACACAGAAAGTAAACAACACAGGAAGGTGCCCAACAGGCAGCAAAGTCAAGAGATGGCTGCCAAGTGATGGTTGCTTGATCAAAGGCAATGGGCCAGTCTCTCAGGATCAGGCTTGGTTTAAATGATTAAATCGTTGGGTTGGAAATACTCACTGGGACTCCAGCTAAAAATTCTGTGCCCTAGAGAGATCCCACAGACTGACACAGCTGCTGCTTTTGCTATAAACCTTTATGCCAGCAACATACGGGCTGAATTCACTTTTCTTTCCTTAGCTTCCTAACTAAGGCTACAAAACATAGAACGTTTTTACACTTTCATCAAAACATACTTGGACTAAATTGCTTCTTCTTTGTTTATTGTTATTTTAGGTAATCTCAAGTACTTCTTTTGTGATGCATTTAATAGAGTCCTCTCTCTCCCTTATGTGGAGGAGAGATGAATCCAGCCTCTTCTAGGCCACCTTATTCACCAAGTTTTTCAGGCTGTACTCTGGGCTCTCCTCCAGGTACCTGGGCCCTTCTGACTGGCATTGGGACAAGAACTTTTCTTCACAGCTCTCCAGCTCTAGGACTTTCTAGGGGAGCAAGGGACATCACAGCTCACATCTTTCCCAAGTTTCACTGCTCTGACAATTCTATCTCCTGCTGTTTTTCTTTGATCTAAGACAAGACTGTATTTCTGGCCTATAAAACGGCATATCCTTGTAGAGCACTTGGTGGTTTTCAAAGTGTTATCACCTATATTGTTTCATTTCTGCTTTAATTTCTGCTTTTAAATTTAAATGACCTGTGAATTGGAGAGTGGTTGTTAGTCTCTTTGTCAAGATGAGGAAAGGAGTTCAAAAGGTAATAGACTTGCTTGAGGGTTCATAGCTAACAACAGAAGAGTCACTCTGTGGCCTGAAGGCTGAGGTTTGTACCCCTAGACTTTGTCCACTTTCTCTTGCTCCTAATTGCTTTGTGGATTTATAGTGTCTCCCTCTCAAGAATATAAATTATCATATATTCTATATCTCACTCTGGCACTTACTTCAGCAAATACATATAATATGTGATCAATAGGCTCCTAGAGAGTGTCTGAATTATCGTTTAAGAAATGTCCTACAGTTGAAGAATTTATCTCTGGAACTAAATAAACATAAAATTTGGTTTCAAATGACCTATATGATTTTATTCAACAAAATCCATACTGTCCTCAAGGGGACAAAACTAGTTCTTATGGAAAGAAGCAAAAAGCTTCCGTAGTGCAAGTTTGTTGCTCAACCTTATGTGAAAAAAGAAAATATGATTCTTTTTAATTTTTATCATTGGGGAGAATCTCATTTGAAATTTTCTCTTTTTAAAGATGATAATGAAAAAATGTTAGGAACACAGACTAACAGGAAGCAATAACACTGGTGAAAAGAAAAGCAGCAGGAAGTCATTTTCCTTTTCTTTATAATAGTAAGATCTTACCCTGATATCTCAAAATCAACTTTAGATTTCACTTGTTCATTAGGTGTGCATCAAGCATCTACCAGGTACATTGGTTCCAATTGTTATTCTGGCCAATACATCAACACACTGTATAAAATGAGGAATGATTCAAAGAAGAAAAATGCCTGTTCTCTACTCTTAAGGAACAAACATAATTTGAAATTATGAAAATTTTAAATTGGAGGAAGGAATAGAAAAGGACTTATCAACTATTATACACATGCAATATGAGTGACATTTTATCAAATCAATTTATTTTATACATAAGAAAATTTATGAAGTACACAAAGGTAAAAAGTCAGCTTCAGGCCAACTCACCCAGTTGTAGGGTGATCAGCTTACCCTAGCTTTCCCAGGAATGTTCCAGCTTTAAATCTGTAAGTCCTATATCCTAGGAATACTCTCAGTGCCAGGTAAACTGAAACAACTGGTCAACTGACAACTAGTTGCGAATCAGAATTGCATTCAAATTATATAAACTGATAAAATGGAAAACAATCTGCTCTGTTGAACATCTTATGCTGTCTCCTTGACCCAGTTTATTTGCCTTTTCCTTACTCAATCAATTAAAAAAATGTAGTAAGTTCAGTTCAGTTGCTCAGTCGTGTCTGACTCTTTGTGACCCCATGGACTGAAGCATATCAGGCTTCTATGTTCATCACTGACTCCTGGAGCCTGCTCAAACTCATGGCCATCAAGTTGATGATGCCATCCAACCATCTCATCCTCTGTCATCCCCTTCTCCTCCTGCCTTCAATCTTTCCCAGCATCAGGGTCTTTTCCAATGAATAAGTTTTTCGCATCAGGTAGCCAAAGTATTGGAGTTTTAGCTTCAGCATCAGTCTTTCCAATGAATATTCAGGACTGATTTCCTTTAGGATGCATTGGTTGGATCTCCTTGCAGTTCAAGGGACTCTCAAGAGTCTTCAACACTACAGTTCAAAAGCATCAACTCTTTGGTGCTCAGCTTTCTTAATGTAATAATTAAATAGAATTTAGTCAACAAATAGGTCACAAAATAGCCTCCCAAAGAATCACTTCTTGGTGATCACTTTTGTTGGTATGCTGAATTTGAGACTGAGAGCAAACCTTGTTGTGCCTTACAGGTAAAATAATGCTTGTTTTACAGGTAACATAATACTTGTTATGTCTTACAGGTAATGTGAACACATCCTATAAAATCTCTCGTGTGTGTACCAAGGGTAGGCTCATCTCAGTTGGTGGGAGAAAGCAGCAGTAGGAAAGAATCCTGTTCATCTACAGTATTAAACAATGGCAGTCACCTAGAAGCCCCATATTCTAGTATCACAACACAGTTCCCTTTGTCTTAGAGCAATCATAATTGTGTAGTGGCCTCACTGAAACCATGATAAATATAGTTATTCCCTATTAATCAGTATGAACATCTGCAACAATTACTCATGCAAAGAATAATGATTTAGCAGCTGTGCATGCTAGAATAAGAATTGTGTAAGATTTAGGAAGACAGGGATAATACACATATCATTCTGACAAAAGCTCCAGGGTCTATGATTTATGATTTTTACCTTTTAGTAATAAATACAAATTATTGCTTGTGAAGACATAAAACAAAATTATATTACCTTGAGGAATGTCCATGTCTGTTAATATTTGTTGATGTGCATTTGGTTAATTAATTTAACAAGCAGAAAAAAAAAATTGTTGTTGTTTTTCTAAGTTTCTCTGAAAGTTTTTCATTGGATCTTAAACTCTCACTTACTCAATTGATATTCTAAAGTAACATGCGACTTCTCTGCACTACTTATTTGTCTCGACTTCCTGTTTAAGATTATGTCATGTGGTTGAGAGAACAGGCTCAAGAGCACTGCACTTGAATTCCTCTTAGCCTCATGGAAAGTTAGCTATGTGATTCTCTTGTCTCCCTATAACTCCCCAAACTATTCCAAACTAATTTTTTCCTCAATCACTGTCTCCACAAAATCTCCTTATATCTTAATCTAAAGGACAATTTTCTTCTCTCATTTCTTACATAGAAGCATTTGGCAAAACTTGGCTTCCATGACTCTATACCAATTTCTTCATAAATCTCAAACATACATGTTAGGTACATCCAGTGTTCTGCTAAAGAAATCTCAAAATGGGGGTGGTTCCTTGAAGTTGTGGTGGCTCAGAGGTTAAAGTGTCTGCCTGCAATGCGGGAGACCCAGGTTCGATTCCTGGGTGGGGAAGATCCCCTGGAGAAGGAAATGGCAACCCACTCCAGTACTCTTGCCTGGAGAATCCCATGGAGGGATGAGCCTGGTAGGCTACAGTCCATGGAGTGACTGAGCGACTTCACAGCATCATTTATTCCTGTTTCTCCAAGGCCCATCTAAACACTGATGGAAGTCTCTTATCTACTGCCAGATTGCTTTCTTCTGCTCTCCACGTGTATATTCCATATCAACTTCAAATTCAGTGAATCCAGAAGTAAAACTTCTGAGAACCGTACCCCTAAGGTAATCACAATTCCTAACATTCAAGTCTTTGTTTGCTACCAACTATATTTCAAGAATTACTCCTTCTAATACCTCAACTCCAAAAAGCCTTTGACTCCAATGAGACCTTGAATATTTCCCATTGTTCTCTTTAAAACATACTCATTTTTCCCTTCACACAGGTGCTTAAGTTCAATGGTCCATCATTACACTCATGCCACTGCCATCCATTACATTTCCCCTGCTGCTGCTGCTGCTGCTAAGTCACTTCAGTCGTGTCCGACTCTGTGCGACCCCATAGACGGCAGCCCACCAGGCTCCCCTGTCCTTGGGATTCTCCAGGCAAGAACACTGGAGTGGGTTGCCATTTCCTTCTCCAATGCATGAAAGTGAAAAGTAAAAGTGAAGTCGCTCAGTCATGTCCGACTCTAGCAACCCCATGGACTGCAGCCCACCAGGCTCCTCCATCCATGGGATTTTCCAGGCAAAAGTACTGGAGTGGGGTGCCATTGCCAATTCAAATACATCTATTCTATCTGAGTCAAGGCATATGAATGTATCTTTGGAGAGGATCTAAACAATGATGCTAAAGTTGAAACTCCAGTACTCTGGCCACCTCATGCGAAGAGTTGACTCATTGGAAAAGACTCTGATGCTGGGAGGGTTTGGGGGCAGGAGGAAAAGGGGACGACAGAGGATGAGATGGCTGGATGGCATCACCGACTTGATGGACGTGAGTCTGAGTGAACTCCGGGAGTTGGCAATGGACGGGGAGGCCTGGAGTGCTGTGATTCATGGGGTCGCAGAGTCGGACACGACTGAGCGACTGGACTGAACTGAACTGAAACTATGAACATAGGTATCATTTTATATTTACATCCAATAACTTTATAGGCTCATAAATATACCTATTGCATTCACTTTCCTAGGAAAATATTTTTACAACTTTTACCCTCTAACCAAAACCCTATAAAAATCCTAAAGACTATCACTAGGCTTATGAGTCTTGCTTCCTGCTTGTACTCTAATGCTTTTTTCAAGGCATTCAAGAAGATACACTAATGCATATATACGGAATTTAGAAAGATGGTAACGATGACCCTATGTGCGAGACAGCAGAAGAGACAAAGATGTATAGAACAGACTTCTGGACTCTGTGGGAGAAGGCAAGGGTGGGATGATTTAAGAGAATAGCATTGAAACATGTATATTATCAGATGTGAAACAGATTGCCAGTCCATATTCGATGCATGAGACAGGGTGCTCAGGGCTGGTGCACTGGGATGACCCTGAGGGATGGGATGGGGAGCGAGTTGGGAGGGGGGTTCAGGATGGGGAACACATCTAAACCCATGGCTGATTCATGTCAATGTATGGCAAAAACCACTACAATATTGTAAAGTAGTTAGCCTCCAATTAAAATAAATAAATTTTTAAAAAAATGCCAAAAGCAACTTTGTTAAAAAAAAAAAAAAAAAGAAGATAATTTCCAGAAGTTCCCAAAATCCACTCTCCTCTTGGCAACTGAAGCCATAAATTCAGCCTTCTTTATGCTAGTCATGCCATGTTTAACTTCATTTCTAAAGCTGAACGCTCCAATTTTATATAGGACCCATCCCCTACTAAGCACTAAAGGACAGTAACTATCTTCTAACTTTATGTCATATTTTTCTTGCCTATTAGTGTACATAATTTTATTCTGTTTGTCCCTATATCTGCCTCCAGGCATACAATAATTTTCTTTGATCTCCTTTAAGTAGCAGAAAAAGAAAAAGAAAAAAAAATTCCCCAAGGATTTGCAAGTATTAATTTTCTGCATTTCCTTTTAATTTTTTTTTCATTTTCCCAAATCAGGCTTCCATGATTGGTTTAATCTAATTGCTAAACATTACATTATTTAACAATATATAGCATGCGACAGTCGTGCTAAATCTTTCTGTCTTGAATACTCTCTTAACCTCTGTGACAGCTAGGTCCCTTGCGAACTAAAAAACAATTATGTTTGAATTACTAAGATACACTTTCCTAAGGAGGATGCAGCCCTGACCAAGAATTTATGGCTTGGCAGGTAGGACATACGTCAGGTTTTAGCCTCGAGTTGCAACTTGCCCTTTAGGTGGCCATCCTTTTACTAGACTCAACTTGCTCAACTGCACCAGGCAGCCCTGAGAATAAAATTCTCTTTAGTTCTCTTTCCACCTTATTGCCAGTGCCATCTCACTTTCCTAATCTCTAAATGTCAGAATAATCCCAAGGCTCAAGTTTTAGATGTTTTCCCTATTTATCCTAATTCCCTAGGTGACATTATTCAGTCTTATAATTCAAATACCATCTACATATTGACAGCTACAAAATGTATGTCTCCAGGTAAGTACCCTAAAACTTAAAATTGCATATGCAACTGCTTACTCAACATCTTAATTTGGAGAACAAATACTACATCACAAATATAGTATGTCCAAACCAATTCCCAGGTTGTCCTCCCCAAATCTGCTCCTTTCCTATCTCATCTTAGTAATTGGCAGCTTGTCTTCCATTTTCTTAGGCCAAACCTTGCCTCCTATATTTCTCTCACAATGTACATCTAATCTATTAATAAAAACTGTTAATTTTACCTTCAGTTAACTTCTGAATTTAACCACTTCTCACCTAACACACTAACCCAAGTCATCATTTTGTGGTTTGAGACTATTACAAAAAAATATTATCTTTTTCTCCCTTCTGCCTTCAGCTTATACAATCTGTCATCAAGAAAAAAACCAGGATTTCTGGTTATAATATAATTTGTATTACTTCACAGCGCTTCTCAAAATATTTCATGGTTTACTCTTTCACTTAGAGTAAAATCCAAAGACTTTGCCGTGGTTTACGGGGCCATGCCTAGTTCACCAACTGTTCATGGTGCTCTAGCGCTACCGGCTCCCTTTTTATTTCTCAAACATGACAAACACACTTGCACCTCGGAATTTTTGCACTGGCTGTTCTCTCTGTCTTGAACAGACTCATACACGTGCCCAAATGGCTCCTTTTATCACTTACTTTAAATAAATCTCTGTTCAAATAGCACCTCAGCAGTCTTACCAGTTACTAATATTTAGCCTGCTCCCTACATCCACTCCATGTTTTTTTTTTAACTCATATTTGTATTCCCCCCTATATAAAACAGTGCCTGATATAATGGAGGCATTCAAGAAACCTTTGTTAGAAGAATGAAAGTGTAGTTGAGGGGTGGTGATGACTCTATAGCCTAATGACATCTCATCTTTCACAGTGTGCTTTTGTTCAAGAGCATAACAATGGTACTAATATAAATAGATTATTGATAGAGTAATGAAGATTTTCCAGAAGAATAAATTGCAGCATTTTGTCTACTGCTTTTTAGAGACTCTCTGGATCAACAAACATTAGCTGGAAATACATCCTACATAGGACAACTCATGTATTTCCTTCCATAGCTAAGACACTTCTCCACTGTCAAGTTCCAACACCACACATATTTTTCCACAACTGGCTTTGAAAATTAAATCCATGTTGACTACTGATGAGTTAAATGACAAATGTGAGGTCCCTTTCCCACTGGATATAAAATATAAGGCCTTTGACTTACTCTGTTTAAGCGTTTTCAAAGAATGCATACAGAATAAGGGTTATTTTTTGCTAAATAATGTTATAATTCAGCTGTGGCCAGAAATTATTAAATGATAACGTTTATAGCAAATCATATACAACTGAAGGGATGTATTTTTTTT
Source organism: Bubalus bubalis (assembly GCF_019923935.1). Classification (NCBI taxonomy): domain Eukaryota; kingdom Metazoa; phylum Chordata; class Mammalia; order Artiodactyla; family Bovidae; genus Bubalus; species Bubalus bubalis. The sequence goes on from NC_059164.1 coordinate 82,827,905, forward strand.
CCCCTCCTTTGTAAGATGCTACATTGTGCTAATAAACACATACACCTCTTATGTTTCAGGAAAATTCAGAGAGAGGAGAAAAGGAGAGAGAATAATACTTATCATATGACCCCTGAAATGTATTGCTTTATAATGACTAGAAAATTATTTTCCTTCAAATACCACAGGCAACTGCTGTTTCAAAAAGCTTTATTCAACAATAAAGTGCAACTTTCAGGGCATTCAACCCTTCTTAGAGCCTATGCATGATTATATACTTGGCTAGCATAATATCCTTCGAGATTTAGATAATTTATTTCAGAATTGAGATTCTGCTTTATACTCCTAATTCTTCAGAAACAAAGAGAACATCATGAATTTAATTTGTAGACAGTGAATAACAGTGTAATATAGATAGTGTAAGATAAATATGATTGAATAAAACCATTCAAGAGTCATTTTTTGTGAAATCAAAATTCAGCTGGTAAATTTCTATTGATAAATGTTTGTCTTCCAAAAAATATTCTAAAAACCATATGCATGGCTATTCATATGTTTCTTCTTACAAGTCTTCAAAGTCCAGTTCCAACTATCATTTTAATCACAACAGTTTTGCATATACATGCCTGCTTTTTTAAACTTAAATAGCAAAACTAATTTATAAAGTAAGTGAAAATAAGTGATTCAATATATTGATAAATGAATATAATACTGAGAAGTGAAAATCTTCATATGAAACTTTTAACTTGGATGGTGACTGCAGCCATGAAATTAAAAGACGCTTACTCCTTGGAAGGAAAGTTATGACCAACCTAGATAGCATATTCAAAAGCAGAGACATTACTTTGCCAACAAAGGTTCGTCTAGTCAAGGCTATGGTTTTTCCTGTGGTCATGTATGGATGTGAGAGTTGGACTGTGAAGAAGGCTGAGCGCCGAAGAATTGATGCTTTTGAACTGTGGTGTTGGAGAAGACTCTTGAGAGTCCCTTGGACTGCAAGGAGATCCAACTAGTCAATTCTGAAGGAGATCAGCCCTGGGATTTCTTTGGAAGGAATGATGCTGAAGCTGAAACTCCAGTACTTTGGCCACCTCATGCGAAGAGTTGACTCATTGGAGAAGACTCTGATGCTGGGAGGGATTGGGGGCAAGAGGAGAAGGTGACGACTGAGGATGAGATGGCTGGATGGCATCACTGACTCGATGGACGTGAGTCTGAGTGAACTCCGGGAGTTGGTGATGGACAGGGAGACCTGGCGTGCTGCGATTCATGGGGTTGCAAAGAGTCGGACACCACTGAGCGACTGATCTGATCTGATAGTCATTTAATCACCAATTATTAGTATAAAAGCACAGTGCCAACCACAGTGAAAAAACCAAAGTAGTAAGGGAAAAAGCATATAAAATTTGGCACATGATGGAATGTATATAATAGCCTATAAAATTATTCCAGTGTTCGCTTTCACTAATGTTTTAGTTTTTATTTTAAATTGTGATAAAATACACAAACATAAATTTACCTTCCTAACAATTTTTCAGTGTACAGCCCAATAATCCTCACTATCTCCTAGAGTGTGCCCAAGGTGAGGAACAGGGAAGCCTGGTGTGCTGCAGTCCATGGGGTTGCAAAGAGTTGGATATGACTTGGCAACTGAACAACAACAATCAGTAGTTCTAAGTACATTCATGTTGTTGAGCAAACAACGTCCAGAATTCTTGTCATCTTACAAAACTGAAACTCTGTACTCATTAAAGAACTCATTCTCTCCTGCTCTTAGACCTTGGCAACCACTGTTCTGCTTCCTGTCTCTATGAGTTTGACTATTCTAGACACCTCATAAAGTATAATCATACAGCATGAGTTCCTTGTGACTGGCTTACTTCACTTTGCATAATGTTCTCATAAGTTCATCCATGTTATAATATGTATCTGAACTTGCTTTTTAAGGCTGAATAATATTCCATTGTATGTGTATATCACATTTTGCTTATCCATTCATCTGTCAAAGGACTTGTGTGTTACTTCCTTCTTTTGGCTATTGTGAATAATGCTTCCATGAATGTGGGTGTACAAATTCAAGACCTTGATTTCAATTAATTTATATATATATATATATATATATATATATATAGAGAGAGAGAGAGAGAGAGAGAGAGAGAGATACACACACACCCCTAGAAGTGGCACTGTTGTCTCATATAACTCAATTTTTAATCTTTTCAGGAACTGCCATACTGTTTCCTATAGTGGTTGCACCATTTTAAATTCCCACCTACAGGGCACAAGGGCTCCAATTTCTTCACAATCTTGCCAATACTTGTTATTATTATTTTATTTTTATTTTATAAATTAATTTTTAATTGGAGTATAGTTGATTTAAAATGTTGTGTTAGTTATTGCTGTACAGCAAAGTGAGTTAATTATATATATGTACACATTCACTCTTTTTTTAGTTCTATTCCCATTCTGGTCATTACAGGGTATTGAACAGAATTTCCTGTGATAGTCAGTAGGTTCTTATTAGTAATCTATTCTATGAAGAGTAGTGTGTTATTATTTTAAATAGTAGACATACTAATAGGTTTGAGGTGGTCTCTCTTTATAGGTTTTTTTCTACTCCTTTTTTTTTTTATTAACAGGCCATTTTAGGGCAAGTCAGTTGAAATTATCTGGTTGAGGAAAAGTCAGATGGAAAAAATGCAGCAGTAGAATGGCATTTTTAGGGAAATACAGTTAGAAAAAAATGAAAACAACATTAAAAAACACTATAATAATTACTAGGGTGCTCTAATATAACAATATAATATTCAAATGAGAGATATAAATTTACTCTAGAAAGTTAAGCATCTCAAGATGAATTGAACTATAGACCTTAAGACCATCTAAAGGAGACATAACAGCTCCCTGGGCCATTGGAGACAACTGAAATGTGAAAGATATTTAAATACAGCTAAAGCAAAGAGATTTTTTTTTTTTTCCCATCATAAAAAGGAGGTTCAGGTTCTTGGCATACAAACATAAGTCACTTTTCCTTCCCTCAAGAGGCCTACTCTCAGGTCAAGTTTTTATATAAATGTATTAATATCTTCTATGTGGGCAATAATGGTAGCTAGTATTTTAAAGCTTGTCATTTCTGCCACTGAAATTAAAATGTATTTTACATAAACTTTATGTTGTATATACATTCATCCACAAGATGTATTTATATTAATAAACCACCTGTATTTTTTAGGTTTCTTATAGAATCTTTTACTTCATATAGTGTCTATGAGTATGACTTCTCAGAACTTATTTGAAAATCAAGATGTGATGGCTGTTCCAGACATGACACCATTCTACATTAAACAAGTGCATACATGTCTTAAACATACCATAAAGCAAGTGTTACAAGAACATAAAAATAATCCCTTAAAAATAACTCAAAGTCAACCACTCGTGAAATTTATCAGATTGCTATTATTTTCCCTCTTTCATCAGCTCACACTAGTTTCCAGACTGTAGCTATATCATTCAGCTCTGTCTGCGCACATTATTCTCCATAACCACTCCAGGACACTCTCTCTCTCATGACCTGACTCCAGAATCATACAGTTTTAAACCTATATGCCTCTTCTTACAGTAGGTATATTATATGGCTGGATGGCAGGTACAGTATTAATGTTAGAATCCCTCCAATGGCATCTGTCAAAAGCAGCACTTTTAGTAGATGAGATCATTTCTCAGCCCTATTTCACAGCATAAAATAAGCACTGCCCTCTACCAAGAAATCTCAAAAAGCCCAAGATGGCTTTAAAAATTCATGTTGTAAGATCTTATGAAGTCTATTCCAGTAAAAACAATAGAAGAAGCCATGACATTCTCTTAAAGAAAAACCTTAAATAAAATATTTGCATGTTTCAGATTTAGGTAAGCCTTTGAAGGAAATGGAAATACTACTGAAATAATTCAGAAGAAATTAATTATAGCTTGCAATAAGCTTTGTCCCATATCTTATTATTTTAATGTTTTCATATAGTTCATACTGTTTTCAATTTTAGTTCATGTCATAACCAGGGATACCACCTTCTAAGGTCAAAGCCAAAGTGTTAGTTGCTCAGTCATGTGTGACTCTGCCACACCATGGACTGCAGCCCACCAGACTCCTCTGTCTATAGGATTTCCCAGGCAAGAATACTGGAGTGGGTTGCCATTCCCTTCTCCAGGGTATCTTCCCAACCCAGGGATTTAACCCAGGTATCCCAAATTGCAGGTGGATTCTTTACTGCCTGAGCCACCAAAGGTGATTAAAATGGCTCTCCTTTAGTATCTCACTCCATGTTAGATACACCTTTCTAAATGAAATCCCCTTGGCTAAGGTAGGGTCCTGTATGGATGTGAGAGTTGGACTGTGAAGAAGGCTGAGCACCGAAGAATTGATGCTTTTGAACTGTGGTGTTGGAGAAGACTCTTGAGAGTCCCTTGGACTGCAAGGAGATCCAACCAGTCAATTCTGAAGGAGATCAGCCATGGGATTTCTTTGCAAGGAATGATGCTAAAGCTGAAACTCCAGTACTTTGGCCACCTCATGCAAAGAGTTGACTCATTGGAAAAACTCTGATATTGGGAGGGATTGGGGGCGGGAGGAGAAGGGGACAACAGAGGATGAGATGGCTGGATGGCATCACTGGCTCAATGGACGTGAGTCTGAGTGAACTCTGGGAGTTGGTGATGGACAGGGAGGCCTGGCGTGCTGCGTTTCATGGGGTCGCAAAGAGTCGGAAACGACTGAGTGACTGAACTGAACTGAACTGAAGGTAGGGCCCTATGCATTATTTGCCTTACTATACTTTATCAATTCTGGCCACCAAAATCTTTACTTTCAGTATCTTATCTCAGTATCTATATATAAATATGTCTGGATATTTTCTCTAAGTCAAGGAATAATAGGTTAAATTAAGAATGACTGAAAGTGAATGAAGTCACTCAGTCATGTCCGACTCTTTTCGACTGCATGGACTCTAGCCTACCAGCCTCTTCCATCGATGGGATTTTCCAGGGAAGAATACTAGAGTGGGTTGCCATTTCTTTCTCCAAAAAATGACTGAACTGTCCCTATATTATAAATGTTAATTACATTATACTGCTCAGATAGTTTAACCATATTATGTCCATAAAGATTGAACGCAAATATTAATTAATTTCCAATTTACTCTTCACTAAAATGGAAGAAAATCTAGTGTAACTTGTTTTTTTTTTCATTCAGTCTAGTATGTCTTATTCCTTTTCATCATATTTTATTTTTAGATTTACATACAATTTATGGTATATAAACTTTTTACTTATTCTTTCATATCTTAACATGACTTTTCATTGCATGGAGAGTAGTCAAACAAGAAAGGCAGTTAGGAGAAAAGACTAAATCTGCTTACTTAACTCATCAAAGTAGGTCATCACCATAAATTCTGCACTTATTTTCAACATTCATAATATTTTTATCACAATTAATTGGTTTCAGTTAAAAAATATACTTTAACCTACTATATACATGAAAATGTATCAGCCCGGAAAGTGAAATATCCAATTTATGAAACAAACATTATTGAGCCCCTACTGTGTGTAGGCACGTGTTAGATGCTGTGACATCATTGCATGCTCACAAAAGCCCTGAGAGGTAGCTATTTCTATTTCCATTTTTTTAGGTGGAAAACACTATTATAATAGATCCCCAATGCTTTGCCCAAGAACACTTAAGTGGGCAAATTAGAGTTTGTACCTATCTCTGTCTGATTTTATTTTATTTTATTTTTTTAAATTTTATTTTATTTTTAAACTTTACATAATTGTATTAGTTTTGCCAAATATCAAAATGAATCCGCCACAGGTATACATGTGTTCCCCATCCTGAACCCTCCTCCCTCCTCCCTCCCCATTCCATCCCTCTGGGTCGTCCCAGTGCACCAGCCCCAAGCATCCAGTATCGTGCATCGAACTTGGACTGGCAACTCGTTTCATACATGATATTTTACATGTTTCAATGCCATTCTCCCAAATCTTCCCACCCTCTCCCTCTCTCACAGAGTCCATAAGACTGTTCTATACATCAGTGTCTCTTTTGCTGTCTCGTACACAGGGTTATTGTTACCATCTTTCTAAATTCCATATATATGCATTAGTATACTGTATTGGTGTTTTTCTTTCTGGCTTACTTCACTCTGTATAATAGGCTCCAGTTTCATCCACCTCATCAGAACTGATTCAAATGTATTCTTTTTAATGGCTGAGTAATACTCCATTGTGTATATGTACCACAGCTTTCTTATCCATTCATCTGCTGATGGACATCTAGGTTGCTTCCATGTCCTGGCTATTATAAACAGTGCTGCGATGAACATTGGGGTACATGTTTCTCTTTCTCTTCTGGTTTCCTCAGTGTGTATGCCCAGCAGTGGGATTGCTGGATCATAAGGCAGTTCTATTTCCAGTTTTTTAAGGAATCTCCACACTGTTCTCCATAGTGGCTGTGCTAGTTTGCATTCCCACCAACAGTGTAAGAGGGTTCCCTTTTCTCCACACCCTCTCCAGCATTTGTTGCTTGTAGACTTTTGGATCACAGCCATTCTGACTGGTGTGAAATGGTACCTCATAGTGGTTTTGATTTGCATTCCAAACTCATTCTATGAGGCCACCATCACCCTAATACCAAAACCTGACAAAGATCCCACAAAAAAAGAAAACTACAGGCCAATATCACTGATGAACATAGATGAAAAAATCCTTAACAAAATTCTAGCAATCAGAATCCAACAACACATTAAAAAGATCATACACCATGACCAAGTGGGCTTTATCCCAGGGATGCAAGGATTCTTCAATATCTGCAAATCAATCAATGTAATACACCACATTAACAAATTGAAAAATAAAAACCATATGATTATCTCAATAGATGCAGAGAAAGCCTTTGACAAAATTCAACATCCATTTATGATAAAAACTCTCCAGAAAGCAGGAATAGAAGGAACATACCTCAACATAATAAAAGCTATATATGACAAACCCACAGCAAACATTATCCTCAATGGTGAAAAATTGAAAGCATTTCCTCTAAAGTCAGGAACAAGACAAGGGTGCCCTCTTTCACCATTACTACTCAGCATAGTTTTGGAAGTTTTGGCCACAGCAATCAGAGCAGAAAAAGAAATAAAAGGAATCCAAATTGGGAAATAAGAAGTAAAACTCTCACTATTTGCAGATGACATGATCCTCTACATAGAAAACCCTAAAGACTCCACCAGAAAATTACTAGAACTAATCAATGACTATAGTAAAGTTGCAGGATATAAAATCAACACCCAGAAATCCCTTGCATTCCTATACACTAATAATGAGAAAACAGAAAGAGAAATTAAGGAAACAATTCCATTCACCATTGCAACGGAAAGAATAAAATACTTAGGAATATATCTACCTAAAGACCTATATATAGAAAACTATAAAACACTGGTGAAAGAAATCAAAGAGGACACTAACAGATGGAGAAATATACCATGTTCATGGATTGGAAGAATCAATATAGTGAAAATGAGTATACTACCCAAAGCAATCTACAGATTCAATGCAATCTCTATCAAGCTACCAACAGCATTCTTCACAGAGCTAGAACAAATAATTTCACAATTTGTATGGAAATACAAAAAACCTCGAATAGCCAAAGCGATCTTGAGAAAGAAGAATGGAACTGGAGGAATCAACCTACCTGACTTCAGGCTCTACTACAAAGCCACAGTTATCAAGACAGTATGGTACTGGCACAAAGACAGAAATATAGATCAATGGAACAAAATAGAAAGCCCAGAGATAAATCCACGCACATATGGACACCTTATCTTTGACAAAGGAGGCAAGAATATACAATGGATTAAAGACAATCTCTTTAACAAGTGGTGCTGGGAAATCTGGTCAACCACTTGTAAAAGAATGAAACTAGAACACTTTCTAACACCATACACAAAAATAAACTCAAAATGGATTAAAGATCTAAACGTAAGACCAGAAACTATAAAACTCCTAGAGGAGAACATAGGCAAAACACTCTCTGACATACATCACAGCAGGATCCTCTATGACCCACCTCCCAGAATATTGGAAATAAAAGCAAAAATAAACAAATGGGACCTAATTAACCTTAAAAGCTTCTACACATCAAAGGAAACTATTAGCAAGGTGAAAAGACAGCCTTCAGAACGGGAGAAGATAATAGCAAATGAAGCAACTGACAAACAACTAATCTCGAGAATATACAAGCAACTCCTACAGCTCAACTCCAGAAAAATAAATGACCCAATCAAAAAATGGGCCAAAGAACTAAATAGACATTTCTCCAAAGAAGACATACAGATGGCTAACAAACACATGAAAAGATGCTCAACATCACTCATTATCAGAGAAATGCAAATCAAAACCACTAGTGTAACTTTTAATATATTTTATAGACTATTGTATTCAATAAATATTTATTGAATATCTCCCTTGCACCAGCCTCTGTACTAAGTACTGTGGGTAGACAACACATTTTCCAGGAGCCCAGAGTGATTCCTCTCATCCTTGTCTTACCCTGGTAATGCTGACCTTGTCATATTAAATTCTTCCTATCCTATGTTGCTCTCTTATTTCTCATAACATATTACTATCTGTAGAACTCAAACTCCACATCTGAATTTGCTCAAGTTAATATGAAGTACACAGTCTTCAGGCTTTCCAGGTGGTGCTAGTGGTAAAGAATCTGCCGGCCAGTGCAGGAGACATGAGAGATGTGAGTTTGATCCCTGGATTCGGGACAGACCCTGGAGTAAGAAATGGCAACCCATTCCAGCATTTTTGTCTGGAAAATTCCATGGACAGAGGAGCCTGGAGGGCTATTGTCAGTCCATGGGGTCACAAAGAATCGGACACAAGTGAGCACTCACATACAAACAGACACAATCTTTATCAACTCCTGAGGTGGTCAGCTCCAATATCACCTCTAACTTGCTGCCTTCCAAAGGGCTTATCTCAGTGTTAACCTTTGTGGCAATTCTGCTTTTAAACCAAAGCACACTGCTCTGAAAATCAATCCTCTGCTCTTTTGTGACATTTTACATAATAAAACTGGGAAGAAAAGCATCTTGCTGGCTCCTTCATTAAAGGAACAATTTCCCACTTGGGATATGAGCTGGGAACATGTTCTTCCACTGAACAGAACCTGGACTGCTATGAAGTCCTGTGTGATACCATTAAGCATGCCTTGGTGAAAGGGTTCAGCAGGGTTTCTATTTAACCACAGAGCTCCATCTTTATATGTGCTATTAATATAATAGCATATCTTGATAACAAGAATCAGCAATTGCAGCCATAATATTTTTGTTATAATTTTTCCCTGAAATATATTATCTTGTCAAAACTCTAAAAATATCAATTAAAATGGCTATAAAAACTTTGAGCAGAGGACCAGTAAATAGATGCACAGTGCAGGTAGGTAAAAAAAAAAAAAAAAAAAAAAAAAAGAAAAGACCTTTAAACAAACCACAAAGAGGAGGTGAAGGGACAAATCATGAGAGAATGAGGCTAAACAGATGTATTTTTTTTCCTTTCAGTGATAGGCAATAGCACAGTTCAGTTTCATTGTAGGTTAATGTAATGGTTTTTGTGAATGTTTTATTTTAAGTGGAATATCAATCTGTACATTAAGCCTGCTGTTGGGCTTCCCTGGTGGCTCACATGGTAAAGAATCTGCCTCTAATGTAGGAGACCGGTGTTCAATCCCTGGGTCAGAATGAAACCTTGGAGAAGAGAATGGCTGCTTACTCAGTATTTCTGCCTATTAGAACTAAAAGAGAGGGAAAGACTCAAAGGGTAGCAAAGTAGAAATAATAGAGGTATCTCTAATTTTAGTCTGCATGGAGATAACAGTTTCTAGTAACAAAAAAGGAAAAACTACAAGAATATTTTTACTCAGAAAGAAAAAAGCAAATTACTCTGTGAATCAATACAGAGTTAGAATTATAAGCACCGAAATTAATGGGATAAATGACAGCGTGATAAAGAGCGTAGCACAAAATCTAATTCTTTCCCTTGCATGTGTGTGTGTATGATCAGACATGTCCAACTCTGTGTGACCCCAGGTACTAAACCAGATTTTTAAACTATATAATATAAAAACTTTAAATTTCAGTTTCCAAGACCTATTATTTTCTATTAGAGATATTAAAAGTTTTACTAGGCACTGTTGATGTTAATTTTCTTCTCCTTTTATCATCCTGAATAGTATTACCTATAAACTGAAGTAATGAATTCTCAATTAATGAAATATTAGACATTACTTTTAAGACTATTAAATCTTAGCTCTGTACAGATACTCAGTCGTGTCTGACTCTTTGCAACCCCGTGGATTACAGCCCTGCCCATCACCAACTCCCAGAGCTTACTCAAGCTCAAATCCATTGAATCAGTGATGCTATCCAACCATCTCATGCTCTGTTATCCCCTTCTCCCATCTTCAATCATTCAAAGCATCAGGGTTTTTTCAAATGAGACAGTTCTTCACATCAGGTGGGCAAAGTACTGGAGTTTCAGCTTCAGCGTCAGTCCTTCCAAAGAATATTCAGGACTGATCTCCTTTAGGATGGACTGGTTGGATCTTTCAGTCCAAGGGACTCTCAAAAGTCTTCTCCAACACCACAGTTCAAAAGCATCAATTCTTCGTTGCTCAGCTTTCTTTATACTCCAACTCTCACATCATACATGACTACTGGAAAAACCATAGCTTTGACTAGATGGACCTTTGTTGGCAAAGTAATATCCCTGCTTTTTAATATGCTGTCTAGGTTGGTGAAAACTTTTCTTCCAAGAAGCATGCATCTTTTAATTTCATGGCTGCAGTCACCATCTGCAGTGATTTTGGAGCCCCCCAAAATAAAGTCTCTCACTGTTTCCACTGTTTTCTCATCTATTTGCATGAAGTGATGGGACCAGATGTAATGATCTTCGTTTTCTGAATGTTGAGCTTTAAGCCAACTTTTTCACTCTCCACTTTCACTTTTATCAAGAGGCTTTTTAGTTCCTCTTCACTTTCTGCCATAAGAGTGGTGTCATCTGCATATCTGAGATTATTGATATTTCTCCCAGCAATCTTGATTTCAGCTTGTGCTTCATCCAGCCCAGCGTTTCTCATGATGTACTCTGCATATAAAGTAAATAAGGAGGATGAAAATATACAGTCTTGACATACTTCTTTCCCTATTTGGAACCAGTCTGTTGTTCCATGTCCCGTTCTAACTGTTGCCTCCTGACCTGCATACAGATTTCTCAAGAGGCAGGTCAAGTGGTCTGGTATTCCCATCTCTTTCAGAATTTTCCACAGTTTGTTGTGATCCACACAGTCAAAGGCTTTGGCATGGTAAATAAATCAGAAGTAGATGTTTTACTGGAATGCTCTTGCTTTTCCAATGATTCAACAAGATGTTTGCAATTTGACCTCTGGTTCCTCTGCCTTTTCTAAATCCAGCTTGAACATTTGGAATTTCTCAGCTCACGTACTGTTGAAGCCCGGTTTGGAGAATTTTGAGCATTTCTTTGATAGCTTGGAAGATGAGTGAAATTGTGCAGCATTTTGAGCATTCTTTGGCATTGCTTTACTTTGGGACTGGAATGAAAACTGACCTTTTCCAGTCCTGTGGCCACTGCTGAGTTTTCTGAATTTGCTGGCATATTGAGTGCAGCACTTTCACAGCATCATCTTTTAGGATTTGAAATAGTTCAGCTGGGAGTCCATCACCTCCACTAGCTTTGTTCGTAGTGATGTTTCCTAAGGCCCACCTGACTTCACATTGCAGGTATCTAGCTCTAAGTGAGTCATCACACCTTCATGATTATCTGAATCATGAAGATCTTTTTTGTATAGTTCTGTGTATTCTTGCCACCTTTTCTTAACATCTTCTGCTTCTATTAGGTCCATACCATTTCTGTTCCTTATTGTGCCCATCTTTATATGAAATGTTTCCTTGATATCTCTAATTTCCTTGAAGAGATCTCTAGTCTTTCCCATTCTATTGTTTTCCTCTATTTCTTTGCATTGATCACTCAGGAAGGCTTTCTTACCCCTCCTTGCTATTCTTTGGAACTATAATCTGTATAGCTTTCCTTTTCTCCTTTGCCTTTCACTTCTCTTCTTTTCACAGCTATTTGTAAGAGAAGAGATGGAGTCAAAGCAAAAACAACACCCAGTTGTGGATGTGACTGGTGCTAGAAGCAAGGTCTGATGCTGTAAAGAGCAATATTACATAGGAACCTGGAATGTTAGGTCCATGAATCAAGGCAAATTAGAAGTGGTCAAACAGGAGATGGCAAGAGTGAACATTGACATTTTTGGAATCAGTGAGCTTAAATGGACTGGAATAGGTGAATTTAACTCAGATGACCTTTATATCTGCTACTCTGGGAAAGAATCCCTTAGAAGAAATGAAGTAGCCATCACAGTCAACAGGAGTCCGAAACTCAGTACTTGGATGCAATCTCAAAAACAACAGAATGATCTCTGTTCATTTCCAAAGCAAACCATTCAATACCATGGTAATCCAAGTCTATGCCCCTACTAGTAACGCTGAAGAAGCTGAACAGTTCTATGAAGACCTTCTAGAATGAACACCCAAAAAAGATGTCCTTTTCATCATAGAGGACTGGAATGCAAAAGTAGGAAGTCAAGAAATACCTGGAGTAACAGGCAAATTTGGCCTTGGAGTGCTGACTGAAGCAGGGCAAAGGCTAACAGATTTTTGCCAAGAGAATGCACTGATCATAGCAAACACCCTCTTCCAACAAGACAAGAGAAGACTCTACACATGGATATCACCAGATGGTCAATACCAAAATCAGATTGATTATATTCTATGCATCCAAAATCTTAACTAAAGTTTTATATTTCATGTTTCTTTGTACAGTTCATTGACATTGGTCTTGGTGGTAATTAATATATATGCCCCAAGCATAGGCAATAAAAGCAGAATCAACAGTAGGAATCCCTTCACACTAAAAAGATTCTGCACAGCAGAAGAAACAGTGAACAAAAGGAAAGAGCAGCCTATAGAATGTGAGAAGATATTTGCAAATGACATACAGGCTTCCTCTGTTACCCAAAAGTAGAGTGTTTCTATTCAACCTTTCATAAGCTGACATGGTATAAAGTGAAGAAGTAATTGCCTTTTTTCATAAAAGTGATAATCTTCTTTAGATTTCTTTTGGTTAGAGAAAACAGGTACTATGTAGATCTTTGCAAAAGAGAAGTGGTTAAAACAAACTTTTGAAAAGCGAAGGACCTGTGTCTAGTCAGGGTTAATATCCAAAAATCTTTTTAAAAAATCAAATAACCCAATTAAAATTGAGTAAACTATGTGAATATTTTCCCAAAGAATAAATTCAAATGTTGAAAAGATATATGAAAAGGTGGCTCAATATTACTAATCATCAAGGGAATTCAAATCAAAACCACAGTAGGATATCATCTTACATCCATTAGCAAGGTTACTATCAGAAAGACAAAATATAACAAATGTTGGTGGAGGTGTGGAAAAAAGAGAACATTTATATGCTAGTGGTCAGAGAATAAATTGGTTATAGCCATTCTAAAGACTTTGGAGGTGCCTCAATAAACAGGGGCCCACTCCAGCATTCTAGGGATAGGGGAGCCTGGTGGGCTGCTCACACACAGTCGGACACGACTGAAGTGACTTAGCAGCAGCAGCAGCAGCAGCAAGAAATAGGGACTACCATATAAATCACTTCTGAATACACAGCCAAAGGAAATAAAGTCAGGATGTTGAAGATATTCCTGTACTACCCACATTCACTGTAGCACTATTTTTAATAGGCAAGATATGGAAACCACGTAAGGGGCCATTCATGGATGAATGGATTAAAAAAAATGTAACACAGAAACACATATACAACATAGAGGAATTATTATTCAGCTATAAAAAAGGAAATCTTGTCATCTGCAATAACATGAATGAGACTAGAATACCTTATTTTAAGCAAAATAAACCAGACACAGAAAGACAAATACTGTATGATCTCAGTTTTACATGAAGTTTTAAAATTTAAACTCATAAAATCGGAGTTGAACTGTGGTTGCCAAGGTCTAGGGAGGTATGGAAAATGGGAAGACGTTAGTCAAAGGGTACAAACCTTCAGGTATAAGTTGAATAACTTCTGGTGATCTAATGTACAGCATGGTAACTATATTATTATATTATCTACTTGAAATTTGCTAAGAGAGTAGACTTTAAGTGTTCTCACCATAAAAAATAAGGTAACTATGTGAAGTAATGATTTTGTTAATAATTTGATTGTGGTAATTGTTTCACAGTGTATTCAAAGATTAGATCATCACTTTGTACATCCTAAACATATACAATTTTATTGTCAATTATACTTCGATAAAGCTAGAAAAAAAATGGAGTCACTTTTAAAAAGCCAAAAGTACAACAAATTCTGCAATCATTCAGCAAGCATTTATGAGGTATACATATATAACTTATCAATAATGGGCAATGTATCAGAAAACATGGAGCCTGTATTCCAGTGAAGGAATTGATCAAAATAACAATATAAATACATTTTACGAGAAATTTTTAAAAGTAACCAATTTGACAAAATATATCAAAACAATAAAAGCATGGGGGGGTTCCAATTATCAGAGATTTATTATGGAATGGTTGCCTTTTTAGAGATTAAAAAAGGATTCGTATATGAGTAGGTGAGTGGCCAGAGACGTAACCAGGAGCATGTGCTCTTGGTGAGGTAACTTTTCCATTATTGAAAATGGCATGCATCTACAAAAAAAGAAACCAGAGATTGCTGAGTCTCAGTGGTCTCTAGAAGAGGTGTGGTTAGGGAGAAAATTGGGGCCATATTGGAGTCTCTTATACCTTGGTAAGAAATATGAGTGCTATTTTAAGTACACTGGCAGTTACTGATTTTAAGGAAAGAGGTCCAGTTTACATTTAGGCTGATTACTTTTGCTGCATGCTTCATGGGGGAACAGACTGGAGAGGGCAAGGACACCCTTATCCTATTAAAGTGTGGTTAAAAAAGGAATATCTGAGAAAGGAGAAGAGACTGATAAAATAGGAAGAAAACCCAGTGTATTTTTATAAAAGCTGAGAGCTTCTATATGGAAGTTGTGGTCAGCTGCATAGACTGCTGTATTTCTAATTTAACAGAGTCTGATTTTTAACCCCCAAAGTTACTTACTTCACAATATAGCAGGCTATTGAGAATCATAAGAGGATACTGAGTGGTCTACTAGGATTTACTTAGGATTTAGAAAAAGTTATATTTCTAAAATTTTTCCTATTAAAGATAGACTTAAGTCTTTTATGCCCCATGTAACATGTGAAATGTCTGTGTCAGTCAAATGGGGAAGGTATAAATTATAAAGTCAAATGAACGATTTTGCTGAATTAACTCTTTTACTTAATATTTTACCAATTTTGCCCTTGTTAGCTTCTGGTCTGAGAGTAGACTGTACAGTCAAACTTCTGGTGTCCTGTCAGTCACACCTGGCTATCACACCACTGGCTAAATACTCTAAGTTACATTAGAGTATTTTAAAGAACCAAAGGTTTACATAATTCTTTCATGGGACCTAGGACCATAAAACAGGTGCTGCACTTCACTACATTTTAGTATAGAAACAACATTTCATTGAAATTTACATGTGAGTTAAATTTATAATGATGGTTATCCATTTGTGTCACAAAATACACTGATAAGCTTAGGAATGCAAGCTAAAAAAATTCTTATCACCTGCATAATAACAAATCCAGTTAGAACAGAAACCTCATTTAAAATTAATGTTATTTAATAGCTTTGTGTTTTCCAATGTAATCAGCAAAAAGTTCAGGCAAATTTTTCAAATACTAAGATGTTATCAAAGTCTAATTCTAAACATGCAATTATTTTTTAATTCACTTTGATGAATGCAGTGAATGTGAATTGTTCATAACTATAACTCTCTAAAACAGATCCACAATTTCCACCTGAAACAACAGATCTAAGTATGAAAGTTTATTCAAATGTCCACTTGCTGAAATTAAACCCTTTCTTAGTTTTTCAACAAAATATATATATGTGACCTTACATTGTTCTCCATTTTGTATGGAATGAACTGCTTTTGTCTGTGTCTTCTGGGTCTCTCACATTATATATCATTTTGTGCTTTGAAAACACTTCTAATAATCAGAATGTGTTTTCATATTATTCTTCTAAGGTCAGTTTGATGAAGATAATAAGCTTCGTACAAAAATTCAAATTTTAAAATTTGCTCTTCTAAATCTAAACTATTATTACCTTTTCAATATTTTGAAAACAAAAAATTTAAGCTGTTAAATTTTTTTTTCTTTCCTTAACTGCTAATTTACAATAATATTCTAAGTCCTTTCACCCACTTTTGGCCTCACTGTCCACATCAGTAAAATAGAAGTGCCAAATGGGACTTTTAATACAACTTATTAAACCCATTAAACCACTCTAGATGAAGACATAATGATTGGAGAAGGAGGAAGAGGAGACAAGGGGAAGGAGAAAACATTCTAAACACAGGGGAACACAGTGAAAGCTAGGAAGTAGTGTAAGTAGATTTGCAATGGTACTCAAACCCATGAGGTCTGAGTCTTCCCAAAGCAAAATGGAGACAGTACCTTTCTTAGAAATAAATTACCTATTATAAATTTGCTTTATCATATTAAAATATCATGGAATTTTAAAAAGAAGAATAAATAACTTAACTGTAATGATAGTTTCAACAACTTTATGAAATGTTTGGTCTGAGTTATTTTTAGTCTTAGAAGGCACTTTAAATTCAATCTCACTTAATTTTCAGGGACATTCTTTAATCAAATCACTCATGTGGACCACCAGTCACAGATTTCAACCCAATTTTACATCTGAGCTGGCCAAGGTAAAAGGAATTAAATAATGTGTATAACTCACAAGGTGAGTTAATGATGCAGTTGAAGGTAGAAAATGGCACCTTTTGTCTTCCTTTTAGCCATTACCTCCTAACACTTAAATTTTATTTATAACTGGATGGAGATTTGTATATTTAGAAATGAAATAGATCAATGAACAATTAGTAGACTGGTGATAGATAATTTTGAAAAGAAATCTTAAGAATAGAATATGGCAAACAGAAAAAAAATACACATTTCACGTGTTCAACATAGACAATACCTAATATTGATTATTTTCTTATCATTTGACCCTCATTAATTACAATTAATCATACAGGTGGTTTATTAAGGTTATATAACTACTATGTTCACTTTTATATGAATTTCCTATCTTTCACTTGTTTTGGTTTACTTAGCTTGATTCATTTATTCATTAATTCAATCATTTATCTACTCTGAAACTGTTAGATGCTGGTTCACACAAATAAAGTATGATCCCTCCCATCAAAATGATTATACTTTCAAAGGGAGAAACAGAATCAATCACATAAGATGGTGCTTTAAAATAGAACAATAAATATTTCTACAGGGTAAAATTGGGAAAATGTGAATTGGTGGGTCAAGAAAAGATTCATATTATTATGTATTCATATCGTTAATCCATTAAACTGGGAATGAATGACAGGGTAAGCACTGGTCAGGCTCATATTTCTGCAGTCCTCTGGCTGAATATGACAGTCCTAAACATGGAGGAGGGTAGAATGTGAGTAATTAATGACAAATGCAAATAATTGATATGTGTTACTTAGGATAGAAACAATGATTGGAAATGCAAATGATTATTGGAGAAGGTAAGCCACATATCAAAAGGCTTTCTGGATCATTAGGGGGATACCAAGAGTATCAAGCCTCAAACTTATGGTACTTTTTGTTTATGTGTTCTCTTCTTTGCAGATCAAATTTATCATTTTTTCTTTCCATTTCAGTTACAACTGCTTCTGGGTTGGTTAATTATTTTTTTAATTTCCACATTCAGCCTTGATTTTACATTGAGTTTATGTTTCACACTTCACTTTACTGCCATTTTAAAAGTCTCTGAAAGATGACTGAAAAATGTATAACCAGAACAAAATGTAAAATAGATGAGATAGCATTTTCAAGACAGAGAGCTCTTTATTCAAACAAATACTGTAGAGACAGACACGTCAAAAGTGCCCTTTTCCTGTCACATCATTTGCTAAATTCAAGTTGCAACCTTTAAGTTTATTCATTTCTCTTACTTGACTTGCATTGACTGTTCCTTAATGGAGAAATACATATATATTTCAGAAATTCTGATCAACCTTGCACTTCAACTCGTTTGTGGTTAGTTTGGAATTTTTTCTATGCTCTGAGTTGCGTTCTACAATCATCAATTCTTTATATTTTTGCTCCCGGGTTAGTACTGAATGGAGTGATATATCTTCAATAGCAAATTCCTTGCTTATTTGTGGTCCTTGAGGAAAAGCATATACGTACAAACATGCAAAACTAGGCTGCCTGGTTTAAATTTATACTGCATCTCTTCTGATTCAAGTTTTGCTTTTTTCTGGTTCTTGGTGTGACAATGATTTTCTATTGTATTCTGGACATTTTAGCTATTATATTAGAGACTCTGCTTCTATTTAAATCTTTTATATTTTGCAGTCACTCTGTTTTGGTTTAGCACACAACTGACCCTAATTTTGTTTGCTGTGGTCCTGGTGGCAATTAAATCTTCAGAGTCTCTGCAGTGATATTTTTGGTCTACTTGAGTGACTTCACTTTCACTTTCATGCATTGGAGAAGGAAATGGCAAAACACTCCAGTGTTCTTGTCTGGAGAATCCCAGGGACGGGACAGCCTGGTGGGCTGCCATCTATGGGGTCGGACAGAGTCGGACACGACTGAAGTGATTTAGCAGCAGCAGCAGCAGCTATACCTGGTGTTCATCAGGACTTTTGCTGGAGGGTTAACTCAGGCTGACTACCTGGTCCCTCTAGGTGGAGGAAGGGAGAATTCTCAGGCTGAGTGTTTACTGAGGTAGAAGAGGACCTTTCCAACTAGGCTGCTTGATATGGAAAAGGGGATAAATGACTCTATATTATCCAGAGGTCCAGGAAGTTATAAAATAAGAAATAACAATCCTCAAGAAATTTAATTATTTAAGTTGCTATTTCATATATTTACCAAGGGGATACTTGCTCATCCCATGTATTGATATAGTAGAACATTAATAGGCAGTAGTGTTGGAGAAGACTCTTTAGAGTCCCTTGGATTGCAAGGAGATCCAACTAGTCCATCCTAAAGATCAGTCCTGGGTGATCATTGGAGGGACTGATGTTGGAGCTGAAAGTCCAATATTTTGGCCACCTGATGTGAAGAACTGACTCATCTGAAAAGACCCTGATGCTGGGAAAGATTGAGATCAGGAGGAGAAGGGGATGACAGAGAATGAGATGGTTGGATGGCATCACCAACTCAATGGACATGGGTTTGGGTGGACTCCGGGAGTTGGTGATGGACAGGGAGACCTGGTGTGCTGTGGTGCATGGGGTTGCAAAGAGTCGGACACGACTGAGCAACTGAACTGAACTGAATACACATAAGGTACTGTACATACTCACGTGTTCACCATTTCAGATTAGCTTAAACAATAAAGTCAATAAAAAGCTAAAAAGGAACCCTTGTGCTCCTTGGAGTTCTGAAAATGTTAAGCATATATAGCTAAGGATGCTAATTTAAAGTCTTTACAGTCAAGTAACCATACTGAGGCTGTTCATCTGAAGTAGGAAGGTGGTGGTGGCTTAGTTGCTAAGTTGGGTCCGACTCCTCCAGGCTCCTCTGTCCATTGGATTTCCCAGGCAAGAATACTGGAACAGGTTGCCATTTCCTTCTCCAGGTGTGAGAAGTAGTATATTTAAATATTCATGCCTAGGACTTTACAGACATATAGGACTTAACAAAAATTTATGGACAGAATCTGCTTTGGATTATTGTTTTTTTCCTTCCAGTTGTATTGAGAAATATTTGACATATAGCATAAGTATGTGTAAGTTTTGCATGTACAGCATAATTTGCTTACATCACAAAATGATTATCACAATAATTTTATTGAATACCTATCATCTTATATAGATACAAAATTAAAGGAATAAAAGTATTTTTCCTTCTGATGAGGAATCTTAGAATTTATTCTCTTAACCACTTTCATGGGCTTCCCTGGTGGCTCAGATGGTAAAGAATCTGCCTGCAATGTAGGAGACACAGGTTCAATCCCTGGGTAGGGAAGATCCCCTGGAGAAGAAAACAGCAATCCAGTCCAGTACTCTTGCCTGGAGAATTCCATGGGCAGAGGAATCTGGTGGGCTACAGTCCATGGGGTGGCCAAAAGTCAGACATGAATGAGCAACTAACACTTTCATTTTCAACCACTTTCATACACTTCATACAGCATTAATTATTAATATCACATTGTATATTACATTCATAATTATAAATGGAAGCTTGTACCTTTTGACCATCTTCATCCAATTTCCCCAGCCCAGCTTTGCCAAAGACAAATCTGATCTCTTTTTCTATGAATGTGTTTGTTTCTGAAGTCTAATTAACCTACAACACTATGTTAGTGTCTGTTATAAAATAGTCATTAGATATTTCTATATATTTCAAAATGATCACCACAATAAGATAAATCTTATTATGTCACCAAAGTAAGTTACATAGTTATTGACTACTTCCCCCACACTGCACATCTTATATCCATGACTCATTAATTTTGGCACTGGAAATTTGTACATCTTAATCTCCTCACCTACTGTTTCCTCTCCCAACCCCTATCCCTGGAGCAAACATCTGCTTGATCTCCTTATCTATAACTCTGTTTCTATTTTGCTATGTTTGTTTTTTTGTTTGTTTTTTCTTTATATTATACATATAAGTGAAATTATGGAGAATTTTTCTTATTTGTATTTTCTTATTTGTCTGACTAGTTTCACTTAGCATATTGCTTAGTTATAAAAAAAAATGAAATCTTTCCATTTGTGACAATATGGATGGACCTTGGGTTATTTTTTTAAAGTTGCTAAGTAAGTACTTCACAATGCTAGTTGAGAACTAGTACAGTGGACAACAGTCTTAGTCTCGATCATCCAGCAAATTCTCTTTATCACTGAGGGATCTGAATGAAAAGTAAGAGAATCATTGTACTTACTTCCTAAGACTTTTGTAACAATTAACTTCAAATTTAGTGGCTTAAAACAGCACAAGTTTATTCTCAGTTTTGTTGATCAAAAGTCCACACTAAGCTTCACTGAGCTGAAATCAAAGTGTTGGCAGGGTGTAATCCCTCTGAAGGCTCTATGTCTATCCTAGCTTCTGGTGGTTGCCAGCAATTTTTGATTTGCTCTACATCACTCTAATGTCTACCTCTGTGGTTGCATAATAGCTCTTCTGTGTATATAATCTCCCTCTACCTCTTTTACAAGGACATTTGTGGTAGCATTTAGGGATCACGTAAAAATTCAGGATAACTTGCTCTTCTCAAAATCCTTAACTTAAACATACCTGCAAAACCACTTTTCCTCATAACATTCACAGTTTCCAAAGATTTGGGCATGGACATATTTTTTGGAGCCAGTATCAGCCTAATATAATTACTTTTTGAAAATTGCACTTAACTTTTTAAGCTCAGGAGTAAGAACAGGAACTAAGAAAATGAAGAAAAATGGATCCCCAATATACTGATATCCTAATCTTCAGAACCTGTGAATATAACATGCTATGTAACAAGGTAGAATTAAGGTTGCAGATAAAAGAATGCTAATCAGCTGACCTGAGATAAGCAGGTTATCCTGGATTATTCAGGCAGGCTTAATATAATCACTGATGCTGATACAATTTTTGGCTGTAGGCAGCAAAATGCAGACAGGGGTTTCTTTTGCTATCACAAAGATCTGGCTCTGCACCCTGTTCCAGCCAGATGTTGATTCAGTTAAATAAAATAAAGATAATTATATCTACTTTATAGAGTTGTTTTAAGGATTACAGATACATAGTATTAATGCTAATTATTTGTAGATAATACTTTAATTTTAGCATTTCTAATGTTGAGATGTGACTTGAAGTTTCTTACAATTACAATTACTGACACTCTAAAATCTCATATTTTATATTTGAGATAATGGAACACTTTATAATCTATAATCCCATGCAGATTAATTACTTACACTTCTATACATAGGACTTTCCTGGTGGTTCAGACAGTAAAGTGTCTGCTTACAATGTGGGAGACCCAGGTTCGATCCCTGGGTCAGGAAGATCCTCTGGAGAAAGAAATGCAAACCCACTCCAGTACTCTTCCTTGGAAAATCTCATGGAGGGAGGAGCGTGGTAGGCTATCATCCATGGGGTTGCAAACAGTTGAAGAGGACTGAGCGACTTCACTTTTCTATACATAGAATTATTACAATTCCAGATACATAATGGGTATTAAATTGTAACTATTCTGAGTATTGGAGAAGGCAATGGCACCCTACTCCAGTACTCTTGCCTGGAAAATCCCAGGGACAGAGGAGCCTGGTAGGCTGCAGTCCATGGGGTTGCTAAGAGTCGGACACGACTGAGCGACTTCACTTTCACTTTTCACTTTCATGCATTGGAGAAGGAAATGGCAACCCACTCCAGTGTTCTTGCCTGGAGAATCCTAGGGACGGGGGAGCCTGATGGGCAGCTGTTTATGGGGTCGCACAGAGTCAGACACAACTAAAGCGACTGAACAGCAGCAATTCTGAGTATAATGGTGTGAGATGGTCGAAATAGAAGTGAAAAAGTTCATTTTTAGACTTTTAAGTCTAAATAATTGTTGTGTAACTTAAAGATACAAATATCTTCCCTGATTGCTCAGTCTGGTAACGAATCTGCCTGCTATGCAGAAGACAAGGGTTCGATCCCTGGGTGGGGAAGGCATTCTGGAGGAGGAAATGGCAACCCACTTCAGTATTCTTGCCTGGGGAAACCCACAGATAAAAGGAGTCTGGCGGGCTACAGTTCATGGGGCCTCAAAGAGTTGGACATGATTTAGCGACTATACCACTACTACCACCAATGGTATAAATACTGGCATAAGAGAAAGGTGTTCACCTGAAGAGTTGGAGCCAAAAGGCTGACAGAAGTGCTCAAAAAAACAGTGAGGAGACAAACTGATTATAATCATCCCACATAACCTCTTCAGTGAGTTCTGAGTTCAGACAAAGCAGATGTGAGCAAGCAAAAGTTGAAGGAATTGGAATTAAAATATTTTAAAGTAAAGCGTAAACGGCAACAGACATTCAGTAAAGAGGAAAATATAACAGTGAAAGTGTTAGAGGGACTAATTAGTCGATGGATTACAAGGCTGTACCGTATTTTTGCCACTTTCCCCACGCGGGACCCCCGTGGACTTCCTGTGCTGTGTTCGCCAACCCTGGCCATCACTACTCTCAGGCCGAAACCCCGGTGGCTTTGCCTGGGACCAGAGGAGAAGTGGGAGCGTCACTCTTCTTTCTTAAACAAAAGAACACAACCTTTTTCCATCTTCCTGCAAAGCCGCTTGAATGAGTCCGGACGTTCCACACCTCCTTCCCTGTTTTATACACCACCTCCTCACCTCTGTGGAACTCCAGGTGTTATAACCTGGCCTCATTGCTTGCGAATCTCCGCAGCATTTCACTTTGCACCGCGAGGACAGCTGTAGCCTGACAACGCCTCTGAGCACCACTGCGCATGCGTGCGTGTGTACGCTGTACTGCCACCACAGCCAACCCCGCCCCTCGTTTTTATGTCAACTCATTTCAGAAATGTCTCCTTGCCAGCTGTGGTTAATTTACACCATTAATTTCAGGTGAGTTAGCCGATTTGCCAATTTCCCCTTTAGGGGAAAGACTAGGGTCGGTGGGGAGAAAAGGAAAGATATAAACATCTGAATGCAGAGTTCCAAAGAATAGCAAGAAGAGATAAGAAAGCCTTCTTCAGCGATCAATGCAAAGAAATAGAGGAAAACAACAGAATGGGAAAGACTAGGGATCTCTTCAAGAAAATCAGAGATACCAAAGGAACACTTCATGTAAATATGGGCTCGATAGAGGACAGAAATGGTATGGACCTAACAGAAGCAGAAGATATTAAGAAGAGATGGCAAGAATACACAGAAGAACTGTACAAAAAAGATCTTCACGACCCAGATAATCACAATGGTGTGATCACTGACCTAGAGCCAGACATCCTAGAATGTGAAGTCAAATGGGCCTTAGAAAGCATCACTACGAACAAAGCTAGTGGAGGTGATGGCATTCCAGTTGAGCTATTCCAAATCCTGAAAGATGATGCTGTGAAAGTGCTGCACTCAATATGCCAGCAAATTGGGAAAACTCAGCAGTGGCCACAGGAGTGGAAAAGGTCAGTTTTCATTCCAATCCCAAAGAAAGGCAATGCCAAAGAATGCTCAAACTACCGCACAATTGCACTCATCTCACACGCTAGTAAAGTAATGCTCAAAATTCTCCAAGCCAGGCTTCAGCAATATGTGAACCGTGAACTTCCTGATGTTCAAGCTGGTTTTAGAAAAGGCAGAGGAACCAGAGATCAAATTGCCAACATCCGCTGGATCATGGAAAAAGCAAGAGAGTTCCAGAAAAACATCTATTTCTGCTTTATTGACAATGCCAAAGCCTTTGACTGTGTGGATCACAATAAACTGTGGAAAATTCTGAAAGAGATGGAAATACCAGACCACCTGATCTGCCTCCTGAGAAATTTGTATGCAGGTCAGGAAGCAACAGTTAGAACTGGACATAGAACAACAGACTGGTTCCAAATAGGAAAAGGAGTTCATCAAGGTTGTATATTGTCACCCTGCTTATTTAACTTATATGCAGAGTACATCATGAGAAACGCTGGACTGGAAGAAATACAAGCTGGAATCAAGATTGCTGGGAGAAATATCAATAACCTCAGATATGCAGATGACACCACCCTTATGGCAGGAAGTGAAGAGGAACTCAAAACCTCTTGATGAAAGTGAAAGTGGAGAGTGAAAAAGTTGGCTTAAAGCTCAACATTCAGAAAACGAAGATTATGGCATCCTGTCCCACCACTTCATGGGAAATAGATGGGGAAACAGGGGAAACAGTGTCAGACTTAATTTTTCTGGGCTCCAAAATCACTACAGGTGGTGACTGCAGCCATGAAATTAAAAGGCGCTTACTCCTGGGAAGGAAAGTTATGACCAACCTAGATAGCATATTCAAAAGCAGAGACATTACTTTGCCAACAAAGGTTCGTCTAGTCAAGGCTATGTTTTTTCCTGTGGTCATGTATGGATGTGAGAGTTGGACTGTGAAGAAGGCTGAGCACCGAAGAATTGATGCTTTTGAACTGTGGTGTTGGAGAAGACTCTTGAGAGTCCCTTGGACTGCAAGGAGATCCAACCAGTCCATTCTGAAGGAGATCAGCCCTGGGATTTCTTTGGAGGGAATGATGCTAAAGCTGAAACTCCAGTACTGTGGCCACCTCATGTGAAGTGTTGACTCATTGGAAAAGACTCTGAAGCTGGGGGCAGGAGGAGAAGGGGACAACAGAGGATGAGATGGCTGGATGGCATCACTGACTCGATGGATGTGAGTCTGAGTGAACTCCGGGAGTTGGTGATGGACAGGGAGGCCTGGCGTGCTGCGATTCATGGGATGGCCAAGAGTCCGACACGACTGAGCGACTGATCTGATCTGATCTGAGGGTCAGTGGAAAAGCTGCCTTTTCGCAAGAGCATGACTCCCAAGTCAGGACACAGGACTGAATAGGACTCTTTCCACAGAATGCTTCTCCAGGTACTCTATACTTTTGCTGTTGTTTTGATACACTTCTTATTCCACTTAAAGACAGACGTCGAGGTCCCAGATGCTTACTCTCCTACATAATCTTGGCCACTTCAGTCAGTGTTCTGGGAAATTAGTGGAGGCTAGGATTCGGGGTCCATGAAGTAACACCAGTTCCTCCTTGGTTTCAGACAGTGTGGCAACAGGTGTCTCCATGGCCCCCAGGGAAAGCCATTAGGAAGAGAGCAGTACATTGTACGGATGAGAAGAAAAAAGGCATTCCCTTTTGGCCCTCTTCTACCTACTTAATATTCATTTGCAAATATGTTTCTACTGGTGAAAGGATTGCTTGTTCCTGATGGTACATTGCCCCTCCCCCCTTCGGCATGTGGTAAATTTTTTTTTTTATTGAGTCCCGCAGATTGTGTATTAAACATTGTAGAGGATATGTATGAGGTAAAGAGTAATGTGGGGCCCCCCAGGTGGCTCAGTGGTGAAAGAATCCACCTGCCAATGCAGGAGACACAGATTCAATTCCTGGATAGGGAAGACCCTGCTGGAGAAAGAAAGAGCAACCCACTAGAGTAATCTTGCCTGGGAAATGCCATGAAGAAAGGAGCTTCATGGGCTACAGTCCATGGGGTCGCAAAGAGTCAGGCATGACTGTGCAACTAAGCACAACACAAGTTTCTTCCTACAAAATTACTTTTTCTTTAGAAAGGTAACCAACAAATTCTTGCTGTGGTTGATCTTTGAAATTGGGTTTTGCAGGGGCTGACCTATTTTATTGCCTATTCTTAAGGTGTTAGCTCTCACTCTTAGGCTTGATCCTTCTAAGTGCCCTGATGATAGCTTCAGTTCTTTACCCCTTCATCTTGGTGGATTTGAATGTGAGCCTGTAGCCCCTAAGCACCATGTTCTAAATTGTATTTCAGCTAGAAGGAATAGCATGTGTAAAAATACTTGCTCATCTCTTTATTATCCCACCAGTGTTTTGCCCCATCACATTGATGTGTGTTGTCCTCATGTCTCATTTTGTGTATGTGAGCTTAAGAGCTGGCCAAAACATCAAGGGAAAATTCCATGTACATTTTGAGAACTAATTTTTCTGTGATTTTTCTCCTCTCCATGATGCTGCCCTTCAAATTTTATCACCGTTAGCAGTCCTGAAGTGCAGCTAATTTCTCCTCTGCCTAGTCAAACTGTTGCTTTATTCATAAATTATAGTCTTTTGTTTTGCTGGGTTTAATATGGGACTCTTCTCAATTGCATTCCTTCAGTGATATTAGCTCCTCGAGTGTTATCTGAATTGATTGCTTTCCAGTGTCTGAAGATAGTCACTTAGGTAATGTGTGTGGGCCATATTTTATAGTTGTATTTGCCAAGTTTGATCTGATACAAAAACAAATATAATACTTCATCTTAGCTAGCGTTGATTGTCTCTACTTTTGAGACTCTGAGGTGCTAAGCATTTTAGACTTTAATTTGTATGAAGTAGAAATCCACTGAATAGTTTTAAGCAATAGAATGATTATTGTTTTACAAAGCTTATGCTAGAAATAACATGGAAAATATTGAAGGAGAATTACATTGGCATCATGGAGAAAATTGAAAAGGACATAGTGGTAACTTAGGAAATAATAAATGAATAAGAACCTGAAATAAGATAGTAGAAAGCAAAAATAGAGATTGCAATAAAATAGGAGACAGCTCTTCAACTTAGGAGGAAATTACCTTTTCATATATCTAGGGTTAAGGTGAAGGGGAAAGGCAGGAAGATTAGTGTGAAATATTAATATAATGTGAAATATTACAGTAAAATGATTTGGATTACAGATAATGTTGGACTAGAATACACTCATAATAGTGGTCAAAATTTGGGTATATCTGTAAATAATAAAGTAAGGATTTACAGTGGAAGTGAGAAATAGATTTAAGGGACCAGATCTGATAGAGTGCCTTATGAACTACGGATGGAGGTTAGTGACATTGTGCAGGAGGCAGGGATCAAGACCATCCCCAAGAAAAAGAAATGCAAAAAAGCAAAATGGCTGTCTGGGAGGCCTTACAAATAGCTGTGAAAAGAGAAGTGAAAAGCAAAGGAGAAAAGGAAAGATATACCCATTTGAATGCAGAGTTACAAAGAATAGCAAGGAGAGATAAGAAAGCCTTACTCAGTGATCAGTGCAAAGAAATAGAGGAAAACAAGAGAATGGGAAAGATTAGAGATCTCTTCAAGAAAATTAGAGATACCAAGGGAACATTTTATGCAATGATGGGCTCAATAAAGGACAGAAATGGTATGGACTTAACAGAAGCAAAAGCTATTAAAGAAGTGGCAAGAATACACAGAAGAACTGTACAAAAAAGATCTTCACGACCCAGATAATCACTATGGTGTGATCATTCACCTAGAGCTAGACATCCTGGAATGTGAAGTCAAGTGGACCTTAGGAAGCATCACTATGAACAAAGCTAGTGGAGGTGATGGAATCCCAGCTGAGCTATTTCAAGTTCTAAAAGATGATTCTGTAAAGTGCTGCACTCAATACGCCAGAAAATTTGGAAAACTCAGCAGAGGCCACAGGACTAGAAAAGGTCAGTTTCCATTACAATCCCAAAGAAAGGCAATGCCAAAGACTGCTTAAACTACTGCACAATTGCACTCAACTCACATGCTGGTAAAGTAATGCTCACAATTTTCTAAGCCAGGTTTCAGCAATATGTGAACCGTGAACTTCCAGATGCTCAAGGTGGTTTTAGAAAAGGCAGAGGAACCACATCAAATTGCCATCTGCTGGATCATGGAAAAAGCAAGAGAGTTCCAGAAAAACATCTATTTCTGCTTTATTGACTATGCCAAAGCCTTTGTCTGTGTGGATCACAGTAAACTAGAAAATTCTGAAAGAGATGGGCATACCAGACCACCTGACCTGTCTCTTGAGAAACCTGTATGCAGGTCAGGAAGCAACAATTAGAACTGGCCATGGAACAATAGACTGGTTCCAAATAGGAAAAGGAATACATCAAGGCAGTATATTGTCACCCTGCTTATTAACTTATGTGCGAAGTACATCATGAGAAACGCTGGGCTGGATAAAGCACAAGCTGGAATCAGGATTGCCAGGAAAAATGTTAATAACTTCACATATGCAGATGACACCACCCTTATGGCAGAAAGCAAAGAACAACTAAAGAGCCTCTTGATGAAAAGTTCAACATTCAGAAAACTAAGATCATGGCATCTGGTCCCATCACTTCATGGCAAATAGATGGGGAAACAGTGGAAACAGTGGCAGAGTTTATTTTTGGGTGGGGGGGGGGTGTGGGGAGGAGCTCCAAAATCATTGCAAATGGTGACTGTGGCCATGAAATTAAAAGACGCTTACTCCTTGCAAGGAAAGTTATGTCCAACCTAGACAGCATAGTAAAAAGCAGAGACGTTGCTTTGCCAGCAAAGGTCCATCTAGTCAAAGCTATGGTTTTTCCAATCGTCATGTATGGATGTGAGAGTTGGACTGTAAAGAAAGCTGAGCACCAAAGAACTGATGCTTTTGAACTGTGGTGTTGGAGAAGACTCTTGACAGTCCCTTGGACTGCAAGGAGATTGAACCAGTTCGTCCTAAAGGAGATCAGTCCTGAGTGTTTATTGGAAGGACTGATGTTGAAGCTGAAACTCCAATACTTTGGCCACCTTATGTGAGGAACTGACTAATTGGAAAAGACCCTGATGCTGGGAAAGCTTGAAGGCAGGAGGAGAAGGGGAAGACAGAAGATGAGAAGGCTGGATGGAATCACTGACTCAATAGACATGTGTTTGGGTAAACTCCAGGAGTTGGTGTTGGACAGGGAGGCCTGGCATGCTGTAGTCCATAGAGTCTGCTAAGAGTCGGGCATGACTCATGAACTGAACTGAAAGTAAGGATTTGCTAGTTTCCTCTGTGAAAGAATTAAAGGACAGAAATGTTTTTCACTGAATGGAAGAATGGACCAAACTTTTCTGAGATCAGGAAGACAATAAGGAGCAGGTTTGTCTTGGAATGTCAGAGGTCGGTTTGGATGTGTGGAATGTGAGGTCCATATAGAAAACCAAATGTTAGTACCAAATAAGCATTTAGATACCTAAGTCAGTTTGGAATTTATGAGTGGCCTACAGTTTGGAAATCGATTTATATATATATATATATATACACACACACACACACACACATATATATGTGTGTGTGTGTGTATGTGTGTTTAAATTTTATGAGAACAAATGAAATCTCCCAGAAATGAATATCGTTTTTTTTTTTTTTAATTCTAGATGTAAATTCTCTTTATTTTTTAATTAGCACTGGCAGAATTTGCTTTTGTTTAGGATGTAAAATGGTGTTTCCCAGGTGGCTGAGTGGTGAAGAATCCACCTGCCAATGCAGGAGACACAGAAGTCATGCATTCAATCTTCAATCCCTGGGTTGGGAAGTTTCCCCTCAAGGAGGAAATGGCAACCTACTTCAGTATTCTTGCCTGGAGAATCCTATGGACAGAAGAGCCTGGAAGGCTTTATAGTCCATGAGGTCGCAAAGATCAGACACGACTTAGTGACTAAACCACCACCACCTCCACCATTATTGAGTTGGTCAAAACATTTCCTTTGGGTTTTTCATGAAGATATTTGGAAAAATGTGAATGGACGTTTTGTCCAACCGAATATAAACAGTAATTCAAGGAAATTTTACTTTAAAGCAAATGGAATAAGGTGACGGTTGCTGGAGGAAGTATGATTATAATGCTGTTTTTAAATATCAGCATGTGTTTATGCTAATTTTCATTATTCAAAGGAAAAAAAAACTGAAGGTCCTTGAGATACTTAAAAGAGGGGGTATAGAGGCTGCTGGATCTATGCTGTGAATTTGCTAGAGAGGATAGGCTTTAGTGCACAAGAAAATAGGCTGGCCTTTGCAAAAAAACATGGAAATTTCACCCACAGTAAAAGGAAAAAAGAATAAAAACTTTTGGCTGGATGCACAACAAACTGTGGAAAATTTTGAAAGAGATGGGAATAGCAGACCACCTTACCTGCCTCTTGAGAAATTTGTATTCAGGTCAAGAAGAAATAGTTAGAACCAGACATGGAACAACAGACTGGTTCCAAATTTGGAAAAGAGTACATCAAGGCTTTGTATTGTCACCCTGCTTATTTAAATTATATGCAGAGTATATCATGCAAAATGCCAGACTGGATGAAGCCCAAGCTGGAATCAAGATGCCAGGAGAAATATCAATAACCTCAGATATGCAGATGACACCACCCTTATGGCAGAAAGTGAAGAAGAACTAGAGATCTTCTTGATGAAAGTGAAAGAGCAGAGTGAAAAAGTTGGCTTAAAGCTCAACATTCAGAAAACTAAGATCATGGCATCTGGTCCCATCATTTCATGGCAAATAGATGGGCAAACAGTGGAAACAGTGTCAGACTTTATTTTTCTGGGCTCCAAAATCACTGCAGATGGTGACTGTGACCATGAGATTAAAAGATGCTTACTCCTTGGAAGGAAAGATATGACCAATCTAGACAGCATATTAAAAAGCAGAGACATTACTTTGCCAACAAAGGTCCGTCTAGTCAAGGCTATGGTTTTTCCAGTGGTCATGTATGGATGTGAGAGTTGGACTATAAAGAAAGCTGAGCGCCAAAGAATTGATGCTTTTGAACTGTTGTGTTGGAGAACACTCTTGAGAGTCCCTTGGACTGCTAGGAGATCCAACCAGTCCATCCTAAAGGAGATCAGTCCTGGGTGTTCATTGGAAGGACTCATGTTGAAGCTGAAACTCTAATACTTTGGCCACCTGATGCAAAGAGCTGACTAATTTGAAAAGACCCTGATGCTGGGAGGGATTGAGGACAGGATGAGAAGGGGACAACAGAGGATGAGATGGTTGGATGGCATCACCAACTCGATGGACATGGGTTTGGGTGAACTCCGGAAGTTGGTGATGGACAGGGAGGCCTGGAGTGCTGCGGTTCATGGGGTCACAAAGAGTCGGACACAACTGAGCGACTGAACTGAACTGAGACATATACATTTAGAAGACCTAGTTTTTCATATGTCCTCAGTGCTGTGTTCCTGCTGAATTTAAACCTTAACACATGAACTACAGGAATGTGAGAAAGAATCTTAAGCTTTTAAAGTTTGTATTCCTAGCTAAAAATTAGGATATTTGTCCTGTAACAATAAATGAGATAAATTTAAATTAAATTATTTAGAACAGAATCTAATAAACAGATATTAACAAAATGTAACTCATTTTATTTTGCTTTATGTGAAGAAATAAACTTATAATCCAGTTTTTGTTGTTCTTATTCCCTTTGTGCTTTCAGTTCTAAACAGATATAATTGCAAAACTCAGCATACTCTGTTGATTTAGTATAACACGATGTTTTTAATTTTACTCAAGCTTTGTGTGGTTGGACTGACTGAGCAAATATTGACTTCTTCCTTCCCCTACCCCACTGGATTTTCTTACTTTACTTTCATACCACACTAACATGGCTTGGTCAGATTACCTGCCTCTGTCTTAATGGGACATGAAAGCGTGCCAGTTCTGAGCAGAGGCCATTTGTCCTCTTGACAAGGTGGCATGTGTTCTTTAGTCTGTATCCCCAGAATGAGACAGACCTGTTACATATGTGAGTGCAAGCCTAGGGAACCCTGGCAACCCAGTCAGGCTCAACACAGCAACAATCAACAACTGTAGATTCAGGAGCGAGAAATAAATGTTTGCTTTTTTAAACTTCTGGATTTGATCAATTGTTTATTGAATATTAATAATTTCAAGTAATACAGACAATGTGGAGAGGAACACGTATAGCACATGACATTTCATTCACACAATTTCTGGAGATATAGCTCTTTTCTTTATTCCTATTTCTAGATCCCTCCACTTTCCTAATTATTCCACAGCAGCTCAGTTTTGCACCTTTTCATTATTCTCCTTTATTATACAGAGTTATTTTCTTCTTGTGAGTGAAGATTGGGTGTTAGTTCCGTAGGATACATTTAAATAGATAGAAATAACTCTTTAAGAATGAAATTACACTAGAAATGGTGAAATAAAGAAGTACTTAATTTAGCTGGAGAAAATAAGTTAATGGGAAGTGCAAAGATTACTAGAATTCAGGTAATTTTCTTTTTATAACAGCAGTTATTAATCTTAAAATATTCTGCTTAATTAAAAGTTATGAAAATATTTATTATTCATACTATTTTTTATCCACATCCATGGGTTTTGTTATCAACATTATTTTAATATATTTTTATTATATCTAACATTAAAATTCATTGTGTAACCTAATTTTTATTGATCTGTTTTATTGATTTTCATGCTCAGGTAGTTTTTTCCAGGAAGGACTTAATTGCCTTTGTCTTTTATTTGAACAATAACTTGTCTGGTTGTAACATAATCTCATGCTTCCTTCTCTTAGAATGTTTACTTTGTTCTCTTGCAGTCTGGCATTGCATTTAACTGAGAATTCTGAAGGGAACCGGATCACCTTCTCTATTCTAAATAATTTTCTTTCTCTCTCTACTTACCTGAAAGATTATCCTTTTTTTTAAGGTACAACAACTTAACCAATAAATATATTGATGATGCATTTTTATTAAATTTCTGAGTAGAATAAGGGCCATTTCAATTGAATTCAGTGCTTTAAATTTCATGAAGTTATGTATTGTGATTTTGAAGCTTGTAAAATTTTATTAGACATTTTTTATTCATGGACACTATAAGCCACATTTATCTGAATTCTGTATTTTTCGTCTTCTCTGTAATTTCTTTACTATTTTCACTTTTTCTCTGTATTCACAGTGCTAGTTCCCAGTCTTTCCTGAATGTCATTAATTTCAATTTTGTTTTTTTCAGTCACTGAATTGTGTTTGGCTCTTTGCAACCCTGGGGACTGCAGCACTCCAGACTCCCATGGTCTTCACTCTCTCCAAGAGTTTGCTGAGAATCATGGCCATTGATTTAATAATGCTATCTAACCATCTCATCCTCTGTCTGCCCCTTCTCTTCCTGTCCTCAATCATCATCAAGCATCAAGGTCTTTTCCATTGAGTCGTTTTTGCATCAGGTGGCCAAAATATTGGAGTTTCAGCTTCAGCATTAGTCTTTCCAATGAATATTCAGGACTGATTTCCTTTAGGATGGACTGGTTGATCTCCTTGAAGTCCAAGGGACTCTCAAGAGTCTTCTCCAACACCACAATTCAAAAGCATCAATTTTTTTGCACTCAGCTTTCTTTATACTCCAACTCTCTCATCTGTACAGGACTATGGGTAAAACCATAACTTTGACTAGATGGACCTTAGTTGGCAAAGTAATGTCTCTGCTTTTTAATATGCTGTCTAGATTGGTCATAGCTTTTCTTCTAGGGAGCAAGCATCTTTTGATTTCATGGCTGCTGTCACCACCTGCAGTGATTTTGGAGCCCCCCAAAATAAAGGCTCTCACTGTTTCCATTGATCCCCATCTATTTGCCACAAAGTGATGGGACCGGATGCCATGATTTTAGTTTTCTAAATGTTGAGTTTTAAGTCAACTTTTCACTCTCCTCTTTCACTTTCATCAAGAGGCTCTTTAGTTCTTCTTCCCATTCTGCCATAAGGCTGGTGTTATCTGCATATCTGAGGTTGTTGATATTTCTCCTGGCAATCTTGATTCCAGCTTGTGCTTCATCCAGCCCAACATTTTGCATGATGTACTCTAAGTTAAATAGGCTGGGTGACAATATGCAAACTTGATGTACTCCTTTCCCTATTTGGAACCAGTCTGTTGTTCCATATTTGGTTCTAACTGTTGCTCTTGACTTGCATACAGATTTCTCAGGAGGCAGGTAAGGTGGTCTGCTATTCCCATCTCTTTAAGAATTTTCCACAGTTTGTTGTGACCCACGTAGTCAAAGGCTTTGGCATGGTCAATAAAGCAGAAGTAGATGTTTTTCTGGAACTCTCTTGCTTTTGCTATGGTCCAATGGATGTTGGTAATATGATCTCTGGTTCCTCTGCCTTTTCTAAATCCAGCTTGAACATTTGGCAGTCCACTGTTCACGTACTCTTGAAACCTGGCTTGGAGAATTTTGAGCACTACTTTGCTGCTCCTGCTGCTGCTGCTAAGTCGCTTCAGTCGTGTCCGACCCTGTGCGACCCCATAGACGGCAGCCCACCAGACTCCCCCATCTCTGGGATTCTCCAGACAAGAACACCGGAGTGGGTTGCCATTTCCTTCTCCAATGCATGAAAGTGAAAAGTGAAAGTCCTGTCTGACTCTTTGCGACCCCACGGACTGCAGCCTACCAGGCTCCTCTGCTCATGGGATTTTCAAGGCAAGTGGAGTGGGTTGCTACTTTGCTAGTGTGCGGTATTTTGAACATTCTTTGGCATTGCCTTTCTTTGGGATTGGAAAGAAAACTGACCATTTCCAGTCCTGTGGCCACTGCTGAGTTTTCCAAAAACTCTGGGTTTAAGCCTTTAAAATTATTCACTATCAGTTTCGAATATTTTTTGCCTTGGAATCCCAGGCCATACTAGATATGTTTATATTTTATAGTGCCAGTCTTTCACATTGTGTGCCTGCTTCCAAACACCTAGGAGAAAGCTACCTTCTAGCCGTGGCGGAACTGTCCCTATCCTGGTCTTTAGCTTTCACCCTCTAGCTCTACAGGATGAAAGAACCAACCTTGCTTAAATAGTTGATATAAACCTATCCAGAAAGTACCTTTTTTATTCCAGTCCTATCTTCCAGCTCTGAATTGCCAAATCTCTAAATGTCTTAGTTATTTTAATCTCTAACATGATCTGTTGTAATTCATTTGGATTAAATAATATACATGAAAACTGTATGTATAGTAGGTGCTCTATTCATATTATCATTCATTTGAAAAGAGAAGAGTTTTTTAAAAAGAAGCTAGTTTATACATCAAAGAAAAATTGTTCTGGATGAAGTTAAACAGGCAAGGAGAACTTTATTCAAGGTTATTACAATAAGGGAGAGAGCTTGAACTCAAACTCTGTTAAAACCAAAACAAAACAAACAAACAAAAAAAATAGAGATTTGGAGCACTAGATATGAACTAATGAAAAAATATAGAAAACTACTGAGAGGTTAATCAGTGGATTAGGCTGTCTGTGTTTGCTAATTGAAGCTTATGGAAATTAGGCTCCTACCTTTGTACAGAGACTGGGAATTAGGGGCCCTGACTCCCATAATGGTTCCATTTCAAAGAGATTACTCCCTAATTCTTTTTTTTTTTTCTTTTCTTTTCTTTTTTTTTTTTTTTAATTTTATTTTATTTTTAAACTTTACATAACTGTATTAGATTTGCCAAATATCAAAATGAATCCGCCATACTCCCTAATTCTTGAGAAAAAACATTCCTGGGCTATAAAAACTGGCAAGAAGCTAGAATATTTACATCACAAAGAGGCAAAGAAGAAATTTGTAATTAAATGTTTTTAAGGTAAATGCTCTAAGAAAAGGGAGATCAGGGCTTGTTATCAGGAAGAAACTGCTGCTGCTGCTGCTAAGTCGCTTCAGTAGTGTCCGACTCTGTGCGACCACATAGACGGCAGCCCACCAGGCTGCCCCGTCCCTGGGATTCTCCTGGCAAGAACACTGGAGTGGGTTGCCATTTCCTTCTCCAATGCATGAAAGTGAAAAGTGAAAGTGAAGTCGCTCAGTAGTGTCCGACTCTTAGCGACCCCATGGACTGCAGCCCACCAGGCTCCTCCATCCATGGGATTTTCCAGGCAAGAGTACTGGAGTGGGGTGCCATTGCCTTCTCCAATCAGGAAGAAACTACCTAAAGTTTAATCAGGAAGACACTACCTAAAGTTTAGTCAATCTTAGAGTAACATCAATGCTATTTTGATCATAGGTAGTCTGAGTGGGTGTTTTGTTTTTGTTTTTTCCTCTTCTCAAGGCGGAAAAAAGGTCAAAGAGTTCCTAAATCTAGAATAAGATTTGGGCAAGCCAAAAACATGGGTGTTGGTTGGAGCCCTGAGTAGCAGCTTTATTGTTTAGATCTGAATGTAAATACATTTTGCCTAGTGGCATAGAGATACTTAATTCAATCTGTTGTTAAAAAAAAAAAAAAAAGCATTTTCTAAATTTTCAATAATACCAAACTTTTAGTTGTCAAGTATAGGAAATACAAAAATAAATAATTTAAAAAGCAAAAATGTAAGAGAAATATAAAACTTTTCCTTTTGGATTGAGAGAAATTTCTTTTTCCACTTTGCAAAATGTTAATAGTAGAGAAATCTGTGCTTAACGTGGAAATAGTGCATAGTCACAATTTCATCCTATTTGACCAGAAAATTAATACAAGATTTGTGAATTTGTTGGTTGAACAGATAGGATACTCAGATGAGTGAGAAGGTATCATGAAGGCTTTTTACTAGAGAAGGTAGAGATACCCTTCAGACCTATGAGCCTTGTTGGAAGGGCTTTGATATCTTGGGAAATGTGATCAGAGGTGTGAGTGCTGAAACACAATGTGCAGACCTAAAAACTAAGAAGATACAGTTTCACAGCCACACACTGTTATGTCAAAGTTATACACTATGTCAGGAAGGGGACAATTTCCCTTGCGCCCTTCCTTCTCTGGTTCTCTTTTTCTGGTAGAATAACTGAAATAAGATAAGACTAACAAGAGAAATAAAATTTAATTTCATAATGTTTGGGAACCCTTCATATATGAGAGGTTTAAAGACAGAAAGCAAAATGAGCTATATGTGTCATGCTGAACTAAGGATTAGGGGACTGGGGTTTCCAAAGAGAGGAAGGTCATTCATAGGATAAGAATGGCTGCTGCTGCTGCTAAGTCGCTTCGGTCATGTCCGATTCTGTGTGACCACATAGACGGGAGCCCACCAGGCTCCATCGTCCCTGGGATTCTCCAGGCAAGAACACTGGAGTGGGTTGCCATTTCCTTCTCCAATGCATGAAAGTGAAAAGTGAAAGTGAAGTCGCTCAGTAGTGTCCGACTCTTAGCGACCCCATGGACTGCAGCCTACCAGGCTCCTCCGTCCATGGGATTTTCCAGGCAAGAGTACTGGAGTGGGGTGCCATTGCAGATATTTGGTAATTAGATGTTTGTCCTGCCATGTAGATGGGGCCACTTAAATTTTATCTCTGGTAATAGTTTTTTTTTTTTTTTTTTCCCCCTCGGGGAAAGTCCCCAGTTTAAATTCTTCTAGGTGATTATTAGAAGGGCAATAAAGTGATGGCATGTAGATTGTAAAATAGTTTTTATTTAAAGATAAAGTACATATTAGCAGATATATTTCATTTGCTTTATTTTTATACTCTTCAAGAACTTACTGCACTTAAACTTCTTGAATGGTGACTCAGATGGTAAAGAATCTGCCTGCAATGCAAGAGACTCGAGTTTGATCCCTAGGTTGGGATGATGCCCTGGAGAAGGAAATGGTTGCCCACTCCAGTATTCTTGCTTGGAAAATTTCATGGACAGAGAAGTCTAGCAGGTACTGTCCATGGGGTCACATAGAAGTAGATATGACTGAGCAACTAACACTTCTTTTTCACTTTCATATATTAGCAGACATATGTCATTTGCTTTTATTTTTATACTCTTCAATAATTTACTGTACTTCGACCTATTTAATACCAAGTTATATTCTCTGTCAATATACAGTGTACTGTACTTGAAATAAGGGAAAAATTAAACTGTTTCTAAGTCTTTTTCACTTACGATGATGTCTATCTTTAAGATACATTTGTAGATATCAGTTCTAGATAATTGAAGGAAATATTTTGCCTAGAACTTATATACACTTAGACTTTAAGATCTTTGTGCAGTGAATATAGAATAATCAGCCATTTAAGCAGCCTCTTAAGCGTTTATTCTGAATTTTATTTCTGTAAGAAATTCGGAGTAAATTGTGTATGGCTTATAAAATCATGCTTAAACTACTTTGACATTTATTTTTGTTCTGCTTTTCTCTCAATGTTATCTATAATTTTAATTAAATACCTCTACAAATAAAATGTCTAGATTTAAAAAAAATAAGCTCTGCTAAATCATTTCAAAGTATGAAATACACACTAGAGTTATATAATTTTCTTTGCATGCTGTGACTTTCAGCACTAACTTTAGTACCAAAGAGAATATGCATATATCACTTCACCTAGATTTCTACTGCTGCTGCTGTTTAGTCACTAAGCCATCTCCAACTCTCTGTGACCCCGTGGACCGTAGGTCTGCCAGGCTCCTCTGTCCATGGAATTTCCTAGGCAAGAATACTGGAGTAGTATGCAAGTTCCTTCTTCAGGGAATCTTCCTGACCCAAGGATGAAGCCTGCGTCTCCTGTTTGGTTGGTGTCTCCTGCTTGATAAATATATTCTTTACTACTGAGCTACCTGGGAAGCCCAAAGATTTTGTAGTATGGCTCTTTCTCATTTTCAGTTATTAATATACCTGTTGTATTAATAATTTACTGGTCAAATCAAAGTAAACCTGATGAATTTAAAGTGGGCATGATCTTTCTATTCTATTCTACAAACAAAAAATTCCATTAGTATTTAATATTCCACTGTCCAGACTGAAGTAGGGACCCCTCTATACACACACACACACACACACACACACACACACACACAGAGGAGTTAAAGCCAGAAGAGGATAATATCATGGTGTGCTGCTTTTTATTTATGAAAATATGCTTTTCATTTTTTTCTGCACTTGAGGGACTTCAGTAGCATACTGCAGAAGTATTTCTTCTTTGTTTGTCTATGGAGAATAGTTTCTACAGGCATATTAATACAATAGAAGAATACACATAGGGAGTTTATATATTAAAAAATATATATTGTCCTTATATTGTGTTATTTTGAGTTTAGCCACACTGCTGAGGTCGGCAAAAGCTGTCAGCACTGGGAAATGTCTAATAAGTCTCCAGCCCAGCTGTATTTTGAGAATAGCACAGTTAAGTGGCAAACACATCAGTAGTAGGAATAAGTGTCCATATGAAGTGAACCAGTACAAAAATAAATATAATTTTATTGGCACTTGCTGTCAACCAATATTTAAGTCTATCTTGGAGATCAAGTTGTTATTTGTATTCTCTATTAATCTTAGTAATATAAAAGTCAGTTCTTAAATTGAAAACTGGAGAAGCTAGAATGCTTATGATGGGTGGAGTATAGAGATGGTTTCTCCCCTAGTGGGTGAAGGCTGCAAAGGGGCAAAGGAGATGATGAGGTAAAAGGTATTAAACCAGAAAAAATACACAAAAATAAACCTGGTTAAAATATCTTTCCATTGTGAATAATGTCTATCTGAATTTCCTTACTTGAGCACTTAGGTACAGTCTTAGTTACACAGTATTCTGATTAAAGAGTACTGGAGAGTTTCTTTAAATCAGAGTTCAGTGAGCTAAAGATCTGAGGTCTCTGGTGTGATGATTTGTAGTGGGGATCACTTGTAGTCATCCCCACTACAAACGGGGATTTCTAGAAAGTGAACTCAGGTGATCCTCCAGGCCTAAGTATCCCCTTGCTTGTTGCTCTGGCAGAAAAAGATTTGACCCTGGTTATCTTTGAATTCTGACAGAATGTGGTATACTGGAGAATGGAATGGCAAACCACTTCAGTATTCTTGCCTTGAGAACCCCATGCACAGTATGAAAAGG
This sequence comes from Bubalus bubalis, assembly GCF_019923935.1. Classification (NCBI taxonomy): domain Eukaryota; kingdom Metazoa; phylum Chordata; class Mammalia; order Artiodactyla; family Bovidae; genus Bubalus; species Bubalus bubalis. Next base: position 82,868,412 of record NC_059164.1, read on the forward strand.
CAAAATGATAGGATACTGAAAGAGGAACTCCCCAGGTCGGTAGGTACCCAATATGCTACTGGAGATCAGTGGAGAAATAACTCCAGAAAGAATGAAGGGATGGAGCCAAAGCAAAAACAATACCCAGTTGTGGAAGTGACTAGTGATAGAAGCAAGGTCCGATGCTGTAAAGAGCAATATTGCATAGGAACCTGGAATGTTAGATCCATGAATCAAGGCAAATTGGAAGTGGTCAAACAGGAGATGGCAAGAGTTAACATCGACATTCTAAAAATCAGCAAACTAAGATGGACTGGAATGGGTGAATTACACTCAGATGACCATTATATCTACTACTGTGGGCAAGAATCCCTAGAAGATTCCTTGTAGCCATCATGTAGCCATCCCATGTAGCCATTATGGTCAACAAAAGAGTCCGAAATGCAGTACTTGGATGCAATCTCAAAAATGACAGAATGATCTCTGTTCATTTCCAAGGCAAACCATTCAATATCATGGTAATTCAAGCATATTCCCATTCAGTAATGCTAAAGAAGCTGAAGTTGAACAGTTCTATGAAGCCCTACAAGATCTTTTAGAACTAACACCCCAAAAAGATATCCTTTTCATTATAGGGGACTGAAGTGCAAAAGTAGGAAGTCAAAAAACACCTGGGGTGACAGGGAAATTTGGCCTTGGAATACAGAATTAAGCAGGGCAAAGGCTAATAGAGTTTTGCCAAGAGAATGCACTGATCATAGCAAACACCCTCTTCCAACAACACAAGAGAAAATTCTACACATGGACATCACCAAAATCAGATTGGTTAAATTCTTTGCAGCCAAAGATGGAGAAACTCTATACAGTCAGCAAAAACAAGACTGGGAGCGGACTGTGGCTCAGATCATGAATTCCTTATTTCCAAATTGAGACTTAAATTGAAGAAACTAGGGAAAACCACTAGACCATTCAGATATGACCTAAATCAAATCCCTTATGATTATACAGTGGAAGTGAGAAATAGATCTAAGGGTCTAGATCTGATAGATAGAGTGCCTGATGAACTATGGAATGAGGTTCATGACATTGTACAGGAGACAGGGATCAAGACCACCCCCATGGGAAAGAAATGCAAAAAAGCAAAATGGCCGTCAGGGGAGGCCTTAAAAATAGTTGTGAAAAGAAGAGAAGTGAAAAACAAAGGAGAAAAGGAAAGATATAAGCATCTGAATGCAGAGTTCCAAAGAAAAGCAAGGAAAGATAAGAAAGCCTTCCTCAGCGATCAATGCAAAGAAATAGAGGAAAACAACAGAATGGGAAAGACTTGAGATCTCTTCAAGAAAATTAGAGATACCAAGGGAACATATCATGCAAAGATGGGCTCAAAAAAGGACAGAAATGGTATGGACCTAACAGAAGCAGAAGATATTAAGAAGAGGTGGCAAGAATACACAGAAGAACTGTACAAAAAAGAGCTCCATGAACAGATAATCACAATGGTGCGATCTCTCACCTAGAGCCAGACATCCTGTAATGTGAAGTCAAGTGGGCCTTAGAAAGCATCACTACGAACAAAGCTAGTGGAGGTGATGGAATTCCAGTTGAGCTATTCCAAATCCTAAAAGATGATGCTGTGAAAGTGCCGCACTCAATATGCCAGCAAATTTGGAAAATTCAGCAGTGGCCACAGGACTGGAAAAGGTCAGTTTTCATTTCAAGCCCAAAGAAAGGCAATGCCAAAGAATGCTCAAACTACCACACAATTGCACTCAACTCACACACTAGTAAAGCAATGCTCAAAATTCTCCAAGCCAAGCTTCAGCAATACATGAAGTGTGAATTTCCAGATGTTCAAGCTGGTTTTAGAAAAGGCAGAGGAACCAGAGATCAAATTGCCAGCATCTGCTGGATCATCGAAAAAGGAAGAGAGTTCCAGAAAAACATCTATTTCTGCTTTATTGACTATGCCAAAGCCTTTGACTGTGTGGATCACAATAAACTGTGGAAAATTCTGAAAGAGATGGGAATACCAGACCACCTGACTTGCCTCTTGAGAAATCTGTATGCAGGTCAGGAAGCAACAGTTAGAACTGGACATGGAACAACAGACTGGTTCCAAATAGGAAGAGGATTACGTCAAGGCTGTACATTGTCACCCTGCTTATTTAACTTATATGCAGAATATATCGTGAGAAACGGTGGGCTTGAAGAAGCACAAGCTGGAATCAAGATTTCCAGGAGAAATATAAACAACCTCAAATATGCCGATGACACCACCCTTGTGGCAGAAAGTGAAGAGGAACTAAAAAGCCTCTTGATGAAAGTGAAAGAGGAGAGTGAAAAAGTTGGCTTAAAGCTCATCATTCAGAAAACGAAGATCATGGCATCTGGTCCCATCACTCATGGGAAATAGATGTGGAAACATTGTCAGACTTTATTTTTTGTGGCTCCAAAATCACTGCAGATGGTGATTGCAGCTATGAAATTAAAAGATGCTTTCTCCTTGGAAGGAGACTTATGACCAAATAGATAGCATATTCAAAAGCAGAGACATTACTTGGCCAACAAAGGTCCATCTAGACAAGGCTATGGTTTTTCCATTGGTCATGTATGGATGTGAGAGTTGGATTTTTAAGAAAGCTGAGCACCGAAGAATTGATGCTTTTGAACTGTGGTGTTGGACAAGACTCTCGAGAGTCCCTGGGACTGCTAGAAGATCCAACCAGTCCATCCTAAAGGAGATCAGTACTGGTGTTCATTGGAAGGTTGATGCTAAAGCTGAAACTCCAATACTTTGGCCACCTGATGAGAAGAGCTTACTAATTGGAAAAGACCCTGATGCTGGGAGGGAATGGGGGCAGGAGAAGAGGACGAAAGAGAATGGGATGGCTGGATGGCATCACCGAGTCTATGGACATGAATTTGAGTGAACTCCAGGAGATGGTGATGGACATGGAGGCCTGGTGTGCTGCGATTCATGGGGTTGCAAAGAATTGGACATGGCTGAGTGGCTGAACTGAACTGAACTAATATTTGTACATACAATAGAGTGACTGATACTGGTCTTGTCCTGACTCAGCTACCCTAGTATAAAATAGTGAATTGAAAGTGCTGTAATTCTTAGGAGCATGGAAGATCTTTGCCAAGCCTGTACTACAGTGGTGATTGAGATCCTGGAGCCTGGAAAAGGAGGTTGCTCTGCAGTAGCTGTTCTTTTCTAAAAGATTGTCATAACCTGCCTGGTAAATTTTCATTTCAGGCCAACCAGAGTTATATCACTAACCACCGAAATAACTTGGATTTCAAGCAGACTCCCTTCTTAAAATTTTTGAGCATAACACACAAAGCCTGTTCTTTCTTTCTTTTATTGTAGTGAAATATGCTGTTATTGTTTCATTCCTAAGTCATGTCTGACTCTTGCAACCTCTTGCACTGTAGTCAGACAGGCTCCTCTGTCCATGAATTTTCCAGGAAAAAATACTGAGGTGGGTTGCCATTTCCTTCTCCAGGAGATCTTCACATCCCAGGGACTGAACATGTGTCTTTTGCATTGGCAGGCGGATTCTTTGTGGCCGAGCCACCGAGGAAGCCCTTTGGTGAAATATACATAATATAAATTTTACCATCTTAGCATGTTTAGGTGGGTAGTTCTGTGGCATTAAGTATATTCACATTATTGTGCAAATGTCATCACCATCCTTCTCTAGAACTTTTTCATTTTCTCCAACTGAAACTCTGTAAGAATAACCTCTAATTCTTCATTCTCCCTTTTCCTCAACCCCTGAAAACCTCCATTCTATGTTCTATTTCTATGAATTGACTACTCTAGGTATTTTATAAGTGACTGGGTTATTTTACTTGCATACTGTCTTCAGGCTTTATCCATATTATAGAATATGTCAGGATTTGCCTCCTCTTTAAGACTGAAAAATATTCCATGAATGTATGTGCCATATTTTGTTTATCAGGTCATCCGTTGATGAAAACTTTGGTTATATCTATCTTTAAACTATTGTGTGTAATGCTGTTATGAACATGGGTATAAAAATATCTGTTTGAATCTCTGCTTTCAATTATTTAGTGTTTATACCCTGAAGTCACTCTCCTTAATTTTTGAAGAGAATAATTTCCAGCTTTATTAGTTGCAGCCACAGTGGTAGTGGTAATGGTATAAATTCCACTTTAATCAAATTTGAGTATAATGCATTTTAATGGTGGTGACAGTAAAGGAGATAGAACTGGACTTTAAGATTTGAAATGCTCTCCTGTATCCCTGTCACCATTATTTGGGTTACCGAAATATCCCAGAAATATATCAGAAACTGAAATATATCAGAACTGAAATAAGTTCTGATTTGTTAACACAGGCACACACATATTTAGGGCTTTTTTTAAAAAGTTAAATTTCCAGTAGCTATAGGAGTTGGTAGTTGAAACAATGAAAATTATATATGTGAGTGACTATATCTGCATTTGCCAATTGGTAGAGCTCAGAGACTGAAGATATATCACCCACCATGTATAAAAGTATAATCTATTAAGATATTCACTTGACTTGTGTACATTATTATGGATCCCCTAAGAAGAAGACAACAAAATGGAACTACACATACAAGAACTGTTGAGAGAAATGTCTTTGAGAGAAAATGAGAATGGTAATGGTCAAGCCTGGAATGCGTGTCCAATCAGACTAGGATGCATGTCTAACAGTATGAATGAGAAGGAAAGTGAAGTTGGGTGGAAACTGCCATGAATTTTAAAGAACATTCAAGGGGTACCTCAAGCCAAAGTTAGCGATCATGGTAGTCTCAAATCTCTTAGGTTTGGGTTGGCATTAGTATTCCTGCTGTGCTTACTGCCTTTGGGGAACAGCCCAGGGCAGGCATGATCTTGACACAAATGTGGCAATGGATTTCAGAATGCAGTAGCTGGGGCTCCTTTTACAAATACTTTTTTTTTTTTTTCTTAGTTGGAGATATGCAAAGCACATTCTCATGGCTTGCCACTATGCTCAAACTATAATTTCCCATCTCCTCAGTATAAGTAGAGAGCCAGGCTTATCTCACAGACCTAGGCAAAGTGAAAAGCATTCTTTTGCCACTGTAGCAACAGAAGTGCTGTGCCCTCCCTCCATAACCTAGCACTGATGATATCATTTCTCTATATCCTGGCCATACCATGCTCTTGTATTCAGAAAGGGATCGTGATCACCTGAAGTGCCTTTTGAATTGTTGGTAATGTCTAGTGAATTTAAATACTTTCTGATATCTCTCTTCTCTGCCTCATTCAGCACATGTCTTTGTTAAAATGAGCAGGCATCCTGCCATGCTCTCCTGTTAGACTCCAAGGAACCTCTAGACTGATGACTCAGAAAGATGACCTCTTTGAACAGATGTGGCCTCAGATGATCCTTGCTCTTTTGGAACCCAGTTCTATAGTAGTGATACTGCAGGTGGACCCTAGGTTAAATGTTTGTTCCAGACACACAGAAGAAGGAAACTCCATAGTATGATGAAATATCTCTATTCTCTACTTTCTTTAGTGAGAAAAGTGGAATCTTGATTTGAGCTTGAGCACTAGTTCACAAGCTTCCCTGATTATCTTTCTTTTTATGATGTTAGCTCAGTAATGCTTTGTCTTCATCATACAAGGAAGTTGTACTGACTTTTTCAAAAATAAATAACCCCTCTTAAATTCCTTGAGAAACTCAGAAGCCTATATGAGGCTGGAGAGGATAATAAGTCATTATCATCACAGTTTCACTGTAAATCATCTTACCATCTTTGTCTGTATTTAATGGATTCCATGGACTTCAGAATTTGACCTTTGTACTTATTCCAGAAAAGGTGACATATAATTAACAGTAAAATTTCTTTTTAGATATATCTTAATATGTATAGCATATCTTTAGAATTTTATATTATTGTTTTATATATTGTAGTCTCCCTTGTATGAAAAGTCATTTAGCTTTGGAAAAGTGCATTAGTAGTTCTCTGTATTACAACAATTTATTTCTTCTCTGCACTTATAAATCTTGGGGGATGATCTTTTAAAGGGACAACTCTTTAGAGAAAAATGCATATAAATGTAGCTCATATATTTTCTATGTGAATATGTTAATCTATAAATATACTGATCTATTATATATTAGAACAAAAATTCAAATAAATCAGTGCAGCTTAGATTTAGGAATAATAGTCGAGAAACAGCATCCCAGATTTTTTGTATCATCAAATTGATACAATTGTAAGAAAACTAAAAATGTCAGAATTTTGTATTAGTTTGTCTTAGATATTGGTATTCAGATTTCCCCAAAAGATAAAAATTAAAATGATATACTGACATAAGATTTTCTCCTGATTTAAGACAGTGAATTTTCTAATTACCAAAATTAATTTGCTAATAAGTAGATGTCATATTAAATTTTTTTTCCCACAATATAAAGAAATAATCAGTTCTTTAAAAATTCTTAAAAGGCATTCCATAAAAAAATGTTATTTCGCAATAGCCCTTTCCAAAGACATTTTTAAACCCTCCTAATAGCTGTGTTAAGTACATCTATTATGCTACTTTTTGGTATAAAAGTAGCATCTAACATAAAGAAGTAAAAATTAAATCTCTACTTTGCACCCCGAATCTTTAGTGTTTCTCTACACTTTGCTTCTTTCTGGTGTCTTGATCCTTCAGATTCTGGCTGTTTTAATTACTCTTTAAAATCTTAATCTTATTTTCATTACACATTTATGTTCACTTTGATATTTTATCTAGTGTTTATATTTATTCTTGGGCAGCTATTCTGATAAAAGGCATTTCATCATGTCATATATATATATACACACACATATAAAATATGTATAACTTTATATATATATATAAATATGTATATATACACACACATATATATGTATATAAGAAATAAATATATATAAATGTATATATGAAAGTCCTAGAGTCATTGTTTTAATATGAATCATCTTAAATATTGTCAGAGAATCCCTTATTCTCAGAATATTTCTGTGTATCCATCTTATGCATAGATATGCTTTATCCTTCTTATAAGATTGTATACTCCTGTTTTTTAGTCTTACATAAATAAGAAGATGTTTTATAGGATCCAGTTTGGTAGTGATGTACTGTTTGACCTAGATACTAAATGTCACTAGGAAAGGACATTAAGAATCTTTATCATTTTTTGAAGCCACTAACAAGCAAGTGTGGTTTAAAATAATGAGAAATTAGGTTTAACTCTTCAGCAATTATAATCAGATCAGTTCATGATATTTTTTGAATTTTGACAATATATAGAAAATATACAATTCAGATAAATATTGAGTTTTTAAATGATTTAGGAAGTTAAGTTGGTAGTTTCTTAAGGTAATCATAAATAATTGAAGAGTTTAGGAAATGAAGACTAATTTTAGAACATGAACAAGGTATCCTTTGATTGACATTTTCATCAGATTTTGTCTTTGCTGCCTTGTTCCCATGTCAACCATATAATAAGCATTTAATTCAAGTTTAGCATTTCTAGCTTACTATGACTTTTCAAAGAATTCTTCATAGATGTAGCAATCAGAGATATAATGCCATTTTTAAAAATAGTTCATGGAAATTTGAATGTAAAATCAAGTGTTTGTAAACATTCACTTAGCCATACTGTACCCAGAATCTTTAAGCCTTCATTTTAATCCTTGGTTACATCTTTCAGAAAGTTATTGAGGGGAAATAGCAGTACATTTACTGATTGATTTTTACTATATAATGAATGACTCCTAGCCTGCCTTACTTCATGATGCAGTTGCCCTCTAGGGCAAAGGACGCCACTGTCAAGGAGAGTGTACAGTTGTGGTGGGACAGAGTTGACTTGGACCTGGCACTACATCTGAAAGGGGCAAAGGCAGCCATTACTGGCTCTCACAGAGGCAGCAGATGAGGAGTGGTTTGAAACTTTGACTGACATGCCAGGAACATCCCAGTGAATGATCATCTCACATTGAGTACCTTTTCCAGCCACTCTTGCTTGAGCACTTCTCCTTTATGGGGTGAAGGTGCTGATTCTAGGAGGGGGAAGATAACATATTGAGAAGAACGGAACCAGGTCAGACTTGACCCTCAAGGCTTTTGCTCCAGCCTGGGGACCTCTCCCTTCCTCTAATAAGGCAGTATTGGTCACTGAGTGCAGAAGAACTTTTGACTCACACCTGGCTCTGGCTTTATCCCCTCTGTCTCCAGCTCTGGCTCCCACCAAGGTAATGACTCCCATCACACCCTAGGGAAGGACTTGACTCATGCTCATTTCAGATCAGGGTCTCCCACCAAAACCCTTGGGCATACAGAGACTGTAAAGGGACACACAAAATACAAGGAGACTCTTTTGACTCTTTCAAAATCAATATCGATAGGTGTTTCATTTAATTTCGTAGAGAAAGAGAAAGTTAAGCACAATGATATGCCAAACAAAAGAACAAGGAAAAAAAAAAAACATAAAAAAAAGCCAAGAAAACACAAATAATTTACCATATAAGAATTCAAAGCATTAGTAATAAGAATATTAACTGAACAAGGGAAAAAAGTAGGTGAACATATTAATAACAAATTAGAAATTATAAAGAAGAACCAGACCTAAGGAAACCAAAATGTAAAATACACTAGAAGAAATTAACATCAGATGAGATGATATAAAAGAAGGCCTAAATTATCTGAAGGGTAGACTAATGGAAAGCATCTAATCAGAACAATAGCAACAAGAACAAATTTTTAAAATGATAATAATTTAACGGTCTTCTAAGACAACATGAAACATGCAAACAATTGCATTTATGGGTCCTAGAAGGAGAGGAAAAAGAGAAAAGAGTCAAACATGTATATGATGAATTATGGCTGAAAACTTCTCAAAACTGAAGAAGGAATTAGATATCCAGCTGCAGGAATCACAGAGAGTCCAGAGCAAGGTGAAACCATAGAGAACCACACTAAGACATATCATAATTAACATGGCACAATTAAAGATGGAAAATTCTAAAGGCAGCATGAGAAAAATTAAGATTCACATACAAAGTAATGTAAGGCTAAAAACTGACTCTTGCAGAAACTTTTCAAGTCAGAAGGGAATGGCATGATATATTTATGATGCTAAAAAGGAAAAGCCTACAACCTCAGCTATTCTATCCAGCAAGATTATCTTTCAGAATTGGAGAAAGAAAGAACGTCTCAGACAAGCAAAATCAAGCTGGAGTTCATCAATATTAAATCAATCCTGAAAGAAATATTGAAAGATTTCCTGTAAGTGGAAAAGAAAGGCTACAACAAAAAATAAGAATTTATAGGAAAGGAAAAAAAAAATCCCACTAGTAAAGGAAAATATACAGTAAAGACTGTGAATCAACCACTCAAATAGGCTAGTATGAAGATCAAATGAAAATGTAACATCTATCTTAATTGGAAAAAAAAAAGTTAGGAGATGAAGATATAAAATAAGACAAAGACATAGACAGGTACAGGAAGTAAAAATATGTAGATTTTTTAAAATATGTTTGAACTCAAATGACTCCCAATTTTACCTAAGTAGATACAGTTATCAGTCAACTATATGAACAGCCTGGTAATAGCAAATCAGAAATCTGCAATAGATAAGCAAAACTATAGAGAAAAGAATACAAGCATACTACTAAAGGAAACCATCAAACCACAAGGGAGGAAACTAAAAGAAGGAAAAAAAAAATAGAAAAGAATTGAAACAACAACAACAATAGCAGAAAACAAGTAATTGTGGTAAGTATATAGCCATTAGGAATCACTTTAAATGTCAATGGACTAAATGCTTCATTCATTCAAAAGACATAGGGTGGCTGACTGAATAAAAAACTGACAAACAAAACCCATCTATATGCTGTGAACAAGAGATTCACTTCAGAGCTGAAGGTACAGATTCAAAGTGAGGTGATGAAAATATCTAATGCAAATGGAAATGACAAGAAAGCTGAGGTAGCAATATTCATCAGACAAAATAGACTTTAAAACAAGGTCTATAACACAAGCCCAAAAAGACCATTACATAATGATAAAGGAATCAATACAAGAAGAAGATACAATGTTTATTAACATATATGAACCTAATATAGGAGCACCTACATATATAAAGCAAATTTTATCAGACAGAAAGAGAGACATTGACTGTAATACAGTCATAGTAGGGGACTTTAGCATTCCAGCACATCAATGGGCAGATCATCCAAACAGAAAATGTAGATAGCTATTTACAGGCCATTCTATTCAAAACCAGAAGAATATACATTCTTTTCAAATGTAGCTGGAACTTTCTCCAGGATAGATCACATGTCAGGCCATGAAAAAAGTCTCAGCAAATTTAAGAGGATACAAATTATATCAAGCATTCTTTTGAACCACAACAGTATGAAACTGGAAATCAATCATGGGAAGACAAATGGGGAAAACACAAGTATGTGGAAACTGAACCACATACAACTGAAAAAAAGAATGGGTCAATGAAGAAATCAAAGAGGAAATCACTGAATATCTTTAGACAAATGAATATAAAAACACAACTTTTCAAATTCAATGGGAGGCTGAAAAGACAGTATAAAATAGTTTATAGCAATAGAAAAGCATACTTCAAGAAACAAGAGAAATCTTAACCTAATAAATCATCTAAAAGAATTAGAAAAAGAAAAAAGCCTGAAGTCAGCAGAAGGTAGGAAATAATAAAGATCAGAGAGGAAATAAATAAAATAGAGCCCCCCACATCACCCTCACCAGGAGGGGAAAAAAGTAGAAAAAATAATGAAATCAAAAACTATTTTTTTTTCTTTTTTTTTAATTTTATTTTTAAACTTTACATAATTGTATTAGTTTTGCAAAATATCAAAAAGATAAGCAAAATTGATGTCACTGCCACAGAGATACAGAAATTCATAAGATAATACTCAGTTCAGTTGCTTAGTCGTGTTTGACTCTTTGCAGCCCCATGAATCGCAGCACACCAGGCCTCCCTGTCCATCACCAACTCCTGGTGTTTACTCAAACTCATGTCCATCTAGTTGGTGATGCCATCCAGCCATCTCATCCTCTGTTGTCCCCTTTTCCTCCTGCCCCCAATCCCTGCCAGCATCAGGGTCTTTTCCAATGAGTCAGTTCTTCACATCAGGTGGCCAAAGTATTGGAGCTTCAGCGTCAGCATCAGTCCCTTCCAGATTTCCCTTAGGATAAATTGTTTTGATCTCCTTGCTCTCCCAGGGACTCTTAAGAATCTTCTCCAAAACCACAGAACAAAAGCATCAATTCTTTGATGCTCAGCATTCTTTATGGTCCAACTCTCACATCCAAACATGACTACTGGAAAAACCATCAGTGAATGTCGCTCAGTCGTGTCTGACTCTTCGTGACCCCATGGACTATATAGTCCTTGGAATTCTCCAGGCCAGACTACCTGAGTGGGTAGCCTTTCCCTTCTCCAGGTTATCTTCCGAACCCAGGGATCAAACCCAAGTATTCTGCATTGCAGGCGGATTATTTAACAGCTGAGCTACAAGGGAAGCCCAAGAATACTGGTGTGGGTAGCCTATCCCTTCTCCAGGAGATCTTCCTGACCCAAGAATCAAACTCGTGTCTCCTGCATTTCAGGCAGATTCTTTACCAACTGAGCTATTGGAAAAAATCGTAGCTTTGACTATAAGGGCTTTATCAGTAAAGTAATGTCTCTGGTATTTAATATGCTGTCTACGTTGGTCATAGCTTTTCTTCCAAGGAGCAAGCAACTTTTAATTTCATGGCTATAGTCACTGTCTGCATTGATTTTGGAGCCTAAGAAAAAAAAAGTCTATCACTGATTCCATTGTTTCCCCATCTATTTGCTATGAAGTAATGGGACCAGATGCCATGATCTTAGTTTTAGAATATTGAGTTTTAAGCCAACTTTTTTACTCTCCTCTTTCACTTTCATCAAGAGGCTCTTTAGTTCCTCTTCACTTTCTGCCATAAGGGTGGTGTCATCTGGCTATCTGAGGTTATTGATATTTCTACCAGCAATCTTGGCAGCTTGTGCTTCATTCAGCCTGGCCTTTCATATGATGTACTCTGCATATAAATTAAATACTCAGGGTGACAGTATTCAGGCTTGACATACTCCTTTCCCAATTTGGAACCAATCTGTTGTTTGTTCCATGCTTCGTTCTAACTGTCCCATCTTGACCTGCATACAGATTTCTCAGGAGGCAGGTAAGATGGTCTGGTATGCCCATCTCTTTCAGAATTTTCCAGAGTTTGTTGTGATCCACACAGTCAAAGCCTTTAGTGTAGTCAATGAAGCAGAAGTAGATGTTTTCCTGGAATCCTCTTGCTTTTTCTATCATCCAACAGAAGTTGGCAATTTGATTTCTGGTTCCTCTGCCTTTTCTAAATCCAGCTTTTACATCTGGAAGTTCTTGGTTCATGTACTGTTGAAGCCTAGCTTGGAGTATTTTGAGCATTAGTTTGCTAGCATGTGAGATGAGTGCAATAGTGTGGTAGTTTCAACATTCTTTGCCATTGCCTTTCTTTAGGATTGGATTGAAAGCTGATCTTTTCGAGTCCTGTAACCACTGCTGAGTTTTCCAAATTTGTTGCCATATTGAGTGCAGCACTTTCAGAGTATCATCTTTTAAGATTTGAAATAGCTCAGCTGGAATTCCATCACCTCCACTAGCTTTGTCTGTAACGATGTTTCCTAAAGCCCACTTAACTTTGCACACCAGGCTGTCTGGCTTTAGGTGAATTTTAGTGGTTATCTGGGTCATGAAGATCTTTTCCATATAGTTCTTCTGTGTATTCTTGTCACCTCTTCTTAGTATTTTCTACTTCTATTAGGTCCATACCATTCCTGTCCTTTATTGTGCCCATCTTTGCATGAAATGTTCCCTTGGTATCTCTAATTTTCTTGAAGATATCTCTAATCTTTCCAATTCTGTTGTTTTCCTCTATTTCTTCCTTTGATCACTGAGGAAGGCTTTCTTATCTCTCCTATCTCTTCTTGCTTTTCTTTGGAACTCTGCATTCAGATGGACATATTTTTCCTTTTCACATTTGCCTTTCAGTTCTCTTCTTTTCTCAGTAAGGCCTCCTCAGACAACCATTTTTGCCTTTTTGCATTTCTTTTCTTGAGAATGGTTTTGATCACAGCCTCCTGTAGAAAGTTACAAACCTCCAACCATAGTTCTTCAGACTCTCTCTCTGGAGACATAGGGCAAGCTTCAATTTCACTCATGCCTGACATCGATGGCACAGGTTCTAATTTCTTGCTGGATTCAATTCTATCTACTGTCTTGAAGAAACTATCCAGTGATGTCTGGGTAGTAATGATTTTTTTTTTTTTTCCCATCATATATGATCTGGTGGCACTGGGTTACCTTCTGAATGGCTGCTAGAACCTTTCTGTACTGTTCTACATTTTGGTCCTGTGCCTCAAAAACTAACAGTGCTTCCTCAAAGAAAGAAAATCTCCTTGCCATTTCTTGTGTCGTGAATGTCTTTGGTTTTTCAGTTACTTCTTACTCTTGTCTCTTTTTGTCATTTCTCTGGGTCTCCAATTCCATTAGGCCTTCATTAGCAGCTCCTCATGTTGCACAGCAACAGTACAGTACAGTAAAATACACAAAAAACCCAACAATTTACTTGTATGTTTACACTAGACATGTGAACTAACTTATGCAATTGGACATGCAAACCCATGTTCACATCTTTGAAAGTTCCCAACTTGAAGGTATGTATTTAAGGGACTTACTGTACATTTTAAAATCACTGTATCTAATTTGGTTTGAATAACAAATGGTTTTAAGTACAAAGATTTCATTTTCTTAAAAGAATTGAACTAACAGTTTTAGAGATCAGTCTTCGGCGATCATTTGATGATTGTGGGGAGGAGATCCTTGATTGATTTGTTTAACAAACACATTTTTATAGAAAGTATGTACATTCTGTTAGCAAATTTGTAATTCAGTATAACTCAAGTTGATTTACTAAATGTCAAAAATTTTGATATATTACTCAAAGTTCAAATATTGCAAGAGCAATTAAGTATTGCATGTTCTCTTATTTTATTTCCTAACATTGAAAAAAATTATATAACAAGAGGAGAATTTAATTATTGTTAAGTGTAATTAAGAGTAATAAAGTATTATTTTTTGTCCAAAATTTGCCCAGCTGAATTCCAAAAGAAAGCAATTTATAAATTATATTTGTAGGTTTACTCTAAGGAATGATATTCATACACCTATATTATATATGTGTGTATTATATATATATATAGTATATATAATATACAATAATATATAATTCATATATGTATTATACATATATATATATATATATATATATATATATATCCTGGAGGGCATGGCAATCCATTCCAGTATTCTTGCCTGGAGAATTCTATGAATAGAGGAGCATGGGCTGTAGTCCATAGGGTCACAAAGAGTTGGACACAACCAAAGTAACTACCATGCTCATGCATATATATATATATATATATATATATATATTGGAGAAGGCAATGGCAACCCACTCCAGTACTTTTGCCTGGAAAATCCCATGGACGGAGGAGCCTGGTAGGCTGCAGTCCATGGGGTCGCTAGAGTCAGACATGACTGAGCAACTTCACTTTCACTTTTCACTTTCATGCATTGGAGAAAGAAATGGCAACCCACTCTAGTGTTCTTGCCTGGAGAATCCCAGGGATGGGGAAGCCTGGTGGGCTGCTGTCTATGTGGTCACACAGAGTCAGACATGACTGAAGCGACTCAGATACCTGTTTATGAAGAAAATAGACCTTATTCAAGGAATCTATTACAATGGGGCTTTGTATTAGGGGAGAGAGGTTGGGCTCATTTCCAAAAACAACACTAAAAGTGGTAATTTATGGCAGGTACTGAAAGAGTCTACTAATATACTATTGTTAGGTGTTAGTCAAGTTCTATATGCCTATATATCTCATTTGATATTTGATAAACAATTATTCATAAATAAATGATACCTCCTCCAATTTTTTGAACTGCAGTGTTGGAGAAGACTCTTGAGAGTCCCCTGGACTACAAAGAGATCCAATCAGTCCATCCTAAAGGAGATCAGTCCTGGGTGTTCATTGGAAGGACTGTTGCTGAAACTGAACTCCAATACTTTAGCCAACTGATGTGAAGAACTGACTCATTGGAAAAGATCCTGATGCTGGGAGGGATTGAGGAAGGAGGAGAAGGGATGAGATGGTTGGATGGCATCACCAATGCAATGGACATGAGTTTGAGCAAGCTCCGGGAGTTGGTGATGGACAGGGATGCCTGCTGTGTTGCAGGCCAGGGGGTCTCAAAGAGTTGGACATGACTAAGTGACTGAACTGAATTGAATTGAACTCCAATGTTGTGTCTTAATTATTCCTCTCATAAAAGAACTGAAACTGTTAAAATTATGAGATATCTGGTAAATGGTTATTAGATTATGAGTCAAAATGTAAAAACAAAAATTACAAATAACAAAAAATAAAGCCAAAAAAACCCAAAAATACTCTCATATTTTAGGAAGACTAGGAATCCATCTTGAGAAAGATCTCAGATGCTAAAAGAGGAACAGTTACATCTATTCCTTATTAGTTCTCCATCTTTCAGGGATCACCATTCATTGCCTAATATTTATAATCATTACTTGATATTGGGTTGGCCAAAAAATTTGTTCAGTGTTTTCTATAAGGTGGCTCTAGTAGCATTTAGTTGTCTTCAACTTAACTTAAAACAATTTTGTTAGATTGTATTGTGATAGCTGTCATAGCAGTGAGCATTTTTAAAAATCATCAAATCTCTTAACAAAGGGTGCTGGGAAAACTGGTCAACCACTTGTAAAAGAATGAAACTAGAACACTTTCTAACACCATACACACACACAAAAAACCTCAAAATGGATTAAAGATCTAAACGTAAGACAGAAACTATAAAACTCCTAGAGGAGAACATAGGCAAAACACTCTCCGACATACATCACAGCAGGATCCTCTATGACCCACCTCCAAGAATATTGGAAATAAAAGCAAAAATAAACAAATGGGACCTAATTAAACTTAAAAGCTTATGCACTACAAAGGAAACTATAAGCAAGGTGAAAAGACAGCCTTCAGAATGGTAGACAATAATAGCAAATGAAGCAACTGACAAACAACTAATCTTAAAAATATACAAGCAACTCCTGTAGCTCAATTCCAGAAAAATAAATGACCCAATCAAAAAATGGGCCAAAGAACTAAATAGACATTTCTCCAAAGAAGACATACAGATGGCTAACAAACACATGAAAAGATGCTCAACATCACTCATTATCAGAGAAATGCAAATCAAAACCACAATGAGGTATCATTTCACGCCAGTCAGAATGGCTGCGATCCAAAAGTCTACAAGCAATAAATGCTGGAGAGGGTGTGGAGAAAAGGGAACCTTCTTACACTGTTGGTGGGAATGCAAACTAGTACAGCCACTATGGAGAACAGTGTGGAGATTCCTTAAAAAACTGGAAATAGAACTGCCATATGACCCAGCTGATCTGATGACCCAGCAATCCCACTGCTGGGCATACACACTGAGGAAACCAGAATTGAAAGAGACACGTGTACCCCAATGTTCATTGCAGCACTGTTTATAATTAGCCAGGACATAGAAGCAACCTAGATGTCCATCAGCAGATGAATGGCTAAGAAAGCTGTGGTACATATACACAATGGAGTATTACTCAGCCATTAAAAAGAATACATTTGAATCAGTTCTAATGAGGTGAATGAAACTGGAGCCTATTATACAGAGTGAAGTAAGCCAGAAAGAAAAACACCAATACAGTATACTAACGCATATATATGGAATTTAGAAAGATGGTAATGACAACCCTGTATGCGAGACAGCAAAAGAGACACAGATGTATAGAACAGTCTTTTGGACTCTGTGGGAGAGGGAGAGGGTGAGGTGATTTGGGAGAATGGCATTGAAACATGTATAATATCATATATGAAATGAATCACCAGTCCATGTTCGATGCATGATACTGGATGCTTGGGGCTGGTGCACTTGGATGACCCAGAAGGATGGTATGGGGAGGGAAGGGGTGGGGTTCAGGATGGGGAACACATGTATACCTGTGGCGGATTCATGTTGATGTATGGCAAAACCAGTACTATATTGTAAAGTAATTAACCTCCAATTAAAATAAATAAATTTATATTTTTAAAAAATTAAATGTTAAAAAAATCATCAAAATTGGTAAATTTTTGTGTACTCATTTTAATATTGAAAATAGAAGAAAAAACAGCATTTTCAGCATATTATGGTTATTATTTCTCGAATGGTAAAAATACAACTGAAGCACACACACACACACACACACACAAAACTTGTGTAATGTATGGAAAAGCAGCTATGACTTATGGAACCATTTGTGTTCCATGGTTTGTGAAGTTTTGTGCTGAGATTTCTCACGGGACAATGCTCAGCAGTCCAGTAGACCGGCTGAAGTTGATAACTATCAAATCAAGATATTAATTGAAAATGTCAACATTATACCATGCAGGGGATAACTGACATACTAAAAATATCCAAATCAAGCTTTGAAATTCATTTGCACTGTCTTGTTTATGTTAATCACTTTGATATTTGGGTTCCACATAAGTTAAGCAAAAAGAAGAAAAATCCTGTTTCTATTTCTGTATGCCATTCTCTGCTGAAACATAATGAAAAACATTCTGTTTTTAAAACAGTTTTGTAACTGGTAATGAAAAGTAGTCACTGTACAATCATGTGAAAAGGAAGAGATCATGAGGCTAGCAAAATGGACCACTGCCAACCACACCAAAGGCCACTTTTCATCCAAACAAGGTGATATTATATATATGATGGAATTGTAAGGAAGTTCTCTATTTTGAGATCTTTCCAGAAAACCAAACGATTAATTCCAATAACTACTACTCCCAATTAGACCAACTGAAAGAAGCACTGGACAAAAAGTGTCAAAATCAGGAATTAGTCAACAGAAAATGCATAATCTGCTATTCAGTTCAGTACAGTTGCTCAGTCGTGTCTGACTCTTTGTGACCCCATGGACAGGAGGATGCCAGGCCTCCCTGTCCATCACCAACACCCGAAGTTTACCCAAGCTTATATCCATTGAGTTGGTGATGCCATCCAACCATCTCATCCTCTGTCATCCCCTTCTCCTCCTACCCTCAAACTTTCCCAGCACAGGGTCTTTTCAAATGGGTTAGCTCTTTACATCAGGTGGCCAAAATATTGGAGTTTGAGCTTCAACATCAGTCCTTCCAATGAACACTCAGGACTGATCTCCTTTAGGATGTACTGGTTGCATCTCCTTGCAGTCCAGGGGATTCTCAAGAGTCTTCTCCAACACCACACTTCAAAAGCATCAATTCTTTGGCACTCAGCTTTCTTTATACTCCAACTCTCACAACCATACATGACTATTGGAAAAACCATAACCTTGACTAGATGGACATTTGATGGCAATGTAATGTCCCTGCTTTTTAATATGCTGTCCAGGTTGATCATACTTTCCTTCCAAGGAGTAAACATCTTTTAATTTCATGGGTGCAGTCACCATCTGCAGTGATTTTGGAGCCCCAAAAATAAAGTCAGCCACTGTTTCCACTGTTTCCCCATCTATTTCCCATGAAGTGATGGGACTGGATGCAATGATCTTAGGTTTTCTGAATGTTGAGCTTTAAACCAACTTTTTCACTCTCCTCTTTCACTTTCATCAAGAGGCTCTTTAATTCTTCTTCGCTTTCTGCCATAAGGGTGGTGTCATCTGCATATCTGAGGTTATTGATATTTCTTTGGGCAATCTTGATGCCAGCTTGTGCTTCATCCAGCCCAGCATCTCTCATGATGTACTCTGCCTATAAGTTAAATAAGCAGGGTGACAATATACAGCCTTGACGTACTCCTTTCCGATTTGGAACCAGTCTGTTGTTCCATGTCCAGTTCTAATTGTTGCTTCCTGACCTGCTTACAGTTTTCTCAAGAGGCAGGTCAGGTGGTCTGGTATTCCCATCTCTTTCAGAATTTTCCACAGTTTATTGTGATTCACACAGTCAAAGGCTTTGCATTGTCAATAAACCAGAAATAGATGTTTTTTCTGGAACTCTCTTGCTTTTCTGATGATCTAGCGAACGTTGGCAATTTGATGCGGTTTGTTTGCCTTTTCTAAAGCCACCTTGAGCATATGGAATTTAATGATTCGAGTACTGCTGAAGCCTGGCTTGGAGAATTTTGAACATTACTTACTCTTGATGAAAGTAAAAGTGGAGAGTGAAAAAGTTGGCTTAAAGCTCTACACTCAGAAAACAAAGATCATGGCATCTGGTCCCACCATTTCATGGGAAATAGATGGGGAAACAGTGGAAACAGTGTCAGACTTAATTTTTCTGGGCTCCAAAATCACTACAGATGGTGACTGCAGCCATGAAATTAAAAGACGCTTACTCCTTGGAAGGAAAGTTAATGACCAACCTAGATAGCATATTCAAAAGCAGAGACATTACTTTGCCAACAAAGGTCCGTCTTGTTTTTCCTGTGGTCACGTATGGATGTGAGAGTTGGACTGTGAAGAAGGCTGAGCACCGAAGAATTAATGCTTTTGAACTGTGGTGTTGGAGAAGACTCTTGAGAGTCCCTTGGACTGCAAGGAGATCCAACCGGTCCATTCTGAAGGAGATCAGCCCTGGGATTTCTTTGGAAGGAATGATGCTGAAGCTGAAACTCCAGTACTTTGGCCACCTCATGCAAAGAGTTGACTCATTGGAAAAGACTCTGATGCTCAGAGGGATTGGGAGCAGGAGGAGAAGGGGACAACAGAGGATGAGATGGCTGGATTGCATCACTGACTCGATGGACGTGAGTCTGAGTGAACTCCGGGAGTTGGTGATGGACAGGGAGGCCTGGCGTGCTGTGATTCATGGGGTCGCAAAGAGTCAGACACGACTGAGCGACTGATCTGATCTGATTACTAGCATGTGAGATGAGTGCAATTATGCAGCAGTTTGAGCATTCCTTGACATTTCCGTTCTTAGGGACTGGAATGAAAACTGACCTTTTCCAGTCCTGTGGCCACTGCTCTTTTCCAAATTTGCTGGCATATTGAGTGCAGCACTTTCACAGTATCATCTTTCAGGATTTAAAATAGCTCAACTGGAATTCCATCACCTCCACTAGCTTTGTTCGTTGTCATACTTTCTAAGGCCCATTTGTCTTCACATTCCAGGATGTCTGGCTCTAGCTGCGTGATCACACCATCATGTTCATCTGGGTCGTGAAGAATTTTAAGTATAGTTCTTCTGTGTATTCTTGCACCTCTTCTTAATATCTTCTGCTTCTGTTAGGTCCATACCTTTTCTGTCCTTTATCAAGCTCATCTTTTCATGAAATGTTCCCTTGTTATATCTAATTTTCTTGAAGAGATCTCTAGTTTTTCCCATTGTATTGTTTTCCTCTATTTCTTTGCTCTGATCACTGAGGTAGGCTTTCTTATCTCTCCTTACTATCTTTGGAATTCTGCATTCAAATGGGTATATCTTTCCTTTTCTCCTTTGCTTTTCACTTCTCTTTTCACAGTTATTTGTAAGGCCTCCTCAGACAGCCATTTTGCTTTTTTGCATTTCTTTTTCTTGAGGATGGTCTTGATCCCTGTCTCCTGTACAATGTCAGGAGCCTCAGTCCACAGTTCTTCAGGCACTTTGTCTATCAGATCTAGTCCTTTAGTCTATTTCTCACTTTCACTGTATAATCCTGAGGGATTTGATTTAGGTCATATCTGAGTGGTCTAGTCTTCCATTAGGTTAATGCAAAGCCACATGTTTCTTTGTTGACCAGGCAAAAAGTGTTACAACTTGTCTGGGAAGTTCTAATTCATCTGCCATAATCACCAGACACTGCATCTTCAGATTTCCATTTTTTTGGTCTTTACATAATTCTCTTAATGGAAAAAAAAATTGCCTTCCCTGAAAGGCTATAAAAAGCACCTGAAGTGTTCTTTGCTCAAATAGATAAACACATTTTGAGAAGATGGAATTATACTTGAAAAATGGCAGAAAGTAGTTGAACAAAATGGTAACTATATTGTTCAATACAATTGGTGAAAATGAAAAATGCATCTTATATTTTTACTTAGGTATAAATGTAAATTTGGCCTCACTACTCCACCATGGCAATAATTGGAAGTCATTGATGTCTATTTTTTAGGTAATTTTCTGTGGTCTTCTATTAGGTCTAGTAAATTTTTAGTTGATTCTCTAAATTATTCATAAAATACTGTTATTAAAAACCATGTGGTTTTACTTATCAGGTTTGAGTGAATTCATTTTTTAAACAAAGAAAGTATTACTCTGAGTTGAACTCCTAAGCTTAATGTTGAAAGATAGATGTAACCTTTCTCTATTTTATTGGAGTTACCAGCAGCACAGTAATTCTTTTGATTTTTTTCAGTTCATCTTCAGTTTCTTTTTAAAAATTAACTTTATTGGAATATAATTGATTTTCCATATTGTGTTAGTTTCTGCTGTACAAGTGGATCAGTTATATGTGTATATATATATATGTATATTTATATTATAAAAATGCATAAACATGTGTTTATGTGTGTGTGTATGTATATATATATATAATTTTTGATTCTATTCCCATATAGGTGAGAGTATTGAGTAGAGTTCCCTGTATTATACAGTATGTTCTTATTAGCTATTATTTTGTATATAGTAGTGTGCAGAGCACAGTGATGCTTAATGTATTTTGGTGATTGACCTCTTTTTACTTTTTTTCCCAGTGTTACAACTTATTTTCTCCATGTGAATGTGAATTCACACTTTAGGTAATATGTAGATTACTTTAAATCATGTCAAAAATGAATTCAAACACATCAATAGAAGAGACCACTATATTTCTACCTCTTGAATATCACAAATTGGAACACTCTAATATTGCAATTTAATATTAATATCAAAATATTATTTTGTTTTACAGATAGCTGGGATTTATTCGTAAGGTATAAGAACAAGACACCAGGATACTTATTAACCATATTAAACTTAGTTTTAAATTAAAGCCATGTGAAATCTAACCTTTAAAATGGGAAAAGTAACATTAGTAACTTCATAGATTGTGTCTTAATAGTCAAATGAAATAATATACATGAAATTACTGTGTAAATTTTGAAAGGTTGTCATGTTACTATCATCTTATACTGTGTATCTCTGTTGTTTGAGACATTCTTTCCCTGTGTTCATTGGTCAGTGTTTATTGCTTTCTTATTCCCACTGTGGACTTTTATAACAGAAAGTTAGCCTAAAGCTTTTTTTTCAGTCCTAGAATTCTGTTAACATATGTCCACGTAGTTAAAAATTATAATAAAAAAATAGACATAAGGTGGAGCAGTGAGAGAAAGAAAAAGAGAGAAAGAAAAAGAGAGAAAGAGGGTGGGGGAAAGAAAGACTGATTTCTTTAGATATTCAGAGTTTTTTGATTCCATATGAATTTTAGTATTATTTCTTGTGTTTCCATGGGAAATGTCACAGGATTTTGTTACAGAGTGCATTAAATCTGTAGGTTGCTTTTGGTGTTATGGATATTTTAACATTATTAATTATTGTTGGATTAGTGGATGTCATTCTACTGTGTTATTTAATTTCTTTCATCCATGTTTTATAGTTTTCAGTATATATATTTTTTACCTTCTTGGTTAAATTTATTCCTAAGTATTTTATTATTTTAGATGCTACTGTAAATGGGATTGTTTTCATTTTTTTTTTTTAGCTAGTTCATTATCAGCATATACATACACAATTAACTTTTGATGTTGAGTTTATATTTTACAACCTTACTGAATTCATTTGTTCTAAACCGATTTGGGTAGGATTTTAGAGTTTTTATCTATAATATCATGATATCTGTAATCATTTGGATATTTTCAAAGCAGATTTTCTTTGGCATGTGACAAGGAATATGGGTAATCTCTAGAAACTGAGAGTGATACCTGGCTGATAGCCAGGAAAGAAATAGTCTACACTTGCAAAGAACAGAATTCTGCCAACAACTTGAATAAGATTGAAAGTGAATTTTCCTTTTCTTGGGATAAACACCTATACTGGCTGAAATCTTGCTTTCAGCTTGTGAGATCCTAAGCAAAGAATCTAGCTGAGTCCACAAATACTTCTGACTAATGAATTTTGAGATAATAAATGTGTATTATTTTAAACTGCTAATTTTGTGGTAATTTGGTATGAAGCAATAAAAAACAAATACACCATTTTTCAGAAGATAGGAAAAATAGAGTCTGTTAAAAATTTAAAAAAAAAAGAAAAAGTTTCTAGTTAGATTATCAGATGGTTTTATAGAAAGTTTTCTCACTGTCCTAAAAGAGTCAAGAGCAGTTTTGGCAGTATTCCAATAAGAGCCCATGATTTCTTCCTGGTGGTACCTAAAAAAGTGTAGCAAAGCAACTCTTTTTTAATGTATTCCTCATATGGTCAAACCTGACTACTTTACTGTGAGCTATGGGCAAAATCTCTCTATGTTCATCCACTGTAACTGACCAAACTGTGATCTGTAAACTTCACAAGCTAGAGCAGTAGGGGCCATTGAGGAATCCTACCTCTACAAAGAGTGGAGAGATGATAGGTAATACTGAGTGTTGTTTGTGATTTTACTGAGGGAGTACAGGATATCAGGGAATACAGTTCAGTCGCTCAGTCGTGTTTGACTCTTTGCAACCCCATGCACGCCAGGCTTCCCTGTCCATCACTAATTTCCGGAGCCTGCTCAAACTCGTTTCCATTGAGTAAGTGATGCCATCCAACCATTTTATCCTCTGTCATACCCTTCTCCTCCTGCCTTCAATGTTTCCCAACATCAGGGTCTTTTCCAGTGAATCAGTTCTTCATATCAGATGGCCAAAGTATTGGAGTTTCAGCTTCAACATCAGTCCTTGCAATGAATATTCAGGACTGATTTCATTTAGGATTGACTGGCTTGATCTCCTTCCTGTGCTACAGATTCTCAAGAGTCTTTTACAACATCTTAATTCAAGGGGATCAATTTTTGAGTGCTCAGCTTTCTTTATGGTCCAACTCTCACATCCATACATGACTACTGGAAAAACCATAGCTTTGACTAGACACACTCTTGTCGGCAATGCCATGTCTCTGTTTTTTAATGCTGTCTAAGTTTGTCATAATTTTTCTTCTAAGGAGCAAGAGACTTTTAATTTCTTGGCTGCAGTCACAATCTGCAGTGATTTTCAGATCAGATAAGATCAAATCAGTCACTCAGTCGTGTCTGACTCTTTGCGATCCCATGAATCACAGCACGCCAGGCCTCCCTGTCCATCACCAACTCCCAGAGTTCACTCAGACTCATGTCCATCGAGTCAGTGATGCCATCCAGCCATCTCATCCTCTCTCGTCCCCTTCTCCTCTTGTCCCCAATCCCTCCCAGCATCAGAGTCTTTTCCAATGAGTCAACTCTTCGCATGAGGTGGCCAAAGTACTGGAGTTTCAGCTTTAGCATCATTCCTTCCAAAGAAATCCCAGGGCTGATCTTCTTCAGAATGGACTGGTTGGATCTCCTTGCAGATCAAGGGACTCTCAAGAGTCTTCTCCAACACCACAGTTCAAAAGCATCAGTTCTTCGGTGCTCAGCCTTCTTCACAGTCCAACTCTCACATCCATACATGACCATCGGCAAAACAATAGCCTTGACTAGATGAAATTTGTTGGCAAGTTAATGTCTCTGCTTTTGAATATGCTATCTAGGTTGGTCATAACTTTCCTTCCCAGGAGTAAGTGTCTTTTAATTTCATGGCTGCAGTCACCATCTGCAGTGATTTTTGGAGCCCAGAAAAATAAAGTCTGACACTGTTTCCACTGTTTCACCATCTATTTCCCATGAAGTGATGGGACCGGATGCCATGACCTTCATTTTCTGAATGTTGAGCTTTAAGCCAACTTTTTCACTCTCCACTTTCACTTTCATCAAGAGGCTTTTGAGTTCCTCTTCACTTTCTGCCATAAGGGTGGTGTCATCTGCATATCTGAGGTTATTGATATTTCTCCCGGCAATCTTGATTCCAGCTTGTGTTTCTTTCAGTCCAGCGTTTCTCATGCTGTCATCTGCATAGAAGTTAAATAAACAGGGTGACAATATACAGCCTTGACATACTCCTTTTCCTATTTGGAACCAGTCTGTTTTTCTATGTCCAGTTCTAACTGTTGCTTCCTGACCTGCATATAGGTTTCTCAGGAGGCAGATCAGGTGGTCTGGTATTCCCATCTCTTTCAGAATTTTCCACAGTTTATTGTGATCCACACAGTCAAAGGCTTTGGCATTGTCAATAAAGCAGAAATAGATGTTTTTCTGAAACTCTCTTGCTTTTTCCATGACCCAGCAGATGTTGGCAATTTGATCTCTGGTTCCTCTGCCTTTTTTAAAACCAGCTTGAACATCTGGAAGTTTACGGTTCACAAGCTGAAACCTGGCTTGGAGAATTTTGAGCATTACTTTACTAGCGTGTGAGATGAGTGCAATTGTGCGGTAGTTTGAGCATTCTTTGGCATTGCCTTTCTTTGGGATTGGAATGAAAACTGACCTTTTCCAATCCTGTGGCCACTGCTGAGTTTTCCAAATTTGCTGGCATACTGAGTGCAGCACTTTCACAGCATCATCTTTCAGGATTTGGAATAGCTCAACTAGAATTCTATCACCTCCACTAGCTTTGTTCGTAGTGATGCTTTCTAAGGCCCACTTGACTTCACATTCCAGGATATCTGGCTCTAGGTGAGTGATCACACTATTGTGATTATCTGGGTCTTGAAGATCTTTTTTGTACAGTTCTTCTGTGTATTCTTGCCATCTCTTCTTAATATCTTCTGCTTCTGTTAGGTCCATACCATTTCTGTCCTTTATCGAGCCCATCTTTGCATGAAATGTTCCTTTGGTATCTCTGATTTTCTTGAAGAGATCTCTAGTCTTTCCCATTCTGTTGTTTTCCTCTATTTCTTTGCATTGATTGCTGAAGAAGGCTTTTTTCTCTTCTTGCTATTCTTTGGAACTCTGCATTCAGATGTTTATATCTTTCCTTTTCTCCTTTGCTTTTCGCTTCTCTTCTTTTCACAGCTATTTGTAAGGCCTCCCCGGACAGCCATTTTGCTTTTTTGCATTTCTTTTCCACGGGGATGGTCTTGATCCCTGTCTCCTGTACAATGTCACAAACCTCATTCCATAGTTCATCAGGCACTCTATCTATCAGATCTAGACCCTTAAATCTATTTCTCACTTCCACTGTATAATCATAAGGGATTTGATTTAGGTCATACCTGAATGGTCTAGTGGTTTTCCCTACTTTCTTCAATTTCAGTCTCAATTTGGCAATAAGGAGTTCATGGTCTGAGCCACAGTCAGCTCCTGGTCTTGTTTTTGCTGACTGTATAGAGCTTTTCCATCTTTGGCTGCAATGAATATAATCAATCTGATTTCGGTGTTGACCATTTGGTGATTTTGGAGCCGCCCAAAATAAAGTCTGTCACTGTTTCCATAGTTTCCCCATCTATTTGCCATGAAGTGATTAGACTAAATTCCATGATCTTAGTTTTTTGAATGTTGAGTTTTAAGCCAGCTTTTTCACTCTTCTCTTTCACTTTTATCACGAGGTTCTTTAGTTCTTCTCTTTCTGCCATAAGGGTGGTGTCATCTGCATATCAGAGGTTATTGATATTTCTCCCGGCAATCTTGATTCCAGCTTGTGCTTCATCCAGCCTGGCATTTCTCATGGTGTACTCTGCATATAAGTTAAATAAGCAGGGTGACAATATACAGCCTTGACATACTCCTTCCCCAATTTGGACTAAGTCTGTTCTTCTATTTCTGGTTCTAACTGTTGCTTCTTGACCTGCATACAGATTTCTCAGGAGGCAGGTAAGGTGGTCTGCTATTCCTATCTCTTTAATTATTTTCCACAGTTTGTTGAGATCCCTCACCTTGAACCAGACATCCTGGAATGTGAAGTCAAGTGGACATTAGGAAACATCACTATGAACAAAGTTAATGGACGTAATGGAATTCCAGTATAGGAGATAGTGAAACCATTTTGAATAGTTGCTGAAATTTCCATCTCTTTTGAATTTGAAGAATCAAAATGTAAGCCAACTTGCACAGATTTTCCCATGACTTAATGTATCTAGAAACAGTCTTGTCCTTTTGTTGTATCCTTGAAATAGGAAACTAGCTTGACTCCATTTTATAGCTGTGTGACATTTTTTTATACAAAATTGTAACATTTTTAATTATGTACATTTTTATGATAAGGCAGTATTATTTTTATCTCAATTAACTCATGAATTATATTAGACTTTTCCCTGAAAAAAGAAAGAGAATATTAGAAAAATGTAATCATGCTATTTTGAAGCCTTCATACATTTTGTTATGCAATGAAATAATAATGTAGAACATTATACTGTGATCAAAACTGTATTGTAATTAATACAGAAACTGGAAATATGGCTAACTGTGAGTAAACTAGATTATAGTAGAGATAAAGTTGTGAAAAATGAGAAAGGAGTTAGAGATTTAATGCATAATTTTAACAGGGGAAAAAAGAGGTCCATATATTTATAAGAAATTGAATGCATTTAAAATATGAAAACATTTGTGCATGAGTCATGGCAGTTAGAGAGCTTGAGATGTTGGCAGCCAGGTCACAGAAGTAGCCAACAAGAATGCCATTATGCACAAGATATGTGGGCATAAGGGGCACATGTTTTCCTACATGTCTTACTGTTGATCATATTGCTGCTGCTGCTGCTTCTGCTGCTAAGTCGCTTCAGTCGTGTCCGACTCTGTGCGACCCCACAGACGGCAGCCCACCAAGGCTCTCCCGTCCCTGGGATTCTCCAGGCAAGAACACTGGAGTGGGTTGCCATTGCCTTCTCCATTGTGTGAAAGTGAAAAGTGAAAGTGAAATCGCTCAGTCGCGTCTGACTCGTAGCGACCCCATGGACTGTAGCCTACCAGGCTCCTCCATCCATGGGATTTTCTAGGCAAGAGTACTGGAGTGGCTTGTCATTGCATTCTCCGGTTGATCATATTAATGGGGATTAAAGCAGAGGATTGAGATTTGAATTTAAATAAACAATATATAGCTTGGAGCTAATACTGAGAAATAAAGTTAAAGGCAATGATAATCTAAGCCAAAGGAAAGAGCTTAAGAGGCATTTATAAGGAGGTTGGAAAGAACGTGCAGCTAAATGGTTAGAAAACAAAACAAGTGAGTGATTGGTATTTGACTTCTAAGTTTTCTTGAAAGCATGAACATGGATAGAGAAACAGGTAGTCTAGGCTAGTGCTATATATGCTTTCAGAGGAAAATTTATCTCAAATATTATCTCAAATTCAAAACATTTTGTGAAATTAAATTATACTCAGTCCAGCCTTTTCATATTCTGAGAGCCATAATTTTAAACCAGATATCCTAAAAATGGCAAAATTCTCCACTTAAGTATTCCTATTATAATTAGTAATATGTAATAAATAATGTATAGGACAAATACATTAAAAGAAAACAAAAGTAATGGGAGGGTAGTAGACAATCTATAACAGACCCCCATAATGTGCCTTTCATAAATAGCTTTCTTTAGTTCCATGCCTTCACATTTTGATTAGATGCCTTAACAAATAACTGTGCCCTGATAAATGCTTGCAGATAATGAGTTCAGCGTGTGCTGCAGTCCATGAGGTTGCAAAGAGTTGGATATGACTGAGTGACTGAACAACTACAACAATGAGTTCAGTGGAAAGAAAGAAGTCTGAGAGTAACGCTGAACTTGCCTGATCCTGAAAGAAAGGAATAGCCTGGTACTTGCAGCACTGGCTTTTGCAAGATGCCAGCACTTACTGCTGCTCCTGCTGCTGGGCAGCTTCCCAGAGGGATGAGATGGAAACTGGCAGGGTCTGAGGCTATATAGTACTCTAGGCTCTGGGAAGTTGTTTTCTCAAGTGTTATCTCATCTGAGTTCATCAACATAGCACCGGTTTTAGTGTTCCCATTTTACTAGGAAGGAAATGGACCATCTTGTCCTTTGACTTAAACAAGGCCTTCTTGCCAGGGTGACACACAGCTAGAATTTGGATCGATGTTGCACAACTCCAAATCTTAGTACATTTCATGACCATAGTTTACTAACTCTTGCTCAGAGAGGAACTACTGAGGATGTAGTTGAGGTTCCCATTAGGGTAGCATAATGAGGATCAGACCAGGAGACCTGGCTTCTTGAGAGTTAATGCCATGGCAGTGTGAGACAGCCTTGAGTAAGAAGGATGCAGCCTCCAAAATACCTTAGCACTTTCCAGTGCTAAAGAACTCACCTGCCAGTGCAGACATAATGAGATGTGGATGTGATCCCTGGGTTGGGAAGATCTCCTGGGGAAGGGCATGCCAACCCACTCTGGTATTCTTGCCTGGAGAATCCCATGGACAGA
Source organism: Bubalus bubalis (assembly GCF_019923935.1). Taxonomy (NCBI): domain Eukaryota; kingdom Metazoa; phylum Chordata; class Mammalia; order Artiodactyla; family Bovidae; genus Bubalus; species Bubalus bubalis. The sequence continues at coordinate 82,897,937 of NC_059164.1, forward strand.
GGGGCCTCGTGGGCTACGGTCCATAGGGTCACAAAGAATCAGACAGGACTCAAGCAACTTAGCAGTCACACATGCTTACTGGATAAAGTAGGTCCAAGGCCTGTCTTTATACAATAGTAAACTAAGAATAATGTACTATATATTTAAAAGTTAAAAAAAAAAGAAACTTCAAGAATATGTGACAAAGAATATATGTAGACAACAAATCCTAAAATATTTATTCTCTGTATCATTATAGAAAATGTTTACAGACTCCTGGTCTATTTAACTCTTCTGTGTCTTTAGTTGAGCAAAGAAGAAAACGATTTTCTACAGGAAGTCTGGCCAATTTGAGATGGTCAATTCTAGATGAGAGCTGAAGTCATTTTTGCTACTCTAAATAGAGTTGGCTATCAGTTTGCTTGTGTGCATTCCTTTATTGATTTTCTAATATGCTTTATTTCAAAAGGCTTGATGATGATAAATATATATTATAACACAAAGATAACATCAAAAATAGTAAAATAAAGAAAAAAGAAAAACAGTAAGGTGAGATTTAGAAGCCAAGGACAATAGTGTGATATAGGAGTAATTATACTCCACAGTGCTCCAAATTTACTGATGTAATTTGGCTATTTCTAGATCCTATGAAATTAAATGATCATAATAAATGTTTCAGGAAATATTAATTGCTCCCAATAACTTATATTTTCTAGACAGGTATTTTATAGAGGATTTGTTATTAAAATAATGATATGTACATTTTTCTGAGTTGCACTTTAATAACATTCTGTTTTATGTAATCAAAAGAAAGATATCTTCATTGATATTATCTTGAAATGCTTATTTTTGTTTCTCCCTTTCAAAATTTCTAGTTGCACGTTACCAAGATTTGCCATAAATAAACTATATTTTCTTATGTGAACTAACAGACTAGAATTGAGATTGCCAGATATATCAGGTCTCTGAAACCTGAAATTACCTGGGAATTGCAGGAAAAAAAATCTAATGTCTTAAACATCATGCAATTGTCAAAAATAAAAGTCATTATCTAGAGGGAACTTTTTTTATAGTTAATACAGTGACTTTATTGCTTGAGTACAGTAGATAAATTTATGCAACTAGAGCAGAGGCTGTTTATTACTCATATTTCCAATTGGGAAGGAAGACTCGTTTGGTCTTACAATATTGAACCAATGGTGAATATGGCTCTCAGTCAGAATCAGATGGAATTTAGCATCTTTATCCTTTTGGTTCCTCTAAAGATGCTTTCCAACAGCAACAGCTTTCTTAATTAAATGCTAAAGATCCTCAGGAAAATCAGGAGCAAGTCCTTTGGACTTAAGAATTCTCAAGATTTAATTGCCTGTCACAAAATATACTTCTGTAACACCATGTGAGTCTCTCAGGATCACACCTATTTGTGAGGGAGTCAGGCCCTTCTTGGGTTTACCAGGTGGCACTAGTGGTAAAGAACCTACCTTCCAGTGTAGGAGACATAGAGTTGTGGGTTTGATCTCCGGGTCAGGAAGATCCCCTGGCGGAGGGCAGTGCAACCATTCCAGTATTCTTCCCTGGAGAATCCCATGGACAGAGGACCTTAGCAGGCTACAGTTCATAGGGTCACACAGAGTTGGACATGACTGAAGTGACTCAGCAAGTAGCACACAGGCCCTTCTTGGCCAGTTTGTAGATCTATCCTTCACATTGTCAGAGGTCAGCTTTAGCCAGGTGGAGATGCTGTGGATGTTGGGCAGAGCCCATTGGGACAGGCCCTTCCTGGGAGTGTGCACAGGACCCATGATCGTGGCAGTGTGGTAGCAAAAGGAGAGGACAGAAAGCTTTTAAATGAGTCCTATTCCTTTTTGAAACATTTGAACAGATATCAAATTCCATTCATCAGTTTTATTATCAAATCCTTCCATTGCAACAGAAAGTTGTTCCAAATTAGTTCTCATGATAAAGATTATAATAGTGAATAAAATAAAATGCTAAAAGTATTATGCGAGTAAAAGTAATTTAAATGGTATCCAGACCCATCTTAAGTTTCAGTAAATCATATCCAACAACTCATTTCCCTTGAATATGAGAACTGTGATTTTATCCTTCCCTATGGAGTGTTTTGCCAGTTTTCAATAGGAAAAAAAAATATGTAGTAGAATTTAAGAAAAAGGTATAACCCAAGTGAGGAAGCTATAGACAACAAATAACTGAATCGAGTTACATATAAGAATGAGATACTTAATATGAGTTACAATGAATTAAAGGAAAGTAGACCACATTATTGGAGAAGGGAATGGCAACCCACTCCAGTATTCTTGCCTGGAGAATCCCGTGGACAGAGGAGCCTTGGTGGGCTGCTGTCCATGGGGTCGCACAGAGTCAGACACGACTGAAGCGACTTAGCACTCATACATGCGTTGGAGAAGGAAATGGAAACCCACTCCAGTATTTTTGCCTGGAGAATCTCAGGGACAGAGAATCCTGGTGGGCTGCCATCTGTGGGGTTGCACAGAGTCAGACATGACTGAAGCGACTTAGCCCCAGCAGCAGACCACATTATAAAATAAAATATAATATGTTAATAAGCAAAAGGAAGAGTATCATTGTTCATGGTGAATCACTACCAAAGTTATGTTACGATACATTGTGGGTAGCTGTCAAAGTCAGGTAGCAACACCTTGTAGAGTTTTCTTTGTGCTGCTTGATAAGTAAATGATATATTTCTAAGAAAAGTATATAGTAAAAGAAGTAATAGGACACGAAGATTTCCCTCATGTCTTAGTAAAAAATAATACATTTTCTGGAGAAGAAAAAATAATTATTGTCAAATTTGAATAAAAACTGAAGCTCAGATGGATTCGTGGTAACTTCGATTTCCAGTCTAAGAGCTAGGAAGTCCTTGATAATGATGTAACAAGGTCTGTATTTAAAGAATATCTCAGAACTAATCCCCTTTTAGATTTCTTCAGCCTTTCAGCCTCATGGTCGCTTTTGTTGTTGTTCAGTTGCTAAGTGGTGCCCAACTCTTCATGACTCCATGGACTGCAGCATGCCAGGCCTCCCTGTCCTTCACTACCTCTCAGTGTTTGCTCAAATTCATGTCTATTGAGTCAGTGATACCATCCAACCATCTCATCTTCTGTCACCTCTGGTCACCTTTACCAGTATCAAAAGTTGTGAGATTTGGGAAACTTCAGTATGACTCCTAAATTTAAATCCTAGCAGGTATTCAACTCGATGTGTGTCCTTTTGTTGTTTAGTCGCTAAGTTATGTCCAACTTATTTGCGACCCCATGGACTCTAGCCAGCCAAGCTTCTCTGTCTATGGAATTTCTGATATACAGGCAAGAATATAGGTAAGATTACTGGTGTGGGTTGCCATTTCCTTCTCCAGAGGATCTTGCCGACCCACAGACTGAACCCATGTCTCTTACATTAGCAGGCAGACTCTACCACTGAGCAACCAGGGAAGCATGTGTCCTTTAGGAAGGCTGAATACTTTCAGTTGTTTTATTTCCTGTTCCTTTAGAAAGGTGGCAGTTTACCCTGAAAACAGTTTATAGAAATAATGAAAAATAACTGCTCAATATTATCCATATATATTTTATATAAATATGCCTTGTACCCAAAAAAGCCCCCCAAGCTAGTCAGGAGGAGAAGGGGATGACAGAGGATGAGACGATTGGATGGCATCACCAATGGACTTGAGTTTGAGCAAGCTCTGGGAGTTGGTGATGCACAGGGAAGCCTGGTGTGCTGCAGTCCATGGGGTCTCAAAGAATCGGATATGATTGAGCGACTGAACTGAATGAACCTAGTCTTCTGTTATTTAAGTGCACAGAGTATATGTGTTATTCTGACATTAACTGGTCTTATATTTATTATTTGTATTATTATTTGCATTTATTTTTAATGCATTATTCTTACACTAAATAGTTACCTCTCAAGAGGTATGGCTTTAAGATTTCTCTGAAAACTGATAGAACTGAACCCAGGGATCACCTCCATCCATATAATTTCATGAAAAATATGTTTGCTATCAGTTTCTAAAAATTTTTTTCTTGCTGTGTTACAGAAATTTTAAAATACAACTAAATATCTATATAATTTCTATGGTAGTATTCTGTGTAAATAGTCACTGTTCTGTTGTAATATAGATTTTATTCATTCAAGTGAACAAATGAATGTTACCTTAAACATTTTCCACAAGTTCTCTTTAGAGGTACAAATGCAAGAAATCCTATACCTTTGAAGAAAGTTAAAGTAGACATTGTGCTCAATAACATTATATTTCTGTATCTGAAATTCATAGCTAATTTATTGTCAATAACTGAATCTGATTATGCTTTCTTAAATCCACCAAGAGTAACTTATGGCATCAGTAAGGAAATGATGGGGTGTGTGTGGGGGGCAAGTGCTAATAGGTTTTATTTTTTCCAGTCAAATTTCAGATTTCTGTGACCTACAGTCATCACTCTTTAAGTCTTTTTGTTTGCTACAAATTTTCAATCTTTATTTTTGATACAGAATTGGAAAACAAAGAATATAAAATATGTTGCTTTGGAATAATCTCTGGACTGTTTTTAAAATAAAATTTGTGCTGGGTTATTTTTTAGTGAGGCTTCTTCCCTGATGGCTCAATTGGTAAGGAATCCACCTGCAATGCAGGAGACTCCGGTTTGATCCCTGAGTCAGGAAGATCCCCCTGGAGAAGGGATAGGCTACCCACTCCAGTATTCTTGGGCTTCCCTTGTGGCTCAGCTGGTAAAGAATCCTCCTGCAAGGTGGGAAACCTGATTCGATCCCTGGGTTAGGAAGATCCCCTGGAGAAGAGAAAGGCTACCACTCCAGTATTCTTGGGCTTCCCTTGTGGCTTAGCTGGTAAAGAATCATGCAAGGTGAGAAACCTGATTCGATCCCTGGGTTGGGAAGATCCCCTGGAGAAGAGAAAGGCTACCCACTCCGGTATTCTGGGCTACAGAATTCCATGGACTGATGGACTGTGATAGCCCATTGAGTCACAAAGAGTCGGATACAACTGAGTGACTTTCACTTTCACTTTTTAGTCATGTTGTCAATATGCAAAGTATAATTAGTAATACACATTTCATTTACTCTGCAGAGATCATATCACCTTTTGTTACTGTAGTATATCTTGTACCCTAATTAATTAGTTTTATTTGCTCATCCTGCAATATGGTTGGGACTTTGAAAGCAGTCAGTCTTTGTCAAAAGAATTTTGAAAAAAGTCAAGTATCATACTAACTGAATTGGTTGCTTACAATTTAACAAATATCTAGGAGGACTACTAAGTGTCGGAATTTGGGCCAGGAGTTTTCACTTATTTTGACTAATTTTACCATCATAATACCTTTCAGATAATAGATGTTAATTCCTGTGAAGAAATCCAAACTCGAAAAGGTTATTTTATTACCATAATAAATGACATTATCTGGATTTATTGGCAAATCTTTAAGTCTTGTGTACTCGCCATGATTTTATAATAATTCACAATAGATTGAAAATATAAAATACTGCAATTATAATTCAAAATAGGTTGAAAATATAAACTACTTTAATTACTGCAAACTTTATATCTTTAGAGGAGATAGGTTAGTTTCTGAGGGAAAGAACAGAACTTTTTACTTGATTGTCCTTGAAAGAGAATAATAGGGAAAAAATTTGTTCCATAATCTAATGAATATTTTATAGATGAAAACCTTTACATTTTGCAGAATATGAATCAAGCCAACAGGACCACATGAGACTTCTGAGAGCAGGAGGCAAGAGAATGCAGTAAAGTATGACAAGGTAAAATGGCAAACCTTCATATGACCATGAGGGTGAGAGAGTGTCATCATCAGGGTAGGTGAGTGGTTGAATTGTCATAGCTGGCTGAATTACAAAATAAGCATCATTTGTAAAGCCATGATGATTGCCCTGACATAGCTAGGCCAGGGTGTCCTCACTCATGAGAGATAATTAGTAGTTGCAGATGACAGACTTGGATCTTATTTTCCCCAAGATGCTCCAGAATGGTGTGTGGAGCTCGCAGTGAATTCAGAGAAAATGTGATTCTCAATTAAATACCTTTGCAATATTTTCCTGTAATTTATCACGATGGCTTACAGAAATAGTTAATTGCAAATATAGCTACATACCTGTATATGGCAATATAAGAAAGTAAGGATTTTCCAAAACTACTGAATGATGTATAAATTATACATATCAAGTTTCTTCAGATATCCTGGTTCAAGGGCCTTGCTGTTGCATCAACCACAGTCTCTTCAGCAGGATCCTACTTGAACTCTTCCTGCTGAAATATATTTGCAGCTCTAATGGATCTTTTTTCAGTTCACTTCTGGAAAGAGTCTGAAAAGCTGATGAAAACTGTATCATTTTCAATTTTTAAAATGGCTTTTAGTTCCATGCTAATAAATTTTAAGTCCATAGTTCATAAGTTTTGGTTTAGGCACATAATTCTTATTTTGTTTACTGTCTCAAGTGTCTTAGCATAAAATGCTACTTTCATCATTCTAGACTCTTAAGAAAAATTACCTGTCAGCTTGAATTTAAGATAGTTTTTAAAAATATGTATTTTAAGAAAAGCCTCTCATTTCAAAGTGCTAAACAAACCACCACCCTTTGTTCACATACCTTTAAATTGTACACAGGAAGATAAAAAAACAAGTAATTAAGAGTATATATTTCTATTTAGTGATTACATATTGCTACATGAAAAATTTTGTTATAAGCATTGTTATCAATAAAAATCATGGAAAACACTTATGAGAGGGCATGGTGGTGTAGTGAAATGTGCAGAATCTAGGCCATGGATCATTCTAGAATAAGTTTTGTTAATATCTGGTTATGGGCTTAAATGTGTCATTTAATCTGTATCTTTTTTTTTGGGGGGGGGGTGTATCCATTATTCCCCAAAACCCTCCTCCCATCCAGCCTGGCACATAACATTGAGCAGAGTTTCATGTGCTATGCAATAGGTCTTTGTTTATCCATTTTAAATATAGCAATGTGTACATGACCTTCCTATAGTTCCTAACTATCCCTTCCCCACCACCCCCATCTCCGGCAACTATAAATTCATTTTCTTTCTAAGTCAGGGAGTCTCTTTCTGTTAAGTATAAGTTCCTTTATATCATTTCTTTTCAAATTTCATATATAAGGGGTATCATATGATATTTCTCCTGTTCTGTCTGACTGATTTCACTTAGTGTGACACTCTCTAGGTCCATACATGTTGCTTCAAATGGCATTGTTTCATTCTTTTCAATGCCTGAGTAAAATTCCATTGTATATATGTACCACATCTTTTTTATCCATTCCTCTGTCGATGGACATTTAGGTTGGCTTTCATGTCTTGGCTATTGTAAACAGCGCTGCAGTGCACATGGGGTTGCATATATCTTTTGGGGTCATGTTTTTCTCTGGATATATTACCCAGGAGTGAGATTGCAGCATCATATGGTAGCTCTATTATTACTTTTTTAGGAAACCACCATGCTGTTTTCCATAGTGGCTGTACGAATTTACATTCCCACCAACAGTGCAAGAGGGTTCTCTTCTCACTATACCCTCTCCAGTATTTGGTTTTTGTGGATTTTTTGATGATAGCTATTCTGACCAGTGTAAGGTGATATCTCATTGTAATCTGTATTTAAATTTCTAATTTTAAAATGCAAATATTAATAGAACTTTGACTCATTATTTGCTAATTGAGTAAAATCCATTTATTTCTTAAAAATGGGTAAAGCTTTTACAGGATTTGCATAAAAACTTTGGTTATTTGTTAATCAATTCCACTGCTAGTTAACACCAATATATATATATAAAAAAAAAACTTTAACTTAGTTGCTAATAAGCTTGATATAAGTCAATGGTATTTTGTGGACTTGCATTAACAGAAATGAGACAGATGAGGCTTATTTATTTTGTGCTGCTGACCAGACTTCACCTGGAATACTGAGCTCTTTTCTAGAAAGTTCTCTTTTGAGGGTCCTTTAATCAAATCAAAGAATGTTCAAGGGCAAGCAGTGAGCACATTTCTGGGTTGCTGCTGCTGCTGCATCGCTTTAGTCGTGTCTAACTCTGTGCGACCGGTTACTATTTGTAAATCATGACATGAGGAGGCATCATTGGAGAAGGAAAATTAGGAGCTTTAGTGCTCTTTTTGATTATTTTAAGGACTCACATATGTAGGAAAGTTTGGATCTAATTGGGGGAAGTTCTGAAGGATAGGACCAGGATAAAAAGGGGAAATTATAGGGAAGGAAGATGTAACAACATAAAAGAATTTCTAACATTTCAAGTACATACCACAAGCCACTTCTTGAGAGAGTAGATTCTTTAGACTTGTATGTGTTTAGTGAGAGACTAGAGAGATGTTTTGAGGAACTTTTACAAGAATTAGCCTATTGTATATTATGTACCACATTTTCTTTATCCATTCATCTGTCAATGGACATGCAGGTTGCTTCCTTGTCCTGGCTATTGTAAATAGTGCTGCAATGAACACTGGGGTACACGTGTCTTTCAGAATTGTAGTTTTCTCAGGAATATTAGTGCCATAGAAAATAATGAATTTGAGTCAATTCTCATGAGGTGGATGAACCTAGAGCCTGATATATATATATATATATATATATATATATATATAGTGTATAACACACACACACACACACACACACACACACACATATATATAGAATCTAGAAAAATGACATTGATGAACCTATTTACAGGGAAGGAATGGAGATGCAGATATAGAGTATAGACTTGTGGATACAGTGGGGGATGAATAGAGAAAGCAGGATTAACATATATACACTATCATGTATAAAATAGATAGCTGGTAAGGAGTTCTTATGTAAAGCAGGGAGCCCAGCCTGGTGCTTTGTGATGACCTAGAGGAGTAGGCTGGGGTAGGGGAGGGACACGTAAGAGGTAGGGGAGACTAATTACTTTACAATATTGTATTGGTTTTGCCATACATCAACATGAATCTGTAAATAAATTTATATTAAAAAATAAATATATTATTTGGAATTCTGTAAAAAAAAAGAGGTAGGGGATACATGTTTAATTATAGCTGATTTGCATTGTTGTACAGCAGAAACCAACAAAACATTGTAATTGTAATTTTCCTCCAATTAAAAAAAAAATTTAAAAAGAATTAGCCTAGGTTACCTCTTAAATGGTAAAGACTCTTTATACATTCATATTTTAAAATTTATTATATTTTTATAATAAAATTAATATTTAGCTAATTATTTATATGTGTCTGAGTTTATTTCTAGAAAATTGCAGGTGAAAATCTAATATATTTTTATCAGTATCCTGTTCTAGTTTATGGCATTTCCCCAGATAAGCCTAAGACTTATAAAGTACTATATCCTTAAAATTGTTTTATGTTATTGATAAATGACTTGTATATTTTTTCTTTACCATTTTTAGGAAGTGTTTAAGAATATTTTTCACCTTTCATATTACCCTAAAATAATTTTTTAAAAGATTAAGGGTTGGAACTATCTTATAGATTTATGAAGTGAAGTGAAGTCGCTCAGTCATGTCCGACTCTTTGCGATCCCGTGGACTGTGGTCTACCAGGCTCCTCCATCCATGGGATTCTCCAGGCAAGAATACTGGAGTGTGTTGCCATTTCCTTTTCCAGGGGATCTTCCCGACCCAGGGATCGAACCCGGGTCTCCCACATTGCAGGCAGACGCTTTAACCTCTGAGCCACCAGGGAAGCCAAAAAAAAACATCTACTGGCACAGGGCCCCACCGCCGGGCCTCACCTCCCACAGAGAGGAGGGGGAGGTTTCTGCCCACGTGCTCTGGCAGTCACCACGGTGGCCACTGCGCACTCGGGAGGGGCAGCGGCTTGGGGGTCTGGTACTATAGATTTATAGTCTAATAATTTATCCAGTGTTCTTGATCACTTTGTATGCTGGTTACCAGAGCTTGCCTACCTTATGCTTGAACACACAAACACTGAAAAAGCAAAAGTAAGTAAACACTAGTTTTTAACACTTCTATCTAATATTTTTGGGTAGGTCTTATTTTTAGCACAACTTTCTTTTAATTTTTGAATTGATTTTTTTTTTCCTTCTAATCACTTTAGTCTAATTCTATTCATAGTGCCACCTAGTGTACACCTAAACCTTTTTCTAGAAAAATCACTCTTTGTATAGTTAAACAATGACTCTACTGCCTCACCTCCAGTTTTATCTTATGCTTATACTTGGGAATTATGAAGTATTTTTTAACCACGTATAGGACTTTACATTTTTTTCGTATTAAATTTCATCTTGTTAGATTTTATTTTTTTAAATATTCACTCCACAAATTTTATATGCTGTGACAGTATTTGAAGAACCTTTCTGCAGTATTTCATTGCATTCTAAGTGGAGTTTGGTTAGGCATTCATTCATTAGCCTTCTCTGAAGGGAAATCCTTAAGCTACAATTTAATCAGAAGTAGTAAATTCATTTGGCATGCTAATCAACCCTCTGGGTATTAATGGATGTTACCCTTTGGTAGTACTTCCTGTTATACTTGCAAAATAAAACTAGAAATCGCATTGATAAAAAATGTAAACTAAAAAGGATAAGGTAAAATGAAAAATGCACACATGAAATGATTCCATCAGCATCTATTGATAGGCCAGAGAAACTGCTTTGTGCTCAGAATGTATTAGGTGTTGTAATACAGTGATAATTAAAAAATGATGCAGTCTCTATCCTCTTGACGTTTACAGTCCAGAGAGAGAGACAGATGTGAATCAATCATGCAACATATTTCAAATTTAAGTTGCAGTAAGTTTTCTAAAAGAGTACATATTATTAGTGATGCATACTGAATTATTAGGGATTCCCAGGTGAAGCTGGTGGTAAAGTACCCACCTGCCAATGCAGGAGATGCAGGTTTGATCCCTAAGTCTGGAAGATTCCTGGGAGAAGGAAATGGCAACCCACTCCAGTATTCTTGCCTGGAGAATACCCTGGATAGAGAAGCCTGGCGGACTATAGTCCATAGGGTTGCAAAGAGTCGGATGTGACTAAAGCGACTTAACACACACATATTGTCCCAAAATAATAACAATCAGGTTCTAGGTGAGGACATAGTGAAATGAGACTGCCATGAATAACTATTTGCTGGATTTGGACATTAGAAACATGAGACTACATTATTTTATTATCTCTACTTGTGTGTATCTCTAATATTTGCTATAATAAAGAGTGGTGGACATGAAGAAGTTCAACTCTTTACCAGTGGTAAGGAGAGGAGATACCAAATTTGATGTAATAGAAGAATTTGATACAGGCAGGAAAGTATAGAATGACTTCTGAGAGGAGATGACAATTTAGATTAGAAGGATGAACAGGAGTCAGGTGACTTAAAAATTAAAGACAAAAGATCCAAAGCCCTATTGCACAGGGAGCAATATTGGGTTTGAGAGATAAAGAGAGCCAGTGTGGTTGGAGAGCTTGGGGATGGACAGGGAGGAGGTTAGTATATGTAGCTGAAAAGTGAAGCAAAGGCCAGATGAAGAATGAGTTTTGTTCTAATAGCTAAAGGAAGTCATAGAAGGATCTTATGCATGGAAGGAACAAAATCACATTTGCTTTTAGAAAAGATTGTTCTGGCTGTTTTGTGAAGACTGATTTTGGGGACACATAGGGTGTTGCAGGTGGACTAATCAGAAGCTGCATATCTTCTCCAGAAAACATCCTTGTTACATTAGCACCCTGAAGCTTTAGCTTCTGTTAGTTTAGACAAATAACTTTCCCTGTTGATTTTACCACTTCTAAACCCTATAATTCTCTCTTCTCTTTAGCTGTTCCACCATCTTCCATGTGTAAATATCCTTCAACTCATGTCCAGAACAGCAAACAGCCTAAACTCTCCAGTTTTATCTTCTATCAGAAGCTTTCTTGCTTCCTTAGCCTGCAATCCATCCTTTAAAAAATGTATGTCCCATGAAGAGTTCTGAGCATAGAACATTTCTGGCTCTTATATTTTAAATTGAATTGAGTTCCACAGTTTCTAAATGGGGGTGGTAAGATTACCAGATGAAATACCAGACATCCAGCTCAATCTGAAATTTAGATTAACAGTGAATACATTTTGTATAAAAATTCAGATACACTTATATGCAATATATAGGATATGCAATATTTAGTGTTGCCACTAAAAATTATATGCTATTTGTCAGAAATTCAAGTTTGACTGACGCTCCTGTTTGTTTTGTTTTCTTTTAATAAATCTGACAACCCTAGGGGATGGAAAGCAAGTAAATACCTTGAATCCAAGCTGAATGGCTACCATATCCATTTCATGAATGATAGAAAAAATTTAGTAAGTTAAATTGCAGTGTTATGCTTACTATTTTTAACATTTCTACTATTTCAAATATAATGAAAGAAATATAAATTTTAAATAAGTGGACCATTTTCTACTTGCTCACATTAACAAAGATTAAACCAAATATTTAAAGACTGCTGATTTGGAGGAATCCTGCCCAGAATCTCACATCTGTTGATCCAGACCTACCTTTAATAAATGTCTTACTTGAACCATATCTTTGTCTTGATTCTTGTCCTTCCTTCTCTCTGTTATTGTGAGCAGAGACTTATACAATCCCATTGTGAACTGATACCATCCCCATATCCCATTATGAATGATAACCCCCCCATAGTTCCCAAGGTGGAAAGCGATCTCTTTTACAAAAATTTTAGGGAGAGTCCATTGTAAACTTATGTAAAACCATCTACTGCTTGCCTCCTGATTTCCCTTTCCTCCCTTTATATTGTTTCTATAATGAGCTGGAAATCACATTGGGAAGGGGATGGAAATTGTGCACTTAAAAGAACGATTCAAAGGACATCCAATGCCTTAATTTAATATAGAAACTATAAAATATTTATGAATAAAATATTTTATTTAACTTGAACTTAATGATCAGTGTAGGATATTTTTTAAACACTGCTTCCTAAGTCTGTTAAAATGAAGCACAAAAATGCCAGTCCAGCCAGTTTGATAATTCTGAGAAAGAAGTTAAGTAATGTTTTCATGTAAATAGTTTCTCTAATTACTTTGATTTTACAAAGAAGTTATTTATATTGCTTTGATGGTACATAGGGGCTTCCCTGATAGCTCAGTTGGTAAAAAATCCACCTTCGATGGAGGAGACCCTTTTTAAATTCCTAGATCCAGAGGAGATCCGCTGGAGAAGGGATAGGCTACCCACTCCAGTATTCTTGGGCTTCCCTTGTAGCTCAGCTGGTAAAGAATCCACCTGCAATGCGGGAGACTTGTGTTTGATCCCTGGGTTCGGAAGATCCCCTGTAGAAGGGAAAGGCTACCCATTCCAGTATTCTGGCCTTGAGAATTCCATGAACTGTATAGTCCATGGGTTTGTAAAGAGTCAGACACGACTGAGCAACTTTCACTGTCATTTGATGGTACATCAGTTCAGTTCAGTCACTCAGTCGTGTCCGACTCTTTGCAACGCCATGAATCGCAGCACGCCAGGCCACCCTGTCCATCACCAACTCCCGGAGTTCACCCAGACTCACGTCCATCGGTGGTACATAGGCTCTTATTAATACATAATACTCTTATTAATACATAATATTAAAACTGCTATATATCAAGTTGTACTTTGAAATTTCACTTTATTAGAATAATATAAATCTTTAAAGTTATCAATTATACATATATATATGTATATTAATGAGATGATGGTAATGGCAATCCACTTTAGTATTTGTACCTGGAAAATCCTATGGACAGAGGAGCCTGGCAGGCTACAGTCCTTGGGGTCGCAAAGATTTGGACACGATTTAGCAACTGAACAATTATAGCAACCTGGAGTATGTTTTGGGTGAAAATGTAGAATATATTTTTAAATAAATTTAAACAGACTGCTATTTTTTTACTATTGAAAAAATTTTAGTAGTTATGTGAAAATTTCTTACCCACATTTTGGAATTCAATTTTATTGACTTTTAAATTATTATTAAATCTTTAAGCATTTTTTACTTTTATAAAACCTTTGGGATCATATCATTATACAAATGAAAATTATTTGGAGAGTCAAAATAATATGTTTTATTAACATAAATTATTTAAGTTTATAAGCAGCTTTCTTTATGGAGCCCCATAAGAATTTCTTTTTGGGATATTGAGTATAGCTTATTTATCATGAATGTCAGAGATAAGGAAATGCAGATGGATATATGTAAATGTGTAGATAACTGTAATAAGTATTATATGCAAAGAAGATTCAGCAGAATTTCTACTGAATAACTCAGTGGGCCATTAAGAAGTAAATATTCAGCAAACATAAAATGAATTTTGAGGAAAGTTTGCATGTTAAAACAAATTTTAAATCTTTAATCAAAGATCTGTATTCCTAATAAGTGGGCTCTGTTTACATGATGTATTGTTACATGGTTTCCCTGGGAGTTTTGGAAATATTGGTGATAACATTATTGGATAAAATGTTGGTGAAATGGTAGAAGAGAAGACTGAAAAACTAAACTGACTTCAATGTGGATGATATTTGTGGCATGGTATAATGGAGACCAGATGGAAGGACTATTTTCCATATAGACTGAGTGTGGCTAAGTTCCAGACATGTACAAAGGAAATTTTGGTTATCTCTTTAGAAGAATCAGGCTTAAGCAGTACTGGCTTTAGGTCAATTAGTGGAATGCCAGTTCACTCAATGACTCAGTTCACTTGTTTCTTTTTATCATATATTGTTTAAGTTTACCAGTTTTGTCTTCATAAACTTCCTTTTGTCTTCATGACATCTCTTAAAGTAATGTTTAATGTGCTCCTGACTCTCAGCCTTGTTATAGTAACTGGAGACCTTGGAACCAAGAAAGAGAGAGATTTAAATGCAAAGGAACATAATTTTGGATAAAGTGAATTCTTACCAATATAGTCTTCATCAATATATTGAATGTATTTTTATCCTTTATTAATATATTCTTCATATACTTTAATCTAAAAGAAAATATTAATTTATACTAATGAGAATTTATCTTTTGGAGAATAGAGTGTTATGAAAACATTTTAGGACTTTATTTTTATATAACTAGATAATATGTTCATAAATAATACTATATTATTAATAGAACAGATCAACAATTGCATATATTCATTAATTTTATTTTTATATGTTCCTCACTTCTTGCTTGTCTCTCTCTGTCTTTCTCAACTACAGTTTCCCTCTTCTCCTTAGTCTTCTACTTCTTAAAAGGCTATCTTGAAAACTAAAATGAAAAAGGCTAAAATGAAGAGAGAATTATATATATATAATTTGAAAATAAATATGTAAATTGAAATTTAGTTTAATAAACTCTGATTTCCTATTCATTTTTCTCATCTTTGGTAAAGCTTATTCTTTCCAAAAGGCAAACAACCACAAGAAAACATGGCCATGAAGGAGCTATTTTTATCACAGTAGTAAAGGGAAATGGATCTGAGTTACAAACTACATTTAAGACATATATAGTTTAAACATTAAATTTCAATAGCTCAGGATAAGTGTCTTTTAATGTCACAAATAGGTTATGTGATCTGAATCAGTAAACTGATGGCTGAAAAAAATCTCTGTATTTACATATGCTCCCAAGGGTGGCAAAGTGTATGCTCATTATTCACTAAATCCCCACTTTTCCCACTTTTATTTTGGATGCATTTAGACTATCATTTCTTAGCAGCCAAATATAAAATAGTCAGAAACATGTAAACAATAAATTAGATTGAACTAACTAGTCAGGAATTGAGATTAATTAAATGACTTAGTTTTGCATCATCTTGCCAAAACTGTGGGGAGTAAGGCAGTTAAACACAGCAAGAGAATGTGCTGTGATTGAAATGGATAGTAAGTATGATCATCTGTCACCAAAGAAAATTGTCTATGGCAATTATGACCTCAAGTTTCTCTTGAATTGTGAGCTGTTGAAAATATCATTGCTCAGTTTCAGCAGGGTGAGAAAAGTAGTCTCCTCAGTTTTCATGAAAGCATGCTTAAATGAGATGACTTAGTAATAAACCTTGTACAGTTTTGATATTTAGTAAGAAGCATAAATATTAGGTTTTCATCACCATTGCTCATTCAATTTTAAACAGCTAGCTATGAAAAATTAAATATATATATATATATATATAGTATTGCCTATACAAACCTTTCTTAACATTTCCAGAATATTCTGAGGCCTTTTAATGAACATTTATTCTAAATTAATTGGCTGTATTGTATATGGTGCTTACTAATGGGAACTCTCTACTCAGTATTTTTCAGGTTTTTTGGGCAGTTATAGGTGCCCGAGGAGAAGGCAATGACACCCTACTCCAGTACTCTTGCCTGGAGAATCCTATGGGCAGAGGAGCCTGGTGGGCTGCAGTCCATGGGGTCGCTGAGGGTCGGACACTACTGAGCGACTTCACTTTCACTTTTCACTTTCATGCATTGGAGAAGGAGATGGCAACCCACTCCAGTGTTCTTGCCTGGAGAATCCCAGGGACGGGGGAGCCTGTTAGGCCACCGTCTATGGGGTCGCACAGAGTTGGACATGACTGAAGTGACTTAGCAGCAGCAGCAGCAGCATAGGTGCCTGAAACTATAACTATAAGCTATAGTTATAGTTATTTAGCTTTTTGTTTATATTTACTTAAGATATTTATATGCAAGAATTCCTGAAATGGTTGAAACCAAAAAATGGAAACTCCGTTTCCTGGGAATATTGTGTTTCTTAGAAGGCAGTGTATAAAGTACTGCTAGGTAGACTAAGTGTATGACTTTAAATAAGCATCTCTTTTTCTAGTGTGTCTGGCTTTTTTTTTTTGAAAACAAACTTATGTTTACCAAAGGGGAAATGTGGGAGAGAGGAATATACTAGAAGTTTGAGATTAACATATATACATTACTCTTCTATATATAAAACCGATAATCAACAAGGATGTGATATTCACAGGAAAGTCTATCAATATTCTGTAATAACCTATATGAGAAAGAATCTGAAAAAAATGGATATAGATATATTTATAACTGAATCACTTTGCTATATACCTGAAACTAACACAGTGTGGTAAATCAACTATACTCCAATATAAACTGAAACTTAAATTAAAAAAAAATAAATAAAGAGATCTAGAAATAGAGGCACCTGAGCTAGCAACGAAACTGTGTGAAAAATCATGATCAGCCAGCAGACACTGAGTCCTTGGCTGCAACTCCCTTCATAGACTGTAATGAATGTGTACCAAATCTGGTGTGCAGAAGCCAGCTTTCCCGTGAGGGCTGTCAAGTCACCTTTAAAATCACACAGATCATTCTACTAAAATTTGGTGTGGAAAACCACCACATCAAATAAAGTAACTGCTAGTTTAATGCTTCTACATGATTTAAAAATAGGTCATTTTTACAGCTTGAATTTAAAGCATAAATATATTGGTAATCTCCATGGATGAAGGACTGATTTTTTAATCCCAAACTAGTATGTTATTATGTGCATAAGTTACCTCTTCCATACTCCATTTATAATATTCTCACTACCCAATTCTATGCAGAAATTATCACTAAGAGACTTATTGTGATACAAGTGAACATCATTTATTAAATACCCTTTCCTCACCTCTCACTATAGATATATCAACAACAAAAATAAATGCAATGGTCAACTGCCCAAAGTAGCATAGACAAAAGGCAAGAATCAAGAACTTGAAGAAACATGAGATCAAATCAACAGTGTTTTTAAACAGATACCTCATAGAGAGTTCTGTGCAAAGACTGCATGGAAGATGGTAAGTGGAACCAAATTTCACAGTCTGAAATTCACTGAATATAAATTTGAAGTTAATCTAAAGCAGAAAAAGATCACAAATAAACATCACTTGAAGCTATTGAAAGTCAGAAATAAGCAATGGGCAATGGATCTGGATGACATATGGCAGTATTTCATTCTTTTTCAAAAAGACAACCCACAGAATGGGGGAAAATATTTGCAAAGGAAGCAACCAACCAATAATTAATCTCCAAAATATATAAATGGCTAATGCAACTCTTATGGAAAAGGCAAACAACCTGATCAAAAAATGCCATTTCTCCCAAGAAGACATACAGATGGCCATAAAGCACATGAAAAGGTGCTTAGCATCACTAATTATTAGAGAAATGTAAATCAAAACTAAAGTGTGCTATCACATCACACTGGTCAGAATGGCCTTCATCAAAACGTCTACAAACGATGAATGCAGGAAGGGTGTGGAGAAAAGAAAAGCCTCCTACACTGCTAGTGAAATGAAAGTGAAAGTCACTCAGTTGTGTTAGACTCTTTGAGACACCATGGACTGTATAATCCATGGGATTATCCAGGCTAGATTACTGGAGTGGGTAGCTTTTCCCTTCTCCAGGAGAATTTCCCAATCCAGGGATCAAACATCAGGTCTCCCGCATTGCAGGCAGATTTTTTAGCAGCTGTTATGGGAATGTAAATTGATACAGTCACTATGGAGAACAGTAAGGAAGTACCTTAAAAAGCTAGAAATAGATATGATCCATATGATCCAATAATTTCACTTCTGGGCATGTATCCTGAGAAAGCAATAATTTGAAAAGATATATGTACTCCTATGTTATTAGCTGCACTGTTTATAATAACCAAGATATGCAATAGTGAAAGTCATTCTGTCATGTCCACACTTTGCAACCCCATGGACTATAGAGTCCATGAAATTCTCCAGGCCAGAATACTGGAGTGGGTATCCATTACCTTCTCCAGGGGATCTTCCCAACCCAGGGATCAGACCCAGTTCTCCTGCATTGCAGGTGGATTCTTTACCAGCTGAGTCAAAAGGAAAGCCCAAGAGTACTGGAGTGGGTCAGTTCAGTTCAGTTCAGTCTCTCAGTTGTGTCCGACTCTTTGTGACCCCATGAATTGCAGCACACCAGGCCTCCCTATCCATCACCAACTCCTGGAGTTCACCCAAACTCATGTGTATCGAATTGGCGATGCTATCCAGCCATCTCATCCTGTCATCCCCTTCTCCTCCTGCCCCCAATCCCTTCCAGCATGAGGGTCTTTTCCAATGAGTCAACTCTTTGCATGAGGTGGCCAAAGTATTGGAGTTTCAGCTTCAGCATCAGTCCTTCCAATGAACACCCAGGACTTATCTCCTTTAGAATGGACTGGTTGGATCTCCTTGCAGCCCAAGGGACTCTCAAGAGTCTTCTCCAACACTGCAGTTCAAAAGCATCAATTCTTTGGTGCTCAGCTTTCTTCACAGTCCAATTCTCACATCCATACATGACCACTGGAAAAAACATAGCCTTGACCAGACAGACCTTTGTTGGCAAAGTAATGTCTCTGCTTTTGAATATGCTATCTAGGTTGGTCATAACTTTCCTTCCAAGGAGTAAGCATCTTTTAATTTCATGGCTGCAGTAACCATCTGCAGTGATTTTGGAGCCCCAAAAAATAAAGTCTGACACTATTTCCACTGTTTCCCCTTCTATTTGCCATGAAATGATGGGACCAGATGCCATGATCTTAGTTTTCTGAATGTTGAGCTTTAAGCCAAGTTTTTCACTCTCCACTTTCACTTTCATCAAGAGACTTTTTATTTCCTCTTCACTTTCTGCTGTAAACGTGGTGTCATCTGCATATCTGAGGTTATTGATATTTCTCCTGGCAATCTTGATTCCAGCTTGTGCTTCTTCCAGCCCAGCGCTTCTCATAATGTACTCTGCATATAAGTTAAATAAGCAGGGTGACAATACACAGCCTTGACGTACTCCTTTTCCTATTTGGAACCAGTCTGTTGTTCCATATCCAGTTCTAACTGTTGCTTCCTGACCTGCATATAGGTTTCTAAAAAGGCAGGTCAGGTAGTCTGTTATTCCCATCTCTTTCAGAATTTTCCAGAGTTTACTGTGATCCACACAGTCAAAGGCTTTGGCATAGTCAATAAAGCAGAAACAGATGTTTTTCTGGAACTCTCTTGCTTTTTTGATGATCCAGCAGATTTTGGCAGTTTGATCTCTGGTTCCTCTGCCTTTTCTAAAACCAGCTTGAACATCTGGAAATTCACAGTTCATGTATTGCTGAAGACTGGCTTGGAGATTTTTGAGCATTACTTTACTAGCATGTGAGATGAGTGCAATTGTGCAGTAGTTTGAGCATTCTTTGGCATTGCCTTTCTTTGGGATTGGAATGAAAACTGACCTTTTCCAGTCCTGTGGCCACTGCTGAGTCTTCCAAATTTGCTGGCATATTGAGTGCAGCACTGTCACAGCATCATCTTTCAGGATTTGGAATAGCTCAACTGGAATTCCATCACCTCCACTAGCCTTGTTTTAGTGATGCTTTCTAAGACCCACTTGACTTCATACTCCAGAATGTCTGGCTCTAGGTGA
Organism: Bubalus bubalis; assembly: GCF_019923935.1. Classification (NCBI taxonomy): domain Eukaryota; kingdom Metazoa; phylum Chordata; class Mammalia; order Artiodactyla; family Bovidae; genus Bubalus; species Bubalus bubalis. The sequence goes on from NC_059164.1 coordinate 82,918,371, forward strand.
GTGATTACACCATTGTGATTATCTGGGTTGTGAAGATCTTTTTTGTACAGTTCTTCTGTGTATTCTTGCCACCTCTTTTTAATATCTTCTGCTTCTGTTAGGTCCATGTAATTTCTGTCCTTTATCGAGCCCATCTTTGCATGAAATGTTCCCTTGGTTTCTCTAATTTAGCCTATCCTTTTCCAGTGGATCTTCCCAACCCAGGAATTGAACTAGGCTCTCCTGCATTGCAGGCAGATTCTTTACCAACTGAGCTATCAGGGAAGCCCTAACCAAGATATGGAAGCAACCTAAATGTCCATCAGCAGAAGAATGGATGAAGATGTGATACCTATGTACAATGGCATATTACTCAGCCATTAAAAGAAAAAAAAAAAAAAAGAATGAAATAGATCTCTTTTTTCTGAGACCTTGGACAAAGGTAGTCTTCCGGGCTTCTGCCAAGGTCTGCTTAAGGGTGGAGGAGAGAATTTTAAAGGCAATTTCCCCCATTCTTACTTAGTACTTTCCCACCGAAAATTACCTGAGCTTTTTGTTCCGATATCCTTCAATAGTGAGGTGACCCCTACATCTGAGCTGATCCACCAGCCAGTTCCTGTTTCATGAGGAAAAATGGAACAGGCTGATTCTGTGATTCTCCAGGTACAAGACTCTCTCTTACTCATTGCAGTAAGTGGTTAAAGAGGTAACTCTTTCACTTATTTTTTTGTTGCTTTAATTCGATCTCTACACCTGACAGCTTGGATCTCTCTTTCCCAACCCAAGTGAGCTCCTGACAGGTGTACGTATAGAAAATAGTCATCAGTTTAGATGTAATTAAAGATGTACATTTACTAATTGTCTATCTTAAAGGACATAATTGTTATAGTTATTTTTATATTAAAGATAAATTAAGTCGAGGTAAAGTAGCCAATATTTTGTTCATACTAATTTAAGCCAATTATATTTCCTAATAAACTAATTTATAATAATTTTTTATTTTCATTAGTATAATAAATTCCAAAAATTGAGATAGTCTTTGTTAGCTAAACTATTGATTTAAGAATGAAATTAATTTGAAAGAATTCACTGTTGATATTTACATGCTTAGATTGCTAATAGAAATGTTTCTGTCTAAATGAAAATATTGTATGTACAGAAGGTTAACTTCTTTTCCAGGTTTAATTTAAATTTAGTAGAACCTTAACACACTGTGTATGTCTTAATGTCTCAGCGGGTTTAGTAATTCAACAATAAAATCATACCTCTGGCTGCATTTTTGTGGTATAATTTGAAGGCCATCTTACACAAGGTTCCCACACTGATTAAACAAATTTTCCACTAATATTTACACTAATCTTTTAAGGTATAACTTTGAAGATTAAAAAAGAGGTGAAGATATAAATGTTTAATTATACAGACTGAGTAAAATTTTAACATTTATTTAGAACTTCAAGTTTTCAGTTGTTTCAGTGTGGTTAGTCATTCATCCAGAATCCTCATTGTTCTAAACTCATGAGCTTGCTTTCTCATGGAGGATTCATGAACTGACACTGAGACAACTGACTGGGAATTGGGTTTCTAGATGTTTTCTTATTCCATTATCTAGATAAATATAAAAGAAAGTTAATATTTTCTGTCCATTTGAAAAAATAACAAGTCCTTATATTTGATATAGGTAAATATTTGCTCTGAAGTAGCAAATGTTCTATATTTAAATTAATTACTTACTGCATACTGAATTCAGTGAGTAAATGCATGTAAAAGCATTTTAGCTTAGTTTCTTGCACATCTTAAGCATGTAATAAATATTAACATTATTTTTATTACTATTTTATACTTTTTTTCTGCATTACTTTGACATTATCTTTTCATTGTATTTGTCTTCTACTAAATTGCCTTCTCTTATAAGGCAGGGATACTCTCTTGTTTATCTCTGATTCCTTAGACAATGCACTGATTCAGATTCATAATAGAAAGTCAATAAATGCTTTTCAGATTTATCAGTTAAATATAATAGGAAAATAATATTAATATGTAGTCAAATTGACATATTGTGTTCATTCTGGTGTAGAATGGCAAAATGATTAACTTTTCTTACCTAATGGAATATAGGAGTGCAGGCTGTCTTACGTTCTGTGGTTATCTCTTATGAGTAGTTTTGGATTCCTTGTCAGCCACTCATAGGTCCTGGAGGGAAAATACCACGTTACTTTTTCCAGTCAATTATGTGCCTATGATCAACTTCTGAACATTTAAATCTAAATGGAAGACAAAATAAGTTGTTTTTTTTTTTTTAGTTCACAATCAAGGATCTCAAGATTTATGCATTTTTTAATTTATCCAAAGTCAGCATTGCTCAAAAGAGTACATCAATTTTGTTGAATATGACTTGTATCTTGTCTTTAATAATACTGTTTTTGTAGCTAAAATGAAAGTGGTATTGAATGACAATGAGATTTGTCAGTCGTATAGGCATAAAATCTGTATTAAGTATACTAGTTATGGATAAGGATTTATTATACAACTCTATTATCTCGAACTCTGGGAGAATGAAATATTGTTAGTTATTTTTAAGAATGCTATGCATTTTCTTACAGAACTTAATATTTCCTTTGTCTTCCATTTTATTTGGAATGGGCATTCAGCATGTAATACTGGAATGCACAACTTTTATGATGCAAACTTACAGTATTTCATTTCTCATAAATTGATGAGTGACTAATTTTAAAGGATTTGCCATTCTTCTCTAGTGTGGTATCTAATGTATAGAAGGTTTAGTGCTTTGAAGTTATTAGAAAAGATACTTATCAGAAAATAGAGTTATTTATCATCGTGTTATCCCTGTTCTGGCCTTTTTGTGTCTTTGCTCATGCATATGTCTTGACATCTCAGTTCAGTCCCACAGGTAAATTCCTCTCTTCCCTTTTCTCTGTTCAGGACTTGCAGTGAGTTCAAAGGAAGCCATGAGCACAGAGAAAGTGCTGCCTTGGAGAATTTAACCCTAGTAAATAATCTGAGTGAATGCTGCATGTTTTAAAAGAAATGTAGGCACCACTGCTGCTGCTGCTGCTAAGTTGCTTCAGTCGTGTCCGACTCTGTGTGACCCTATAGATGGCAGCCCACCAGGCTCCCCCGTCCCTGGGATTCTCCTGGCAAGAACACTGGAGTGGGTTGCCATTTCCTTCTCCAATGCATGCAAGTGAAAAGTGAAAGGGAAGTCACTCAGTCGACTCTTAGCGACCCCATGGAATACAGCCTACCAGGCTCCTCCATCCATGGGATTTTCCAGGCAAGAGTACTGGAGTGGGGTGCCATTGCCTTCTCTGGTAGGCACTACAGCAGGATATAATATTAAGTGAAAATGAAAAGGAATATCCCACAAGATACTCAGTGGGATGACAAGAGAAAGTTGAACTTTTATTCCTTATCTAAATAATTTCATCATAATTTCTCTGTGCTATTGAAGTTCATCAGGGAATGTCAGGGTATCACCTTTTGAATTAGGCTAATGTGATTTCCATAACCTCATGATCTTTCTCTTTAGTTGGAGTATCACCTTGGCAAGTTAATTCAGAATTTTTATCATATACCTACTCATGGGTTTGTTGTGAGTAATGTTCTAGAATTTGTAACTCTAAGGAATCCTTAAACATCAGATGTAAATTTTAAGGTTTCACAGAGAAATAAAAAAAAAAATCTTATTTTAACTCACAGCATCTCATTTATGTGTGCCCATATATATTTTAAAGAGGATAGTAAAAGAAAGGAAAGGAAAATGGGAAAGACAGGACAGGGAAAGGAAGGGGAGGGAAGAGATAGGAAAGAAAATGTTTATGGAGTGTTGTGGACAGAGAAAGAATTAGGAATACCACCTATTTGCCTATATTCTCTCATCCATCAAAAGCATGGTGTTTCATGGCCTGAGTGTCTTTCTCTATGTGGATTTAGCCTGGAATGTTATCAACTCCTCTTGAGGTCAAGACTATAATTAACTCAGTTCCTCCCTGCCAAAAATCCTGTTTTAAGAATATTGACTGGTTTGGGTGGTTTCTGAATTTTAAATAAATAGACAATAAATGCCAAGGTCATTATTCTTCATTCCTGGCCAGACAGTTACACTGTTCTTACCTCTTCTTTCTTATTATTAAAAACAGTGCACTCTTTCTCAAACATATTATATCAGAAGTGCTGTCTTCATTGGATTATTTTTCTTCTAAGACTCTTTTAATGAATCAAAAATCTGCTATTACAGGCTCTGTCATGTAATCTTGTTTCTGAAAATACAATTTAATAATATTTCTAATTAAGACTTTTGAATAGTAGATATTTTTTCAGTATATGAGTGAGTAAATTTGTTCTAACATTACATCTATCTAATTGGTTAATCTAGCCAAAGTGATATATCTTAAAACAAACTACTTAATATCTAAACATATTTTATTTTGTAAGTCTCTCCATTCCTTTTTTCTCCAAAGCAGTAAAGCTACAGTGTTCTTATAAAAATTGCTGTACAGGTTGTGAAAGATCATAACAAATTGCTTGTCATATAGCATGCTCAATCAATGTTATTCCCACATTTCTTCTTAGTGGTGCCTGTTCTTCATCCATAGTGAATTGCTCTTGATTTGAAAATCTAAGATAAAAGCATTTTCCTAAGAGAGTAAATTATGTTATTGTCAAGCTACTTTTATAAAAATGATGTGTTGGACCCAGCTGAAAAGTTTATGGACTTACCCTTGTAAAAATGCATGAAATGGCTACATTTTTATTTTCTGAGTCATAGCTGAGTTGACAATTGTTTGCCTGCTTTATTACTTTATTGAGAAACAGATGGAATCTAACAAAATGCTCCTACTTTTCTCTTTGGAAGCTTCAAGACATTCTGATTAATATAGCATGTGTGTGTGTATGTGTGTGTGTATATGTATGTGTGTGTGTGTGTATGTGTATTTCTTATGCACATAGGCTCAAAAATTCTTAGAAAAGTATTATCAAATAAAATCAAATAATGTATAAAATAATTATATGCCATACCCTAGCAGGATTTATCCCAGGTATGCAAGACTGACTCAACATTTCATAATCAACCAATGTAATCCAACAAATTAATAAGCTAAAGAAGAAAAATCAAAGGACTATATCAAGAGATGCTAAAAAAGCATTTGACAAAATACAACACACATTTGCAATAAAAACTCTTTATTTACAATAAAAAATGAGGAATATAGGGGAATATCCTCAACTTGAGAAAGCATATCTTCAAAAAACCTAAAGGACACATTATACTTAATGAATATCTAGAAAATTTCCCAGTAAAATCAGAAAGAACTAAATAAATGGAGAGATATTCCATATTTCTTGATAACAAGACTAAAAATTGTCAAGATGACAGTTTTTCCCAACTAGATCTGTAGTTTCTGTGCTGCTGCTGCTGCTAAGTCGCTTCAGTTGTGTCCGACTCCATGCGACCCCATAGACGGCAGCCCACCAGGCTCCCCCGTCCCTGGGACTCTCCAGGCAAGAACACTGGAGTGGGTTGCCATTTCCTTCTCCAATGCATGAAAGTGAAAAGTGAAAGTGAAGTCGCTCAGTCATGTCTGACTCTTAGCGACCCCATGGACTGCAGCCCACCAGGCTCCTCCATCCATGGGATTTTCCAGGCAAGAATACTGGAGTGGGGTGCCATCCCAGCAAGTATTTTGTAGACATTGAGAATCTAATTTTAAAGTTATTGTGTAGAGGCATCAGACACAAAATAGCCACCATAATATTGAAGTAGAATTACCAAATTGAAAGACTGACACTACCTGAATCACAGCTTATAAAGTTACCATAATAAAGAGTTTGTGATATTGATGAGAGAATAGACAAATACATCAATGGGAACAGATTAGAAAGCCCAGAAATGGACCCGTTTAAATATAGTCAACTCATCTTTGATAAAGGAGCTGAGGCAATACAGTGGAGAAAGGATAATCTTTTCAATAACTGATACTCAACCAACTGAACATTTGTATGCAAAATCTAGACACAGACCTTGCCTTGTGTAATTCACAAAACCTAACTAAAAGTGAGTCACAGACCTAAATTTAAAATGCAAAATTATGAAACTATTAGGAGAAAGCAATGGCACCCCACTCCAGTACTCTTGCCTGGAGAATCCCAGGGACGGCGGAGTCTGGTGGGCTGCCGTCTATGGGGTCGCACAGAGTCGGACACGACTGAAGCAACTTAGCAGCATCAGCAGCAGCAGCAGCAGAACATAACAGGAAGAATTTAGATGCACTTGTGTTTGGCTATGATTTTTAAATACACCAACGATGTGATCCATAAAAGAAAGAAATGATAAGCTGAAAGTCATTAAAATAAAAAACATTCTCTCCTTTGTGAAGGAAATTGTCAAAATAGTGAAAAGACAAGCTACACACTTGAAGAAAATATTTGTAAAAGACATGTCTGATAAAGGACTATCATCCAAAATATACAAAGAACTGTTTAAACTCAACAATAAGGACATTATAATCCAGTTTAAAAACTTGAAATGTCTAAATGAGTAAACCTCATTTACTGAGAGTTTTTATTTTTAGTGAGTATTGCATTTTGTCAAATGCTTTTTTAGCATCTCTTGATATAGTCCTTTGATTTTTCTCCTTTATCTTATTAATGTGATGATTATATTGATTGATTATGAAATGTTGAATCAGTCTTGCATACCTGGGATAACTCCTGCTAGGGCATATCATATAATTATTTTATACACTATTTGATTTCATTTTTTTAAATGAAAAGATTTAAAAGCATCTCCTCAGAGAATAAATATAGTAAGCATGTGACAAGATGTCCCATATCATGTTACTGAGGAAATAAAAATGAAAATGAGATACCACTACACATCTATTAGAATAACCAAAATAGTAAGGCAAGACACACTGACTTTTTTCCGTGGTACAAGAGATATAGTCTTAATATATTTTTTGAATTTGAACAGTTGAATAATTAAATTAGTTAGAAAACAGTATTATCAGAGCGAGGAAATATTAAGGGTGAAAGGGAGGGAATCTTTACCTAGTATGTAACAAAGTCAATAGGAAATTTGTAATGTTGACCAAACCATAGTAACTGGTACAATAATATTTCAAGATGTGGAAGTCATCAGCAATTGAATTGAAAAATAAAATATTTTTAAAACTTAACCATAAGGGAAGAGTAAATGAGATTGGGTTGAGGATAGAAAGGAATATTTAGGCTGAAATTTATCACTCCTCATTACAAATAATTCTGTTATTTGATGCTTAGACAACTACCTATGTAATGTACTACTTTAATCTTTTTTAAAAAGTGAATAAAACAGATAGTTACAAGAGGATAATGTATTGGAGGAAACATGGTGTCTGTGCTTTATTTTTTTTTTAAAGAATCTAATGAAGCAGATAGTTATGAGAGGATAATGCAGTTATAGGAATATGGTATGTGTGTGTATTTATATTTTGGTCAGGTCTACCAATATAATTATTAATTTGTTAGCAGCATAAATCTATAATGAAGGCAAAGCAAAACAAACAAAAGTTATCTGATTTCCATATTACTTGGAAAGCAAAATCACTTGATATCATTTCTAACAATAGTAATATCGATAGATTTAGGTAGCACTCACCTTCAAGCTAATTATTTAAGCAATCTAAACTGAAGAAAACCAGCTAGCAGTTTATTTGGTTATGCTGAAACAACCATGTAAGGAATAGCTTGAACATAACCAGGCAAATTCATTCTTTGAAAAGTCCCTGGAAATTTTTTTTGAATCTTCCAAGTGTCTAGTTGAAAAAAGGAATTCATTTGGGTGATTTTTTTCAGGAGTGGCTATCTAATAATTAAAGTTTGGGGCAATTTTTCATTAGAACTGAGAGTGTAATTATGTATTTGTGGAAATATTCTCTCATTAAACTGTCTTAAATTATCACTAAGTTAATTCCATGGTTGAACGAGTTAATTCACATGGCAGAACCAATACAATATTGTAAAGTTTAAAAATAAAATTAAAAAATAAATTAAAAAATAAATAAATAAAACCAAATAAGGGAGTCAGAAAGAAATTAATTATTGACTTGAAAAATTTGAGGTCATAAAAAAGTGCTCCAAAGTCACTTATTGGCTATGTAAACATTTACATTTTTTTTAAATTTTATTTTATTTTTAAACTTTACATAACTGTATTAGTTTTGCCAAATATCAAAATGAATCCACCACAGGTATACATGTGTTCCCCATCCTGAACCCTCCTCCCTCCTCCCTCCCCATTCCATCCCTCTGGGTCGTCCCAGTGCACCAGCCCCAAGCATCCAGTATCGTGCATTGAACCTGGACTGGCAACTCATTTCATACATGATATTTTACATGTTTCAATGCCATTCTCCAAGGGAAAAAATCACTGATGTCCTCTGCTGAATATAGAGACTATTTGATAAGATTCCATTGTGGACAAGGATCCTAACAAATAAATTGGCTAGTGGTTAAAAAAAAAAAAAAAAAGGTACTAAAATAAAACATATTTAAATTCTATTGAGCATTAAATGAACTTGCATAAATTACCTTACTGGGAAGCCCAGCTGCTGCGGTTTCTGGTGTTTATCCAGAGGGATCTCTGCCCAGATGTCCACATTTCCCTGGTTCTTGGACAATCCATGAGGCTTTTGATAGGTATTGCATGCTCCCTTGCTCTAATAATCAGTTATGAATCACTATATTTTAGAGATGGTAAAATTTGTGTCTACTACCTTGGTAATATGATTAACAAAAATTAATAACATTTAGCAAAAGGTGTGTTTAGAGAATCAAAATGCAATGTTGAATTTTAACTAAGCCATAAATAGCTACACATAAAGAAAAATTAACTATGAAAATGACTTTAATATCTCTGAATATCTCGTGATAGCTAAAGCCTAAACTGTAATTAGATACCTCACTATGTGGAACTCTAAGTAATTTATAAAATAGAATTATTTGCCAGGGAGCTAGCAGTAACAGCATAAAAATAAAAGGATTCAGTGGTGCTATATATGGTTCTAGAGAAGCCCATTCACACTCCTGAGTTTATATGCCTTAATTCCTTTCAGACATGATCTTACTAGACATGATATAGAAATCCTGCCTTGGGTTTATCAATCATTGCTGTGGGTCAGAGAAAGTTGCCTTCTTCCAGCCTTCCTGCAAGTATGGCAAATGAAGAACTCTTTTTTTATGATTTGGAAGCATTTGTGGATGAGCTCAATTATGTCCCACAATATACAGACTTCTGACCCCTCTTTTTCTCTTTCTCTTCTTACAAGAAGCATTATAACATGTTCGCTAAGTCAAACATGTTCAAATTCAAACTCCATTACTTGGTATCTCTATGCTCTAAAAAATAATTCATCTCTTGGGAGCTATTTTTTCACTGGTAGAGTGTTAAGAGTAATTATATACAACCCAGAAGATTCTTGTCATGACCAAAAGAGTACATAAAATGCCTGATTAGCAGCATTTGGCACAGTATAGGCACTATATAAATGTTGGCTATTATTTTTTTCTTCTTCCTCTCTTCTATCAATAGTATCTAGAGACATCTATTATTCTATCAGGACGATTACAGATATACGTAAGAGAGAGTACTGGTAGCTAACATATGAAAAATTCATCTAAAATGCATAATTGGGTTTAAACAGAATTTTCTTCTGGAAGTTGAGAAAAAAAAATAGACTTTAACCTTTTCAGTTCAGTCACTCAGTCTGTGTCCAACTCTTCGCAGTCCCATGGACTGCAGCACACCAGGCTTCCTTGTCATTCACCAACTCCCAGAGCTTGCCCAAACTCACGTCCATCAAGTTGGTGATGACATCCAACCATCTCATCCTCTGTCATCCCCTTCTTCTGCCTTCCATGTTTCCCAGCATCAGGTTCTTTTCCAAAGATGTAGATTTTTTCCAAAAGTTTGTACCACTTACACTAAAGTGCATTTTTGAAATGTATATTTGAAAAATGCCTATTTTAATGTGGATTAATAATGTGTTTTCTTGAAAAACTTACTTGTATCAAAATTGAAGAGATGCCTGATGAAAATATTGTTCATTTAATTGTTGTTGAGTTACATGGCTTCTTTATATATTTTGGATATTAACCCATTAATGAGAATTTGATTGCAAATATATTCACCCTTTCAGTAGGTTATCTTTTCATTTTGTTGGTGATTTTAGCTGTGATGAAGCTTTGGATGTTGTCCCATTTGTTTAGTTTTGCTTTTGTTTCTCTTATCAGAGGGAACACATCTAGAAGGATACTTCTAAGATCGATGTGAAAAAGTGTATGGCAATAAAATTAAGGATTTTATGGTTCCAGGTCTTATATTCAGGATTTTAATCCATTTTGAGTTGATATTTGTGTGTGATATGAGATAGTGGTCTAGTTTCATTATTTTGCATGTGGCATGTTTCTGCTGCACCATTTATTAAAGAGGCTATTCTTTATTATATGTTCTTTGTTCTTTTGTTGTAAACTATTCAGATATGGGAGAAGGCAATGGCACCCCATTCCAGTACTCTTGCCTGGAAAATCCCATGGACGGAGGAGCCTGGTGGGCTGCAGTCCATGGGGTCGCTAAGAGTCAGACATGACTGAGTGACTTCACTTTCACTTTTTACTTTCATGCATTGGAGAAGGAAATGGCAACCCGCTCCAGTGTTCTTGCCTGGAGAGTCCCAGGGACGGGGGAGCCTGGTGGGCTGTCATCTATGGGGTCGCCCAGAGTTGGACACGACTGAAGCAACTTAGCAGCAGTAGAAGCAGCATTCAGATATGTGTGGGTTTATTTCTGGGCACACAATTCTGTTTCATCTGCCAATACCACTCTGTTTTGTTTACTAAACTTCGTGATATAGTTTGAACTATTATGTTATAAGCCAGTGTTACGTCAATAATTAAATGACCCTGAAAAAAAAAATCTTGCATTTTAAAATGTATCAAGAAGTTCTAGATTCTATCCTGCTTTTCTGTTTCAGGCAAAATTCCTTTCTGTGTTTTTAAAAGGGAGCAATATCTCGGTCTCTCATGTAACACTGAACTGAACAAATCTCTAATGAGTGTTTAAATTATTAAATTGTTTAAAAATCTTTGATACTTATAACTAGGTACTATTTAGGAGAAGGCAATGGCAGCCCACTCCAGTACTCTTGCCTAGAAAATCCTATGGGCGGAGGAGCCTGCTAGGCTGTAGTCCATGGGGCCGCTAATAGTCGGGCATGACTGAACGACTTCACTTTCACTTTTTGCTTTCATGCATTGGAGAAGGAAATGGCAACCCACTCCAGTGTTCTTGCCTGGAGCATCCCAGGGACGGGGGAGCCTGGTGGGCTGCTGTCTATGGGGTCGCACAGAGTCAGACACAACTGAAGTGATTTAGCAGCAGCAGTAGCAGCAGCAGGTACTATTTGGTATTTTTTCCTCCAAGTTATTTTTGTCCAAATGTTCTTTCAGGGTTCACTTTCATGGCAACTTTAATGCTGTCCAAAGATGTTCCAAAGATTCTGTCAATGTGACTTTATAGTAAATAACATTATAATGTCAATGCACAAATAAGGAAGTGACATGATGTTGAGAGTGCACTTGACATGTTTGTATCATAAATTCAATTGAAAATACATATTATGGACACTGTCTTAGGATGTCAAAGAAGCATAATGCTGATATCTTACTGACAGAAAAGAAATCAAGGCAGAGAATCTTTGTTAACAATGATGTAAGTTTTACTGAGTAAAGGAAATTTTAAGTCATGGTAGTCAATGTGCCTGAAGACTATAAAATGCTATATTTCCCTTGACACCTCTGAGGATTAGCCACACCCAACTGCCAAAGATTCATGTTCTGAGTCCTGTAAAGGTCTATGCATTTGGATTTCAGCCTCTTTTATCTTTGAATGAATGCTGTGCTAGATAATTTCTACCTGTATGCAGGAAATGAGGTACTTAAGCTCTGTAATGCCAAAGTCTGCCCTCTGTGAAGATTTTCTCCTTCCACTATTTGTTTCTGAATGAGAAGAATGGAATTGAGATCAGGGAACTACTTAGTCCTGTTCCAAGTGGAGAAGAAGGAGGTATATCTGTGTATATATATATATGTAAATTCCAGATTTATTTTATTAGAAAATAAATTATTTGATTTAAGAATTGAAAGTATCAGTGCTATTAAAAAGATTTATCAAACTAAACCTTATTGGTGTCCTCCCTTCTCACTTCCATTCTTTCTTAACACTAGCTTAAGCATAACTGCTAGAATATTTTATCCTTCTCCTTACTACTTACCTAACTCGATTTTATCTCCTTTTGTCATTTATGTGAATGACGCAGTATTGTTCATTCTTGCTATTTTTCCTCAGTTTGGTGGGGTTAAGAGAGTAGAGGGAAATGGATTCTGTTTCTAAATGAAATAATTTCACATTTATTCATAAAACAGTTATTTTTAATCCCTCAGTTCAGTTTCAGTTCAGTTGCTCAGTTGTGTTCCACTCTTTGCAACCCCATGAGGCACAGCATGCCAGGCCTCCCTGTCCATCACCAACTCCTGGAATTTACCCAAACTCATGTTCATCAAGTTGGTAATGCCATCCAGCCATCTCATCCTCTGTCGTCCCCTTCTCCTCCTGGCCCCAATCCCTCCCAGCATCAGGGTCTTTTCCAATGAGTCAACTCTTTGCATGAGGTGGCCAAAGTATTTGAGTTTCAGCTTCAGCATCAGTCCTTCCAATGAACACCCAGGACTTATCTCCTTTAGATGGACTGGTTGGATCTCCTTGCAGTCCAAGGGACTCTCAAGAGTCTTCTGCAACACCACAGTTCAAAAGCATCAATTCTTTGGCGCTCCACTTTCTTCACAGTCCAACTCTCACATCCATACATGACCAATGGAAAAACCATAGCCTTGACCTTTGTTGGCAAAGTAATGTCTCAGCTTTTTCATATGCTGTCTAGGTTGGTCATAACTTTCCTTCCAAGGAGTAAGCGTCTTTTAATTTCATGGCTGCAGTCACAACCTGCAGTGATTTTGGAGTCGCCAAAAATAAAGTCTAACACTGTTTTCACTGTTTCCCCATCTATTTCCCATGAAGTGATGGGACCAGATGCCATGATGTTCATTTTCTGAATGTTGAGCTTTAAGCCAACTTTTTCACTCTCATCTTTCACCTTCATCAAAAGGTTTTTTAGTTCCTCTTCACTTTCTGCCATAAGGGTGGTATCATCTGCATATCTGAGGTTATCGATATGTCTCCTGGCAACCTTGATTCCAGCTTGTGCTTCTTCTAGCCCAGCGTTTCTCATGATGTACTCTGCATATAAGTTAAATAAGCAGGGTGACATATACAGCCTTGACATAATCCTTTCCCTATTTGGAACCAGTCTGTTGTTCCATGTCCAGTTCTAACTGTTGCTTCCTGACCTGCATATAGGTTTCTCAAGAGGCAGGTCAGGTGGTCTGGTATTCCCATCTCTTGAAGAATTTTCCACAGTTTACTGTGATCCACACAGTCAAAGGCCTTGACATAGTGAATAAAGTAGAAATAGACGTTTTTCTGGAACTCTCTTGCTTTTTCGATGATCCAGCGGATGTTGGCAATTTGATCTCTGGTTCCCCTGTCTTTTCTAAAACCAGCTTGAACATCTGGAAGTTCACAGTTAACCAATTGCTGAAGTCTGGCTTGGAGAATTTTGAGCATTACTTTAGTAGCGTGTGAGATGAGTGCAATTGTGCGGTAGTTTGAGCATTCTTTGGCATTGCCTTTCTTTGGGATTGGAATGAAAACTGACCTTTTCCAGTCCTGTGGCCACTGCTGAGTTTTCCGAATTTGCTGGCATATTGAGTGCAGCACTTTCACAGCATCATCTTTCAGGATTTGAAATAGCTCAACTGGAATTCCATCACCTCCACTAGCTTTGTTCATAGTGATGCTTTCTGAGGCCCACTTGACTTAGTACTCCAGGATGTCTGGCTCTAGTTGAGTGATTATACCATCATGCTTATTTGGGTCATGAAGATCTTTTTCATATAGTTCTTCTGTGTATTCTGGCCATCTGTTTTTAATATCTTCTGCCTGTGTTAGATCCATAACGTTTCTGTCATTTATAGAGCCCATCTTTGCATGAAATGTTCCTGTGGTATCTCTAATTTTCTTATAGAGGTCTCTAGTCTTTCTCATTCTATTGTTTTCTTTTATTTCTTTGCAGTGATAACGAGGAAGGCTTTCTTATCACTCTTTGGTATTGTGTGGAACTCTGCATTCAGTTGGGTGTATCTTTCCTTTTCTGCTTTGCCTTTCAGTTCACTTCTTTTCTCAGGCTTTTGTAAGGCCTCCTCACACAACCTTTTTTCCTTTTTGGATATTCTGTTAGTGAGAGTAGTTATTAACACAAACCATTGCTTGTAGGAAGAAAGCACAGAGCCTGTTTCTTTGTGGTGTGTGTTCTTTGTTGTTCAGTCATCTCTGGCTATTTGTGACCCACGGACTACAGCCCTCAAGGGTCCTCTATCCATGGGGATTCTCCAGGCAAAAATACTGGAGTGGGTTTCCATGCCCTCCTTCAGGGGATTTTCCCATCACAGGGATCAAACTGAACTCTTTTGCTTTGCAGGCAGATTTTTTCCCATCTGAGCCATCAGGGAGGCCCAAGAATAATGGAGTGGGTAGCCTATCCCTTCTCCAGTGTATCTTCCTGATGACCCATGGATCAAACCAGGGTCTCCTGCATTGCAGGGAGATTCTTTACCAGCTGAATTGCCAGAGAAGGCCTTTCTTGGTGGAAAGAGTGTCAGAATTACATTGGAAGAGGGGCTTGTAGTAATCAGACTTTTTAGGAAAATAAAATCTAATTCATCAATTTTAGAGGTCTTGTATATTTATTTTGTAATATATTATGACTTGATGCTATTTTACATAATTTTTATTTTAATTTTTAAAGAAATACTCTAGAAATACAATCATGTTTTTGTACCATAACACTTTGATGAATATGTTATTGTACATTTTCAAGAGTATTTGTTTTTAGAAAGGAAAACTTAAACCCTTAACAGCGAAGTAAATAGGAATTCAATGAGGATTTTAGTAGTCTAGAGAAGATGTTTTGGTGAAGTTAGAGCTACTAATGAGGTAGTTGCCTGGGCTGTAGCCATTCATTTACATTGCTAGCTGCTTATTTTGAAAATGAAAATTATTTGATTTCTCTTGTCAGAGATCTTATATAATCTTAAAAATATGCTAGGTTTTATATGCTACAAATATTAGAGAAATATTTTCAATTTTATGTTTAAAGATGTCAGGAAAAATCTTAAATGCTGCATAAAGATATTATTAAGTATATTGTGTTAATTGAACAATTTGATTTTGGTTGAGTATTGTTATAGAAAGACTTAAGTTTGTTTATCAGATACTCTTTTTTTTTTGACATGATACCAGACAGATTCCCTAAGTTCTGGTGACATTGTTATAAGAATAATGTATTTTGATAGTTATGACATACTTTTGGATGTTGGAAGTTCCAACATCTTGGAAGTCTAATGTATTTCAAAACATCAATCTCATGTCCAACCAAATTATCTCCCCATTTCTCCTCTAGTTTTGGACAAGGGATATTAGCAGAAAACGGTGAGGGTCTCATTACTAAACAGACTATTTACTAAAACTGTCTGTCTGATAGATCTCTAAACTTGCATCCTTCTGTGGGTTATATCTGACTTCTATTGGGAACTCTGTACTTCACAGTGTCAACACAGACCGTGTACACTCTGTCTGTATTTTAAGGGCAAACAAACTTGCGGTTTCTGCTTCCAGATTCATTCACTGGCATTTCTTACCACCGGTAATTTGCTTTCAAACATCTCCATCTGAGAAAAAAGCACCAGTTTTCTGTTTTAACTTATGCCCTAGGAAACATATGCAAAGTGTCACTACTTCTTTGACACCTGTTTTGACACTAGGTACCTTATCCTTTAAGAGTGATTTTCTTGGAGTCTCTCTACTTTTGCATGATAGGAGAATAATCCTTTTTAGGTAAGAGAAGGCAGATATTACCATATTATTTTACTGGGCTAATATCTTGCTAGGAATTGCCTCCTTTACACTTTGTAAATCAACTTTTCTTTTTATGTGGGTTGAAGATGGGTAATGGATGATGATGGTTCCAGAGCTATTCTTTTTTTTCACTTTTTAAAAATCCTGGTGGGAATTTCTGGCATCTTTTTGTTTTTTCCTTAAAATATGTATCTTCTAACCTTAGCTTTTCTTCTTTACAGAAATACTGTAATGGGTATAAAATATTACTTAATTTAAAGAATAAAGTGTGCTAACAAGAGACTGAAAACTGCTTCTCTCCACCTGCCATTTCATTTTTCTATTCATGGAAAGTTATATCCTCTTCTATGTTAACCTGCTCTTTTATACTAAGTAATGATTTTCTTAGTACTTTTACTGTACTGGGCAAATATATCTTCAATATTAGTAAAAATAAATTTTAAATGTTTAATAAAAGTTTAGCAGTGTACCTCTGAAAGATCCATTTTCATGGGTGAGTCTCAACACAGTATTTGGGAAACTGGGTTTGCTCTACTGTCTGGGCCTTAGGAACCACCAGATAGAATAATTGAAAGGACTTCATTATAGACCTAGCTGGTCTACATTCTAGCTTCATGACCTCCAGCATATCAGGTAAATGGTCAATTTCATCCTCTGTAAAATGAATATTTGTGTTCCTTCTAGTTTTCAATACCATTATTTTATCAATAATTACTTTACTTTTGTAAGAAAATAAATTTTCCCAATGCATTTGAAAAGAGAATCTTAGCTCTCAGTCATATAGGTTTCACAAATAGACTAACCATTTGAATCAGTTCTAATGAGGTGGATGAAACTGAAGCCTATTATAGAGTGAAGTAAGCCAGAAAGAAAAACACCAATACAGTATACTAACGCATATATGGAATTTAGAAAGATGGTAACAATAACCCTGTATACGAGACAGCAAAAGAGACACTGATGTATAGAACAGTCTTTTGGACTCTGTGGGAGAGGGAGAGGGTGGGATGATTTGGGAGAATGGCATTGAAACATGTATAATATCATATATGAAACGAGTCGGCAGTCCAGGTTCGATGCACGATACTGGATGCTTGGGGCTGGTGCACTGGGACGACCCAGAGGGATGGTACAGGGAGGGAAGAGGGAGGAGGGTTCAGGATGGGGAACATGTGTATACCTGTGGCGGATTCATGTTGATATATGGCAAAACCAATACAATATTGTAAAGTTAAAAAATAAAATAAAAAAATGTGAATTTTTAAAAAACAGCTTCTTACATATCTTTACATGCACAGGACCAGCACATTACATGGGAACATAGTGGGTAAACAATGCATGCTTCTCAAATGAAAGAGTGAATGAATATATTTTATTTTCAATGGATTTCAATCTCAATTCTGAGATTTC
The DNA here is from genome assembly GCF_019923935.1 of Bubalus bubalis. Taxonomy (NCBI): domain Eukaryota; kingdom Metazoa; phylum Chordata; class Mammalia; order Artiodactyla; family Bovidae; genus Bubalus; species Bubalus bubalis. The sequence continues at coordinate 82,935,847 of NC_059164.1, forward strand.
CTAGTTTTTTATTATGAGTTTTTATTTTATTTGTATTTATTTATATTTACTATATTTATTATGCTATGCTATGCTAAGTCGCTTCAGTCGTGTCTGACTCTGCGCGACCCCACAGACGGCAGCCCACCAGGCTCCGCCTCTCTGGGATGCTCCAGGCAAGAACACTGGAGTGGGTTGTCATTTCCTCCTCCAATGTATGAAAGTGAAAAGTGAAAGTGAAGTCGCCTAGTCGTGTCCAACTCTTAGCGACCCCATGGACTGCAGCCTACCAGGCTCCTCCGTCCATGGGATTTTCCAGGCAAGAGTACTAGAGTGGGGTGCCATTGCCTTTTCCGATATTTATCATAGTTTTTATTTTTTAATATTGTGAGTTTTTATTTTATTATGATTTTTTATTTTGTATTTCCTAGTTTTTTATTATGAGTTTTTTATATTAGTAGGGCTTTCCTGGTGCTTCAGTGGTAAAGAAATGGCCTGCCAATGCAGGAGACGCAGGTTCAATCCCTTGGTCAGGAAGATCACTGAAGAAGGAAACATTAACCCACTTCAGTGTTCTTGCCTGGGGAAATCCCATGGACAGAAGGAGCCTGGCGGACTACAATTCATGGGGTCCCCAAAGAGTTGGACACAACTTAGCAACTAAACAGCAATTATATTAGTAATTTCCTCGAAATAAATGACTATACACATAAACACATCATTGAAATGACTATACACATAAACACATCATTGAAATCTTCTTGGTAATGATTCAATGTTATGTAAACAATACCAGGTTCACTCCCACCAAATGTGAACATGAATGATATTTAGAAAAAATTATTTGCTTTTCATACTGATAAGTAAGTATATATGAGTTACATGTGTGTAGTGATTACATAGATAAATTAATGTTAATTTCAATTCAATCCCCTTGAAAGTATTTTTTATGTTGGTATGATCTTTTTGTTTAATATAAGTTGATTTTAGGGATATTTGATCAAATGAAAATGAATTGTTGAATTTGCTTTTTGTTCTCCTCAGTACTTTACTCCATTTTACTCAGTTGTGTAGCCTCTGTTATTGCTTCCTGACACCTAAAGGGTTATTTTAGAAATTAGGCTTCAATGGAGACGATAAATGCTATTTCTAGAGAGAAATTCTCTGTGACCTACACAATTCAGTACTGTATTAGGATTTATAACAACTTTGTGGAGAAGAGTCAATAACTCTAACTTGATTCTAATAATAAACACTTTGACTTGATGAAGAAAATTCCACTTATTATATGTTCTAAAAGGATAACATTAGACAAACTATTTACTCTGAGATATATAAATGAGTCATTCTAAACATTAAAGTCAGAAACAAATTCATTGATCCTGAAAGTTGGCCTAAGGCATATCCTACAAACTCTCATAAATCCTATTTGTGTTTATTTTTATAGTTCATGTTGGCAGAATTCCTCTAAAAGACAAAATAAAATATGATTAACATTCAATGCAGTTGTCAGCTGCTGAGCTTGAGGCTAGAATGCCTTTAACCTTGAGAGGTGAGCCATCTTTGTACTTGTGTGAGTTCACAGAGTCTCATCTCAGGAAGCAGAACCTTGCTTAGTGAATGTGTAAGGTTGATAGTCTGAGCTCAAGTCTTTGATATGTGTCTGTTGTGAAGACTCCAGACTTTACAAACTTCTAGAAAAATCAACTCTTCAAGGATTCCACTGAAGACTTAAATCTTGCCATTATTAACAATTCCTATAATAAGTGTCAGACTTTATTTTTCTGGGCTCCAAAATCACTACAGATGGTGACTGCAGCCATGAAATTAAAAGACGCTTACTCCTTGGAAGGAAAGTTATGACCAACCTAGATAGCATATCCAAAAGCAGAGACATTAATTTGCCAACAAAGGTTCGTCTAGTCAAGGCTATGGTATTTCCTGTGGTCATGTATGAATGTGAGAGTTGGACTGTGAAGAAGGCTGAGCGCCAAAGAATTGATGCTTTTGAACTGTGGTGTTGCAGAAGACTCTTGAGAGTCCCTTGGACTGCAAGGAGATCCAACCAGTCCATTCTGAGAGAGATCAGCCCTGGGATTTCTTTGGAAGGAATGATGCTAAAGCTGAAACTCTAGTACTTTGGCCACCTCATGAGAAGAGTTGACTCATTGGAAAAGACTCTGATGCTGGGAGGGATTGGGACCAGGAGGAGAAGGGGACGACAGAGGATGAGATGGCTGGATGGCATCATTGACTCGATGTACGTGAGTCTGAGTGAACTCCGGGAGTTGGTGAGGGACAGGGAGGCCTGGTGTGCAACGATTCATGGGGTCGCAAAGAGTCGGACATGACTGAGTGACTGATCTGATCTGATCTGATCTGATGCCCTCTTTCTTGGTCTTCAGCGTATAGCTATATTAGAAAATTTTTTTCCATCTCATTTTATTATTATTAGTGGGGTGGGCTTTGGTGTACCTTAGTTCCATACCTGTAGAAAGTTGTTGTTGTTGTTTTTCCTGATTCCATATATCCTACCTTAGATATTATTCATTATAATATTGTTAATTATCACATCTAAGCAGAACTTCCATACTAGATGATGGTTTATTGATTTAGAGACTGATTTCTGGGGGGATAATTATATATTCATGCCTAAAAACACAACACCTGGTAATTCCATGATGTTTTAGGTTGATAATACATTCCAAGAGAGAGTATGGCCTGTAACCAAAGAGACTATATAAAGATTAAGTGAATGCTATGCATAATCTTAAAATGCAGTGCAATAAGAGTATTTAGATACATAAAATATTGAAAGGAAAAAAAATACATGTTATACATGTTATATCCTTGGATACTCCAGGTTACAGTAGAATAAAATTGTCTTTTGTTTTTTACCTTTACAATATTGTATTGGTTTTGCCGTATATCGAAATGAATCTGCCACAGGTATACATGTGTTCCCCATCCTGAACCCTCCACCCTCCTCCCTCCCCATACCATCCCCCTGGGTCGTCCCAGTGCACCAGCCCCAAGCATCCAGTATCATGCATCGAACATGGACTGGTGACTCATTTTATATATGATATTATACGTTTCAATTCCATTCTCCTAAATCATCCCACCCTCTCCCTCTCCCACAGAGTCCAAAAGACTGTTCTATACATCAGTGTCTCTTTTGCTGTCTCGTATACAGGGTTATTGTTACCATCTTTCTAAATTCCATATATATGCGTTAGTATACTGTATTGGTGTTTTTCTTTCTGGCTTACTTCACTCTATAATAGGCTTCAGTTTCATCCACCTCATTAGAACTGATTCAAATGTATTCTTTTTAGTGGCTGAGTAATACTCTATTGTGTATATGTACCACAGCTTTCTTATCCACTCATCTGCTGATGGACATCTAGGTTGTTTCCATATCCTGGCTATTATAAACAAGTGCTGCGATGAACATTGGGGTACACGTGTCTCTTTCAATTCTGGTTTTCTCAGTGTGTATGCCCAGCAGTGGGATTGCTGGATCATAAGGCAGTTCTATTTCCAGTTTTTTAAGGAATCTCCACACTGTTCTCCATAGTGGCTGTACTAGTTTGCATTCCCACCAACAGTGTAAGAGGGTTCCCTTTTCTCCACACCCTCTCCAGCATTTATTGCTTGTAGACTTTTGGATTGCAGCCATTCTGACTGACGTGAAATGGTACCTCATAGTGGTTTTGATTTGCATTTCTCCGATAATGAGTGATGTTGAGCATCTTTTCATGTGTTTGTTAGCCATCTGTATGTCTTCTTTGGAGAAATGTCTATTTAGTTCTTTGGCCCATTTTTTGATTGGGTCATTTATTTTTCTGGAAATGAGCTGTAGGAGTTGCTTGTATATTTTTGAGATTAGTTGTTTGTCAGTTGCTTCATTTGCTATTATTTTCTCTCATTCTGAAGGCTTTCTTTTCACCTTGCTTATTTTTTCCTTTGTTGTGCATAAGCTTTTAAGTTTAATTAGGTCCCATTTGTTTATTTCTTTTTAATTTAATTTTATTTTTAAACTTTACATAATTGTATTAGTTTATTTTTGCTTTTATTTCCAATATTCTTGGAGGTGGGTCACAGAGGATCCTGCTGTGATGTATGTCGGAGAGTGTTTTGCCTATGTTCTCCTCTAGGAGTTTTATATTTTCTGGTCTTACGTTTAGATCTTTAATCCATTTTGAGTTTATTTTTGTGTATGGTGTTAGAAAGTGCTCTAGTTTCATTCTTTTACAAGTGGTTGACCAGTTTTCCCAGCACCACTTGTTAAAGAGATTGTCTTTAATCTTTTGTATATTCTTGCCTCCTTTGTCAAAGATAAGGTGTCCATATATGCATGGATTTATCTCTGGGCTTTCTATTTTGTTCCATTGATCTATATTTCTGTCTTTGTGCCAGTACCATACTGTCTTGATGACTGTGGCTTAGCAAAAATCAACAAAGCCAAAAGCTGGTTCTTTGAAAGGATAAATAAAATTGACAAACCATTAGCCAGACTCACCAAGAAACAAAGGGAGAAAAATCAAATCAATAAAATTAGAAATGAAAATGGAGAGATCACAACAGACAACACAGAAATACAAAGGATCATAAGAGACTACTATCAACAATTATATGCCAATAAAATGAACAATGTGGAAGAAATGGACAAATTCTTAGAAAAGTACAACTTTCCAAAACTGGACCAGGAAGAAATAGAAAATCTTAACAGACCCATCACAAGCACAGAAATTGAAACTGTAGTCAAAAATCTTCCAGCAAACAAAAGCCCAGGTCCAGACCACTTCACAGCTGAATTCTACCAAAAATTTAGATAAGAACTAACACCTATCTTACTCAAACTCTTCCAGAAAATTGCAGAGGAAGGTAAACTTCCAAACTCATTCTATGAGGCCACCATCACCCTAAGACCAAAAGCTGACAAAGATCCCACAAAAAAAGAAAACTACAGGCCAATATCACTGATGAACATAGATGCAAAAATCCTTAACAAAATTCTAGCAATCAGAATCCAACAACACATTAAAAGATCATACACCATGACCAAGTGGGCTTTATCCCAGGGATGCAAGGATTCTTCAATATCCACAAATCAATCAATCTAATACACCACATTAATAAATTGAAAAATAAAAACCATATGAAATTGTCTTGAAGTGTACCCTGTATGTATGGAAAGTTAAATTGTGATAGATTGATGTATGTAGTTGTTGTTTAGTCATTAAGTCATGTCCGACTCTTTTGCAACCCCACGGACTGTAGCCTGCCAGACTACTCTTTCTATGAGATTTTCCAGGCAAGAATACTGGAGTGGGTTGCCATTTTCTTCTCCAGGGGATCTTTCCCACCCAGAGACTGTATCTGTGTCTCCTGCATTGACAGGCAGATTCTTTACCACTAGGTAATGGATATAAAATAAAGTGAGATGAGTATATTAATTAAGATTGAAAAGAGTAGAGTTTTTCAAGAAAATGACATTGGAAGAATTAAAACAATATTTAGGATCATATCTTCCTCCCACAAAATGGTATATTCCAAGTAAATTCCAAGTATATTCAAGAATAAATGTAAAGCAATATATAACATTGTAGATGAATGTTTAGTATTTTTAAATTAAAATTTTAAATTTATTATTTTTAAATTTAAATAATTATTATTAGTATTTTAAATTAATTACTTTGCATTTAGTATTTTTAAATTATGCAATCATTGATTTTTATCATATGGGGGAAAAGATATATACTTGTAGTTACGTAAAATTGCAAGGCAGTTTGTATCAGAAGTTGATATATTCATATATGAAGTTCATAAAAATCAATAGACCAAAACCCTCTAAAGACCAATAGAGAAAGAGTAAAGAAAATAAATAAAAAATTACAAAAATGGAAATATGTGCTGCCAGAAAATGTATGAAAATCAAACCACAAATGTAGTAAAAGATTAAAATGAACAACAGAAAATAAAAGCAATAGTAAGAATTTTTAATATATTTACTTAAAAATATTTAAAAGTATAATAAATTAATGACGTTGTGGTGAGACGGTTTCATATATATGCTAATAGAAGTTTAAGTTAGAACATTTAAAGTTAATTTAAAAGAAATTTCAAAATAGGTATCAATATTTTAAGTGCACCATCTCTTTAACCAGCGATTTTTTTTTAAATTTTATTTTATTTTTAAACTTTACAATATTGTATTGGTTTTGCCAAATATCGAAATGAATCCGCCACAGGTATACATGTATTCCCCATCCTGAACCTTCCTCCCTCCTCCCTCCCCATACCATCCCTCTGGATTGTCCCAGTGTACCAGCCCCAAGCATCCAGTATCGTGCATCAAACCTGGACTGGTGACTTGTTTCATATATGATATTATACGTATTTCAATGCCATTCTCCCAAATCATCCCGCTCTCTCCCTCTCCCACAGAGTCCAAAAGACTGTTCTATACATCAGTGTCTCTTTTGCTGTCTCGTATACAGGGTTATTGTTACCATCTTTCTAAATTCCATATATATCCAAAGCAATTTATAGATTCAATGCAATCCCTATCAAGCTACCAACGGTATTCTTCACAGTGATTCTCTTTTAAGACTCTAGCCTAAAGAAGCACATGGAAGAAGATATCCATTGTAACATTATATGTAATGATGAAATTACAGAAATAATTTAAGATATTCAACACTTGAATTATGACTAAAGAAAGTTGATATTACAATATGAAATATATTTTGCATCCTTTAATAAGCATATTTGTTAAGATTATCTTAATGAGATGGAGAATATTCATGTTATGTGAGAGAAGAAGGGTATAGCATACTTTGTTGAATATCCATTAACGTATTTGAGTCCCTTGGACATCAAGGAAATCAAACTAGTCAATCCTAAAGGAAATCAGCCCTGAATATTCATTGGAAGGACTAATGCTGAAGCTGAAGCTCCAATACTCTGGCCACTTGAAATGAAAGCTGACTCATTGGAAAAGACCCTGAGGCTGAGAAAGGTTAAGGGCAGGAGGAGAAGGGGATGACAGAGGATGAGATGGTTGACAATATCGTCAACTCCATAGACATGAGTTGCAGCAAACTCCAGGAGACAGTGAAGGACAGGGAAGCCTGGCATGCTTCAGTCCATGGGGTCGCAAAGTGTTGGACACCAGTGAGTGACTGAACAACAACAAAACATATTTTTGCACACATTTCCTTTAGGTGAAATCATAGGAGTATAATTATAATGAATGAAAGGCACATTTTAATGCTTTTCATACATATTACCAAATCTCTTTCTGGAAAGATTATGCTAATTTGCAATCTTATCAGCACTATTTATGAGTACCATCTCATTTGCATGTCTTTAAATCCCAATGAAGGTATTAATTTTTTTTTTCCTGCTTGCCAATGCTTAGATAAGAAACAGCCAATATAGCATTTTAATTAAATTTAAATTGAGGTTTATATATTTTCATAAATATATTATGAGTATATGAATTGCCTATTTGTGCTTCAGTCAATTAAGTCAGTTAACTCCCTCAGTTATGTCCAACTCTTTGCAACCCCATGGACTGCAGCACACTACGCCTCCCTGTCCATTACCAACCCCAAGGTTCACTCAAACTCATGTCCATTGAGTCCGTGATGCCATCCAACCATCTCATCCTCTGTCATCCCATTCTCCTCCCGCCTTCAATCTTTCTCAGCATCAGGGTCTTTTCCAATGAGTCAGTTATTCACATCAGGTGGCCAAAGCATTGCAGTCTCAGCTTTCAGCATCAGTCCTTCCAATGAACATTCAGGACTGATTTACTTTAGGATGGACTGGTTGGATCTCCTTGCAGTCCAAGGGACTCTCAAGAGTCTCCTCCAACACCACAGTTCAAAAGCATCAATTCATCGGTGCTCAGTTTTCTTTATAGTCCAACTCTCACATCCATATATAACTGCTGCAAAAACCATAGCTTTGACTAGACAGACTTTTGTTGGCAAAGTAATGTCTCTGTGTTTTAATATGCTGTCCAGGTTGGTCATTTCTCCCAGCAGTCTTGGTTCCAGATTGTGTTTGTTCCAGCCCATCATTTCTCATGATGTTCTCTGCATATAGGTTAAATAAGCAGGGTGACAATATACAGCTTTGAATACTCCTTTTCCTATTTGGAACCAGTCTATTGTTCCATGTTCAGTTCTAACTGTTCTTCCTGACCTACATATAGGTTTCTCAAGAGGCAGGCCAGGTGGTCTGGTATTCCCATCTCTTTCAGAACTTTCCACAGTTTATTGTGATCCACACAGTCAAAGGCTTTGGCATAGTCAATAAAGCAGAAATAGATGTTTTTCTGGAACTCTCTTGGTTTTTTGATGATCCAGCAGATGTTGGCAGTTTGGTCTCTGGTTCCTCTGCCTTTTCTAAAACCAGCTTGAACATCTGGAAGTTCATGGTTCACATATTGCTGAAGCCTGGCTTAGAGAATTTTGAGCATTACTTTACTAGCATGTGAGATGAGTGCAACTGTGTGGTAGTTTGAGCATTCTTTGGCATTGCCTTTCTTTGGGATTGGAGTAAAAGCTGACCTTTTCCTGGGAAATAGATGGGGAAACAGTGGAAACAGTGTCAGACTTTATTTTTTTGGGCTCCAAAATCACTGCAGATGGTGATTGCAGCCATGGAATTGAAAGATGCTTACTCCTTGGAAGGAAAGTTATGACAAACCTAGATAGCATATTAAAAAGGAGAGACATTACTTTGCCAACAAAAGTCCATCTAGTCAAGGGTATGGTTTTCCAAGTGGTCATGTATGGATGTGAGAGTTGGACTGTGAAGACAGCGGAGCACTGAAGAATTGATGCTTTTGAACTGTGGTGTTGGAGAAGACTCTTGAGAGTCCCTTGGACTGCAGGGAGATCCAACCAGTCCAACCTAAAGGAGATCAGTCCTGGGTGTTCATTGGAAGGACTGATGCTGAAGCTGGAACTCCAAAACTTTGGGCACCTCATGTGAAGAGTTGACTCATTGGAAAAGGGATTGGGGGCAGGAGGAGAAGGGGATGACAGAGGATGAGATGGCTGGATGGCATCACCAACTTGATAGAAATGAGTTTGGGTAAACTCTGGGTGTTGGTGATGGACAGGCAGCCTGTTGTGCTGCGATTCATGGGGTTGCAAACAGTTGGACACGACTGAGTGACTGAACTGAACTGAACTGAACTGGGTCATAGCTTGTCTTCCAAGGAGCAAGCATCTTTTAATTTCATGTCTGCAATCACCATCTGCAGTGATTTGGAAGCCAAGAAAATAGTCTGTCACTGTTTTCACTGTTTCCCCATCTATTTGCATGAAGTGACAGGACCTGATACCATGATCTTAGTATTCTAAATGTTGAGCATTAAACCAACTTTTTCACTCTCCTCTTCCACTTTCATCAAGAGGCTCTTTAGTTCTTTGCTTTCTGCTATAAGGGTGGTGACATCTGCATATCTGAGGTTATTGATATTTCTCCTGGCAATCTTTATTCCACCTTGTCCTTAAACATTCTGTATTTTTTTTGTTGTTAAGTGTAATATACATATAGAAGTTAACTGATCAGATCTTGAGTTACTCTACAATTTCATGTGAATAAAAGTGCAGTAGAATAGCTTGAAGCTTTTCTAATTGATTTTGCATATATTTTAAAAATTATTTATATCTGCAAGGTACTCTTCAAGATGCTATCAGGATCATGCTTATGAATGTGTCACAGTTCTTAGCTAAAACTGACTACTATCTAAACTGAGAGATAGATGTAAACAGAAAAGGCCAAGGTTGTACAGAGTCCTTGTATTAATTCTGACTTTGATTATAAGAAATGGTTTAATCAATTTATTCTTGAGCTGTGTCTCATTGGCAGCAGAATGAAGGTTGTTTCAGGCTGAAAAGAGCATGATTGAGAGGAAAAACATCTGCGATAAGGTAAGACGTGGTTCTCCTGGAGAAACCTGACTGTTAATCCATCCCTTCATTCTATAAAGTTGCATTGACCTTGTAAAGACTTCATTATATGCATATGCATATCAAGATTCAGACACTCCATCATATCAGTATGCTTAGAACTAACTATATTTAAGGAAGTCAGCTTACTATCAAATCTGAGAAAAACATAATGAGAAAAACTAAATCAGAATTTCACCTTGCTTATGTATACTAGGAAGTGTAAAATTGAATTTGATATTTGTGTTGCTTAAACCAGTTCATTCACCAGCAGTAGGCATGCTACATCAAATGGAGTGAGTGGAATTTGAAGAGGATAGTAGACTTAGATTCAATGTTTAATGACACTTACTCCTTGGAAGAAAACTTATGACCAACCTAGACAGCATATTAAAACAGACATTACTTTGTCAACAAAGTTCCATCTAGTCAAGGCTATGATTTTTCCAGTAGTTATGTATGGATGTGAGAGTTGGACTATAAAGAAAGCTGAGTGTTGAAGAATTGATGCTTTTGAACTTGTGTTGGAGAAGACTCTTGAGAGTCCCTTGGACTGCAAGGAGATCCAACCAGTTCATCCTAAAGGAGATCAGTCCTGGGTGTTCATTGGAAGGACTGATGCTGAAGCTGAAACTCCAATACTGTGGCCACCTGATGCAAAGAGCTGACTCAGCTGAAAAGACCCTGATGCTGGGAAAGATTGAGGGTAGAGGAGAAGGGGATGACAGAAGATGAGATGGTTGGATGGCATCTCTGACTCATGGACATAAGTTTAAGTAAACTCTGGGAGTTGGTGATGGACAGGGAGGCCTGGTGTGCTGCGGTTCATGGGGTTGCAAAGAGTCAGACATGACTGAGTGACTGAACTGAATGTTTAATGGGACTATACTAAAACCAGTGTGTTCCTGTCAAGTTATGACCAGTATTTACTTCTGGGCAGAGCTGTATTTGGTGAATAGTTCATATCTGGGCTCTGGTAGAGACTAAATGCCCAAATATAGAACACCAGGGAATCTGCATTCTGAGTAGACCATAAGCAAACTGGATATTATTTAATATACCATGCCACCAGGTTGGGCAGGCAAAGAAATCATTGTCAAGTTGGGATATTTAATAAAATATTTAAGCATATATTCTGAAGTAAGATTCAAAAGAATATTGATGATATATTTCCTATAAACTCCCTGATTTATTTCTATCTCTTCCTTAAATCTTTTCTTCCTAACTGTGCAATGATATTTCAAAGTCTAATTGACAGAACTTGTAGCCAAACAGGACAGACAATGTTTCTTCATGACATTTCTGCATGTTTTGAATTAGCTTTTATTCTGAAACAGCCTTGGAAAATAGAGGTTTTCTCTCCCGCCAGGGCAGAGGGCACATTTGATTCCTGACTATGATAATAAAGGTAGTATCTTCCTCAAAGGCAAAGATCAGGAAGGTTTTTGGGAACTCGATGAAGCACTAGTATTTTCTAAGTTTGGAGTTCCTCAGCTATGACAAAAATTTACTGTGTGTACAGCTTCCAACTGGGTTATCCCATGTCATCTCTGATATTTGGAGGAATGGGCAACCAATGTGAATATAAAAGTTCATCCCGTTTGCTGTGATGTAAATAATGGCATGAGTCATGTCTTCTGTTGTCATAAAAGTTAGCATGAAACACATCTTTCGTTTCCTTAAAAGTAGGGTAAAATATTGGATCCTTTGAATTTCTTGAAAGGTGGAGGGCCAAAACTAAGAGAACACTAGTTTTCATCACTGATAACTAGAAGTTTTTGTTGTTAATTTGTTTTGTTTATGTGTGGTAAGCAGACTTTCAGTGAAGCCATTAACTGAGCTAAAGAGCACAAAAATTGGAGGACAATCTAGGGAGATGAAAAGATCAATTTTGGGCTTCTTGAGTTTGAAATATTAGAAATGTGTCCAGCTATAAATGTTAGACTGTTAGATAAATGACTAAGATACTCTAGATAGAAGAAGAGTGGAATATCTTAAATACTTAAGTAGAATCCACTTAAGAAGTATTTAAGGATCATCTAAATTAAAAAAGTATGTAAAGCTCAAGAAGGTGGATTTAATCCTAAAAAAAAAAATTTAATTTCCTTCCTCCAGAATATGCTTGGCTATAATGTTTATCTGCAAAAAAGGTGGGAATTTTAGTGGAAAATGTCACTATTTAGTGTATTTCCATAATTATGCATGTATAGTTACTCAGTGCTGTTGGACTCTTTGTGATCCCAGGGACTGGAAAGTTTTCCCAGAAAGAATACTGGAGTAGGTTACCATTTCCTCATCCAGGGGATTTCCCAAACAGTGATCAAACCTGCATCTCCTGCATTACAGGTGAACTCTTTACCACTGAACCATTCAGTTCAGTCGCTCAGTCATGTCTGACTCTTTGCAACCCCATGAACCACAGCACGCCAGGCCTCCCTGTCCATCACCAACTCCCAGAGTTCACCCAAACACATGTCCAATTGAGTCAGTGGTGCCATCCAACCATCTCATCCTCTGTCATCCCCATCTCTTCCTGCCCTCAATCTTTCCCAACATCAGGGTCTTTTCAAATGAGTCAGCTCTTCACATCAGGTGGCCAAAGTATTGGAGTTTGAGCTTCAACATCAGTCCTTCCAATCATCACCCAGGACTGATCTCCTTTAGGATGGACTGGTTGGATCTCCTTGCAGCCCAAGGGACTCTCAAGAGTCTTCTCCAATACCACAGTTCAAAAGCATCAATTCTTCAGCACTCAGCTTTCTTTATAGTCCAATTCTCACATCCATACATGACTACTGGAAAAACCATAGCCTTGACCAGACAGACCTTTGTTGATAAAGTAATGTCTATGTTTTTAATATGCTGTCCAGGTTGGTCATAACTTTCCTTCCAAGGAGTAAGCGTCTTTTAATTTCATGGCTGCAGTCACCACTTTCAGTGATTTTGAAGCCCCCCAAAATAAAGTCAGCCACTGTTTCCACTCTTTCCCCATCTATTTGCATGAAGTGATGGGACCCGGATAACATAATCTTAGTTTTCTAAATGATGAGCTTTAAGCCAACTTTTTCACTCCCTTCTTTCACTTTCATCAAGAGGCTCTTTAGTTCTTCTTCACTTTCTGCCATAGGGTGGTGTCATCTGCATAACTAAAGTTGTTAATATTTCTCCTGGCAACCTTGATTCCAGCTTGTGCTTCCTCCAGCCCAGCATTTCTCATGATGTACTCTGCATATAAGTTAAATAAGTAGGGTGACAATATACAGCCTTGACATACTCCTTTTCTTATTTGGAACCAGTCTGTTGTTCCATGTCCAGTTCTAACTATTGCTTCCTGACCTGCCTACAGGTTTCCCAAGAGGCAGATCAGGTGGTCTGGTATTCCAAGTCCTTTGAGAATTTTCCACAATTTACTGTGATCCACACAGTCAAAGGCTTTGGCATAGTCAATAAAGCAGAAATTGATGTTTTTCTGGAACTCTCTTTCTTTTTCCATGATCCAGAGGATGTTTGCAATTTAATCTCTGGTTCCTCTGCCTTTTCTAAAACCAGCTTGAACATCTGGAATTTCATGGTTTACGTGCTGCTGAAGCCTGGCTTGGAAAATTTTGAGCATTACTTTACTAGCATGTGAGATGAGTGCAACTGTGCAGTAGTTTGAGCATTCTTTGACATTGCCTTTCTTTGGGATTGGAATGAAAACTGACCTTTTCCAGTCCTGTGGCCACTGCTGAGTTCTCCAAATTTGCTGGCAAATTGAGTGCAACACTTTCACAGCATCATCTTTTAGGATTTGAAGTAGCTCAACTGGAATTCCATCATCTCCACTAGCTTTGTTCTTAGTAATGCTTCCTAAGGCCCACTTGACTTCACATTCCAGGATGTCTGGCTCTTGGTGAGTGATCACATCATCGTGATTATTTGGGTCATGAAGATCTTTTTTGTACAGTTCTCCTGTGTATTTTTGCCATCTCTTCTCAATATCTTCTTCTTCTGTAAAGCCATTGGGGAAGCCTATTTCCATAATTATATTTAATTTCAATTAAATTAAAATATAGCTTTAGCTGATAGCCAGTATGTTACCAATAGCCAGGACCTCCTACATCTATTTTCATATTATCTCTCAAATCTCTTTTTCTTTTGATGCACATTGCTTTGTTACAGAGTTAGTTTCCATATTTGTTTTCATTTGTACAGTTAAGAGAGCCTGGAATAACCTCCTTGTCATTGATCTCTACTATCTGAACTCAAGATAATTCAATTCTTTTGCAAGATGAATGCTTTAAAATATAGCTCTATTATGTCATGGTTGTTTTCACAGCCTTTGAAGATTTCTCATGTTTACTCCACATAACTCAGCTTGTTCATCAAGGTTCTAAAAAGTGTGGTCCTCTTCTGTGATTTCCTTCTGTGTTTCTGGCATCATTTTACTGTGTGTTGTTAATTGCTGAGACACTTATTTCACATAAGAACTTTTTTTATGAATTCTGATTTATGATGCCAATCTAGTTTTTATTTTTTAATTTTACTGATTTTTGGTTATTTATTCCCTCATGTTATGGGCTTCTAGAAGTTTAATATTGTTTATTAAAATTCATGTATATAAATTGCCTATTTTGGTGTCTTGAATATATTCAGTTCAGTACAGTTCAGTAGCTTAGTTGTGTCCAACTCTTTGCGACTCCATGTACTGCAGCAAACCAGGCATCCTTTTCCATCACCAACTCCCAGAGCTTACTGAAACTCATGTCTATCGAGTCAGTGATACCATCCAAACATCTCATCCTCTGTCTTCCCCTTCTCCTCCTGCCTTCAATCTTTCCCAGCATCAAGGTCTTTTCCGATGAGTCCGTTCTTCACATCGGGTGGCCAAAGCACTGGAGTCTCAGCTTCAGCATCAGTCCTTCCAATGAACATTCAGGACTGATTTCATTTAGGATGGACTGGTTGGATATCCTTGCAGTCCAAGGGATTCTCACGAATCTTTTCTAACACCACAGTTCAAATCATCGATTCTTCAGTGTTCAGCTTTCTTTATGGTCCAACTCTCACATCCATACATGACTACTGGAAAACTTTAGCTTTGACTAAGTGGAACTTTGTTGGCAAAATAATGTCTCTGTTTTAATATGCTGTCTAGGTTGGTCATAACTTTCCTTCCAAGGAGTAAGCGTCTTTTAATTTCATGGCTGCAGTCACCATCTGCAGTGGTTTTGGAGCACCTCCCCCCCCCGCCCCCCGCAAAATAAAATCTCTCCTGTTGAGGTTTGACAGAAAACAGAAAAATTCTGTAAAGCATTTATCCTTCAGTAAAAAATTAATTAATTAAAAAAAAGTCTTTCACTGTTTCCATTATTCCCCCATTTATTTGCCATGATCGGATTGGATGCCATGATCTTAGTTTTCTGAATGTTTAGTTTTAAGCTAATTTTTTCACTCTTCTCTTTCACTTTCATCAAGAATCTCTTCCTTTCTTCTTTGCTTTCTTCCATAGGGGTGGTGTCATCTGCACAACTAAGGTTATTAATATTTCTCCCAGCAATCTTGATTCCAGCTTGTGCTCTTCCAGCCCAGGATTTCTCATGATATAATCTGCATCTAAGTTAAATAAGCAGGGTGGAAGTATACAGCCTTGACATAATCCTTTCCCGATTTGTAACCAGTCTGATGATCCATGTCCAGTTCTAGTTGTTGCTTCTTGACCTCCATACAGGTTTTTCAGGAGGTATGTAAGGTAGTCTGGCAATCCCATCTCTTTAAGAATTTTTCACAGTTTGCTGTGATCCACACAGTCAAAGGCTTTGCCATAGTCAATAAAGCAGAGATTGATGTTTTTCTGGAACTCTCTTGCTTTTTCAATGATCCAAGGGATGTTGGCAATTTGATCTCTGATTCCTCTGCCTTTTCTAAATCCAGCTTGAACATCTGGAAGTTCATGGTTCACGTATTGCTGAAGCCTGACTTGGAGAATTTTGAGCATCATTTTGGTAGCATGTGAGATAAGTGCAATTGTTTGATAGTTTGAACATTCTTTGGCATTGCCCTTCTTTGGGACTGGAATGAAAACTGACCTTTTCCGGTCCTGTGTCCACTGCTGAGTTTTCCAAATTTTGTGGCATATTGAGTGCAGCACTTTCACATCATCATCTTTTAGGATTTGAAATAGGTCAACTAGAATCCCATCTCCTCTACTAACTTTGTTCATAGTGATGCTTTCTAAGGCCCACTTGACTTCACATTCCAGGATATTTTGGTCTAGGTGAGTGATCACACTTTCGTGGTTATCTGGTTCATGAAGGTCTTTTTTGTATAGTTCTTCTGTGTATTCTTGCCACCTCGTCTTAATGTCTTCTGCTTCTGTTAGGTCCATATCATTTCTTGTCTTTATTGTGCCTATCTGTTCATGAAATATTCCTTGGTGTCTCTAATTTTCTTCAAGAGATCTCTAGTTTTTCCCATTATGTTGTTTTCCTCTATTTCTTCACATTGATCACTGAGAAAGGCTTTCTTATCTTTCCTTGCTGTTCTTTGGAACTCTGCATTCAGATGGGTATATCTTTCCTTTCCTCCTTTTCCTTTGGCTTCTCTTCTTTGCTCAGCTGTTTGTAAGGCCTCCTCAGACAACCATTTTGCCTTTTTGCATTTTTTTCTTGGACATATTAGCAAAATTTATATGAATAATGAATAAGCCTAATTATCCAGTAATGGCTCTCTGTAAACATTAAGAGATACTAAATTGGTCTGATTCATTCATCAAATGAATATACCAGCTTTGATGTTCAGAAGTCATGGCCTAGTTAATATATAGGTCTCTGAATTTATATACATATTTGTTTATACCTTTGGTTTAGAAGTCCCTGAATTTCTATATACCCTAACCCTAAGAGGCCAACATAAATAACTG
The DNA here is from genome assembly GCF_019923935.1 of Bubalus bubalis. NCBI lineage: Eukaryota > Metazoa > Chordata > Mammalia > Artiodactyla > Bovidae > Bubalus > Bubalus bubalis. The sequence goes on from NC_059164.1 coordinate 82,952,707, forward strand.
TCTTAGAGTCCATATTTTATTATCTAAGCTACCATATGGAAGTAATGGAGAGATGGTTCACGTTTTATTTTGAATTTAATCAAGCAGAAAAGATAGATGAACATAAAATATCAACTTGTGTACTGGTAAGATGGAAGCAAGTCATGATAAAAAAAAATTAGGAAATCATGCATGAATGATTTCCAAGAATACTGCTGCATACTGTTTCTGAGGATCTGTTACTGTATCTTTCAATAATGTTTAATCTTTATAAAAATTATGCAAAGTAATGGTTACTCTTTTCATTTTACTGATATTGAAACTGTGACTCAGTGTTTAAGTAATTCATCCAAGATTATATAGATAATGTGTTAAATCAGGCTTTGAACTGATGTCTATCAGTCTGTTTATTTTGCTTTTAAGCTTAAATGCAGATTGTGTATTTTAATCAGAGTTATGTTGATGTTTCTGAAAGAGAGAGATCCCCTGGCAGGAGATAAATTTGAAGGCTTTACCATTTTTTTTTAGGTAGTTCATTTCAAGCCAGGTGTGTTAGTCAGGATTCTCTAGAGAAATAGAACCAGTAGGATATACTGATAGCCATTCAACTTCACACATAAAGTTAACCATTACACCAGGACATATAAATGCTGTAGGAACTACTTGAAGTCATTTGCCTTGAAAAAGTATAAATTTTAATGGGATTAATAAGATGAAAAACAGATAATAAATGTATAATAAAAATATACAGTAGATAAAAGGTAAGGTGATTTCTACTTGAAGTCATATTCAATAAGGTGTAAATAATTGTTAGATTAAATAAGATTGATTCAAATATTTCAAATCCTAAAAGATGGCGTTGTGAAATTGTTGTACTCCATATGCCAGAAAATTTGGAAAACTCAGCAGTGGTCACAGGACTGGAAAATGTCAGTTTTCATTCCAGTCCCAATGAAAGGCAATGCCCAAAAATGTTCAAACTACTGCACAATTACACTCATCTCTCACGCTAGCAAAGTGATGCTCAAAAGTCTTCAACTGAACCTTAACAATACGTGAACCGAGAAATCCAGATGTTCAAGCTGAATTTAAAGAGGCAGAGGAACCGGGGATCAAATTGCCAACATCCCTTGGATCATCGAAAAAGCAAGAGAGTTCCACAAAAACATATATTTCTGCTTTATTGACTAGGTGTTGCAAGAGGGCATCAGAGGGCAGACACACTGAAACCATACTCACAGAAAACTAGTCAATCTAATAACACTAGGACCACAGCCTTGTCTAACTCAATGAAACTAAGCCATGCCCATGGGGCAACCCAAGACGGGTGGGTCATGGTGGAGAGATCTGACAGAATGTGGTCCACTGGAGAAGGGAATGGCAAACCACTTCAGTATTCTTGCCTTGAGAACCCCATGAACAGTATGAAAAGGCAAAATGATAGGATACTGAAAGAGGAACTCCCCAGGTCAGTAGGTGCCCAATATGCTACTGGAGATCAGTGGAGAAATAAGTCCAGAAAGAATGAAGGGATGGAGCCAAAGTAAAAAGAATACCCAGCTGTGGATGTGACTGGTGATAGAAGCAAGGTCCGATGCTGTAAAGAGCAATATTGCATAGGAACCTGGAATGTCAGGTCCATGAATCAAGGCATATTGGAAGTGGTCAAACAAGAGATGGCAAGAGTGAATGTCGACATGCTAGGAATCAGTGAACTAAAATGGACTGGAATAGGTGAATTTGATTCAGATGACCATGATATCTAGTATTATGGATAGGAATCCCTCAGAAGAAATGGAGTAGCCATCATGGTCAACAAAAGAGTCCAAAATGCAGTACTTGGATGCAATCTCAAAAACGACAGAATGATCTCTGTTTGTTTCCAAGGCAAACCATTCAATATCACAGTAATCCAAGTCTATGCCCCAACCAGTAACGCTGAAGAAGCTGAAGTTGAACGGTTCTATGAAGACCTACAAGACCTTTTAGAACTAACACCCAAAAAAGATGTCCTTTACATTATAGGGGACTGGAATGCAAAAGTAGGAAGTCAAGAAACACGTGGAGTAACAGGCAAATTTGGCCTTGGAATATGGAATGAAGCAGGGCAAAGACTAATAGAGTTTTGCCAAGAAAATGCAGTGGTCATAGCAAACACCCTCTTCCAACAACACAAAAGAAGACTCTATACATGGACATCACCAGATGGTCAACACTAAAATCAGATTGATTATATTCTTTGCAGCCAAAGATGGAGAAGCTCTATACAGTCAGCAAAAACAAGACCAGGAGCTGACTGTGGCTCAGACCATGAATTCCTTATTGCTAAATTTAGACTTAAATTGAAGAAAGTAGGGAAAACCACTAGACCATACAGGTATGACCTAAATCAAATCCCTTATGATTAGTGGAAGTGAGAAATAGACTTAAGGGCCTAAATCTGATAGAGTACCTGATGAACTATGGAATGAGGTTCGTGACATTGTACAGGAGACAGGAATCAAGACCATCCCCAAGAAAAGAAATGCAAAAAAGCAAAATGGCTGTCTGGGGAGGCCTTACAAATAGCTGTGAAAAGAAGAGAAGCAAAAAGCAAAGGAGAAAAGGAAAGATATAAGAATCTGAATGCAGAGTTCCAAAGAATAGGAAGGAGAGAAAAGAAAGCCTTCCTCAGTGATCAATGCAAAGAAATAGAAGAAAACAACAAAATGGGAAAGACTAGAGACCTCTTCAAGAAAATTAGAGATACCAAGGGAACATTTCATGCAAAGATGGGCTCGATAAAGGACAGAAATGGTATGGACCTAACAGAAACAGAAGATATTAAGAAGAGGTGGCAAGAATACACAGAAGAACTATGCAAAAAAGATCTTCATGACCCAGATAATCATGATGGTGTCATCACTGACCTAGAGCCAGACATCCTGGAATGTGAAGTCAAGTGGGCCTTAGAAAGCATCACTACGAACAAAGCTAGTGGAGGTGATGGAATTCCAATTGAGCTATTTCAAATCCTGAGAGATGATGCTGTGAAAGTCCTGCACTCAATATGCCAGCAAATCTGGAAAACTCAGCAGTGGCCACAGGACTGGAAAAGGTCAGTTTTCATTCCAATCCCAAAGAAAGGCAATGCCAAAGAATGCTCAAACTACCACACAGTTGCACTCATCTCACACGCTAGCAAAGTAATGCTCACAATTCTCCAAGCCAGGCTTCAGCAATATGTGAACCGTGAACTTCCTGATGTTCAAGCTGGTTTTAGAAAAGGCAGAGGAACCAGGGATCAAATTGCCAACATCCACTGGATCATGGAAAAAGCAAGAAAGTTCCAGAAAAACATCTATTTCTGCTTTATTGACTATGCCAAAGCCTTTGACTGTGTGGATCACAATAAACTGTGGAAAATTCTGAAAGAGATGGGAATACCAGACCACCTGACCTGCATCTTGAGAAATCTGTATGCAGGTCAGGAAGCAACAGTTAGAACTGGACATGGAACAACAGACTGGTTCCAAATAAGAAAAGGAGTATGTCAAGGCTGTATATTGTCACCCTGCTTATTTAACTTATATGCAGAGTACATCATGAGAAACTCTGGGCTGGAAGAAACACAAACTGGAATCAAGATTGCTGGGAGAAGTATAAATAGCCTCAGATATGCAGATGACACCACCCTTATGGCAGAAAGTGAAGAGGAACTAAAGAGCCTCTTGATGAAAGTGAAAGTGGAGAGTGAAACAGTTGGCTTAAAGCTCAACATTCAGAAAACAAAAATCATGGTATCTGGTCCCATCACTTCATGGGAAATAGATGGGGAAACAGTGGAGACAGTGGCAGACTTTATTTTTTGGACTCCAAAATTACTGCAGATGGTGACTGCAGCCATGAAATTAAAAGACGCTTACTCCTTGGAAGGAAAGTTATGACCAACCTAGATAGCATATTCAAAAGCAGAGACATTACTTTGCCAACAAAGGTTCGTCTAGTCCAGGCTATGGTTTTTCCTGTGGTCATATATGGATGTGAGAGTTGGACTGTGAAGAAGGCTGAGCACCGAAGAATTGATGGTTTTGAACTGTGGTGTTGGAGAAGACTCTTGAGAGTCCCTTGGACTGCAAGGAGATCCAACCAGTCCATTCTGAAGGAAATCAGCCCTGGGATTTCTTTGGAAGGAATGATGCTAAAGCTGAAACTCCAGTACTTTGGCCACCTCATGCGAAGAGTTGACTCATTGGAAAAGTCTCTGATGCTCAGAGGGATTGGGACCAGGAGGAGAAGGGGACGACAGTGGATGAGATGGCTGGATGGCATCACTGACTGGATGGACATGAGTCCTGGTGAACTCCGGGAGTTGGTGATGGACAGGGAGGCCTGGTGTGCTGCGATTCATGGCGTCCCAAAGAGTCGGACACGACTGAGTGACTGAACTGAACTGAAAGCCTTTGACTGTGTGTATCACAGCAAACTGTGAAAAATTCTTAAAAGAGATGGGAATACCAGACCACCTCACGTGCCTCCTGAGATATCTGTATGGAGGTCAAGAAGCAACAGCTAGAACTGGACATGGATCAACAGACTGATTACACATCGGGAAAGGATTATGTCAAGGCTGTATATAGTCCCCCTACTTATTTAACTTATATGCAAAATATATCATATAAAGTCCTAGGCTGGAAGAAGCACAAGCTGGAATCATGATTGTCCCATAGAAAGATTAATAACCTCAGATATGCAGATCACACCACCCTTATGGCAGAAAGTGAAGAGGAACTAAGAAATATCTTAATGAAATTAAAAGAGGAGAATGAAAAAGCTGTCTTAAAACTCAGCTCTCTGAAAACTAAGATCATGGCATCCTGTCCCATCGTTTCATAACAAACAGAGGTGGAAACAATGGAAACAGTGAGAGACTCTATTGTTTTAGGCTCCAAAATCACAGCAGATAGTGAGTGCAACCATGAAATTAAAAAACACTTGCTCCTTGGAAGAAAAGCCATGACCAATATAGACAGCATATAAAAACCCAGAAACATTACATTTCCATCAAAGTTCCATCTAGTCAAATCTATGGTTTTTCCAGTAGTTATGTATGTATGTGAGATTTGGACCATAAAGAAAAGCTGAGCACTGAAAAATTGTTGCTTTTGATTTGAGATGTAGGAAAAGACTCTTGAGAGTCTGTTGGACAGCAAGGAGATCAAACCAGTCAATCCTAAAGGAAATCAGTCCTGAATATTCATTGGAAGGATTGATATTGAAGCTGAAACTCCAATACTTTGGTCACCTGATGTGAAGAACTGACTCATTGGAAAAGACCCTGATGCTGGGAAAGATTGAAGGAGGGATGAGAAGGGGACGACAGAGGATGAGATGGTTAAATGGTATCACCAACTCAATGGATATGAGTTTGAGCAAGCTCCAAGAGTTGGTGATGGATAGGGAAGCCTGGCGTGCTGCAGTCCATGAGAGTCGCAGAGAGTCAGATACGACTGAGCAACTAAACTGAACTGAAAATACTTCAAAAAATTTACCTTTTAAAGTTATTTACCTTGATAATTTAAGTCAATTCTCTGAAATGTTGGCTTTATAAAATTTTATCTCTCTCATCTCTTTCACAAGAATAATTTCCAAACATTAACTGTCTATTTCTTTTTTGATACCATCTCTGTTGTTCATACTCAGTAGTCCAAGTTTAATTACTCATTTGGCTTCTGGATTTAAAACATTTGTTGATATGAACCTTTAATGATTTTCACCTGAATTGCAATCGTTCCAGTAAAATAATTTAAAGTAAAGTGAAAGTCACTCAGTTCTGTCTGACTCTTTGTGATCCCATGGACTATATAGTCCATGGAATTCTCCAGGCCAGAATACTCGAGTAGGTTACTGTTAACTTCCATGGGATCTTCCTGACCCAGGGATTGAACCAGGGTCTCCTGCATTGTAGGCAGATTCTTTACCAACTGAGCTATCAGGGCAGCCCCTAAAATGATTTAAACAGAGAGCTAAATCTATTTTATAAATTAGTCTCATTATTAAAATAATTGCAAACAATGATTTTTGTCCCTGCAGTACCATGGTTCAAAGCATAGTGACAGTACTTTTGCCTGCATAAGACTTTTAAAACTCTCTTGTAGACTAAAAATTTATTTCTCTTGATCATGAAGAATACATTTTACAAAGGGTTTGGATAATTCCTATTCATCACGTCTGATGAGCAAAGAAAAGTTCTTAGTATATTGGATGTATTACTTGGCTTGTCTAATACAAGGGATTGCATCTATAAATATTACTGAGATATTTGGCTTATTCATGTCCAAGAGCACTTTTAATTAGTACAGTGTCTTTTCTGAAGGTGTTTTATAATCATGAAATCTCATATAAGCTCATTCCTGGTGGATGTATTCTTGTCTTTCAGACTCTTTCTCTTGTTGGTCAGCATGCAGTCTTGACCTTCGAAGTGGGTAGTAAGGACAACCAATTTTGAAGTTTCAACTCTTTTAACATCAGATTATCACTTTTCTTAAAAAAATTTTCATTTCTATATCACTTATAATGAAATCTACTATGTACCAGTTGTTTCAAAATAGGCATTTAAAATATTGTTTTATGTATCAGTTTCATTTGTTTTTATATTTGTGTCTATTTACTTTTAGTACTCTGTTAATCTGGTGGCATCCTATGACCTCACTTTTCTTTACTATAAAAATCTTGAATCCACTCTTTAGCATTCATACATCCTTTAAGAGCAATACTGAATTTTTCCTTTAAGATAACTCTAAATTGTGTTAAAAATAGTAGGAGGTAGAATGGTAGGCACTTCATGTCCCTAAAATGGGAGAGGGGCCAAACTGAGATTATGAAAACATTTCTGTATTAAAATGGAAGTGATTTGCTTATGAAACATAGTTATTAAGCACCCATGAGGGAAAGTATATTGTATTTGATGTAAAATAGAAATATGAGAAAAGGTAGAGTTTCTGTAGAATAAAGAAAGCATGTGCATACATGCCATAAGACTGGATCCAATCGTGTCTGAAAATTAGATACACATGACAGTCCATAAGAGTTCAAGGGGAGAAGAAGGGTCTTTTGCTGATTTATTTAGGAAGGACTTTTGCAGTTACACTGTATAGACACTCATATTGTGACTGCAACCATTCCAATCCAAGAGAAAATGAAAGCTTATGTTCCCAAAAGCCATATATGCTACTATTAAGAACTGCTATAATTAAATCAAAGAAGTGAAGCCACAGGAGACTAAGCCAGATCTGTCTGTGAGTGTTTTGAGGGTCTCCTTCAGAGGCATGAATTAAGAGTGGCCTGCCATGGGGACAGGGCACTGGCATCAACAGTCCTGAGAGGCACATTTTGGCGTAAGTCCCTCTGAAAGTCGCTGTTAGCCCTACTGTAGAGCCTGTAGACTCCAGGGCTGGGTCCCTTCACACCAAACAACTAACAGGAAGAGAGCACAGTGCCACGCATCTGCAGACAATTGGATTAAAGATTACTGAGCATGTCCCCACACCAGAGCAAGACCCAGTTTTCCCCATAGCCAGTCCCTTCCATCAAGAAGCTTGCACAAGCCTTTTATCCTCATCTCAGAAGGCAGATAGAAGAAGCAAGAACTACAATCCCACAGTCACCAGAATGAAAACCAAAATTATTTTCATAGAAATGTAATCAAAAGGATCACATGGATCACAGCCTTGTGTAACTCAATGAAGCTAAGAGCCATACTGTGCAAGAGCACCCTAGATGGACAGACCATGGTGGAGAGTTCTGACAAAATGTGGTCCACCAGAGAAGGGAATGGCAAATGACTCCATTATTCTTGTCTCAAAAACTCCATGAACAGTATGAAAATGCAAAAATATATGATATCAGAAAAGGAGTCCCCTAGGTCAGTAGGTGTCCAATATGCTACTGGGGAAGAGTGTACAAATAGCTCCAGAAAAATGAAGAGGCTAGGCCAAAGTGGAAATGATGCTCAGTTATGGCTGTATCTGGTGGTGACAGTAAAGTATGATGCAGTAAAGTGCAATATTGCATAGAAACCTGGACTGTTAGATCCATTGAATCAACATAAATTGGATGAGGTTAAGCAGGAGATGGCAAAGTGGACACCAACATTTTAAGAATCAGTGAACTACAATGGACGAGAATGGGTGAACTTTGTTGAGATGACCATTATATCTACTACTATAGACAGGAATCCTGTGGAAGAAATGGAGTAGCCTTCATAGTCAATAGAAGAGCCTGAAATGCAGTACTTGGATGCAGTCTCAAAAATGAAACTATTATCTCAGTTTGTTCTCAAGGTAAACTATTCAGCATCACAGTATGCCCCAACTACTGATGCTGAAGAAACTGAAGTTGAATGATTCTATGAAGACCTACAAGGTGTTCTAGAACTAATAACCAAAAAAAAAAAAAAGATGTTCTTTTCAGCATAGCAGAATGGAATGCAAAATTACGAAGTTAAGAGATACCTGGAAATATAGATAAGTTTGGCCTTGGAGTACAAAGTGAAGCAAGACAATGGCTGACAGTTTTGTCGAGGGAATACTGTGGTCATGGCAAACAAACCCTTCCAACAACACAAGAAGCAACTCTACACATGGCCGTCTCCAAATGATCAATACTGAAATCAGGTGGACTAATATTCTTTGCAGGCAAAGTTAGAGAGGCCCTATACAGTCAGCAAAAGCAAGACCTAGAGCTGACTGTGGGTCATATCATGAGCTCCTTATTGCAAAATTCAGACTTAAAGTGAAGAAAGTAGGGAAAAGTGAAAGTGAAGTTGCTCAGTTGTGTCCAACTCTTTGTGACCCCATGGACTGTAGCCTACCAGGCTTCTCCATCCATGGGATTTTCCAGGGAAGAGTACTGGAGTGGGTTGCCATTTCCTTATCCAGGGGATCTTCCCAACCCAGGGATCTAATCCAGGTCTCCCACATTGTAGGCAGACACTTTTACCATCTGAGCCACCAGGAAAGATAAAAGCCAAGTAGGGAAAATCACTAGGCAATTTAGCTATGACCTAAATAAAATCCCTATGATTATACAGTAGAGGTCATGAAAAGATTCAAGGGATTAGATCTGGTAGACAGAATACCTGGAGAACTATGGAAAGAAGTTCATAATATTATACACGAGGCAGTGACCAAAACCATCCCCAAGAAAAAGAAATGCAAAAAAGGCAAAATGGTTGCCTGAGGAGGCCTTACAAATAGCTGAGAAAGAAGAAAAAAGAAAGGCAAAAGAGAAGGAGAAAGATACACTCAACTGAATGCAGAGTTTCAGAGAACAGCAGGGAGAGATAAGAAAGCCTTCTTAAGTGAGCAATGCAAAGAAATAGCGGAAAACAATAAATGGAAAAGACTAGAGATCTCTTCAAGAAAATTAGAGATATCAAGAGAACACTTCATACAATGATGGGCACAATAAAGGACAGAAACATTAAGGACCTAATATAAGCATAAGATATTAAGTAGAGGTGGCAAGAATACACAGATGATCTGTGCAAACAAGCCTTAATGACCTGGATAAACATAATTCTGTGTTCAGTTATCTAGAGCCAGACATCTTGGAGTAGGAAGTCAAGTAGAAAGTCAAGGGCCTCAGGAAGCATTGCTAGAAACAAAACTAGTGAAGGTGATGGAATTCCAGCTGAGCTATTTAAAATACTAAAAGTGGTTGCTGTTACAGGGCTGAACTCAATATGCCAGCAAATTTGGAAACCTCAACAGTGGTCAAGAACTGGAAAAGACCAGTTTTCATTCCAATCCTAAAGAAGGGCAATTCCAAAAAATGTTCAAACTACAGTACAGGTGTACTCATTTCACATTCTAGCAAGAAAATGTTCAAAATCCTTCAAGCTAGACTTTCACAGGATGTGAACTGAGAACTTCCAGATGTGCAATCTGAGATTAGAAAAGGCAGAGGAAACAAGAGATTAAATTGCCAACGTCTGCTGGATCATAAAAACGTAAGGGAATTTCAGAAAGACATCTACTTCTGCTTCATTGACTACACTAAAGCCTTTGACTGTGTGGATCATAAAAAGCTTTGAAAAATTCTTAAAGAGATTGAAATACCAGACCACCTTACTTGTCTCATGAGAAACCTCTATGCAGGTCAGGAAGCAACAGTTATAACTGGACATGGAACAATAGACAGATTGAAAATCGGGAAAGGAGTATGTAAAGGCTGTATGTTGTTACCCTGCTTATTTAAATTCTATGCAGAATACATCATGCAAAAATCTGGACTGGGTGAATCATAAGCTGGAATCAAGATGCTGAGATAAATATCAACAAACTCCGATATGCAGATGATATCACTCTAGTGGCAGAAAGTGAAGAGGAATTAAACAACCTCTTGATGAGGAAGAAAGAGGAGAATGAAGATGCTGGCTTAAATTCCAGCATCCAAAAAAACTAAGAACGTGGCATCTGGTCCCATCACTTCATGGCAAATAGATGGGGAAAAAAAGTGGAAACAGTGATAGATTTTACTTTCTTGGGCTTTAAAATCACTGTGGATTTTGACTGAAGCCATGAAATTAAAAGACACTTGCTCATTGGAAGAAAAGCTGTGAGAAACCTAGACAGGATATTAAAAAGCAGAGACATCACTTTGCCAAAAAATGTCTGTATAGTCAAAGCTGTGGGTTTTCATGTACTCATCTATGGATCTCAAGGTGGACCATAAAGAAGCATCAGTTCAGTTCAGTTCAGTCACTCAGTCGTGTCCGACTCCTTGCAACCCCATGAATCGCAGCACGCCAGGCCTCCCTGTCCATCACCAACTCCTGGAGTTCACTCAGACCCACATCCATCGAGTCAGTGATGCCATCCAGGCATCTCATCCTCTGTTGTCCCATTCTCCTTCTGCCCCCAGTCCCTATCAGCATCAGAGTCTTTTCCAATGAGTCAACTCTTCACATGAGGTGGCCAAAGTACTGGAGTTTCAGCTTTAGCATCATTCCTTCCAAAGAAATTCCAGGGCTGATCTCCTTCAGAATGGACTGGTTGGATCTCCTTGCAGTCCAAGGGACTCTCAAGAGTCTTCTCCAACACCACAGTTCAAAAGCATCAATTCTTCGGCGCTCAGCCGTCTTCATAGTCCAACTCTCACATCCATACATGACCACAGGAAAAACCATAGCCTTGACTAGACGGACCTTTGTTGGCAAAGTAATGTCTCTGCTTTTGAATATGCTATCTAGGTTGGTCATAACTTTCCTGCCAAGGAGTAAGCATCTTTTAATTTCATGGCTGCAGTCACCATCTGCAGTGATTTTGGAGCCCAGAAAAATAAAGTCTGACATTGTTTCTACTGTTTCCCCATCTATTTCCCATGAAGTGATGGGACCGGATGCCATGATCTTCATTTTCTGAATGTTGAGTTTTAAGCCAACTTTTTCACTTTCCACTTTCACTTTCATCAAGAGGCTTTTAGTTCTTCTTCACTTTCTGCCATAAGGGTGGTGTCATCTGCATATCTGAGGTTATTGATATTTCTCCCAGCAATCTTGATTCCAGCTTGTGATTCTTCCAGCCCAGCATTTATCATGATGTACTCTGCATATACGTTAATTAAGCAGGGTGACAATATACAGCCTTGATGTACTGCTTTTCCTATTTGGAACCAGTCTGTTGTTCCATGTCCAGTTCTAACTGTAGCTTCCTGACCTGCATACAGGTTTCTCAAGAGGCAGGTCAGGTGGTCTGGTATTCCTATATCTTGCAGAATTTTCCACAGTTTATTTTGATCCACAGAGTCAAAGGCTTTGGCAGAGTCAATAAAGCAAAAATAGATGTTTTTCTGGAACTTTCTTGCTTTTTCCATGATCCAGCAGATGTTGGCAATTTGATCTCTGGTTCCTCTGTCTTTTCTAAAACCAGCTTGAACAACTGGAAGTTCACGGTTCACATATTGCTGAAGCCTGGCTTGGAGAATTTTGAGCATTACTTTACTAGCATGTGAGATGAGTGCAATTGTGCAGTAGTTTGAACATTCTTTGGCATTGTCTTTCTTTGGGATTGGAATAAAAACTGACCTTCTCCAGTCCTGTGGCCACTGCTGAAACCTCAATGCCAAAGAATTGATGCTTTTGAATTGTAGTTTTGGATAAGACTCTTGAGAGTCTCTTGGAGAGCAAGGAGATAAAATCATTCAATTCAAAAAGAAATTGGCCCTCAATATTCATTGAAAGGACTAATGCAGGGGCTGAAGTTCCAGTACTTTGGCCACCTGGTACAAGAGCCACCTCACTGAAATAGACTCTGATGCTGGAAAAGATTGAGGGCAGAAAGTGAAGGGGGTGAAAGAGGATGAGATGATTGGATAGCATCACCAACTCAATGTACATGAGTTTGAGCAAACTCTGGGAGATAGTGAAGGACAGAGAAGCTTAATTCTGCAATCCATGTGTGCCAACTGTTGGACAGGACACAGAGACTAATGACAATCTGAAATCAGTGCTGAAATTTTCATTAAGAGAGAATCAGAGTGTCAAAAATTTATGCTTTTGAACTGTGGTGTTGGAGAAGACTCTTGAGAGTCTCTTGGACTGCAAAGACATCCAACCAATCCATCCTAAAGGAAATCGGTCCTGATTTCAGTCCTGGAAGGACTGATGCTGAAGCTGAAACTCCAGTACTCTGGCTACCTGATGCAAAGAACTGACTCATTTGAAAAAACCCTGATGCTGGGAAAGATTGAAGGCAGGAGGAGAAGGGGATGACAGAGGATGATGGTTGGATGGCATCACCAATGCGATGGTCATGAGTTTGAGTAAGCTCCAGGAGTTGGTGATAGACAGGGAAGCCTAGTGTGCGGCAGTCCATGGGGACACCAAGAATCGGACATGACAGAACAACTGAACTGAACTGACTGAACTGAGAGTGTCAAATCCTAACCACACTTCAATTATTTAAGAAGGATAAGCTCGAGAGATCTGCTGTACAAAAATAAAATAAAAGAAAAAAGAATTAAAAAAAATATTGTGCCTAATCTGGCAATACTGTGTTGTGCACTTAAAAATTTGTTAGGGGTGTAAATCTGAAGAATTCTTACCAAAATAATGAATAAAATAAAGTAAATTAAATAGAATAAAATAAACCCTTTATTCACAATAAATGAAATACAGAGTGAATTAATGGAATCAGTTCAGTTCAGTTCAGTCGCTCAGTCGTGTCCGACTCTTTGAGACCCCAATGGACCACAGCACAGCAGGCCTTCCTGTCCATCACCAGCTCCCAGGGTTTAACCAAACTCATGTCCATCGAGTCGGTGATGCCATCCAACCATTTCATCCTCTGTCATCCCCTTCTCCTCCTGCCCTCAATCTTTCCCAGCATCAGGGTCTTTTCAAATGAGTCAGCTCTTTGCATCAGGTGGCCAAAGTATTGGAGTTCCAGCTTCAACATCAGTCCTTCTAATTAACACTCAGGACTGATCTCCTTTAGGATGAACAGGTAGGACCTCCTTGCAGTCCAGGGGACTCTCTAAACTCTTCCCCAACACCACAGTTCAAAAGCATCAATTCTTCAGTGCTCTGCTTTCTTTATAGTCCAACTCTCACATCCATACATGACTACTGGAAAAACCATAGCCTTGACTAGATGGACCTTTGTTGGCAAAGTAATGTCTCTGCTTGTACAATTAAAGGGAAAAACTGCTTGTAACATGAAGACATAGATGAATGTGAAAATAATTGAGTGATTAAATTTAGAAACAAAATATTATATAATACTTAATTACTTTATATAAAATTACAAAGTAATATGTTAACAAAAAGTTTAATGGCTGTTTCCTAGGCAAGTGATAAATAGGTTAGAATGTACTACAGATAAACAGTTGTTCTTTATTTCAAGTTTACTTGTGGCTACTACAGTGAACACAGCTGCGAAAAATCATTGAATTGTCTACTTTAAATAGATATGGTACATTTTACATACATTATTCTGCAATAAAATTGACAAATGCTTAAAAAACATTTTGAATGTAAAAAATGGTGAATTTTTATTTATTCTTATTCAACAATCATTACTATAGCTTCCCAAGACAGAAACAAAAAAAATAGCTAATAACACTGTACTTTTAATATTTCAGGTTATTTGGTAGACAGTGTATATCAAAAAGAGATAATTTATGTATTATCTAATATAGTTTTTTTATATGTTGTATATTTGTAACTTTCCACTGTGTCACCTATTTTATCATAATTAGGGATCTATAAATATTGCTGGGCTTCTCTGGTCACTCAGATGGTAAAGAATGTGCCTGTAATGTGGGAGATCTGGGTTCGATTCTGGGGTTGGAAAGAGTCCCTGGAGAAGGTCACAGTTACCCACTCCAGTATTCTTGCCTCGAGAACTCCATGGACAGAGGAGCCTGGTGGGCTATAGTCCATGGTCTTGCAAAGAGTTGGACATGACTGAACAACTTGCATTTTTTATAAATATTGTTAATATCACTTTGTTCACAACTTTAAGATACAGGTTTTTAAATAACATTCCCTATATAATGTAAATAACAATGTCATAAGAATAAAGTGACTAATACATGTACTGTCCAAAACAGTGAGAGTAAAACCTAAAAAAAAATAACTTGTGCAACAAAATTTAATCATGTATGCTGTTCAATATAATATTTTAAAAATAATGTAAAAGATTTTAAAAATTCAATACAAAATAGCAAAATCACATAAGATATTAAAAGAAAGGAAACATAAAGTACATTTCTGAACAGTAACTCCATTGATAGAAAATTAAGAAGACATGAGTTAAATATTGAAGACACAGTACTCAGTTTCTCAAAAATGACTCTTTAATAGGATACACAAAAATAAATTTCTAAGAAAGCAATTAAAGGCTCTCTACTAGAAAAAAAAAAAATTGAAGAGAAAGTGTAGGTTTGGGAATGATCTGGCTGTACAAAAAAGTATTCTCAATAGACTGTAAGATTCAGCGTGACTCTAATGATTTTTATGGCCTTATTATTCTGATAATTTTTATAATTGCTGCAGGATTGTAAATGGAGGCATTAGACTCCTACAAAGTGAGAGTCCTAACTGACTTTAGACAGAAAGTTAATTTCATGACCTAAAATGATTAATCTTGTATCTTTGTAAGCTCAGCACATGCCCCTAATTTTAAGAGAGTTAATGGTGTATGTTGATGTAAGCTTCTAAAGGACAAAAATATAATGTGTGGGTGAAATATTCAAACTGATACTCTCTCAATATTAAAAATTATTTTTACTCTCCAGACAAATTTATAGTCATCTCTCTTTTCCCGTTTTTAATTTTTTTGATTAATATTAAATACTAAACAAAGCTCATATTCAATTACACCCTCTTTTCTAGATCATTATACTTTCCAGGAGATGGCACTATAGCATTTATATAGTCCAGATAACAAATCTATAAGCCAAAGGTTAATTTAGCAATGCATTATAAAATATTGAAAGTGTTAGTTGCTCAGTCATGTCTGATTCCTTCTCACTCCATAGATGGTAGCTTGCCAGTCTCCTCTGTCCATTGAGTTTTCCCGGCAAGAATACTGGTGTGGGTTGCCATTATCTTCTCTATGGGATCTTCCGGATCCAGAGATTGAACCTGGGTCTCTTGCATTGAAGGCAGAGTCTTTAACATCTGAGCCATCAGGAAAGCCCATAAAATATTCAGTGAATTACAAATTCTGTTTGGCCCACTATTTTGCACATTGACTTTATTAGTTATTTCTCTAGGTCTTTATTAAAAGTATGAAGTGTTCTACTTAAGAATTATAATATATAATGTTAATGAATGACCTAGTTTATTTTGCAATGAAATTTAAGAAATAATCTAACATTACAAAGGAGTTTATAAAAATATTTATGAATCCAAGTGTCATAGGTTAAAATGTTTAATAACTAATAATAAATTTCAACATTGCCAGTGAAAATCAAATTCAATGTGATTTAGATTTAGGATAATATTGAGAGTGGGAAGCCCAGTGGTGCAATGGTAAAGAATTCACTTGTCAAGCAGGAGGTGTGGCTTCAATCCATGGGTCAGGAATATCCCCTGAAGAAGGAATTGGCAACCCACTCCAGTATTCTTGCCTGGAAAATCCTATGGACAGAGGACCTTGGTGGGCTACAGTCCTTGGGGTTTTAATAGTTGGACAGAATTTAGTGACTAAACCATCACCACCAGCACCAGTGTTGAGAGTACCTGAAATTCCATCCACTCTTGTATAATTTTGGTTGTTTTAGTACGTAGACAAGAGGCTCAGTGGTAAATAATCTCCCCAACAATGCAGGAAACTCAAGACATGTGGGTTCAATCCCTGGGTCAAGAAGGACCCCTGGAGTAGGAAATGGCAACCCACTCCAATATTCTTGCCTGGAAAATCCCACGGACTGAGAAGCCTGGAGGGCTTCATGGGGTCGCAAGGAGTCTGAAATGACCAAACATGCATGACTGCACCTAATAGCGTATTTATCTATGAAGAAATTTTGAGCTTTCATATTAGTGAGATTTCAAAATGAACCCTTTCAATGATTCAGTACTTAACAGAGTGCTTTACAAAAAGAGTGTACAACTTCTTTTTGCTATTTTAGCTTCTTTTTCTTATTATATTCTACTGTGTTCATATGTGACAAAATATAGGTATATGCTTGCCTAAACATCATCAAGGAAATCAAACACATATTAGTAGAACTCAGAGAAATGTCCATTAACATAATTTCTAGATGCTGGTATAATGATAAAATCTTTCACTTTGCGGATTTCAAAGTATTAGGCATATGTGTGAACTTATATTAAATTTTTGTGATGCTGATCATTGAAAAGAGAAGGTCTTGTGCTTTTAAAAAATTTAAAAAGTATCTACAGGAACCTTTAGAAGTCTTTATAATAGAAGTTATGTTAGACAGGAAGAATAACCACTTAATTTACATCAAGAACCTTCTCAATGAAAAATACGTCCTACTCTCCAGAAAATAAGACTCTGTCATGGGTCAAATCTGA
Source organism: Bubalus bubalis (assembly GCF_019923935.1). Taxonomy (NCBI): domain Eukaryota; kingdom Metazoa; phylum Chordata; class Mammalia; order Artiodactyla; family Bovidae; genus Bubalus; species Bubalus bubalis. The sequence continues at coordinate 82,969,715 of NC_059164.1, forward strand.
CCAATAATTACAATTTGGGAAGGATTGTTCTTCCCAGTCTGCCCCCCTAGAGTCATCCTATATCATATAAAGGAGAGAAACAATATATATTTGTTAGGAAGTGTCAAGGCTTCAAAAATGCAAATAATGAATGCTGGTGCCATAGACAGGAGTTGAGACTGGGGGAAAATAATAAAAGCAATACCTTTGGACAAACTGTTGAAAGTTATAGCCTCAAAAGACAGGTCAAATAAAAGACTGATATTTAATCAAGTGATAAATGCTTTTTGCCACCGCCCCCTGCTCCCACCCCGCCACCAAAGTGCAACCACATCAGTAGGACTCCAGTATAGCAATAGGGGATTACAGCTAAAAATAGTGAAAGATACAGGCTTACTATAGAGAGTACAAAGGAAAAGACCAGTAGAACAGTGTCAAGAATGGAGATAAGAAGGACACTATTGCGAATTTGAAGCTGTAGAAACTGTAGCTACAATAAACATTAAACATAGCAAGGCTTCTAGCTGAAATAACATAAATTCACACTTAAAAAATGGTAACTGTGTGACATGATGGATATGTTAATAAACTTGATTGTGGCAGTCATTCTATATTGTATATATATGTTAAATCATCATATTGTGCAACTTTACACCATTTTAGAAAAATATTTATCTCAGTCCTTAACAACTATACAGCAAATCCATCTTTCAACAAAAAGTCATAGCACAAAGAACTCTACTCAATACATTATAATGAACGATATAGAAAATTAAGTAAGAGTGAATATATGTGTATGTATAATTGATTCACTTTGCTGTACAGCAGAAACTAACACAACATTGTAAATCAACTCTATCCGAATAAATTTAATTTTTGAAAAACGAAAGAAATTTTCTCTAGGTACTAAAAGTTTAGTCTAGAATTTTACAGAGGATACATTCATTTTGTATCTCTACTGGAAGTTTGGATTTTTTTTAACCTTTTGTTTTCTTTGATATATATTTCTTCAAAGCAGATAAGTTAATCTCTTCTGTTTTTTAATGCTTTCTCTTTTTTGAATTTAAAATTAAAAAAATTTTTTTGCTAAATTAAAAAACATTTTGTCTGAGGATACAAAATCAACATACAAAATCAATTGCATTTCTTATACATTTACAACAAATAAATAATTCCATTTACAATAGCATCAAAAAAGTAAAGTAATTCAAAATTAATTTAAACAACAAAGTGAACAACAGATATGCTGAAAACTATAGAATGTTAATAAAGAAATTTTAAAAAGACATGAAACTGAAGTGAAAATGTCAACTGCTCAGTTGTGTCCAACTTTTCACCACCCTATGTACTTTAGCCTGTCAGACTCCTCTGTCCATGGAGTTCTCCAGGCAAGAATACTGGAGTGGGTTGCCATTCCCTTCTCCAGGAGATCTTTACTACCCAGGGATTGAACCCGGGCATCCTTCATAGCAGGCATATTCTTTACCATCTGAGCCATCAGGGAAGCCTAAAAAGACACATATCTCATTTTCATGCTTTGGAAGAATGTATATTGTTAAAATATCCATACTACTCAAAGAAATGTGCAGATTCAAAACAGCCTCTCAAAATTCCAATGGCATTTTTTTTTTTTAAGAAACAAAAAACAGTCCTAAAATTGAACTGAACCACAAGAGACTCTGGATAACAAAAGCAGTGTTGAGCAAGAATGAAGCTTCTTGATTCCAAATATACTTTAAGACTATGCTAATCAAAATAGTACCATACTAGCCTAAACAAGAGATACATAGACCAATGGAACTGAGTAGATAATGCATCAATAAATCTTTGCATATAGGGTCAACTACTCTGAAAAATATGCCAAGAATACACAAAGAGGAAAGGATATTCTCTTAATTAATGGTGTTGGGAAAACTGGATATCCACATGCAAAAGAATGAAGTTGAACACTTACACACTCCACAAAAACCAACTCAAAATGGATTAAAGAATTAAATGTAGGTCCTGAAAGCTGTAAAATTCCTGGAAGGAATCATAAGGGGAAAAAACTCTTTAACAATAGTCCTGGCGATACTCTGGGAGGATTTGACACCAAAAGCTGTGGTAACAAAAACCAAACTAAGCAAGTGGAATAGAATCAAACTCAAAAACAATCTCTCTTTTGGGTATATATCCAAAGAAATCATTTTTTTAAAGAGACATCTGCTCTCTCATTTTTATTGCCACATTATTCTAAAGAGGCAATATATGGAAACAACCTAAGTATTTGTCAGTGGATAAAGAAAAAAAAATATATATCATCTATTATATAGAATATATATAATATATAATTAGTAAACAATAAACAATAAAATAATAAACAATGATATATATTTATACATAATATCAATATGTATAATATATAATATAAAATAATAAATATATATAATGAAATATTATTCAGCCTTAAAAAAGGAATTAGTGCCATCTTGTGACAACACAGACAAATCCAGAGGACATTATATTAAGTGAAATAAACCAGACACACAAAGGCAAATACTACATGATCTCACTTCTATGTTGAAGGGTAAAAAGTTGAACTCACAAAAATAAAGAGTTTAATGGTGCTTACTAGCAACAATCATCATAGCATTCATCAATCATTCACATTACATCACTTCATGGCAAATAGATGGGAACAGTGGTGGATTTTATTTTTGAGGACTCCAAAATCACTGTGGATGGTGACTGCTGCCATGAAACTAATAGATGCTTCCTCCTTGGAAGAAAAGCTGACAAACCTTGACTGCATGTGAAAAAAGCAGAGATATCACCTTCTCGACAAAGGTCCATATAATCAAAGCTATGGTTTTTCCAGTGGTCATGTATGGATGTGAGAGTTGGACCATAAAGAAGGCGGAGCACTGAAGAATTGATACTTTCAGATTGTGGTGCTGAAGATGACTCTTGAGAGTCTCTTGGATAGCAAGGAGATCAAACCAGTCAATCCTAAAGAAAATCAACCCAGAATATTCATTGGAAGGATTGATGCAGAAGCTGAAGCTCCAGTACTTTGGCCACCTGATATGAAGACTCAGCTCACTGGAAAAGGCCCTGAGGCTGGGAAAGATTGAGGGCAGGAGGAGAAGGGGGAGACAGAGAATGAGATGGTTGGATGGCATCATTGACACAATGGACATGAGATTTAGCAAACTCTGAGAGATAGTGAAGGACAGAGAAGCCTGGTGTGCTGCAGTCCTAGGGTCATGAAAAGTCAGACACGAGGTAGCAACTAAAAAACAAGAACAATGGATGGGGGCTCTAAGAAGTGGGATGATATTGGTCAAAGTGTACAAGCTTTGAGTTCTAAGATTAAATAACTTCTTCAGAACTTATGCACAGCATGGTAGTTGTAGTTTAAAAATATAATGCATTTTATAATTAAAATTTGCCAAGAGATTAGATCTCAAGTGTCCTCTTCACACAAATGCGTGTTAACTATGTGAGATAATGGATATGTTAACTAATTTGATTTTGGTGATCATTTCACAATATATATGTATATCAAAATATTTTTTGCACCTTGCATATATATAATTTTTTGTTGTTTTTCCACAATATTTAATTTACACACTACTGTAACTATGCAACTTCTGAAGACAGGTTAAGGGGTACAAGAAACTGTTTAGAGCAAGTAAGTCGTTTGGTCCAATATTATCTTAACATAATGGTTATTTGCTCCCTCCCTTTTATGTGATGACATACTATGACATACAACACATACACAGTCATTCACTGATGAACAAAGGGGTAAGATGCCACGCAGACTAACATCTGTCTACCCAGAGGGTCAACCAACCACACGACTAGTAAGGCTATGATACAGCTATGTAGCATAATGGTCAACACTGCTGATCCTAAAAGTGAGCACCATATATGCATTTGAACATAAAAAAACAATTGAAAACCAAACACATACGGGTTAGTTAAAAGGTGCCATTCCAAGGATATACATAATCACAGGAAAAAGTATTTACATTACTTGGAAAACAGCTGCAACAAAGAGCTTATTGCCAATGCCCTTTATAAACTTCTCTCCGACATTTAATACAGATGTTACGCTCACTATCTATGTGAACTACACATCTTATTTCTGGCCCTTTATAAGATCCCTGCTCAATAAATTTCAAGCAAATATGTTCTATGGCTTCACCCACACATCTATTCTCATAGCTTTCAATTATAAACATCACAATGAACTAGAACTCTAGCTTAAAACGTTATCTAGTCTAGGTCTAGAAAGTAAAATAGGTATTTTGAGTATCATCTTTACTTACGTTAGTAAGCATACTGTGAAATTAATTTTATCTAAATAAAAGTGGAAAATATCAAATACAACTAACAAAAACTATTACAAATGTATTAGATATTTATCTAAGTATATGAATAATTATTGACAATGTGAATGGTGTAGCTGCATCATTTTAGTTAGAGTTGATTAAATAACTAGAGATAATCATGTATTATCTACAAGAAACCCACTTTCTTTCCAAAGAAGTTAAAATTAATGAGACAGAGAAATGCCGCCTCATTAATTTTAACTTCTTTTAAAAAAATAAAGTGTATTTCTTGTAGATAATACATGATTGTCTTAATCATGACATGATTGTCTAATACATGATTTAAAAAAGCAAGAGCAACTATGTTAATCTCAATGCATATGTCAAAACAAATAAGATTATTAGGACAAAAAGGAGCATTATAATATGGTAAAGGGGTCAGTTTTCAAAGAAGACATAGCCATCCTTAATGTGTATGCAGTGAACAATGGAGAATCAATGTTCATGAGGAAAAAAATGTTAGAATTGAAATGAAAAATAGTCAATATGATAGAACACATCAACCTCCTTCTACCAGTAATTGATCCAATAGATCAAACTGGTAGGAAAATTGGTATGGCTATACTTGACCTGAACTTAACTATCAACTTCATCTATTGGCTAATATTTCACCCAACAGTGGCAGAATACACATCTCTTCAAACTCACATAAATATTCACTAAAGAATATATTTTGAGTCATAAAACACGGCTTAACAATTGAGAAAAATAGAAATCATATAAAGTATCCTTCCTGACCACAATTAAATTAACAAGGAATCAATTAAAAAATGAAGAAATTTCAAAAGTATAAAAATTAGAAAGAAATAAGCTATATTTACAGATGGCTTAATTGTATGTGTATAAAATGCCATATAATCTGTAGAAAACCCTCTGAATTAGTAAGCAAGAACAGCTAAGTTGTAAGACAGTGGGTCAGTATGCAAAATACAATTATTTTCTTATATGCCATCAGTGAGCAATTGGAATTTGATTAAAAAATATATATATATAGTAGATCTGTGAAATAGCATTGTCAATACAGGAGCAATCAGGGTGCACATTTTTACACAATCTGATAGTACCTAGAGCATTCTTTACAGGCTTCCCTGATAGCTCAGTTGGTAAAGATTCTGCCTGCAATGCAGGGGACTCCAGTTCAATTCCTGGGTCAGGAAGATCCCCTGGAAAAGGGAAAGGCTACCACTCCAGTATTCTGGCCTGGAGAATTCCATGGACTCTATAGTCCCTGGAGTCACAAACAATCAGACACAACTGAGCGACTTTCACTCTCACTCTCTCAGAGCATTCTTTGGAGTTCCAGAACTACATGAAAGGACACCAAATAATTCCTTCTGTTCATTTCAAAATCTTTGATAAATTTTTTTCTTACTCATGTTTTTCCTTGTCATCATAAATCATTTCCAATGATTATTTTTGATTAAAAAGGTATAGTATTATTAGGTTTGTCCTGATTATTCATGGGTTGCAGAATTATTCTTAATTATCCATGTAATTAACCTCCAATTAAAATAAATAAATTTATATTAAAAATAAAAAAAATGTGTTTTGCGAAGATAGCCACATAAACAAAAACAATCAACTTTGAAGGCTACAAACTGAACTTCTGTCTAGAAGTTTTCTTAAGGAATCTTGAAGGGAATTTTTAAAGCCTCTCTTTTTAGCTCTTCTGTCAGTATACTAGTGAACTCACTCAAGGAAACTTCACAAGATTTCAATTGTAGTATTTTTATATATGGGAGAATTGTGTTATTTATGAGTTTTCCAAAATATGCAGAAACCCCTGTTTTGCTTGCAAAGGGCTTTCCTCAGCAATTTTAAGGTTAAGATCTTGTAAGCCAATCACCAGGTCAGCTTTCCTAAGGGACATTGCAAGCCTTGACTCCTTATAATTTTTGTGTGTCAATTTTGTATCCTGAAGCATCAAATCTGTTCATTAGTTCTGTGAGTCTTTTGATGGAGTCTTTAGGGTTTTCTCTATATAACATTAGAGACAAATAGATACAGCATTTGTCTGTTATTGTTTTTTAATTTTTTGACTAATTGCTTAGACTAGGACTTCCAGTATTGTGTTGGATAGGAACATTGATAGTGGCCCACTTACCTTGTTATTGATCTCTGAGAGAAAATTTTCAACATTTCACCATTGAGTATGATGTTGTCTGTGGACTTATTATATCAGACTATGTTCTTTCTATGCCCGCTGTGTTGACAGTTTTTATCATGAACGGTTGTTTAATTTTACCTAATGCTTTTTATTCTTCTATTGAGATTATCATATGATATTTATCTTTCACTCTGTTAATGTGGTGTATCACACTTATTAATTTTGGTGTGTTGAATCACCCAACATCCCAGGGATAATTCCCACATGATAATGGTATATGATCATTTTAGTGTTAATAAATTCAGTTTGCTAATATTTAATTGAGAATTTTTACATCTACATTCACCAGGGATATTGGCGTGTAGTTTTCTTGTAATGGCCTTATCTGTGTTGATGTCTCTGTTTTTTGACTTTTCCATTACAAAAGCTTTTTCCAAATATTTAACAGAACAAAACATAATGAATAAATGTTATCTGTTATTTAGTTTTTTATACCAAGTAGCTCTCAAGGTTAGCTAACTTGATACATAATGAATTATTGGAAAATAGCTTATTTAAGCTTTAAACTCCAATACTTTGGCCACCTGATATGAAGAGTTCACTCACTGGAAAAAATTCTGATGCTGGGAGGGATTGGGGGCAGGAGGAGAAGGGGACGACAGAGGATGAGATGGCTGGATGGCATCACTGACTTGATGGACAAGAGCTTGGGTGAACTCCTGGAGTTGGTGATGGACAGGGAGGCCTGGCGTGCCGCAATTCATGGGGTCGCAAAGAGTTGGACACGACTGAGTGACTGAACTGAATACTATAGTATTTACGGAATTACGTTTTATATCTTTCAGAGGTAGATTTACTTTTGTACTATGTGGATCAGTTTTGCCGCACAGAAGTCTCTAATAATTGAAAATAAGTTATCATTTTAAGTAGAACTGAAAAGGAAAATCTAAAAATAACTTTCATCTTTGCTTTGAGTTACAGTATTAATATTCAATACTTTACTGTTCATATTCATTATACTCTTATTTGGGCTTTTATTTGAAAAGGGAAAAAATCAAAAAGCAATATTTTAAGCAATATTAGATGGTAATAATCCTATGCTATAGAGGATGTCTTTTGCCGTTTTATTGAAAACAAAGCTTACTATACAACTCAGTGTTCTCAACTTTATGAAATATTTTCTCTTAAATATAGATCATAAATACTTTTTGAAAAGTAGTCTTTTTTTTCTTTCCAAAATAACATATATAGCATTGAATTTATTCAAGATTTATAGTACTCAGTATCCCTGTCAGTATATCTATAATTTAAATAGCTACCACACACAAAAAATGTATTTTCAGAAGGAGGGATTAACTGATTTACTGGTAATTAATCTTATAAAGATAAAGTAATTAGATAATTCTTCTTTCACAAATATGCTGCCATTGTTTTGAAGAGCAACATGTTACTTCTGCTTTTATAATTCATAACAAAACAAGTAGGAGAATTAATTATTATAGTTGGTATAACAATGCCTATATAGTTGCTACCTAGTGTGCATTGCATGTACACTTGGTCATGTCTGACTCTGCAATCCTTTGGAATATAATCCTCCAGGTTCCTCTGACCATGGGATTTTCCAGACAAGAATACTGGAGTGCGTAGCTTTTTGCTACCCCAGGGGATATACCTGACCCAGGGATTGAACTCGTGTCACTTGTGTCTCCTTCATTGGCAGGTGCATTTTTTACCAGTGACAGCACCTGGTGAATCTGCCTTGTTACCTAATATACCAAACAAATTAGTGTTTTTATCATGCAGAATTTCAACATTTTGGAGAGAGCAGTCCCACTGTGAGCAAAATGTTTCAGAATCACTATGTGCTTCTGATTTTAAACATTGAAACATTTGTACTATTAAAAATATTAAAATTTGTTTGTTTTTAAAACCTATTAACATTCCCCACTAGATTTACTGTTAGACTATGCATCATTCTAATTTATTTTGTATACCTACCTTGTATTTTCATGGAAAAATTGACATGAATCAATGTAGTTACTAGGTTATGGAAAGTTTAAAGTGCTGCATTCCAATCATAGATCTTGGAATTGTAAGTTTTTTAGGTCAGTGTCTTGTTCTAAAGTCTGCCTTTAGGCCAGGAGAGATCAAGTGACATTTTCATACCAGAACGGGTCAGAAAAATAAGAGATTCCCTTTGTAGCAGAGCACTATTTCCAGAACATCATGATGTCTCTCAGCATTAAAGATGAACATAATTTTAGCCTGTATCATTAAATGGATATTTTATACTATATGACTTGATATGGAATAGGGAGATCAAAAGATAACACTAATACCCTATTACTATGCATCATTATTCTTATCATTTCTTCTTTTTAATGAAAGTATTGATGGATACATATGCTCCCGTAATACATGAATTGTAGTGACTATAAAATTTACTTCATGCTTAAGGGTTTAATCTCTGGGTCAGGAAGATCCCCTGATAAAGGAAAGGGCAACCCACTCCAGTATTCTTGCCTGGAAAATTCCACAGACAGAAGAGCTTGGTGGGTTACAGTTCATGGGGTCACAAAGAGTCCATTATGACAGAGTGACTGAGATAATTCAGGGAAGACTATATAATGAAAAGAAAGAAAGATACATTTCTGTAGATGGTGACTATATTTGCCATATATATATATATACTTTTGGTATTTATATCGACATTTTCCCCCTTTAGACTTATTATCTCCTGCATTTCTCATATGTGTATTTGTTCTGGGATGCCTGCTTTACAAGAGAGTATGCTTCTGACCATGAGGTTTAATGGAATTGAATACTCCCCCATTCGAGTATGAGAATGATGTAGGTGATAATTTTTAAATATTGTTAGTTTATGGGAATGTGAAAGTTGATTCCTGAGGTATAAGAAATGGATAAAAGAATAAAGAGTTGAGTGTATTCATAGTTTAAAGCCTCATTTTCCTTTGGTTAACATTGAAATTATTTTTGTTTTGCTTTAATAATAAAAGTAATATTATGATTAATGTCTTTGTACATGTTTTTCAAGTTTGCGTAAGCTCCGAGAGTTGGTGGTGGACAGGGAAGCATGGTGTGCTGCAGTCCATGGGGTCACAAAGAGTCGGACATGATTGAGCGACTGAACTGATCTGAACTGAGGTTGTTCTTAAACATCAGAATCACCCTGGAGGCTTGTAAAAATAGATTGGCGCATCCTATTCCCTGAGTTTCTATCCAGTGGTTGCCATGTGAGATTGATGTTGCTGGTCTTGGAGTCATATCTTGAGGGCCAATTCATTAGGTGCATGCTTACTTTGAACCAGTTAGCAATGTGTCAAAGATGTATTTTTGATGTTTGCATAAGGAAAGTTATTGTTAGTAGACTTTCTGTCATTTAAGAGACTTGCATGAATAATAAGTTACTTCCTTAAAATAATGACAGAAATTATGTGAATATAATTTTGTAAAAGAAAAAAAAAAGAAAAGCTGTGAAATAGTCTTCAGCAGTTCAGGATAATCATTCCATTAAAATAATTTCTCAATACAAGTGCTTAGTCCCAGAAACAAAAGCAGTGTCATCCAAAGGCAATTCAGAATAATGTATGTCTTCTGAACTGCTTATAAAGCTTTTCTGAAAGAAACTTTCCTCCTTTAGAAAGTCCTCAAGGATACATTTTGTTTGCTTTGTATCTACTCCTTCTGTCTCTTAATATACATATTTATATTCTTTAAACTTTTCTGCCAGTTTTACAAAAAAATGTTAAATTGTATCTCATTATATAGTTTTTGAACATTTAACATTTTAGAAGATTATATATTATAGATTAATTGGCAAATAGCCTCATGTCTTTTCTTTTATTCACATATATTTGAAATAGATATATCTCTAAATAGATACTGAAGACAAAGTTAATTTTCCTTTTGGGAGTATTTTCATAGTCATAAATTAATAATATCTAGGGTTCAATTTTAATTACATGGAAATTATTTGCAATAAAATCTATAAAGTGATGCCAGAAGCATTGCTATATAAGGGAGACTTTCTCATTTAAAAACCTGCTATAATCTTTCATTTCCTATGGGATCAAACTCTTTATCCTAGTCATCCTAAACCCCATTCTCTGAAGCTATCCTACTGCACTTTATACTATTCTGTAACACACTAGATATGATGATTTTCAAGTTAAATTACATCACCCTTTATCTCTGCAGAACATCAAGTGTAATCCCTTTTTTCTCTTACATAAAATGTTTTCTTTTTCACTTAAAAATAATCTACAGTTACTGAAGGGTTATTTCCAGTCCTGAATGTTATACAAACATGATCAAACATGCTTTGATAATGGCAAATCTATTTCTTTCTCATATTCATAAATCTGAATAGAAATTATTTGCATTAAAATATATTTAGAATCTGTTTATATTGAATTTTATGGGTCTTTAACTTTTGTAAAATTCTTGATAACCTGCCAGCAACAAGACTATTAATTTCTCAAACTCAGGTATTATATGCAATGTTTGCGTGTTCTGTAGTTCTTAGTCAAAACTAATATTCTTCAAAAATGCATGTTAAGTTAATTTAGGAGTTAACCTGTTCGTGTAAAATGATAGATGAACTAGAATCATTTGGCTGGGAAAAGTTAAAATACAGTTCTTTAAAATGTAAGTACTCCTCACTGGGTTGAAAGGGAATAAAATAAAATAGACTTAAGCAGTGATATGGAACAAATAATAGGACAAAGAAGGACTGAATCTTTTGAAGTCAGAGTTTTTAAAGAGTTTTTAGAAGCTCTTTGTAAAAGGGGGCATTTTACCTCCTAAATTATTTCCATGTGGTTTTCTCTTAGGGGAGGGGTGTTTATTAGTGCTCTTTGTGTGTGTGTGTGTGTGTGTGTGTGTGCACGCGCACATGTGTGTGTGTGTATGTTTGCTCAGTTTTGCCCAATTTGCAGCTGTATGGAATGTAGCCCACCAGGCTCCACTGTCCTTGGGCTTTTCCAAGCAAGGATACGTGAGAGGGTTGCCATTTCCTCTTCTAGGATATATTCCTGACCCAGGGATGAAACTCATATCTCCTGTGTCTCCTGAATTGCAGGAGGATTCTTCAATGCTGAGTCACCAGGGAAGCCCCATTAGTGGTGTTTCATTTCATCACAGTCGCTTAGTCATGTCTGACTCTTTGCAACCCCATGAACTGTGGCATGCTAGCCTTCCCTGTCCATCACCAACTCACAGAGCTTGCTCAAACTCATGTCCATCAAGTCGGTGATGTTACATCCATTTATGTAATCCATTACATCCATTTATGTAATCCTCTGTCATCCACCTCTCCTCCTCCCGTCAATCTTCCCCAGCATCAGGGTCTTTTCCAATGAGTTAGTTCTTTGCATCAGGTAGCCAAACTATTGGAGTTTCATCTTCAGCATCAGTCCTTCCAATGAATATTCAGGACTGATTTCCTTTAGGATTGACTGGTTGGATCTCCATGCAGTCCAAGGGAATCTCAAGAGTCTTCTCCAACAAAAAAGCATCAAATCTTCAGCACTCAGCATTCTTTATAGTCAGACTTTCACATCAGTATATGACTGCTGGAAAAACCATAGCTTTAAAGGGACGGACCTTTCTTGGAAAAGTAATGTCTCTGGTTTTTGATATGCTATCTAGGTTGGTCATAGCTTTTCTTCTAAGAAGCATGTGTCTTTTGATTTTATGGCTGCAGTCACCATCTGCGTGATTTTGGAGCCCAAGAAAATAAAGTCTGTCAATGTTTCTATTTTTACCCCAAAGTGATGGGACCAGCTGCCATGATTTTCATTTTTTGAATGTTGAGTTTTAAGCCAGCTTTTTCACTCTCCTCTTTCACTTTCATCAAGAGGCTCTTTAGTTCCTCTTCCCTTTTTTAAGATTGGTGTCATCTGCATATCTGAGGTTATTGATATTTCTCCTGGCTATCTTAATTCCAGCTGATGCTTCATCCAGCCTGACATTTCACAAGATGTACACTACATAGAAGTTAAATTAACACGGTGACAGTATACAGCCTTGATATACTCCTTACCCAATTTGGAATCAGTCTGTTGTTCCACGTCCAGTTCTAACTGTTACTTTTGACCTGCATACAGATTTCTCAGGACACAGGTAAGATGGTCTAGTATTCCCATCTCTTGAAAAATTTCCCACAGTTTGTTTTTATCTACACAGTCAAAGGCTTTGGCATAGTCAATAAAGCAGAAGTAGATGTTTTTCTGGAACTCTCTTGCTTTTTCAATGATGCGGTTCCTCTGCCTTTTCTAAATCTGCCTTTAATATCTGGAATTTCTCAGTTCAGGTACTGTTGAAGCCTAGCTTGGAGAATTCTGAGCATTACTTTGCTAGTGTGTGAGATGAGTTCAATTGTGTGGCAGTTTGAACATTCTTTGGCATTGCCTTTCTTTGGGATTGTAATGAAAACTGACCTTTTCTGGTCCTTTTGGCCACTGCTGAGTTGTTCAAATTTGGTAGTCTCTAAGTCTGTACTATTTGCTGTTTGTGCTTCCCAGGTAGGACAGTAGTAAAGAATCCACCTGCCAATGCAGGGGGGTGCAAGAGACATGGGTTCTATCCTTGGCTCAGAAGATCCTCTGGAGTAGGAAATGGCAAACTACAGTATTCTTGCCTGGAAAATTCCATGGAGAGACGAGCCTCACAGGCCACAATCCAGGGTGTCTTAAAGTGTTGGACATGATTGAGGACACAGCTGTTTATATGCTTTAAACCATTTGCAGGATTGCTATTATCTTTGTAGAATATTAAAGAGAGATAAAATTAAAATGATCAGGATCACTTTCTGACTTTCTGGGTGTTAAGCTTTACTTCTAAATTACCATAGAGTGAGTTTAGAGCATCAACTACATAATTTGCATAATAAAGAAGTTTGGCAGCACAGTGACTATAACATAGATCTTTTCTTTATCCTGTAATACGTAATTACCTTAAAAGTATTAATTAAAAAGTAATTATTGCTAGTGATAGATGAATGTTCAGCAGTAAAGACTATTTTCTGTTTGACTGCAGTAAAGGAAACACCAGGATTGGAATCATTTGGCTGAGTTTTCAGAGTTTTAATGACTTTTTCTGTCCTTACTTGAAGCTGTTTGGTGCTTTCTAAATTGATTGTTATGACAAATGATATTTGTTCAAAATTGCTCAGTATTTTCTGCCAAAATTGCTGATGCTTCATTTTGGGCAAAGAAATAACAGCAACTCCAAACACACACACACACACACACACACACACACACAATGTGATCCCATATACATGAATGTATTTGGAGGACTTATTGGCTAATTTATTATTTGTTGTTACTTGAACCTGAAAAGATTGTCATGAAAAATATCTAATGTTTATCTAGCTTTATAATTGGGAACACATTTGTATGCCACTCTAGTGTTCTGGATACAGTTTGGATGTTTGTTGGCATCACTTAGGTGGTATAATGAAATGCATTGAATTTGACAAAATAAAAGTACTCTGAGATAATTGCTTTCAGATCTGATAGTTCCTGGTACTCTTGATTGTGTGTAATCCAATTTAATGGAGTGTTACTAGTATAAAATCCATTTGCTTTCAATGATTTAAATACTTATAAACTATTCATTAGCAGTTAGAATAAATATATATCATTCATTTGATAAAGTAGAATGCTAATGATAAGTGGCAAGGTACCTGGGATGAGATCAGAAAGAAAGTATTGACCAATATTTAACAGCAGAGCCCAAAATAAATGCACATTTTTAAGAGAAGTCAGAGAAAGAACTGTTTGATTCTCTGAATATGGAGGTGGTTATTAGAAGATAATCGCTGAAATTTTATACGTAAAGAAAGTGAAAGATTAGACCATTTCTTGGAGAGCCTTAACCTTAAGAAATCTGTGTGCATTTTTCAGTTCAGTTCATTTTGTTTCAGTCGCTCAGACGAGTCCGACACTTTGTGACCCCATGAACCACAGCATGCCAGGCCTCCCTGTCCATTACCAACTCCCGGAGTCCACCAAAACCCATGTCCATCGAGTTGGTGATGCCATCCAACCATCTCATCCTCTGTCGTCCCCTTCTCCTCCTGCCCTCAATCCCTCCCAGCATCAGGGTCTTTTCAAATGAGTCAGCTCTTCGCATAAGGTGGCCAAAGTATTGGAGTTTCAGCCTCAACATCAGTCCTTCCAATGAACACCCAGGACTGATCTCCTTTAGGATGGACTGGTTGGATCTCCTAGCAGTCCAAGGGACTCTCAAGAGCCTTCTCCAACTCCACAGTTCAAAAGCCTCAATTCTTCGGTGCTCAGCTTTTTTTATAGTCCAACTCTCACATCTATACATGACCACTGGAAAAACCATAGCCTTGACTGGACAGACCTTTGTTTGCAAAGTAATGTCTCTGCTTCTTAATATGCTGTCTAGGTTGGTCATAACTTTCCTTCCAAGGAGTAAGCATTTTTTAATTTCAGGACTGCAATCACCATCTGCAGTCCGTGATGGTATAAGCACTCCAGGATGTCTGGCTCTAGTTGAGTGACTATACCATATGCAGTGATTTTGGAGCCCCCCAAAATAAAGTCAGCCACTGTGTCCACTGTTTCCCCATCTATTTGCCATGAAGTGATGGGACTAGATGCCATGATCTTCGTTTTCTGAATGTTGAGCTTTAAGCCAACTCTTTCACTCTCCACTTTCACTTTCATCAAGAGGCTTTTTAGTTCCTCTTCACTTTCTGCCATAAGGGTGGTGTCATCTGCATATCTGAGGTTATTGATACTTCTCCCAGCAATCTTGATTCCAGCTTGTGCTTCCTCCAGCCCGGCATTTCTCATGATGTACTCCGCATATAAGTTAAATAAGCAGGGTGACAATATATAGCCTTGATGTACTCCTTTTCCTATCTGCAACCAGTCTGTTGTTCCATGTCCAGTTCTAACTGTTGCTTCCTGACCTGCATATAGGTTTCTCAAGAGGCAGGTCAGGTGGTCTGGTATTCCCATGTCTTTCAGAATTTTCCACAGCTTATTGTGATCCACACAGTCAAAACTTTGGCATAGTCAAGAAATCAGAAATAGATGTTTTTCTGGAACTCTCTTGCTTTTTCGATGATCCAGCAATATTGGCAATTTGATTTTGGTTCCTCTGTGTTTTCTAAACCCAGCTTGAATATCTGGAAGTTCACAGTTCACATATTGCTGAAGCCTGGCTTGGAGAATTTGAGCATTACTTTACTAGCATGTGAAATGAGTGCAATTGCGCAGTAGTTTGAGCATTCTTTGGCATTGCCTTTCTTTGGGATTGGAATGAAGACTGACCTTTTCCAGTCCTGTGGCCACTGCTGAGTTTTCCAAATTCGCTGGCATATTGAGTGCAGCACTTTCACAGCATCATCTTCTAGGATTTGAAATAGCTCAACTGGAATTCCATCAGCTCCACTAGCTTTGTTCATAGTGATGCTTTCTAAGGCCCACTTGACTTCACATTCCAGGATGTCTGGCTCTAGGTGAGTGATCACACCATCGTGAATATCTTGGTCTTGAAGATCTTTTTTGTACAGTTCTGTGTATTCTTACCACCTCTTCTTAGTATTTTCTGCTTCTGTTAGGTCCATACCATTTCTGTCTTCTACACATGGACATCACCAGATGGTAAACACCAAAATCAGATTGATTATATTCTCTTCAGCCAAAGATGGAGAGGCTCTATACAGTCAACAAAAACAAGACCAGGAGCTGACTGTGGCTCAGATCATGAACTCCTTATTGCCAAATTCAGACTGAAATTGAAGAAAGTGGGGAAAACCACTAGACCATTCAGGTATGACCTAAAGCAAATCCCTTATGATTATACAGTGGAAGTGAGAAATAGATTTAAGGGACTAGATCTGATAGATAGAGTGCCTGATGCATCTTGAACTGAGGTTCATGACATGGTACAGGAGACAGGGATCAAGACCATCCCCATGGAAAAGAGGTGCAAAAAGGCAAAATGGCTGTCTGGGGAGGCCTTATAAATAGCAGTGAAAAGAAGAGAAGTGAAAAGCAAAGGAGAAAAGGAAAGATATAAGCATCTGAATGCAGAGTTCCAAAGAATAGCAAGAAGAGATAAGAAAGCCTTCCTTAGCGATCAATGCAAAGAAATAGGGGAAAACAGCAGAATGGGAAAGACTAGAGAGCTCTTCAAGAAAATTAGAGATACCAATGGAACATTTCATGCAAAGATGGACTCGATAAAGGACAGAAATGGTATGGACCTAACAGAAGCAGAAGATATTAAGAAGAGATAAAAGAAGTTAAGTACGAATATTTTATTAAAACATATATAATGCAGTTTTGTTAAGTGTATATTTAAATCTATGTAAATAGTATTGTTATAGCTCTCAATTATTTTCTAATTTTTTTGAGTCGTCAGAAATTTCAAAAGGTATCAGTGATACTATATGTACCTTTAGTTTGTTGCATCTACTGTTGCATTATATTCCACTGTAAGTCACATCATACTTTACTGATGAAATATTCTGGGAATGAACACCTAAATTATCTCCCTTTCTGCTAGCAGTGTACTTATGTATTTATCTAATTACTGCCAAACTGTTCTCTAGAATAATGGTTTAATTTTATACTGGGGTATGATAATATAATTTTGCTGTCTTATTTACTTGATTTTGCTTTTCTTTCTCCCATGACAATCAATATAAGTCTCCTGAGAATGAAATCATTATTTTACTTTGTTTCATTTATCTTTGTTTCCATAGCACTAACCCCAAAGCATCAGAGATATAGAAGATAGTAGATACTTGTAGAAAGACTAAATAAATGTAATTTCTGGTTAAATTTAGTGCATTTGTTATTGTTCTTCAAAATTTGCATACATCATTTCCTCTAAAATTATGAACTTAATCCTAGAACTATAATAAAAGTTTCAAGATTAATTATTCTGAGAATAAATATATTTTAATCTAAAGAACCATGGTGACACTAAATTCAGGGAAAGGTGTAGAGCAACAGGAACTCTCATTCATTGCTTGTGGGAATGCAGCTGTTTTGGAAGATAATTTGTCAGTCTTAGCATTACAACAATCTTACCATTACAAAACAGTCATTATGCTCCTTGGTATTTCATTAAAAGAGTTGGAAACTTAGTTCCATATGAAAATTTGCACATAGATTTTAGCATCTGTCTTCATATTTGACAAAAATTGGAAGCAACTAAGATACCCCTCAATAGGTGAATTGATTAATAAATTTTGGTACATCAGACAATGGAGTACTATTCAAAACTGAACAACAAAAAAAATGAGCTGTCAAGCCATGACAGAAAAGGACATGGAGGAAGTATGAATGAACATTACTGAGTAAATGAAGCCAATCTGAAAAAGCCACATACTGTATGATTTCAAGTATATGACATTCTTGTTCGGTTGTTAAGTCCCGTCTGATTCTTTTGCTACTCTATGGACTGTATCCCGCTAGACTTCTTTGTCTATGGGATTTCCCAGACAAGAATACTGGAGTGGGTTGCCATTCCCTTCTCCAGAGGATCTTCCTGACACAGAGATCAAGCCCATGTCTCTTGCATTGATAGGTGGACTTTTTGCCACTGAGCCACCAGGGAAGCCCATACGACATTCTAGAAAAGGCAAAATTAGGAAGACAGTGGAAAGATCAGTGGTTCGCCAGGGGTTGGAGGGGTAGGGAAGAATAGGTGGGGCACAGTAATTTCAGGAGCTGTGAAAAATACCCTGTATGATACTATAATGGTGGATACATGTCATTATACATTTGTGCAAATCCACAGAATGTACAACAACTGAGGGTGAACTCTAAGGTAAAACTATGGACTTTGGGTGCTTATGATATGTTCGTGAAGGTTCATCAATTGTAAAAAATGTACTACCTGATAGAGGATATTGATAATGAGGGAAGCTATGAATATTTGGGGCCAGGCAGACTATGGACAATATCTGTACCTTCCTCCCAATTTTGCTATGACCCTTAAACTCTCTAAATAGTAAAGTCATGAAATAAGTAGGCTTCAGTAAAAGAAACCAGACTTCTCTTTCTGACTTTCTTCACTCTGTATAACTGGCACGAGATTATGGAATCTAGAAAAATGGTACTGATGAACCTATTTGCAGGAAAGCAGTAGAAACACAGAAATAAAATTAAAAAAAAAAAAAAGAAACACAGAAATAGAGAACAGACTTGTGGACACAGTCGGGGAAATACAGGGTGGGTCAAATTGAAACAGTAGCACTGAAATATACGCATTACTGTGCGTAAAACAGATAGCTAGGTTGCTGTGTTGTGTTGGTTGATTCATGTTGCTGTATGGCAGAAACCAACAGAATATTGTAAAGCAATTATCCTCCAATTAAAAATAAATTAAAAAAAAAGAAACCAGATGTCCAAAAAATAAAATTTAGAAGAACGCAAGCATGAGAAACTTTTCTAAACCTAATTATTATGAAGTTCCTTAGTATGTTCTCCTAAGTAGTTGAAGAGAGTCTTGAACACACATAATTAACTTTTTGGTAGAGTAGTTGGGACTGAAGAAACTTAAGCCATTGATGATAGCTATAGCTGATGAAAAATTAATGAGATATAAAGTTGAAATTTCTGTTGACATTTAAGTTAGCAGACAAAATAATTTTATTTACAAGAAGGTTTACTCACTAATCACAAACATATATGGAACAAAGTGGGATATGTTGTCATATAATACTGAAGCCAGCTTATTCTCTGTATCGAAGAACATCTTCGGGTTATCTTGGGGAGCCATCAACACTGCAGGCTGCTGGCATCAGTGTTGTTGATTTGAATGAGCACAGATGTCTGGGGTTGAACATTATTTTCTTTTTTAAAAAATATAAATTTACTTATTTTAATTGGAGGCTAATTACTTTACAGTATTGTATTGGTTTTGCCATACATTGACATGAATCTGCCACAGGTGTACATGTGTTCCCCATCCTGAACCCTGCTCCCACCTCCCTCCCTATCTCATCCCTCTGGGTCGTCCCAGTGAACCAGACCCGAGCATCCTATATCATTCATCAAATCCGGACTGGCAATTCGTTTCACATATGATAATGTACATGTTTCAGTGCCATTCTCGCCACGCTTGCCCTCTCCCACAGAGTACAAATAACTGTTCTATACATCTGTGTCTCTTTTGCTTTCTCACGTACAGGGTTATCATTCAATTCAGTTCAGATCAGTTCAGCGGCTCATTTGTGTCCGACTCTTTGCGACCCATGAATCACAGCACGCCAGGCTTCCCTGTCCATCAACAACTCCCGGAGTTCACTCAAACTCACGTCCATCGAGTCGGTGATACTATCTAGCCATCTCATCCTCTGTCGTCCGCTTCTCCTCAAGCCCCCAATCCCTCCCAGCATCAGAGTCTTTTCCAATGTATCAACTCTTCGTATGAGGTGGCCAAAGTACTGGAGTTTCAGCTTTAGCATCATTCCTTCCAAAGAACACCCAAGACTGATGTCCTTTAGAATGAACTGGTTGGAACTCCTTGCAGTCCAAGGGACTCTCAAGAGTTTTCTCCAACATCACAGTTCAAAAGCATCAATTCTTCAACGCTCAGCTTTCTTCACAGTCCAACTCTCACATCCATACATGACCACTGGAAAAATCATAGCCTTGACTAGATGGACCTTTGTTGGCAAAGTAATGTCTCTGCTTTTCAATATGATATCTAGATTGGTCATAACTTTCCTTCCAAGGAGTAAGCGTCTTTTAATTTTATGGCTGCAGTCACCATCTGCAGTGATATTGGAGCCCCCCAAAATAAAGTCTGACACTGTTTCCACTGTTTCCCCATGTATTTCCCATGAAGTGATGGGACTGGATGCCATGATCTTACTTTTCTGAATGCTTAGCTTTAAGCCAACTTTATCACTTTCCTCTTTCACTTTCATCAACAGGCTTTTTAGTTCCTCTTCACTTTCGGCCATAAGGGTGGTGTCATCTGCATATCTGAGGTTATTTATACTTCTCCTGGCAATCTTGATTCCAGCTTGTGCTTCTTCCAGCCCAGCCTTTCTCATGATGTACTCTGCATAGAAGTTAAATAAGCAGGGTGACAATATACAGCCTTGACATACTCCTTTTCTTATTTGGAACCAGTCTGTTGTTCCATGTCCAGTTCTAACTGTTGCTTCCTGACCTGCATATAGGTTTCTCAAGAGGCAGGTCAGGTGGTCTGGTATTCCCATCTCTTTCAGAATTTTCCACAGTTTATTGTGATGCACACAGTCAAAGGCTTTGGCATAGTCAATAAAGCAGAAATTGATGTTTTTCTGGATCTCTCTTGCTTTTCTGATGATCCAGCAGATGTTGGCAATTTGATCTGTGCTTCCTCTGCCTTTTCTAAATCCAGCTTGAACATCAGGAATTCACGGTTCACATATTGCTGAAGCCTGGCTTGGAGAATTTTGAGCATTACTTTACTCGCATGTGAGATGAGTGCAGTTGTGGGGTAGTTTGAGCATTCTTTGGCATTGCCTTTAAAACTGACCTTTTCCAGTCCTGTGGCCACTGCTGAGTTATCCAAATTTATGGCATATTGAGTGCAGCACTTTTACAGTATCATCTTCCAGGATTTAAAATAGCTCAACTGGAATTCCATCACCTCCACTAACTTAGTTCGTAGTGATAATTTCTAGGCCCACTTGACTTCACATTCCAGGATGTCTGGCTCTAGGTCAGTGATCACACCATCGTGATTATCTGGGTCATGATGATCTTTTTTGTAGAGTTCTTCTGCATATCATTGCCACCTCTTCTTAGTACCTTCTGCTTCTGTTAGGTCCATACCATTTCTGTTCTTTATCGAGCCCATCTTTGCATTAAATGTTCTATTGGCATCTCTAATTTTTTGAAGATATCTCTAGTCTTTCCCATTCTGTTGTTTTCCTCTATTTCTTTGCATTGATTACTGAGGAAGGCTTTCTTATGCCTCCTTGCTATTCTTTGGAACTCTGCATTCAGATGCTTATATCCTTCCTTTTCTCCTTTGCTTTTTGCTTCTCTTCTTTTCACAGCTATTTGTAAGACTTCACCAGGCAGCCATTTTGCTTTTTTGCATTTCTTTTCCATGGAGATGGTTTTGATCCCTGTCTCCTGTACAATGTCATGAACATCCGTTCATAGTTCATCAGGCACTCTATCTATCAGATCTAGTCCCTTATATCTCTTTCTTACTTCCACTGTATAATCATAAGGAATTTTATTTAGGTCATACCTGAATGGTATAATGGTTTTCCCCACTTTCTTCAATTTAAGTCTGAATTTGGCAATAAGGAATTCGTGATCCAAGCCACAGTCAGCTCCCGGTCTTGTTTTTGCTGACTATATAGAGCTTCTCCATCTTTGGCTGCAAAGAATATAATCAATCTGATTTCAGTGTTGACCATCTGATGATGTCCATATGTAGAGTCTTCCCTTTTGTTGTTGGAAGAGGGTGTTTGCTATGACCAGTGCGTTCTCTTGTCAAACTCTATTAGCCTTTGCCCTGCTTCATTCTGTATTCCAAGGCCAAGTTTGCCTGTTATTCCAGGTGTTTCTTGACTTCCTACTTTTGCATTCCAGTCCTCTATCATGAAAAGGACATCTTTTTGGGGTGTTAGTTCTAAAAGGTCTTGTAGGTCTTTATAGAACCATTCAACTTCAGCTTCTTCAGCATTACTGGTTGGGGCATAGACTTGGATTACTGTGATATTGAATGGTTTGCCTTGGAAAGGAACAGAGATCATTCTGTCGTTTTTGAGATTGCATCCAAGTACTGCATTTCGGACTCTTTTGTTGACCATGATGGCTACTCCATTTCTTCTAAGGGATTCCTGCCAACAGTAGCAGATATAATGGTCATCTGAGTTAAAGTCACCCATTCCACTCTGTTTTAGTTCGCTGATTCCTAGAATGTCAACATTCATTCTTGCCATCTCCTTTGTTTCTTTAGGTAGATATATTCCTAAGTATTTTATTATTTTTGTTGCAATGGTGAATGGAATTGTTTCCTTAATTTCTCTTTCTATTTTCTCATTATTAGTGCATAGAAATGCAAGGGATTTCTGTGTGTTGATTTTATATCCTGACTGTGAAGAAGGCTGAGTGCCGAAGAATTGATGCTTTTGAACTGTGGTGTTGGAGAAGACTCTTGAGAGTCCCTTGGACTGCAAGGAGATCCAACCGGCCCATTCTGAAGGAGATCAGCCCTGGGATTTCTTTGGAAGGAATGATGCTAAAGCTGAAACTCCAGTACGTTGGCCACCTCATGTGAAGAGTTGACTCATTGGAAAAGATTCTGATGCTGGGAGGGATTGGGGGCAGGAGGAGAAGCGGACGACAGAGGATGAGATGGCTGGATGGCATCACTGACTCAATGGACGTGAGTCTGGGTGAACTCCGGGAGCTGGCGATGGACAGGGAGGCCTGGCGTGCTGTAATTCATGGGGTCGCAAAGACCCGGACATAACTGAGTGACTGAACTGAACTGAACTTTACTATACTCATTGATTAGCTCTAGTAATTTTCTGGTGGAGTCTTTTAGTTTTCTATGTGGAGGATCATGTCATCTGCAAACAGTGAGAGTTTTACTTCTTCTTTTCCAATTTGGATTCCTTTTATTTCTTTTTCTGCTCTGATTGCTGTGGCCAAAACTTCCAAAACTATGTTGCATAGTAGTGGTAAGAGTGGGCACCCTTGTCTTGTTCCTGACTTTAGGGGAAATGCTTTCAATTTTTCACCATTGAGGATAATGTTTGCTGTGGGTTTGTCATATATAGCTTTTTATTATGTTGTGGTATGTTCCTTCTATTCCTGCTTTCTGGAGAGTTTTTATCATAAATGGATGTTGAGTTTTGTCAAAGGCTTTCTCTGTTTCTATGAGATAATTATACGGTTTTTATTTTTCAATTAGTTAATGTGGTGTATTACATTGATTTGTGGATACTGAAGAATCCTTGTATCCCTGGATAAAGCCCACTTGGTCATGATGTATGATCTTTTTAATGTGTTATTGGTTTCTGTTTTCTAGAGTGTTGTTACAGATTTTTGAATCTATGTTCATGAGTGTTATTGGCCTGTAGTTTTCTTTTTTGGTGGCATCTTTGTCAGGTTTTGGTATTAGGGTGATGGTGGCATCATAGAATGAGTTTGGAGTTTGCCTTCCTCTGCAATTTTCTGGAAGAGTTTGAGTACGATAAGTGTTAACTCTTCTCTAAATATTTGGTAGAATTCAGCTGTGAAGCCATCTGATCCTGGGCTTTTGTTTGTTGGAAGATTTCTGATTACAGTTTCAATTTCCGTGCTTATGATGGGTCTGTTAAGATTTTCTATTTCTTCCTGGTTTAGTTTTGGAAAGTTGTACTTTTCTAAGAATTTGTCCATTTCTTCCAAGTTGTCCATTTTATTGGCATATAGTTGCTGATAGTAGTCTCTTATGATCCTTTGTACTTCTGTGTTGTCTGTTGTGATCTCTCCATTTTCATTTCTAATTTTATTGATTTGATTTTCCTCCCTTTGTTTCTTGGTGAGTCTGGCTAATGTTTTGTCAATTTTATTTATCTTCTCAAAGAACGAGCTTTTGGCTTTGTTGATTTTTGCTATGGTCTCTTTTGTTTCTTTTGCATTTATTTCTGCCCTATTTTTTAAGATTTCTTTCTTTCTACTAACCGTGAGGTTCTTCATTTCTTCCTTTTCTAGTTGGTTTAGGTGTAAAGTTAGGTTATTTATTTGACTTTTTTCTTGTTTCTTGAGGTAAGCCTGTGTTGCCATGAACCTTCCCCTTAGCGCTGCTTTTACAGTGTCCCACAGGTTTGGGGTTGTTGTGTTTTCATTTTCATTCATTTCTATGCATTTTTTATTTCTTTTTTGATTTCTTTTGTGATTTGTTGGTTATTCAGCAGTGTGTTCTTCAGCCTCCATATGTTGCAATTTTTAATATTTTTTCTCCTGTAATTGAGATCTAATCTTACCGCCTTGTGGTCAGAAACTATGCTTGGAATGATTTCAATTTTTTTGAATTTACCAAGGCTAAATTTATGGCCCAGGATGAGATCTATCCTGGAGAAGGTTCTGTGTGCACTTGAGAAAAAGGTGAAATTCATTGTTTTGGGTGAAATGTCCTATAGATATCCATTAGATCTAACTGGTCTATTGTATCATTTAAAGTTTGTGTTTCCTTGTTAATTTTCTGTTTAGTTGATCTATCCATAGGTGTGAGTGGGGTATTAAAGTCTCCCACTATTATTGTGTTATTGTTAATTTCCTCTTTCCTACTTGTTAGCATTTGCCTTACATATTGCAGCACATATATATTTTTAATCGTTATATCTTCTTGGATTGATCCTTTGATCATTATGTAGTGTCTTTCTTTGTTTCTTTTCACAGCATATCTGATATGAGTATTGCTACTCCTGCTTTCTTCTGATCTCTATTTGCGTGGAATATCTTTTTCCAGCCCTTCACTTTCAGTCTGTATGTGTCCCTTGTTTTGAGGTAGGTCTCTTGTAGACAATATATATAGGGGTCTTGTTTTTTATCCATTCAGCCAGTCTTTTTCTTTTGGTTGGAGCATTGAACTCATTTACATTTAAGGTAATTACTGATAAGTATGATCCTGTTGCCATTTACTTTATTGTTCTGGATTCGAGTTTACACACCTTTTCTGTGTTTCCTGTCTAGAGAAGATCCTTTAGCATTTGTTGATGAGCTGGTTTGGTGGTGCTGAATTCTCTCAGCTTTTGCTTGTCTGTAAAACTTTTGATTTCTCCTTCATATTTGAATGAGATCCTTGCTGGGTACAGTAATCTGGGCTGTAGGTTATTTTCTTTCATCACTTTAAGTATGTCCTGCCATTCCCTCCTGACCTGAAGAGTTTCTGTTGAAAGGTCAACTGTTATCCTTATGGGAATCCCCTTGTGTGTTATTTGGTGTTTTTCCCTTGCTGCTTTTAATATTTGTTCTTTGTGTTTTATTTTGTTAATTTGATTAGTATGTGTCTTGGGGTGTTTTGCCTTGGGTTTATCCTGTTTGGGACTCTCTGGGTTTCTTGGACTTGGGTGATTATTTCCTTCCCCATTTTAGGGAAGTTTTCAACTATTATCTCCTCAAGTATTTTCTCATGGTCTTTCTTTTTGTCTTCTTCTTCTGGGACCCCTATGATTCGAATGTTGGGGCATTTAACATTGTCCCAGAGGTCTCTGAAATTGTCCTCATTTCTTTCAATTCGTTTTTCTTTTTTCCTCTCTGTTTCATTTATTTCTAGCATTCTATCTTCTACCTCACTTATCCTATCTTCTGCCTCCGTTATTCTACTGGTGGTTCCCTCCAGAGTGTTTTTGATCTCATTTATTTCATAATTCATTATATATTGACTCTTTTTTATTTCTTCTAGGTCCTTGTTAAACCTTTCATGCATCTTCTCAATCCTTGTCTCCAGGCTATTTATCTGTAACTCCATTTTGTTTTCAAGATTTTGGATCATTTTCACTATCATTAATGAGAATTCTTTATCAGGTAGATTCCCTATCTCTTCCTCTTTTGTTTGGTTTGATGGGCATTTATCCTGTTCCTTTACCTGCTGGGTATTTCTCTGCATTTTCATCTTGTTTATATTGCTGTTTTTGGGGTGGCCTTTCCATATTCTGGTAGTTTGTGGCGTTCTCTTTATTGTGGAATTTCCTCGCTGTGAGTGGGGCTGGATGGGTGGCTTGTCAAGGTTTCCTGGGGAAGCTTGTGTCGATGTTCTGGTGGGTGGAGCTGGATTTCTTCTCTCTGAAGTGCAATGGAGTGTCAAGTATGAGTTATGAGATGTCAGTGGGTTTGGTGTGACTTTGGGCAGCCTGTATATTGAAGCTCAGGGCTACGCTCCTGTGTGCTGGAGGATTTGCATGGTATGTCTTGCTCTGGAACTTGTTGGCCCTTGGGTGGTGCTTGGTTTCAGTGTAGGTATGGAGGCATTTGATGAGCTCCTATCGATTAACGTTCCTTGGAGTCAGGAGTTCTCTGGTGTTCTCAGGATTTGGACTTAGGCCTCCTGCCTCTGGTTTTCAGTCTTATTCTTACAGTAGCCTCAAGACTTCTCCATCTATACAACACCAATGATAAAACATCTAGGTTAAAAATGAAATATCTCTCCACAGTGAGGGATACCCAGAGAGGTTCACAGAGTTACATGGAAAAGAGAAGAGGGAGGAAGGAGATAGAGGTGACCAGGAGGAGAAGAGGGGGAATCAAAAGAGGAGACAGCAAGCTAGCCAGTAATCACCTCCTTATGTGCTCTCCATAGTCTGGATCCCTCAGAGATGTTCACGGATTATACAGAGAAGAGAAGATGGAGGAAGAAGACAGAGGTGGCCAGGAGGATAAAGGGGAAAATCAAAAGGAGAGAGACCAATCCAGCCAGTAATCAGTTCCCTAAGTATTTTCCACCGTCCAGAACACACAAAGAGATTCACAGAGTTGGGTAGAGAAGAGAAAGGGGAGGGAGGAGATAGAGGTGACCTGGTGGAGAAAAAAGAGAGTCCAAAGGTGGAGAGAGCAGTCAAGCCAGTATTCTCACTCCCAAGTAAAAATGGGTACTGAAGATTGTATTCTTAAACGTACAAAATTGATAACAAATACCAAAAAGCAAAGATTAAAAATCTAGGGTAGAGGTTGGATTCTCAAAAATACAATATTAAAGAAAAAAACAAAGTCACAAAAATTATAATATATATATATGAAGTTTGCTTTAAAAAACAGATCTTTTTTTGAAAAGTAATAATAGGTTATAAAAATGAAAATTAAAGGAGTAATAGAGGACTTAAAATAATTTTTTTTATTTAAAAAATGATAATAGTAAAAATATATCTAGGAGTTTCTCTGGTGTTGTGTGGACAGTGTGGGGTCAGTTCATTTTCAGATAGTTCCTTGATCTGGCTTATACTTCTCAAGATCTATAGGCCCCTTCCTATGTAGTCAGTGCTAACTACAGAGTTTTAATCTATTGCATCAGTCACTTCCAGAACGGTTCCCTCTGTTTGGTTTAGCTTCTTCTGTTTGCTAGTCTCTTCAGTGTCTAATTTCCACCCTGACACAAGGGGGAGGTGGTGGACAGTTTTTTAGGCACACTTGTTCAGTTGTGCTTTGGGGAGGGAGGGACACTGCAAACACATAACACTGGCCTGTGCTCGCAGTGTCTCGGCCACATTGGGTTTGCCCCCACTCACAGCGTGTGTGTTTTCCCTGTCTACACTGCTTAGGCTCTAGGTTACTCTGCCGGGAACTTTCTGAGGCTGGCCCTGGGTTGTATGCACTTCTCAGGTCTAAGCTGCTCAGGTTCAGGTACTCACGTACTCCACAAAGGCACAGAATCGGTTTGGCCTGCATTTTGTGGCCTTCCCAGGTCCAAGCAGCTCAGGTGACCAGGTGCTTGGTGAGCGCAGTAGCTGCAACTTATCACCTTCCCCGTCCCTGCTGCTTGGTTTTCTGGGTGTACAGCCAGTGCACCTTCTCAGGTGTGCCATATATCTCTTCTGGGGAGCTGATCTCTGGCTGCGACCCTCCCGGTGGATGTCGACCATCCAGAATCCCAAGAAGTCTTGGTTAGCAACGAAGCCTGCTTGCAGTTGGTAGATGATGCCTCTCTGGGTCCGCAATTGCCCCCTTCTGGCTCTGGCTGCCCTTGCCTGCCTGTCTTCTGCGGGGGATGAGCCAGTCCACAGCCAGCTAGCTCTGCTCAGTCCTTTGTTCTGTAAATGGGCCTGGCGGTGTCTTGAAGTAAAGTGAAGTCGCTCAGTCATGTCCAACTCTTCGTGACCACATGGACTGTAGCCCGCCAGGCTCCTCTGTCCATGGGCTTCTCCAGGCAAGAATACTGGAGTGGGTTGCCATTTCCTTCTCCAGGGGATCTTCCCAACCCAGGGATTGAACCCAGGTCTCCTGCATTGCAGGCAGACACTTAAACCTCTGAGCCTTTCACAGGATAGCTATCCCACAGTCTGGTTTGCTATCTCAAGTTAGTTCCCTCAGATTACCCTCGGGGCATTCAGGCCTGTTCCTTACTCTACGCAATGCAGCCTGCGCCTCCCTGCCAAGCCCCCTCTTGCTAGTGGCAGATGCCAGAGTCTGCACTGCTTCTCTGCTGGGAGTTACCATCTGGCATATAATCTGTGGGTTTTAATTATTTACTTTTCCTCCCGGTTATGTTGCCCTCTGAGGTTCCAAGGCTCACCACACACTTGCCAGTGAGAGTGTTTCCTAGTATTTAGAAACTTCTCTCTTTTTTAAGACTCCCTTCCTGGGACAGATCTCCGTTGCTGCCTCTTTTGCCTCTCTTTTTATCATTTATATTTTTTCCTACCTCCTTTTGAAGACAATGGGCTGCTTTTCTGGGTGCCTGATGTCCTCTGCCAGCATTCAGAAGTTGTTTTGTGGAATTTACTCAGCATTCAAATGTTCTTTTGATGAATTTGTGGGGGAGAAAGTATTCCTCCGCCTACTTAGGACCACCTCTCTGAACATTATTTTCATTGTTAGGAGATGTTTCCTTTGGAATTGGTCTCAAACAGAGACATTGTTTTTTTTATAGAAATGTAAATAATGATTTTAATTTTATGTCTTATGGAGAACATAACTTTCTTCACCATCTTACAGATTGTCATTTCAGCTTAATGGAAAGGTTCATTTTAGAAAAGTAAAATTGCCTTAAGAACACAGATATTGTTTCAGCAAAACCTCTTCATTAACAATAAATATGATTTGCATTATATAGCACAAAGATTTTCATTTTCAATTTTACAAAATGGTAGACATATTATTCCTGAATTTCTTTAGGTATTTACTTTTCTGATATATGGGTTGAAAGCATTACATCCCACAAACTGTAATGATTTTTTAAACTACTGGCTACAGAATATTATTATAAACTACATTTCCTCTCTAATTATAAATCACATCTGCATTGAAAGAATGGTGTCTTCAAAGAAAATGTATAGATATATAATTTTATCATTAATAGAATAATAGAAACAGATGGTGATTGCAGCCATGAAATTAAAAGATGCTTGCTCCTTGGAAGGAAAGTTATAACCAACATAGACAGCATATTAAAAAGCAGAGACATTACTTTGCCAACAAAGGTCCGTCTAGTCAAGGCTATGGTTTTCCCAGTGGTCATGTGTGGATGTGAGAGTTGGAGTATGAAGAAAGCCGAGTGCCAAAGAATTGATGCTTTTGAACTGTGGTGTTGGAGAAGACTCTTGAGAGTCCCTTGGACTGCAAGGAGATCCAACCAGTCCATCCTAAAGGAGATCAGTCCTGTGTGTTCATTGGAGGGACTGATTTTGAAGCTGAAACTCCAATGCTTTGGCCACCTGATGCAAAGTGTTGACTCATTGGAAAAGACTCTGATGCTGGGAGGGATTGGGGGCAGGAGGAGAAGGGGACGACAGTGGATGAGATGGCTGGATGGCATCACCGACTTGAAGGACGTGAGTCTGAGTGAACTCCAGGAGTTAGTGATGGACAGGGAGGCCTGGCGTGCTGCGATTCATGGGGTTGCAAAGAGTTGGACACGACTGAGTGACTGAACTGAACTGAACTGAGAGTTTTGAAGAATACTGATCAAGATTTTGTAGAATCTTCAGTTTATATTGGTCGGATGTTTTCCTCACAATTAGAATAGTATTATAGGTTTTGAAGTGAAAGACAAAGTTAAAGTGACATTCTCATCACATCATATTAACTACCTGTTTTCTCTATGACATTGCTTTTGATGTTAATCTTCAATACTTGACTGAGGTAGCATTTTTTGTCAGTTTTCTTTACTGTGAAGTTTTTCTTTTTTCTTCCAACCCTCTGCAAGGAAGCTGTTGTACACAACCCACATTTAAGGGAGTGAAGAGCCGTGCTTCACCTTTTTCATGTGTAGTATATATTATTATCATTATTTATAATTCATTTGTATAATGAATTTGGCCTATCTTCCTTCCTTTATTCCTTTCTTCATCAGGCCAGACTCACAGTTATTTTTTTTATACTTCAAGCTATAATTTAATATACTTTACTTTTTTCCTCAGATTGGTTCAGCTTTAGCCATTGAAGGATGTTTCAGTTGGGCTCCTTTGTCTCTAACATAACCATATTATTATGCTTTTTTAAAAAGTATTTTCTTACTTTTTGGTATTATGAGATACTCTAGCCTTAACCTGTGTACTTCCCACCCTGGTACTAGAATCAGTCATTTCTCCAAGGACCTCTGGTTCTGTTTGCTGGTTAATGGTATTAGAAATTTGGATTTGGGTGCTAAATGTGTTCCTTGTTACTGGAATGACTTTGCTTCTACCTGACACAGCAAGGAGATATGTGTGTGTATAATAACTTTAGTATATACACATTTGTGTATTTCTTTTTGTATTCCTCTGTATCTGTATCAAACTGAACATGAATTCTTACTGATGTCCAACTCCAATTAATTATCATATGAATGATTTCAGCCTCCTTCCTTTGTTTATTTGTGAAATCCCTCTTGAATAGTGAAAAATGTTATCCCACGTTCTGTTACCAATTTACTTAATTGTTCAGTTCTAGGACACATGTATGGCAATATCAGAATTGTTAACCCCTATGTCCATGGGAAACAACTATATCAAAGTTCAGTGCCTATAGACATAATGGTTTCTTTGACTTTAGTCTTACAGAACCTATTCATTTCCAAAGTTGGGTAATTCAGCAATTGTTCCCCCTTGTCTTCTTCAGTCAGATTGTTTCATATACTTGCAATGCTGTGCAATATTTTGCAACATTTGCATTCTATTCTGGAATTTAGAATCCTCTGTGGTTGTTTTTTTTAACTTTTTTTTTATAAATGGCATATGTTAAGATTGAATTTTTTGTAGTATTATGTATCCACTATTGCAGTATCTTTCAAAATAGCTTTGTTTTTATGGTTGTTCAGTCACTAAGTCCTGTCTTGACTCTTTGCAACCCCATGCACTGCAGCATGCCAGACCTCCCTGGCCCTCACTATCTCCCAGTTTGCCCAAGTTCATGTCCATTGAACTTGAATGCTAGTCAATCGTCTCATCATCTGCCACCATCTTCTCCTTTGCCTTCAGTGTATCCCAGCTTCAGGGTCTTTTCCAATGAGTCAGAATAGCTTTGCTGCCTTAAAAAATATGCTTGATCTATTTAACCTTTTCCCTTCTATTGTACTGATAGTAAACACTAGCCTATTTATTGTGTCTTTAGTTTTGTCTTTTCAGAAAGTCATATTATGGAGTATGTGGACTTTCATAATGGTTTCTTTCTTTCACAAAGAAATATTAATCTGAAATTCATCTATGTCTTTTATTCCTTCATAGCTTATTTCTTTTTAATTCTGAAAAAATTTCTATGATGTAGATGTATCACATTTGGTTTATATATTCACCTTTAAACAGGATCTTGTCAATTATGGATAAAGTTGTTATAAACACACATGGGCAGGTTTTATGTGGGTATGCATTTTAAAATCAGTTGGGTAAATATCTAGGTTCAACTAAGTATGTGTTATGAGTATATTTTAAAAATATGACCAAAAGGATTGGGGATGTTCTCATAAGATATATCAAGCAATATACTGTTAGGTCATAAAAAAGATATTTGTAGGGGAAAATAAAATAAGCTGAAATCATGGTTTCCATGTCATATAGAAATATTAGTAGAGAAAAATAAATTGGTATCATTTTATGGTTCGTGGCATGTTGCCCAAACTTCAAAATATCATTGCATTTTTCATTTTCTATAGAAAAAATTAAATCCACAAAGTTTTTTAGAGATACGGTAAATACTAAATCCTTGGTTAGAATAAAAGAATATTGTTTAGAATAAAGGCAGAAATGAAGTGGTTTTTGAATGAAATTAGTGAATTTAAGATACAATGCTCAAGCAAAATATTAATAATGCTTAAGACAATATGCAATTCAATATGGAAAGCTTGATGTAGAGGTCAGTATTTTTTTCAGAGTGTATCTAATTAAATATTCTACTCTGTATTAAAATGCTTAATTTTTATTTATATGGGTAATAATAAGCATTATTTTCAGATAAGACTTCAATTATAGAAAAAATGAAGTGAAAAATTACATTTATATAATAAGAACTTCAAATGATTACCATGATCAAATTGTTGTTTGAACTATATAAAGTGAGTTTTCTTGAAAATGCAATGCATTCTAGGTCCTGGAAACTCATCATGGGCATATTATATTGAGTTTTATGGATCTGATCATTAATTTTTATAATTTATCTACAGAAAATATATTTTATAGTATATCAATGAGAGGACATATGTGGAAAAAGATTTGATATGACAGCATTTTTAGCTAACTTAATCATACAACTCTTGAAAATGTCTTCAGATTTAAAGATAAGAAATTTATAAAATACAGCTTGCTAAAGTGCAAATTACCAAAACAAAATTAAAATGAGGATAAATTCTATAGATAGTTTTTGAAATTGTGAATTGCAGTGGTGCACATAAGTGAATTTTCAGATAAATATCATTTTTCCTTCATATTTAAACAAAATGAAGGCATTTTAATGTTGCAATGGAAATATAAAGTGAATTATTCATCTCCATGTCCCCTTCATCATAGCTTATATAACATTTTCTTGATGACTTTGTTCTTCTATTATGAGCATTGATAGCTCAGTAGGTAAAGAATCTGCCCGCAATGCGGGAGTCCCCTGTTCGATTCCTGGGTCCGGAAGATCCTTGGAGCAGGGATAGGCTACCCACTCCAGTGTTCTCTGGTTTCCCTTGTAGCTCAGCTGGTAAAGAATCCGCCTGCAATGCGGGAGACCTGTGTTCGATCCCTGGGTTGGGAAGATCCCCTGGAGAAGGGAAAGTTTGCTGCTGCTGCTGCTAAGTCGCTTCAGTCGTTTCCGACTCTGTGCGACCCCATAGACAGCAGTCCACTAGGCTCCCCCGTCCCTGGGATTCTCCAAGCAAGAACACTGGAGTGGGCTGCCATTTCCTTCTCCAAAGCATGAAAGTGAAAAGTGAAAGTGAAGTCGCTCAGTTACGTCCGACTCTTAGCGACCCCATGGACTGCAGCCTATCAGTCTCCTCCGTCCATGGGATTTTCCAGGCAAGAGTACTGGAGTGGGTTGCCATTGCCTTCTCCAAGGGAGAGGTTACCTACTCCTATATTCTGGCCTGGAGAATTCCATGAACTATATAGTCCAGGGGGGTCTCAAAGATTCAGACACGACTGAGTGACTTTCACTAT
The DNA here is from genome assembly GCF_019923935.1 of Bubalus bubalis. Classification (NCBI taxonomy): domain Eukaryota; kingdom Metazoa; phylum Chordata; class Mammalia; order Artiodactyla; family Bovidae; genus Bubalus; species Bubalus bubalis. The sequence goes on from NC_059164.1 coordinate 83,003,475, forward strand.
GAGCATTACTCAGTAAGTCTGAAAAACAAGGATACCCATGGTGATCTCTTGGAATTTGCAACCATAGGCTCTACCTTTATGATCTCTATATGTCTATCATTTTATTTTTCACATTCTTTCTCTTCTGTTATACATTGCTAGTTTCAGAATTTTGACTTCTTAAGATCTGCTGCTTCACTTTACATGTAATTGTTAAGTGATTGTGCTTCAGCTTTCACATATCAGTTTGGAAGCTATGTTCTAGGTATTTAATCTGAGAAAAGCATAAATCTGAAAGAGTAAATAAGGCATTGCGGGTACCTGTTATGAGACTCATAAATGATATCTTACAAATACATTTTCAATATTTCAATGATAAATGTTGGTAGCAGTTTTAATCTGTATATCAACTGTTAGTAAATCAGAAGCCTTCTGTTTATTTCCTTTTTTCTTTTTTAAGACAATGCATACTTCCAAATATCTTGGAAGATTAATAGTTTTATAGGAACTTTTGCAACTTGTACAGTATTTTCCTGACTTCACTTTTGGAAAAAAAAAAATCATTTGGAAGTTTATCACTCATTTATTATTCTGCTAGTATTTAATGCTGACCAGTTCTTGAACTCTGGGTTACTATGGCTAGAGCAGCTAGATCATGTATTAAAAGTTATTTTTTTATGACATTTATACTATCTAAATGGTGCCATTGATTAAACTGGATCATTTATTAAATTATATGTCAGGTCTCACATAACTAGGATTAAAAAGCTGCACTTGATTTCTGAGTTTAGATTGCCACTAACAGATTATTCTCCCTTAAAGATAGCTGATATTTGAGGAAGAAAGTCTTGCTCTCAAATATATATGTTATAATAATTTATAAATAAAATCTAAAAGATGAAAGCCAAACATATGCCATCAGCTATTTATCATCTAAGTGAGGTCCCTGGCAAGATTCAGTTTAAGTATCATCTTCTCTATTTCCCCATTTATTGAAAGGGCCCTTTACCTATAGTCCCAGAGTTCCTTCTTTTAGCTTTTTCCTACACCATGTTTTAATTGTCTTGTTTACACTTTACTATATTTTACTTTTACTAACCTGTCTTCACCTTACTATCTTTTAAGATTCCTGCAAGCAGAATCTCACCTTTGCATTTCCGGTAACTGGTCTAATATCTATCTTACAGTTAGCCCTCATAGTTAATAGTTTTTATATTAACTGAACCTAAGATTATCAGATTTATTTATTACTTTAGAAAAGTTTGTTCTTGTCTCTCAATAAACTCCTATTAGAGAAAGATGAAAAATACACATACAGAAAATATATAAGAAATATACTATATATAGAGATAAATATTTAATAGCAAATACTTAATGTAAATAATAGGTATCCATGTATAACTCATAATATAATATTCATTTATTTGATTTCCCTATGTCCCATCAAAAATTGAGGTAGAACACACAATGAGGTAGAACACAACCAAGAGCTCATATTATTGCTGTAATCAACAACAATCTAACATTCCAATAAATGTATCTCATTTTTGCAAAATTAGTGTGAAGTCAATGTTATTTTAGTTATAGAAGTTATGACATATAAAGGCAATGCATTTTTAGAGGAATTAACATAGAATTAAATACTGCTGTATTGGTTTTCAGAATATACAATGTTTTAGCCTTGTATATTTCAGAATATACAAGGCTAAAACAAAATAACATATAATACACTTTGCATTTCAGAAATTCTACTTTTTCTTATCTAGTAAAATATCTTTAGAAGTCATTTTGGACACAATATCTGTGGTCACATGGTTGTGAGCAATGAATAGTAGATTGACCCTTTATCCCTGGCAGTGAAAATAATTTGATGGATTGTGCTGAATGAAGCATTTCATGTTTATTAAAATTATAAACATAAATATTTATTTTATATATATAATATTTTATAATATATATTTTAATAATTTCTAAAAATATATTTAATTTTGCATAAATTATATTTTCATATCTTTTGTCATTTTAATTGATACAATATTTTCTTTGTTGTTGTTCAGTCTTTCAGTCATGTCTGACTCTGCAGCTCCATGAATTGCAGCATGCCAGACTTCCCTGTCCTTTACCATCTCCTGGAGTTCGCTCAGACTCATGTCTAGTGAGTTGATGATGTCATTCAACCATCTTATCCTCTTCTTACCAGCTTCAATATTATAAGCCTTAACATTTGCTATAAATATATATTGGGATTTATTTTAATTTAATATGCTCTTTTCTTCATGTTTATGAGTAATTTATTAGTATTTTCCATCAGACTTTGTAGAATTTTAACTCAACAATAATTTTGTTGCATTAATATTTTGTCAATCACCTGAAATAACTTGGTCTTAGATTAGATACTGGTGCATTCATTATTTTAACTATTGAAACATTAATATATTTTTGTCTTTAGTTAGAACTTAAAAAAAAGAAATGCCTAAAAAGTTGTATATATAAGGACCTTGAATGGGGAGGGAGGAGGGAGGAGGGATCAGGATGGGGAACACATGTATACCTGTGGCGGATTCATTTTGATATTTGGCAAAACTAATACAGTTATGTAAAGTTTAAAAATAAAATAAAATTAAAAAAAAATAAGGACCTTGATAATCTGTGAAAAGTAATGTTAGCAAGTATAATAGCTACTCTTTTTAATATGTGCCTAGCCCATGATGGACAGGGGAGCCTGGTAGGCTGCAGTCCATGGGGTCGTGAAGAGTCGGTCACGACTGAGCAACTTCACTTTCACTTTTCACTTTCATGCATTGGAGGAGGAAATGGCAAGCCACTTCAGTGTTCTTGCCTGGAGAATCCCAAGGACGGGGGAGCCTAGTGGACTGCCGTCTATGGGGTCGCACAGAGTCGGACACGATTGACGCGACTTAGCAGCAGCAGCAGCAGTAGCAGTCTATGATGACCCCCTTCTTCTCTCAAAATGTTGCCACCTCCTACCACTTCCTGCACTGTTGGTCCTTGTCAGTCAGGTTTGTATCACATGCTCCTGTGTATAGATAAAGATTGGACTAGGCTCTTTTTCTGAACTTAACATATAGCTAGTTTGGCTATATACTGACCATCTTTTGGCAAATAAAAAGGATGGAGCAGGGGTGACAAGAGAAGCTGGGGAATGGCGAGAAGAAAAAGGAGGAAAATAGAAATCCCCATAACTTGGTTCTTGATAATTTGGTTTCATGTTCCTGTTTCTCTCAGGGCATATAGGCCTAGGTACTTTGAATAATTTCTTATTGTCTAACTGAAAAATCCTTCTTACTCAATGATTCTTACAGGAAAAGTCTTTGACAAAGACATTAAGTATGACCAGGATCCTGTCCTCCCAAACAAACCAATATTCTGTATATTTTCATATGTTGCTTTGTGCTTTACTCTGAGAATTTTTTGTATTCTTTTCTCTGAAGTTTGTTGTAAATTCTGTGTGTGGGTTTCCATTTTAAGTTAGCATTTTGGAAGATGATAAAATAATTTAAAGTCAGAATATAAGAAAATAAAATAGAGATAGATATATTCTAGAGACAGGTGGGCAATTCTTTGGGTCAGAAATCATATCAGTTTGGTAATAGTCTTCCTGTGTGAAAATATAACCACTAGCCTTAAAAATAGACAGTTCAACTAATGGGTGGATGCAGAAAAGGCTGATTCCCAAATTTTATTATATCAAATGATATATAATATTATTATATATTATAATAAATGTTCAGTAAATGTTAGCTAAATGAACTGTTAAGTGCATGAATTCAAATAATTGAATCTAGTAAAGAGAGAGAAATTAGTTTGACTCTTAATTATAGAAAATGTATGGTATTGCATAACTTTTCAGACAAGAAACTCCATTTATTAAGTTGCTTGAACTATCTAGTATATTTGCTCCAACTATATTTCCTTTAGGTTCAATTACTTCTTATGTGTCTGTAATACTTTAATATATGTATTTTATTTTATCAATTTCATTGAGAACAAGCAATAACTTACTTTCTTATTTATCTTCACTAAGTATATGTCACTAATTTTGCTAACTTTTGAACATTATAATATAATTATATAATTGATTATTTTATATATTTATTAATGTTATAATTTATAACTTTATTCCTAACACTACTAAATGATTAACTCTGCTCACACAGAAACTTTAGAATATGATGAAGAAGTCTAATGCAGTGATTGTACTTCCCAAAGTTGTATTCACCATGTATTTAGAGACTTCAATTTTATCTTAAACCATGTGTTAAAGGAATCCTGATTAGATATGTGTTGGTTTTCTTACTGTTTGTAAAAGCTAATCATATGCAGTACGAGTATCTATCTTTCACTAGGTTTCATTATGAAAAAAAAAAGAAAAAGGATCTTGATAATTTTGTGAGAATGTCACATAAGTTAGCTATTCAGAGGTTCAAACTTCAAATATCAAATCAATAGCCATTACTCATATTGTAGAAGAATGTCAGCATTATAATTGTGATCATTTCTTAAATGAAAATTTTCTGGATATCCTTATAGGGAGATTTTTAAAACGAAGATTTCAACAAATAATCTTCTAAATTATTCAATTCTGATCTATACAAAGGTTCAAGAAAACTCCAAAACCAATGGGACTGAATTAGATTTTATTGTGATTATCAAATTAGCAGCTTTTACTTCAAGTGTTAGCCATGAAACTGAGACAAGGCTCTCTTTTCACAAAATCAGGGAAACATAGAACACATTTTTCAAAGAATTTCCATGTGTTTAGACCTATCAATTGATTTAGGATGGAGTGTGCTATCCCCACATTCCTTCTTAGAGAGTCAAAATATGGAGTAAAAAGTCTACTAGTAGGGAATTTATGAACACCATACCTTAAAGGAATGTTGTGTTAAAGAACATTCATATAGAACAAGATCACTGGCCACTGGATAATTATGAAGCATCATATTTAAAATAAAACTCAGAGTTTAGGGCAAGTTGCTTCAGAAGTCTATAAAATATTCAGTGTGTGTTGTATGGATTTAGGGAAAAGTTGCTTTGCACTGTGTAGTCGGTCAGTTGTGCCAACTCTTTGCAACCCCATGGACTATAGCATGCCAGGCTTCGCTGTCCTTCAACATCTCCCCGAGCTTGCTCAAATTTCATGTCCATTGAGTCAATGATGCCATCCAGTCATCTCATCCTCTGTCATCCCCTTCTCCTCCTGCCTTCAGTATTTCCCAGGATCAGGGTCTTCACATCAGCCAAAGTATTGGAGTTTCAGCTTCAGCATCAGTCCTTCCAATGAATATTCAGGGATGATTTCTTTTAGGATTGACTGGTTTGAAAGGGCAGAGTTCAGCTCATCGCTCAGTCGTGTCTGACTCTTTGTGAACCCATGAATGGCAGCACGCCATGCCTCCCTGTCCATCACCAACTCCTGGAGTTCACTCAAACTCATGTCTGTCGAGTAGGTGATACCATCCATCCATCTCATCCTCTGTTGTCCCCTTCTCCTCCTGTCCCCAATCTCTCCCAGCATCAGGGTCTTTCCCAATGAGTCAACTCTTAGCATGAGGTGGCCAAAGTATTGGAGTTTCAGCGTTAGCATCAGTCCTTCCAATGAACGCGCAGGACTGATCTCCTTTAGGATGGACTGGTTGGATCTCCTTGCAGTCCAAGGGACTCTCAAGTCTTCTCCAACACCACAGTTCAAAAGCATCAATTCTTCAGCGCTCAGCCTTCTTCACAGTCCAACTCTCACATCCATACGTGACCACTGGAAAAACCATAGCCTTGACTAGAGGGACCTTTGTTGGCAAAGTAATATCTCTGTTTTTTAATATGCTACCTAGATTGGTCATGGAAAAGGCAATGGCACCCCACTCCAGTACTCTTGCCTGGAAAATCCCATGGACAGAGGAGCCCGGAAGGCTGCAGTCCATGGGGTCGCTGAGGGTCCGACATGACTGAGCGACTTCACTTTTCACTTTCATGCATTGGAGAAGGAAATGGCAACCCACTCCAGTGTTCTTGCCTGGAGAATCCCAGGGACAGTGGAGCCTGGTGGGCTGCTGTCTATGGGGTCGCTCAGAGTCGGACACAACTGAAGCGACTTAGCAGCAGCAGCAGGTTGGTCATAACTTTCCTTCCAAGGAGTAAGCATCTTTTAATTTCATGGCTTTTGAAAAAAATTTCATGGCAGAGTTAACCCAGTGTAATTTTGCAGTAATAAAGCACTTTTGACACTTTCATTCACTTATTTATGAATTTACTGTTCAAGCATTTATAGTCTGTGTTATGCAAATGAGCTTTAAGCAGTTTATAAACACCTGCATATGTAGCCCCTTCCTATTGCCTTTGAGTCTCTATTAGTAATGTCTAATGTAAAAAAAAAAAAAAAAATTGGAGCAAGAAATGAGAACCCACTCAGTATTCTTGCCTGGGAAAACCCATGTGCAGAGGAGGCTGGTGGGCTACAGTCCATGGGGTTGCAAAGAGTCGGACAGGACTTAGCGATTAAAAGAAAGCAATGTAAGCAAAAATAGTGAATGCTGTAGACCTTGCTTTGCCTAATGAAATTTGTATATTTTGTTTTAAATTTTAAACTCTTTAATGTTTCTCTTAAAAAAATACCCAGATTAAAAGAAAACACTTAACTATTGGTAAAATCATAATGGTTAAAAATGATTTAAAATTTCTTTTAAAGACAAAAATGTAATACATCTATTAAAAAAATGCTACAGCTACACTTGCAAACTTTAGTTTGGATAAATAGTTTAAACATTAAAATGTAACCATATAGATGAACTGATATTATAAAAAAAGTAAGATTTGCTATTTTTACTACTTTTCCATTTTAAAATTTCTACTTTTGAAGGTTTTTATACTCATAATTTCTTGGATATGTAGGCTTTGGTGATCATAAATCAAGTGAAAATAATTAGATGAAGATAAAACATAAAAGTGCTTTTTAAAGTAATTACTGAACTTTATATGTAATTGACCAAAATAAGGTGTTTAAAAATATTGGTGATGGATTTTTTCCTATACCATATATATTTTATTACCACTCTCATATCCAAAATGAAAAACAATATAGACTCCTTAATATAAAATTTAAAAAAATAACAAAAATAAGTTCAGACACTATTTTTATTTATGAAAAATCCAAAATTGGGATGATATGAAATTAGGCTTTAGGTATGAGTATATTGGTATGGGTTATTAAAGTAATTCATGAACATAATAATGTTAACTTTTTAAAGATCGAGATGATGCAATGAAAATAGTTGAGAATTTTTGACTGACCAAATGTATATTCTAGTTGTGTGTGTATATATATATATATATATATATTAATTTCAAGAGGGAATTTTTAAATCATATTACATGCAGGGTCTTAGAATATGTCAAATATCATAGATAAATGTAGAATATAAACTTCAGTTTGCAATAATCGACATTAAGAGGCTTATCTTAAGATGTGAGCTAGAGTGCCCTTGACATTTCATCAAGTGTATCACCAAATAAGGCAGAGATTATTCACAATTGTTTAAAAAAGTTTCTGGAAGAATAAAATTCAAAATAAAGTATTGTGTACAGTTGGAAATCAAAAGCACTTTCAAACTTAGCATCAAGGTTAATTTTATATTCAAAGTTTAGGGTTAGAAGGGAAAAATTTTAAAAATGTTAAATAAAATACTTTCCTTTATTGTAACTTGAACAAATAATTTAAAATAAAATAATTTTAGTCAGTTTTAAGAATATTTGTATAATTTAATTATGCATTAAAATCTGTACTGATCTATAATGATATGGTTTAACTTCTATGTATATTTCAATTAATATACATAGTGAATCCTATATATATTAATATGTATATTACTTAATATACATAGTGAATCCTGCACAACGTCTTTATGCAGGATTCAACCAAAGGATATTAATGACAGTTAGCCTTATACTATGTAGGACAAGTAATTTATTTAAATTCAAGTATCTGGGAAGGGTGGAGAGGGACGTCTCTGCCTCTCTTGACTATACCTCGAACCAGGCTCTGTGTCCCTGAGAGTTCAGGGTGAGGCTTTCTTAGTGACCCACTTCTGCTTAACTTTAAACAAATATTTCCACATGTCTTTGTCATAATCTGTGAGGGAACATGTTTCATTTTCCTCTTCAGCAGTAGGAGGCTTCTAACGGTCTGGGAGCAGGACATTTTCTTACCCCTTCTCTCAGAATAGACAGCTTTTTCACTTTTTTTTTTTATGTTTTATTTTTTTTTCCTTCAAAGAGCCAGAATGAATCTTTTCTTTTTGCTGGAGAAACTGGGTTTCTGGTGGTTTCATCCAGCGGCTTAAAGCTTTTTGTATAGGGTGCTTTTTCATGTTTATAACCACTTCCTTCTTCCAGGTCTGAACTGTGTCTAAAGTTTACTTTTTTCTTTCCCTCTGAAAAACTCAAAAAGGAGATGCCTAGAGAAATTCCTTCAAGAGGGGACAAACTCCTCCCAGAAGTTCTATACTTTCATTTAGCCATTCATTGAGATTTTTAGATGAACTCTTCCCACCTGCTTTTACAGCAGCTCTCTGTTACAGGTGAATCAGTGATCATGTCTTGCCTTTCTTGAGAGGAATTGTCTTTCCTTAGATTTGAATTTCAGTTTAGTTGCCTAGCCTGAGACTTTAACTGTGATAAGTTCAAGAAAAGTTGTGATTTTCTTGATTACTCTTCTTGTTATTAGGTAGAGGTGACACTGAATCTTGCTTTTATATCCTAAATGAAAGATAGAAATCCATCAATTAATTATTAACTAAAATTTTAAAACATAGGAATAACCAATTATTTTTACTCTGCCACTAATAGTGGAATTTTGTCATTGATGGCCTTCCATGCAAGGGAGGCAGCAGCGTGAAGGGTTTGCCCTAGAGACTGAACCTCATGTTCCATTTCATGATTTTTTTTTTTTTTTACTTTCATCAAATTACTTATGCTTCTCTTCTGAATTTTATCATTTATAAATAGAATGATAATATAGTTCTTAGGGTTAAATATGGCCGATACATGCATGCATGCTAAGTCGCTTCAGTCATGTCCGACTCTGTGCGACCCTATGGACAGCAGCCCACCATGCTCCTCCATCCACAGGATTCTCTAGGCAAGAATACTGGAGGGGGTTGCCATTTCCTTCTCCAAATATGGCCGATGGGTTAGTGGGTAAAGAATCTGCCTGCAATGCAAGAGACACAGGAACATGAGTTTGATCCCTGGGTCAGGAAGATTCCCTGGAGTAGGAAATGGCAACCCACTTCAGTATTCTTTTTTTTTTTTTTTTCTGTTATAGAACAGTTACACATTTTATTTTATTTATTTTTTTTTTGTTCTTCAATTTTATTTTATTTTTAAACTTTGCATAATTGTATTAGTTTTGCCAAATATCAAAATGAATCCGCCACAGGTATACATGTGCTCCCCATCCTGAACCCTTCTCCCTCCTCCCTCCCCATTCCATCCCTCTGGGTCCTATTATACAGAGTGAAGTAAGCCAGAAAGAAAAACACTTCAGTATTCTTGCTTGGAAAATTCCAAGGACAAAGGAGCCTGGCAGGCTACAGTCCATGAGGTCCCAAAGAGTAACTAAGCACACATGCAGGTTAAATAGATGAATGTGTGGAATAATGAGTGCTTCATCACACACATCGACACAAGATGATGTAACACACATCACAAGATGATGAAACAGAAAAGCACTATTACCATCTCTATTTTCAGAAGAATTTTAAAGACTATTACACTTGAAATATCCCTAATTGTTCTGAATTTAGAAATGAAACTAAAATTTTCTGAAGAAAAAATTGTTTTCCTTAAAATAAAAATGGGGGGTATTTACATAGATTTTCAATAGTCTTATTTTTGTTGTGCTTATGAAGTTGGAATAGCAATTTCTAAAATGAAGATAGTTGACTGTTGACAATTTCATATGGTATAAACTAATATCTTTAGGGGAAATGTAAATGTTTCATATCTGTTTATTTTCTGAGCATATAATATTTACATTAGAGTTTGAAGCAGGATACAATTTGGTGTGTTATAGTGATATATATTTCTGCCATTTACTTTTTAGTAAAATTAAGTATAGTTTGATAACTATTTACAATTTTGTATAGGCCCTGTCATTTTATTTTATGCCAAATTTTATTACTACCAACTCTCCATGGGTAACATTTGGTTTTGGTAATAGATTTTATTTTTCCTTTTGGTTAGTGTACTCAGTATAACTTACTCAGAATTCTTAAAGCATAGTTTGTTACAAAAAGAAATTAAATAGGGGGAAAAGAGTTTTAACAGTGACTCTCAACAGAATTATATTTATACTGAAGATTTTGCATTTTGCATACTATATTTCATCTTGATTAACTTAGGAAATTTAGTCCATAAATACAGAGTGCCCTTGTGAGGCAGATTATAGTGTTTTGTTGTTAGGATGAAGAGAGAAATTAAAACAATTTATCTAAGCACACTTGAATTCAGGACAAGGTGGAAGTTTAATTAAGAGATACTTTTCATCAAACTCAACTTTAAATAAATATATATATACACACACATGTATGAACATATGTATACATATATGTATATATATGTGTGTTTCATTTTATGTACTATGCACTGTTTTTTTTTTAGTATTCTTTTTTTTAATTTTATTTTATTTTTAAATTTTACATAATTGTATTAGTTTTGCCAAATATCAAAATGAATCTGCCACAGGTATACATGTGTTCCCCATCCTGAACCCTCCTCTTTCCTCCCTCCCCATACCATCCCTCCGGGTCGTCCCAGTGCACCAGCCCCAAGCATCCAGTATCGTATGCAGTGTTTTAAAAAAGGAAGGTAGCTGGTGTGTGAACAGTAGAGAGTACTTCTTTTATATTAAAAAGAACTACTTGTATATGGACAGAATTTGAATGTGAAATAGATTAACCCTAGGTATAGCTAATGCAGATTTTATCAAAATGTCCAGCTTAAAAAAAAAGAGAGCCAGAATGTATTTGAGAAGTTATCTACTCCAAATTCCTGTAAATTCAGGGATCTCATTCAACGTACCTCTAACATCATCCTATGCCTAAACATTAATGGCTATCAGCATAGTACCTTGAAAAATAGCCTGCATCCTGATGACAGTTCTAGAAGTCATTTGCTTGTCTCTCTAATTTCAACCATTGGTGAAGGGCACATGAGAGCAACAGAGAGCAAGTCTACCCTGACTTCAGTATCCTCTTCATTCACTCAGTTGTCCATTCATTCATATATACTTAGCTAGTGACAAAAGTTTGTATCAGATTCTGAATGTGGAAATGGATATTAGAATTCTCTGCCCCTGGGACTTCCCTGGCAGTCCAGTGGTTAGGACTCTACACTGCCAATGCAGGGGGCACAGGTTTGATCTGGGAACTAAGATCCCACATGCAATAGGGTGTGGCCTTAAAAAAATTTTTTTTAATAGATAAATAAAATTCTCTGCCCCTGAAAAGTGAGCAAGCCAGTCAGTCTCTATAATCAATGATATAATTTACGTACATAAACAATTGTTACAGAAGCTCAGAAAAGGATTTTCACCACTGACGTTTGATGCCAAGGAAATCTTCAAAGAGGAAAAGACCCCTGCCTAGAGCCGCTATTTCTGATGCAGACAAAAACATGAGGTCAAACATAAAAGGAGAACATGCGTTTCAAAGAGTATTATAATTTGTATGCAGATTGAAGTGAGTGGAAATGACAATCAAAAGGTTAAAGACAGTTATTTTACCAAACCATTTTCTCTTTTCTAGATGCATCCTTAGTTCTTTCATGTATTATGTAGTTGGGTTTCCATATACCTTTATTAACTTTATCAACAATGGTTTCAGAATGCAAAAAAGGAAAATGGCTGTCTGAGGAGGCCTTACAAATAGCAGTGAAAAGAAGAGAAGTGAAAACAAAAGGAGAAAAGGAAATATATACTCATTTGAATGCATAGTTCCAAAGAATAGCAAAGAGAGATAAGAAAGCCTTTCTCAGTGATCAGTACAAAGAAATCCAGGAAAACAATAGAAAGGACAAGACTAGAGATCTCTTCAAGAAAATTAGAAATACCAAGGGAATATGTTATGCTAAGATGGGCTCCATAAAGGACAGAATGGTATGGACCTAACAGAAGCAGAAGATATTAAGAAGAGGTGGCAAGAATACACAGAAGAACTGCACAAAAAAGATATTCATGACCCAGATAATCACAATGGTGTGATCACTCACCTAGAGCCAGATATCCTGGAATGTGAATTCAAGTAGACCTTAGGAAGCATCACTACTAACAAAGCTAGTGGAGGTAATGGAATTCCCGTTGAACTATTTCAAATCCTGAAAGATGATGCTGTGAAAGTGCTGCACTCAATATGCCAGCAAATTTGGAAAACTCAGCAGTGGCCACAGGACTGGAAAAGGTCAGTTTTCATTCTAATCCCAAAGAAAGGTAATGCCAAAGAATGCTCAAACTACTGCACAATTTCACTCATCTCACACACTAGTAAAGTAATGCTCAAAATTCTCCAAGCCAGGTTTCAGCAATATGTGGACTATGAACTTCCAGATGTTCAAGCTGGTTTTAGAAAAGGCAGAGGAGCCAGAGATCAAATTGCCAACGTCTGCTGGATCATCAAAAAAGCAAGAGAGCTCCATAAAACATCTATTTCTGCTTTATTGACTATGCCAAAGCCTTTGACTGTGTGGCTTACAATAAACTGGAAAATTCTGAAAGAGATTAGAATGCCAGACCACCTGATCTGCCTCTTGGGAAACCTATATGCAGGTCAGGAAGCAACAGTTAGAACTGGACATGGAATAACAGACTGGTTCCAAATAGAAAAAGGAGTTCATCAAGGCTGTATATTGTCACCCTGCTTATTTAACTTATATGCAGAGTATATCATGAGATATACTGGGCTGGAAGAAGCACAAGCTGGAATCAAGATTGCCGGCAGAAATATCAATAACCTCAGATATGCAGATGACACCACCCTTATGGCAGAAAGTGAAGAACTAAGAGCCTCTTGATGAAAGTGAAAGAGGGGAGTAAAAAAGTTGGCTTAAAGCTCAACATTCAGAAAGCTGAGATCATGGCATCTGGTCCCATCACTTCATGGCAAATAAATGGGCAAACAGTGGAAACGGTGGATGACTATTTTTTCGGGCTCCAAAATCACTGCAGATGGTGACTGCAGCCATGAAATTAAAAGACGCTTACTCCTTGGAAGGGAAGTTATGACCAACCTAGACAGCATATTCAAAAGCAGAGACATGACTTTGTCAACAAAGGTCCGTGTTGTCAGGCTATGGTTTTTCCAGTAGTCATATATGGATGTGAGAATTTGACTATAAAGAAAACTGAGCACCAAAGAGTTGATGCTTTTGAACTGTGGAGTTGGAGAAGACTCTTGAGAGTCCCTTGGAATGCAAGGAGATCCAACCAGTCCATCCTAAAGGAGATCAGTCCTGAGTGTTCATTGGAAGGACTGATGTTGAAGCTGAATCTCCAGTATTTTGGCCACTTGATGCAAAGAACTGACTCATTTGAAAATTTCCTGATGCTGGGAAAGATTGAGGGCAGGAGGAGAAGGGGACGACAGGATGAGATGGTTGAATGGCATCACTGACTCAATGAACATGGGTTTGAGAGGACTCCGGGAGTTGGTGATGGACAGGGAGGCCTGGTGTGCTGTGGTTCATGAGGTCACAGAAAGTCGGAAACAACTGAATGACTGAATTGAACTGAACAGTTGTTTAATTTATCAAAAAATGTTGTGTTTAGACAGGACTATTAACTTACATATCCAGATTGCCTTCAGATTTATCTTTGCAAAAAGCACTGTTAAAATATTTTTTAAACTGAATTGAGTGATGCTACTGAGCTAACATAGTAAGACCAAATGCATGCATGCATGCTAAGTTGCTTCAGTCATATCGGACTCTTTGAGACCCGATGGACTGTAGCCCTCCATGCTCCTCTGTCAATGGGATTATCCAGGCAAGAATACTGAGTGGACTGCCATTCTCCCTTCAGAGTATCTTCCTGGCCCTGGGATCGAACCTGCATCTCCTATGGCTCCTGCATTTCAAGCCAATTCTTTACCGCTGACCCACCAGGGAAGCCCAAGAGGAAATACCAGAAACTCTAAATATCCTACCACATTATATAGATGTTGCTGTCATAATTTAGAGGTATTTTTTAATTGAAATATAGTTGTGATATAGCAAAAGAAACTGCTGTCAGTTTCTTCTATACAACAAAGTGAATCAGCCATATATATATATATATATATAATTTTTTTTTAATTTATTTTATTTAACTTTACAATATTGTATTGGTTTTGCCATATATCAAAATGAATCTGCCACAGGTATACATGTGTTCCCCATCCTGAACCCTCCTCCCTGCTCCCTCCCCACACCATCCCTCTGGGTCATCCCAGTGCACCAGCCCAAAGCATCCAGTATCGTGCATCGAACCTGGACTGGCGACTCGTTTCATATATGATATTATACATGTTTCAATGCCATTCTCCCAAATCTTCCCACCCTCTCCCTCTCCCACAGAGTCCAAAAGACTGTTCTATACATCAGTGTCTCTTTTGCTGTCTCATATACAGGGTTATTGTTACCATATTTCTAAATTCCATATATGCACGTTAGTATACTGTATTGGTGTTTTTCTTTCTGGCTTACTTCACTCTGTATAATAGGCTCCAGTTTCATCCACCTCATTAGAACTGATTCAAATGTATTCTTTTTAATGGCTGAGTAATACTCCATTGTGTATATGTACCACAGCTTGCTTATCCATTCATCTGCTGATGGACATCTAGGTTGCTTCCATGTCCTGGCTATTATAAACATTGCTGTGATGAACATTGGGGTACACATGTCTCTTTCAATTCTGGTTTCCTCAGTGTGTATGCCCAGCAGTGGGATTTCTGGGTCATAAGGCAGTTCTATTTCCAGTTTTTTAAGGAATATCCACACTGTTCTCCATAGTGGCTGTACTAGTTTGCATTCCCACCAACAGGGTAAGAGGGTTCCCTTTTCTCCACACCCTATCCAGCATTTATTGCTTGTAGACTTTTGGATCGCAGCCATTCTGACTGGCGTGACATGGTACCTCATAGTGGTTTAGATTTGCATTTCTCTGATAATGAGTGATGTTGAGCATCTTTTCATGTGTTTGTTAGCCATCTGTATGTCTTCTTTGGAGAAATGTCTATTTAGTTCTTTGGCCCATTTTTTGATTGGGTCATTTATTTTTCTGGAATTGAGCTGTAGGGGTTGCTTGTATATTTGTATATATATATATATATATATATATATATATATATCCCCCCTTTTTGCTTTCACATTTAGGTCACTACAGAGCACCAAGTACAGTTTGCTATGCTATACAGGAGGTTGTCCTTAGTTACCTACTTTATATATAAGTGAAGTCACTCAGTCATTTCTGACTCTTTGCGACCCCATGGACTGTAGCCTACAACGCTCCTCCATCCATAGGATTTTCCAGGCAAGAGTACTGTAGTGGATTGCCATATCCTTCTCCAGGGGATCTTCCCAACCCAGGGACTGAACCTGGATCTCCCTCATTGTAGGAAGACGCTTTACCATCTGAGCCATGCGGCCGAGAGGAGCTACCCCACATCCAAGGTCAGGGGCAGAAGCCGGGAGAACCCCATGCCCGAACGGCAGCGACCAAGAGGAGTTACCCTACGTCCGAGGTCAGGGGCAGCCACCGAGAGTGCCAGACTGCGACGGCGCAGGAATGGCCAAGAGGAGCTACTCCACGTCCAAGGTCAGGGGTGGCAGCCGAGACGAGATACCCAGCGTCCGAGGTCAGGAGCAGCGACGAGAGGAGTTACCCCGCGTCCGAGGTCAGGGGCGGCGGCCAGGAGGAGCTACCCCACACCCCCACGCCTGAGGCCAGGGGTGGCGGCCGGGAAGAACAACCCCACGCTGTGGCTGCACGGGCACAGGACAGCCTAGAGGAGCTATCCCACGTTGAAGGTCAGGAAGGGCGG
Organism: Bubalus bubalis; assembly: GCF_019923935.1. Classification (NCBI taxonomy): domain Eukaryota; kingdom Metazoa; phylum Chordata; class Mammalia; order Artiodactyla; family Bovidae; genus Bubalus; species Bubalus bubalis. The sequence continues at coordinate 83,019,545 of NC_059164.1, forward strand.
CGTTGAGGAGATACCCCTCGTCCAAGGTAAGGAGCATTGGCTGCGCTTTGCTGGAGCAGCTGTGAAGAAATACCCCACGCCCAAGGTAAGAGAAACCAAGTAGGATGATAGGTGTTGCAAGAGGGCATCAGAGGGCAGACTCACTGAAACCATACTCACAGAAAACTAGTCAAACTAATCACACTAGGACCACAGCCTTGTCTAACTCAATGAAACTAAGCCATGCCCATGGGGCAACCCAAGATGAGTGGGTCATGGTGGAGAGATCTGACAGAATGTGGTCCACTGGAGAAGGGAATGGCAAACCACTTCAGTATTCTTGCCTTGAGAACCCCATGAACAGTATGAAAAGGCAAAATGATAGGATACTGAAAGAGAAACTCCCCAGGTCAGTAGGTGCCCAATATGCTACTGGAGATCAGTGGAGAAATAAGTCCAGAAAGAATGAAGGGATGGAGCCAAAGCAAAAACAATACCCAGCTGTGGATGTGACTGGTGATAGAAGCAAGGTCCGATGCTGTAAAGAGCAATATTGCATAGGAACCTGGAATGTCAGGTCCATGAATCAAGGCAAATTGGAAGTGGTCAAACAAGTGATGGCAAGAGTGAATGTCGACATTCTAGGAATCAGCGAACTGAAATGGGTGAATTTAACTCAGATGACCATTATATCTACTACTGCGGGCAGGAATCCCTCAGAAGAAATGGAGTGGCCACCATGGTCAACAAAAGAATCCGAAATGCAGTACTTGGATGCAATCTCAAAAACGACAGAATGATCTCTGTTCGTTTCCAAGGCAAACCATTCAATATCACAGTAATCCAAGTCTATGCTCCAACCAGTAATGCTGAAGAAGCTGAAGTTGAACGGTTCTATGAAGACCTACAAGACCTTTTAGAACTAACACCCAAAAAAGATGTCCTTTTCATTATAGGGGACTGGAATGCAAAAGTAGGAAGTCAAGAAACACCTGGAGTAACAGGCAAATTTGGCCTTGGAATACGGAATGAGCAGGGCAAAGACTAATAGAGTTTTGCCAAGAAAATGCACTGGTCATAACAAACACCCTCTTCCAACAACACAAGAGAAGACTCTACACATGGACATCACCAGATGGTCAACATCGAAATCAGATTGATTATGTTCTTTGCAGCCAAAGATGGAGAAGCTCTATACAGTCAGCAAAAACAAGACCAGGAGCTGACTGTGGCTCAGACCATGAACTCCTTATTGCCAAATTCAGACTTAAATTGAAGCAAGTAGGGAAAACCACTAGACCATTCAGGTATGACCTAAATCAAATCCCTTATGATTATATAGTGGAAGTGAGAAATAGATTTAAGGGCCTAGATCTGATAGATAGAGTGCCTCAAAAGCTATGGAATGAGGTTCCTGACATTGTACAGGAGACAGGGATCAAGACCATCCCCATGGAAAAGAAATGCAAAAAAGCAAAATGGCTGTCTGGGGAGGCCTTACAAATAGCTGTGAAAAGAAGAGAAGCAAAAAGCAAAGGAGAAAAGAAAAGAAAAGATATAAACATCTGAATGCAGAGTTCCAAAGAAAAGCAAGATGAGATAAGAAAGCCTTCTTCAGTGATCAATGCAAAGAAATAGAGGAAAACAATAGAATGGGAAAGCCTAGAGATCTCTTCAAGAAAATTAGAGATACCAAAGAAATATTTCATGGAAAGATGGGCTCAAAAAAGGACAGAAATGGTATGGACCTAACAGAAGGAGAAGATATTAAGAAGAGGTGGCAAGAATACACAGAAGAACTGTACAAAAAATATCTTCATGACCCAGATAATCACGATGGTGTGATCACTGACCTAGAGCCAGACATCCTGGAATGTGAAGTCAAGGGGGCCTTAGAAAGCATCAATACGAACAAAGCTAGTGGAGGTGATGGAATTCCACTTGAGCTATTCCAAATCCTGAAAGATGATGCTGTGAAAGTGCTGCACTCAACATGCCAGCAAATTTGGAAAACTCAGCAGTGGCCACAGGACTGGAAAAGGTCAGTTTTCATTCCAATTCCAAAGAAAGGCAATGCCAAAGAATGCTCAAACTACCGCACAATTGCACTCATCTCACATACTAGTAAAGTAATGCTCAAAATTCTCCAAGCCAGGCTTCAGCAATATGTGAACCGTGAACTTCCAGATGTTCAAGCTGGTTTTAGAAAAGGCAGAGAAACCAGAGGTCAAATTGCCAACATCCGCTGGATCATCAAAAAAGCAAGAGAGTTCCAGAAAAACATCTATTTCTGCTTTATTGACTTTGCCAAAACCTTTGACTGTGTAGATCACAATAAACTGTGGAAAATTCTGAAAGAGATGGAAATACCAGACCACCTGATCTGCCTCTTGAGAAATTTGTATGCAGGTCAGGAAGCAACAGTTAGAACTGGACATGGAACAACAGACTGGTTCCAAATAGGAAAAGGAATATGTCAAGGCTGTATTTTGTCACCCTGTTTATTTAACTTATATGCAGAGTACATCATGAGAAACGCTGGACTGGAAGAAACACAAGCTGGAATTAAGATTGCTGGGAGAAATATCAAAAACCTTAGATATGCAGATGACACCACCCTTATGGCAGAAAGTGAAGAGGAACTAAAAAGCCTCTTGATGAAGGTGAAAGTGGAGAGTGAAAGAGTTGGCTTAAAGCTCAACATTCAGAAGACGAAGATCATGGCATCCGGTCCCATCACTTCATGGGAAATAGATGGGGAAACAGTGGAAACAGTGTCAGACTTTATTTTTCTGGGCTCCAAAATCACTGCAGATGGTGACTGCAGCCATGAAATTAAAAGACGCTTACTCTTTGGAAGGAAAGTTATGACCAACCTAGATAGCATATTCAAAAGCAGAGACATTACTTTGCCAGCAAAGGTTCGTCTAGTCAAGGCTATGGTTTTTCCAGTGGTCATGTATGGATGTGAGAGTTCAACTGTGAAGAAGGCTGAGCGCCGAAGAATTGATGCTTTTGAACTGTGGTGTTGGAGAAGACTCTTGAGAGTCCCTTGGACTGCAAGGAGATCCAACCGGTCCATTCTGAAGGAGATCATCCCTGGGATTTCTTTGGAAGGAATGATGCTGAAGCTGAAACTCCAGTACTTTGGCCACCTCATGCAAAGAGTTGACTCATTGGAAAAGACTCTGATGCTGGGAGGGATTGGGGGCAGGAGGAGAAGGGGACGGGAGAGGATGAGATGGCTGGATGGCATCACTGACTCTGTAGACATGAGTCTGAATGAACTCCAGGAGTTGGTGATGGACAGGGAGGCCTGGCATGCTGCAATTCATGGTGTCTCAAAGAGTCGGACATGACTGAGCGACTGATCTTATCTGAGTGTATATATTAGTAAATCTCCCAATTCATTCAACCCCTCCCCTCTTTGATATCCATATGTTTATTCTCTATGTCTGTGTCTCTATTTCTGCTTTGCAAGTAAGATTATCTGGATCACTTTTCTAGATTCCACCTATATGCATTGGCGTCTGAGTTTTTTTTTGTCTTTCTGATTTGCTCTAGTCTGTTTAATAGTCTCTATGTCCATCCACATCTCTGCAAATGATACAATTTTATTCCTTTTTATGGCTGAGTATTATTCTTCTTATATATTTATGTAGTGAGTAATATTCCACATATAGATAGATAGATAACCCATCTTCTCTATCCATTCCTCTATTGACGGACATTTATATTGCTTCCATGTCCTGGCTACTGTAAATAATCCTGCAGTGAACATTGGGGTGCATGTTTCTTCTTGAATTGTGCTTTTCTCTGGGTATATGCCCAGTTGTGGTATTGCTGGGTCATATGGAAGTTATACTGTTAGAGATATTTTTAATGGAGGTCCAAAAATGTCATCTGTGAAAAATTCTGGAAAATCTGATTGATCATAATATAAAGTATGTATAACTTTTCACATGAATCTCCTAAAATCATTTGGTAGGGGCAAGGTTAAACCGATATTTAGCAGCATGTATCCGTTAAATTTACTGAATTTCTCACCTGGTACACATCAACCATCTGGAAATCAAAGGAGAACTCTGTGAATTTTAATTTGCTGTGTTCCTCTTATAAAGATTTTAAGAAACAATAGGTAGTTGAGAAAAGAGGGAAGTACGGTGAGAAAACCCATGCTCCTGTGATAAGCAACTTCCAAATAGCTAAGTAGCAGCTGGAAATTTATGTCAGCATTAGTCATAGGTCATTTAACTTTATACTTGATCACGTTGGGAAGTAAAATAAGGTAGTCATTGAATCCAGGGATTCACAGTAAACCCCAAATTGACCATCAGCTTCTGGCTGTTTGAGATCTCATCTGTGTGCCTCGTCAGTAGCAAGGTCAGATAGCCTTTGTACTTTGGGGTAGCCTTTGTACATATATAAGAAACTTTTTTTTTCTTATCATTAAACAAAGAATGCTTACACTTCCTTATGTAAAAAGAAGAATCACTTGCACAGCATGATTATCAAAGCACATGTGTCCCTTATTTGTCTGTTAAAATGGTATCAGTAGTCTGTGTGCCCTGGTGGTTCAGAGCAAGGGCTCAACTTCTTCTTGGATTCATATATCAGGTTTGCTACTACTGCCTGTGAGGACATGACTTGAGCCTATTGTTTAATCTTTCTGCATCCCAGTTATAGTTAAATAAGAATAATAATGTCCAGTTTACTGAGTTGTTACTATTTGTCTAGGTATGTGAAAAGTGAAAGTGAAAGTCACTCAATTGTGTCTGACTCTTTGCGACCTCATGGACTATACAGTCCATGGAATTCTCCAGGCCAGAATCCTGGGGTGGGTAGCCTTTCCCTTCTGCAGGGGATCTTCCCAACCCAGGGATCGAACCCGGGTTTCCCACATTGCAGGTGGATTCTTTACCAGCTGAGCCACAAGGGAAGCCTTGGCATATAATAGATATTCAGTAAATTGAAGCTATTATTGCATATTGACTTCCTTCACTATCTATTTTCTTCATACCTTTGCCTTCCTTTCCTAACAAGGCTGCTATGGGAAAGGACAGTGGTGGTCATTCGACTTCACCACAAGTGTATATGGGATTCCCTCTTTATGTGGGCTGGCTTCGAATTGATAGCTTACGGTGAACAATGTCAGATTCGTGATCTCAGAAGAAGGAGATTTAGCTTCAGGACCAGGGACCAGTCTTGATCACTCAAGAGCTTTTGTGTAGCAAAGATTTATTAAAGAAAAGAGACAGAGAAAACTTCTGACATAGACAACAGAAGGGGGACAGAGACTGCCCCCCCTCACTAGTGTTATCAAGGGGGTTATATACTTTTAAATTAGTTATTACAATAAATCGAAAGAATGTCTCAAGTTTGTGAGAATTTTACCAGACCCAATCCCACAATTTACATTTTAAAATAACAGGATTAGAACTTAACAACAAAAAAGGTCCTAGGAGAGCCACTTCCATAATATACAGTTTAAGATATTAGAATTACTCAGAAGGTTTTTCAGGAAGGAGAAACTGTCCTTAAGCAGGATATATTGTTGTTATATAATCCCTAGTACAGAGTTTAAACTGAGTTGTTTGTTGTGTAATCATCAGTTCTGGGCTTAAAGAAAACAACGTTTTATGTGGCTAAGACTAAGGAATGTAGAGGAAAAGAAAAAAAAAAAAAAAAAAGCATTTGTCCATTCCTCCTCCTGGAGAACCCCAGACCCCTTTCTCCTCCTCAGGGACCTCGGACTTTTTATCAGTCTGCCTAGGAATTGACTCTCTCAGAATCTTGCTGTGCTAATCAGCTGACACAAAACAAATTATAGACTGAATGATTGGTTGATTACCTGCCTGATGGAGTCTCTATATTTTTGCCTTTGTCACCTGTGCTTTTGGTGTCATATCCAAGACCAAAGTCAAGAAGCTTTTCCCCTGTGTTTCCCTCTAGGAGTTTTACAGTTTGTCTGACTTTTAAGTTTTTAACTACTTCAAGTTAATTTTTGTGTATTCTTTAAGGTACATTTTCATTATTTGGCATGTGAATATCCAGTTTTCCCAGCACTTGTTGAAGAGGCTGTTTTTTCCCCATTGCGTGGCAGACACGTTGACAGTGAGTTGACTGTCCATGTGTTGTTTTACTTCTGGGGTCTGTATTATATTCATAGGTCTATATGTTACCTTTATACCACTACCATACTCTTTGAATTACTGTAACTTTATAACATTTTGAAATCAGGAAATGAAATGCCTCCAGCTTTGTTTTTCTTTTTCAAGATTGTTTTGGCTTTTTGGAGTTTTATGTATTCCACATGCTTGAAGGCAAAATGTTTATATAAACTGTTTGGAATAATTCTGCACTGGACACTTGTCTTTTGTCCTCCATTTATTTATCTATTCAGTCATTTATGTCAGTATGAACTCATGGACATTTATTTTATAATTTCAGTTGTAATCCAATACTGGTTTATTTATTTTGTTGCTCAGATTCTTTCAGTATTGGCTACTGGCAAAGAGACACAGTTAGCTCCTATGTCCCTTAGATATATGCTATCATTGCATGGTTTTGCTTTGTTGTGTGTGTTTTATTTGTTGAGCAATTCCTTATTTTCTGGCTCCATAAGACACTCTATAAACTCCAGGCTCATCTTTTATATTTTCTATTCCAGTCCTGGAATCAGCCATTTGTCCAAGGAAATCACGATCTGGGGACTTGGTATACTTTCTGTCCCTTGTCAGTTTATTATAACATACTACAGTGTATGTAAATTTATCAATTTAATAGCTATTACACTCATAAAACTTAAGCATAAATATAAACTGAATGTATATTCTTATGCTCAAATTTCTCTACAATAATGTAAACCAACACTTTTTAGATAAACTGAACCTTTGATAAGTTGCTAATTAATATTACCATGTAAGAAATATACATATATAAAATCAAAAACAGGTATAATGATATTGACAATATTATTACTCATAAATTTAGTGAGAAAATATTTTATACTGTAGAATATAAATTAAATATTTAAAATCATTATTTTATGTATATTTCATCCATTTATATTTCTATTTCATGTATATTTTATAATGTACAAATATAATCATACCTGTAATGAAGTTATAAATGTTGAAATATTAACCATTATACTAATTTCTGGAGAAGGAAATGGCAACCCACTCCAGTATTCTTGCCTTGAAAATCCCATGGAAGGAGGAGCCTGTGGGGAGATATAGTCCATGGGGTCACAAAGAGTCAGACACAACTGAGCAACTTCACTTTCTTTTCACTTTCTTCCTACTAATTTTAACCATTAAGATTCATGGTAAGTACTTTTGTGATCCTTGTTATTTCTCCCCTCCTTTTCTGGAGTTGCTGCTGTCAGTGTTACTTCAGCATAGACCGCATAGACGTGTATCAAACGTAATGAGCATATGAGTCAACTAGGATTCTTGTTAAAAATGAAGATTCTGACTAAGTAAGTTTGTTTTCTGTTGCAGTATAACTATGTACCACAGACCTAATAACTCAAAACAACACATATTTATTATCTCACAGTTTCTGTGGGTCAGAATTATGACTATGAGTTACCTGACTCTCATGATCAGTTGGAGAAGGAAATGGCAACCCACTCCAGTATTCTTGCCTGAAGAATCCTGTGAACAGAGGAGCCTAGTGGGCTGCTGTCCATGGGGTCACACAAAGTCAGACATGACTGAATGACTTAGCATGAATGCATGCATTGGAGAAGGAAATGGTGACCCACTCCAGTATTCTTGCCTGGAGAATCCCAGGGATGGGGAGACTGGTGGGCTGCTGTCTGTGGGGTTGCACAGAGTTGGACACGACTGAAGCGACTTAGCAGCAGCAACAGCAGCATGATCAGTGGTCTATCAGGCTGAAATTAAGGTATTTCCAGGGGCTTAAACTCCATATAAAACACTGAATCCTTTGTCAAGCTCATTGGTTCTTGGCAAAATTTTGATTCTTCATTTGGAGAATCAAAAAACCTCAGTTCTGAAGGTACCCCATCATTCCCTGCCATGTGTTCCTCCTCAGAGGGTAGTTTCTTTCTTTAAGAAAAATAGGAGTGTATCTCTGCTGCTTTAAATCTCTTTGACTTCTCTAGTTATATGGGTATATTTCCTTGGTGAAAATTGTTTGAGCTACATATGACTTTTTCACTTTCATATTTAGGTTATACTTTAGTAAGCTTTATAGAAATGGCTTAAAGAGTTTTAGGTGGAATATTATGATTATAAACCCTAAAAAGGAATATAACTGGAAAATAATGAGAGTTTCTAAAATGCAATTCAAATTCTGCAATTGAAAACAATTCAAATGAAAAAGAGAAAAGTAATTTAAAGAAATTGTTGACTTTATATTATAAGATCAAACTGAAAATAAATGTTCAAACTTCAGAAAGAGGGGTATATAAATGTTGAAAAATATTATAAATTGTTGTGAGTCCTTAAGAATAGCCTCCAGGAAGTCCAATGCACAAATTGGGGGATATGAAAAATGCTGAAAGAAACAAAGTGTGTCTGAATCCATAGGAATAGAAATAAAATGAGCAAAGAAAGGATGAGATAATAAAATCTGATTTATTAGATTAAAGGCATAAATATAAGATATCTTTATTTTTAAACTTTTATGTAAATGCATTACTGTTTAAATATGAAAGAAAAGCTATCCATGATAAAACAGGGGAGAAAATATGAATTCAAATTGCAGAATGCTGTGTGAAATATGGGAGACCAAAGTTAGATATTTAGTGAGAACACTGAATGTTAATAAGAAGCACTTCAGTGTACTGGAGCTGTTCTGGAGGATCTTAGAAATCAAAATTGAAGAAAAAGCAAACGTTAGTGAAGGGCTTGAAAGAAGTTAAAAGAAGTGAGTGTAGATGGGTGTGGAATTGGAGAGAGTCTTCCAGGAAGTTGAAACAGTACTTGGAAAAAGCTTGAGCAGAAATGACATGCCTATGTGTATGTGACAAAGAATTGGACACAAGTGAGCTACTGAACTGAACTAATGTGTATGTGAAGTTCATTATAACCTTTCTGGACTTTGTAGGTTATAAAGATCTATGTAATGAACAGAAAACTAACAGCGTATATTGGGGGATTCAGTCAGACCAACTCATGTCCCTTGAGTTGGTGATGCCATCCAACCATCTCACCCTCTGTCATTACTTTCTCCTGCCTTCAATCTTTGCCAGCATCAGGGTCTTTTCCAGTGAGTCAGTTCTCCACATCACATGGACAAAGTATTGGAGCTTCAGGTCCAGCATCAGTCCTTCCAGTGAATTTCCAGGACTGATTTCCTGATCTCCTTGCAGTCCAGGGGACTCTCAATCAGGAGTCTTCTCCAACACCACAGTTGAAAAGCATCAATTCTTTGGTGCTCACCTTTCTTTATGGTCCAACTCTCACATGCATACATAACTACTGGAAAAACCATAGCTGTGACTAGATGAACCTTTGTTGGCAAAGTAATGTCTCTTCTTTTTAATATGCTGTCTAGGTTGCTCATACCTTTTCTTCCAAGGAATAAGCATCTTTTAATTTCAAGGCTGATTTTCATCCCATGAAGTGATAGGACAAAATGCCATGATCTTAGTTTTCTGAATGTTGAGCTTTAAGCCAATATTTTCACCCTCCTCTTCCACTTTCTCCAAGAGGATCTTTAGTTCCTTTCATTTTATGCCATAAGGGTGGCGTCATCTGCATATCTGAGGTTATTGATATTTCTCTCAGCAATCTTGATTCTAGCTGGTCCTTCCTCCAGCCCAGCATTTGGCGTGATGGACTCTGCATATAAGTTAAATAAGCAGGGTGACAATATACAATATCCAGTTGTGGATGTGACTGGTGATAGAAGCAAGGTCCGATGCTGTAAAGAGCAATATTGCATAGGAACCTGGAATGTCAGGTCCATGAATCAAGGCAAATTGGAAATGGCCAAACAGGAGATGTCAAGAGTGAACGTCGACAGTCTAGGAATCAGTGAACTAAAATGGACTGGAATAGGTGAATTTAATTCAGAGGAACATTGTATCTACTACTGTGGGCAGGAATACATTAGAAGAAATGGAGTAGCCATGATGGTCAACAAAAGAGTCCAAAATGCAATATTTGGATGCAATCTCAAAAACGACAGAATGATCTCTGTTCGTTTCCAAGGCAAACCATTCAATACCACAGTAATCCAAGCTTATGCCACAACCAGTAACGCTGAAGAAGCTGAAGTTGAACGGTTCTATGAAGACCTAGAAGACCTTTTAGAACTAACGCCCAAAAAAGATGTCCTTTTCATTAAAGGGGACTAGAATGCAAAAGTAGGAAGTCAAGAAACACTTGGAGTAATGGCAAATTTGGCCTTGGAGTATGGAATAAAGCAAGGCAAAGGCTAACAGAGTTTTGCAAAGGGAATGCACTGGTCATAGCAAACACCCTCTTCCAACAACACAAGAAAGACTCTACACATGGACATCACCAGATGGTCAACACTGATCAGATTGATTATATTCTTTGCAGCCAAAGATGGAGAAGCCCTATACAGTCAGCAAAAAAAAAAAAAAAAGACCAGGAGGCGACTGTGGTTCAGCTCATGAACTCCTTATTGCCAAATTCAGACTTAAATTTAAGAAAGTGGGGAAAACCACTAGACCATTCAGGTATGACCTAAATCAAATCCCTATGGTTATACAATGGAGGTGAGAAATAGATTTAAGGGCCGAGATCTGATAGATAGAGTGCCTGATGAACTATGGACAGAAGTTTGTGACATTGTACAGGAGACAGGGATCATCACCATCCCCATGAAAAGAAATGCAAAAAAGCAAAATGGCTGCCTGAGGAGGCCTTACAAATGGCTGTGAAAAGAAGAGAAGGGAAAAGCAAAGGAGAAAAGGAAAGATATAAGCATCTAAATGCAGAGTTCCAAAGAATAGCAAGAAGAGATAAGAAAGCCTTCCTCATTGATCAATGCAAAGAAATAGAGGAAAACAACAGAATGGGAAAGACTAGAGATCTCTTCAAGAAAATTAGAGATACCAAGGGACAATTTCATGCAAAGATGGGCTCGATAAAAGACACAAATGGTGTGGACCTAACAGAAGCAGAAGATATTAAGAAGAGGTGGCAAGAATACACAGAAGAACTGTACAAAAAAGAGCTTTCATAACCAGGATAATCACAATGGTGTGATCACTGACCTAGAGCCAGACATCCTGGAATGTGAAGTCAAGTGGGCCTTAGAAAACATCACTATGAACAAAGCTAGTGGAGGTGATGGAATTACAGTTGAGCTATTTCAAATCCCGAAAGATGATGCTGTGAAAGTGCTGCACTCAGTATGCCAGCAAATGTGGAAAACTTAGCAGTGGCCACAGGACTGGAAAAGGTAAGTTTTCATTCCAATCCTAATAAAGGCAATGCCAAAGAATGCTCAAACTACCGCACAATTGCACTCATCTCACACGCTAGTAAAGTAATGCTCAAAATTCTCCAAGCCAGGCTTCAGCAGTATGTGTACCATGAAATTCCAGATGTTCAAGCTGATTTTAGAAAAGTCAGAGGAACCAGAGATCCAATTGCAAACATCTGCTGGCTCATCGAAAAAGCAAGAGAGTTCCAGAAAAACATCTATTTCTGCTTTATTGACTATGCCAAAGCCTTTGACTGTGTGGATCACAATAAACTGTGGAAAATTCTGAAAGAGATGGGAATACCAGACCACCTCACCTGCCTCTTGAGAAACCTATATGCAGGTCAGGCAGCAACAGTTAGAACAGGACATGGAACAACAGACTGATTCCAAAAGGAAAAGGAATACGTCAAGGCTGTATATTGTCACCCTGCTTATTTAACTTATATGCAGAGTAAATCATGAGAAATGCTGGGCTGGAAGAAGCACAAGCTGGAATCAAGATTGCTGGGAGAAATATCAATAACCTCAGATATGCAGATGACACCACCCTTATGGCAGAAAGTGAAGAGGAACTCAAAAGCCTCTCAATGAAAGTCAAACAGGAGAGTGAAAAGTTGGCTTAATGCTCACCATTCAGAAAACTAAGATCATGGCATCTGGTCCCATTGCTTCATGGGAAATAGATGGGGAAACAGTGGAAACAGTGTCAGACTTTATTTTTGGGGAGCTTCAGAATCACTGCAGATGATGATTGCAGCCATGAAATTAAAAGACGCTTACTCCTTGGAAGGTAAGTTAGGAGCAACCTAGAAAGCTTATTGAAAATTAGAGATATTTTTTTGCCAACAAAAGCCCGTCTAGTCATGGCTATGGTTTTTCCTGTGGTCATGTATGGATGTGAGAGTTGGACTGTGAAGAAAGCTGAGAACCCAAGAATTGATGCTTTTGTAATGTGGTGTTGGAGAAGACTCTTGAGAGTCCCTTGGACTGCAAGGGGATCCAACCATTCCATCCTAAAGGAGATCAGTCCTGGGTCTTCCTTTGAAGCACTGATGCTGAAGCTGAAACTCCAATACTTTGGCCACTTCATGTGAAGAGTTGACTCATTGGAAAAGACCCTAATGCTGGGAGGGGTTGGGGGCAGGAGGAGAAGGGGACGACAGAGGATGAGATGGCTGGATGGCATCACCGACTCGATGGACATGAGTTTGAGTGAACTCCGGGAGTTGGTGATGGACAGGGAGGCCTGGCTTGCTGTGATTAATGCAGTCGCAAAGAGTTGCGCATGACTAAGCGACTGAACTGAACTGAACTGACAATATACAGCCTTGACATACTCTTTTCCCAATTTGGAACTAGTTTGTTGTTCCATGTCCAGTTCTAACTGTTGCTTCTTGACCTGCATACAGATTTCTCAGGACACAGGTCAGGTGGTCAGGTATTCCCATTTCTTTAAGAATTTTCCACAGTTTGTTGTGATCTTCACAGAAAAGGTTTGGCGTAGTCAATAAACCAGAAGTAGATACTTTCCTGGAATTCTTTTGTTTTTCTCTAATCCAACGGATGTTGGAAATTTGATTTTTGGTTCCTCTGCCTTTTCTAAATCCGACTTGAACATCTGGAAGTTCTCAGTTCACATATTGTTGAAACCTAGCTTGGAGAATTTTGAGCATTACTTGATTCCCTGGTGGCTCAGACAGTAAAGTGTCTGCCTGCAATGCGGGAGACCCGGGTTCAATCCCCCGGTCAGGAAGATCTCCTGGAAAAGGAAATGACAACCCATTCCAGTACTCTTGCCTAAAAAATTCCATGGATGGAGGAGTCTGGTGGGCTACAGTCCATGGGGTCTCAAAGAGTTGGACATGACTGGGCGACTTCACTTCACTTTTGGTAGCATGCAATATGGATTATATTTAACATTTTGCATTTTTATTTTCAGAATAAATGACATACTTACTCAATGACTAGAAATCTAGGTTCCGATTGAGAATTTCCATTTGGCTATATGGTTTCTGTGGATAGAATGTGTGATGTGCCTGGTAAAAGCAAGCAAGCAGACAGATATACACATACTGCTCTAAAAATACCCACATGCAGCTAAAGTTGCAGCAGAAAACTTTTATCTGTATCTGTATATAGATACAGAAAATACATTTCTCTGACCATGGCTCTTTGTTATTCCACTGATGGTACATTATATCCCATTGCAGGTGCCCCACAGAAAAAGAAGATTGACAAACTAATATACCCAAGCAAATTTCCCCAGGGTTTGGAGAGTCCATGTGTGAGATAAGCCAAGGAAGTTGTGAAGGCTTCACCTGAAGAAGAAAAGGAATATCGGGGACAATATTGTATCTTAAAATACCTGCAAACTTTCGTTTGAAGGAAAGAGTTGATGTACTTTGTATTTCTTCACAATGTAGAACTAGGAACAGTGGTCAGGCACATTTTTACTCCAAATAATACAGGACTTTCTGAGAATAACAGCTTTCCAAATAAAGGAATCCTTTCCACCATACACTCCTTGCTATGAACTCATTTTAGGGGAGCCTGATGTCCATTTCCTAAGCATGCTGCACAGTGTATTCATTCACTGAGTTGGAGATTGGACTACATGACGCTTCTATTTCTATGGGTTATGATTATGTGTTTCATGTACTGTCTTTCTCTTCATTGTGTGGCACAGCTAGAAGAGTAAAAGCCTGTTCAGTTGTTTAGTTCAATTCAGTTGCTGATCGTGTCCAACTTTTTGTGACCCCATGGACTGCAGCACATCAGGCTTCCCTGTCCATCACCATCTCCCAAAGTTTATCCAAACTCATGTCCATTGAGTTGGTGATGCCATCCAACCATCTCATCCTCTGTCATCCCCTTCTCCTGCCTTCAATCTTTCCCAGCATCAGGGTCTTTTCTAATGAGTCAGTTCTTTGCATCAGGTGGCCAAATTATTGGAGTTTCAGCTTCAGCATCAGTCCTTCCAATGAATATTCAGGACTGATGTCCTTCAGGATGGACTGGTGGGATCTCCCTGCTGTCCAGGGGAATCTCAAGAGTCTTCTTCAACACCACAGTTAAAAAGTTTTAAAATGACTTGCCCAAAAGCTAGTTTCTGATACTCCTTCAGAACACTTGCTGACTGTGGCTGTTGACTTAGTTTTCTGTTCAGATAAAAAATTTGAATTTGATAATGTTAGGCTGGGTTCTGTTGAGGACCCCTAAGCACAAAACAACCTTGTAACAACATGAATCACAGAAAATATAGTAATTAATCATTTATGAACTAAACAGCACCCACCATCCTGTATGGCAGGGTAATCATCTTTAGAAAACCATTTATAATAATATGTGACATGTGTTTATTTTCCTAGCTTTGTATACATTCCAAATAGCTTCAAGCAGCACTCTGTTTGATATTTTAACATTTTTTATATTTTCAAACATATAAAAAGTTGGTTTTCCTCATAATAATTTTCTTATTACTTAAAATTGTGTTCTCTCTCTCTCTCTTTTTTCTGTTCTCATACATTACATTAGACATTTAGTCTTTACATTATAACCTAGTGTCCAGATAATATTTTTCTGTTATGGAAATAAATGGACATATATTCGTATACACACACTCACACACAATCATGTAATCTCCTACACATGTAGATATTTCCTTTTATTTTTTACTTAGTGTTTATTTTCTACTTCATTGTTTCATTGAAATATTTTAAATTTTAATTATTCAAAGCAGCATATGAAGTATAAAACATTGGAGTTATATGTCATGTGTATTTTGGAATCTGTATCTCAATGTTTAGTCATGGACATAATGAGTGAGTTGGGCTTCCCTTGTGGTTCAGCTGGTAAAGAATCTGCTTGTAATGTGGGAGACCTGGGTTTGATACCTGGGTTGGGAGGATCCCCTGGAGAAGCTACCCACTCCAGTATTCTGACTTGGAGAATTCCTTGGACTATGTATAGTCCATGGGGTTGGAAAGAGTCAGACATGACTGAGCAATTTTCACATTCACTTTAATGAGTGAATGAAGCTGGGATATCTAATAGGCTGCCTTAGTCCTGGACATAGTGAAATGTATTAGGTAGCATACATACTGAAAACAATGTTTGATATCTTGGTGATAGATTTTGGTGATGACAACTATAGTTATCCAAGTTAGTTACAATAATCACATTTTATGCTTTATTTGGAGTTTTAGTTTTGATTTGTATTCTTAGGCTTTCTTTGTGGCTCAGCTGGTAAAGAATCCACCTGCAATGCAGAAGATTTGTGTTCAGTCCCTGGGTTGGGAAGATCCCCTGGAGAAGGGAAAAGCATAGGGCTTCCCTTGTAGCTCAGTCAGTAAAGAATCTGCCTGCAATGCAGGAGACCTAGGTTCAATCTCTGGGATGGGAAGACCCCCTGGAGAAGGAAATGGCAACCCACTCCAGTATTCTTGCCTGGAAAATCCCATGGACAGAGGAGCCTGGCAGGCTAAAATCCATGGGTCACAAGAGTCAGACATGACTTATCAGTTAAATCACCACCATTCCCCACTCCAGTGTTCTGGCCTGGAGAATTCCATGAACTGTAGAGTGAATGGGGTCACAAAGAGATGGACACGACTGATTTTCACTTTTATTCTTGTGTCAAATTGTCTATAATTTTCTTGAATAGATTGCAGCCTAGGCAAGAAATACTTGTGTGCATTGGTTAGTTTTAACGTGTCCTTCCTATCACCATGAACAGCTAATTTCTGAACTGTCCTTCTTAGGAAGGCTTTACCCAAGGATGTGTTTAAATGATTTAAAAGTCCACAATGCTGAATAAGCTATTCTATGTATTTTTGCTAATAAGACACTCTGTCAACACTTGAGGATGTGTTAATGTACTAGATCATAGAAATGATTTATTTAATTGATAGAATTTCATAGTGTATAAATTGCCAGAAACATTGAACAGAAATCCCTACCCTTGCAAGAACAGAGTTTTAAGAATGGATTCAGTCCTATTACTGGTGCAGTTTAAAATGATGCTCTGGGTTTATTATTCCAAAATGGTTTAGTGTCCAGAAACTGACACAGAGGATCCTTTGTCACATGACTCTGTGTAAATGCTCAGCTGAGAATATGGCTGCATCTGCCTTGAATGGAATTTTCATGTAAGTTGCTGTCATAATACCCAAAGAACAAAGAACTGTGACTACAGTAAGGTTAGAGAAAGCTGCTATCAATGTAGTTTTGTTCTGTTTATTCATAAAGATATGAGTGGTAGTATTTCATGTGAAAATTATAATTGTAACCTTATTCCTTATAGATTGTTAGTAGGGAAGTGTATATCCATGAACTACCTCTATAGAAAGGGCTGATAATTACTGAAAGGAAACTAATAATTGCAAATCATCAAATCGATTCAGGTTAACATGCAGTAGACAGTAATATTACAAAAGTCTATTTCCAATGTAGATTGTTCTGGATATCACTAAAAAGGTGGTAATGTAGCACATTTATGATTCTTCCTTAGTCATTAAGGAAATGTCATAAATGTGCTACATCTTAGATATCTTTGATATAAAACTTCTAAATTTCTGAATAAATATTTCTTTTATTTTCTGCTATTACATACCAGGGAGCTTGCTTTAGGATAAAAGCAAAACCAAACCAAACCAAACTCTCCCCTCCTCCCAGATAGCCAACAGAGAAATATCCCTCCCTCCAGGACCAAAAAAGCAGAGCAGACACAAAAAATCCAAATCCATAAACTATTACAAGTTGATATAATGACATTAATAATATTATTTCAATTAACTTCCATTGGTAAAATAAATTATTTTGTATTGTTTACTCACATGTGTAATCAGGGCTCTGTTAGGATAGTTGTTTTTGATATCTCACATTTTACAACTCACAACTGTTTGCAGTTGATATGGAAAAGATCAGCAACGATTTGCCCTCAAGGAAGGATTTGTTGTCACAGCTGCTAGAAGCATTTGTCAGTAGGTATCTTTTAGCTGTCATGCCTTTTGCAGTTGCCTCAGATGTGCAGAAAGTCTTTGCTAAAAGTCATGCCCTTTGCCTGTGCAGCCCACCTCAATGACTTATATGAGAGATTATAAAGGCTCAGCTGTTTGAGATCAACTCAAGGACAACTCTGATGAGCCACTCTTGCTCCAGAGATTCCTATGGAGCCAGAGGAGGCAATTACCACCTGGCATCTTACTTCCATATCTTTACCTACTCAAATCTGCTTTCTCTCCGAAAGCTGCTGATCTCCCAAGGGCATTGCCTTATAGAATTTCTACACATTGAAATCCATCTCAAATTCTGCTTCCTGGAGAATCCAGCCAAGGACACTATTTTTTAAATTTTTTCATCTGGTGTGTTAGTTTAAAAAAATATCGCTATGTGGTTCAGAAATCAGAGGTGTTTTCATGTCTAATTTTCTTGAATTACTGAACCTTCTATATTCCTGCCAGGGCTTAATTAGAGCATACAAAACAGTTATTCTATAGATAATATGACAACATAAATTTAGACATTTTATCTTTAAATAAATATGCAAAAATATTTATTCACCTAAAAACATAATTTATTACTGTTATTTCCCCAAAACATAAAAAGTTAGAAAATATCAGTCATATTAGATTAATTCAGTGGAAACACTTGTTAAAATGCAGATTCTAGAAACCCACAGACATAAACTGAATCAAAATCTCTGAGAGCAACTTAATTTAGAGTTTAAAACACAAACAAGGGACTTTGATGCACCAGAATACTGAGTAGCATGTGGAAATTTCTGCTAGATCGTCCCTTTCTGTGGTGAAGAATAAGGGAAGGGAAACTATACTGGAATACTGAATGCTCCTAGTTGAGCTTACACGGTGCTTTGTTCCTTCAGTAAGGATGTGTTCTGTAGAAAGACGTTTTATCTATTTCATCTGTGTTTCTTTTAAAATAGGTAATTGTATTAGGATTTGCAGAGTAGGACGACTTGAAATATTTTATTAAAAATGTCCTATTTCTTTACCATGTACTTATTTATGCTCTGCAGACAGTCTACTTACAATATGTGCTAACTCCAGAAGGATCGGTTAATAGAATATTAGAAAATGAGTTGAAATATGCTTCTGGTTTTATATAAAAGATGTAATCAATAACTGATAGAAAAAACTTGATTTTTCTTCTTTAGTAAAAAAGGATTTGTGACCAAACTTGCTTCCTCCAATATAGAAATAATTGTAATGTGTCCTTTATATTATATGGACTATTTTGAAGGTTAAAAGCAATTGAAAATATTGATACAATGTAATGCATGGTGAAAACACCTGTAAGCTTATCTTAACATAAAGAATTGGGTAGTTTATTATTATGAATGATTATTTCATAAACTTCTTAATGAGCATATTTCATTTGTTAATTGTCTTTCAGTTAAGAAACTGTACTTAATGTCTAACCAAACATTGATGATTCCACATTTATTTTCTCTTGTTCCTTCTTCTATAAAAAGTAATGAAAACATGCCAGTAAAATTCTAATCATTCTTTAAATATTTGTAGACGCTCAGAAAGTTTCTCCTGTTTTATAATCTCAAAGCTTACTAGCTGTGAATCTCTTTAGTTTTTTACATTTGATATAGTTTTCTTCCTGAAACAATCCCTTTCATACTTTATGTATCACTTGTTTTCACTTAAAAATGAGAAACAGTGCTCCTATTCACAGTGTGAGAGCTGTTGCCATATTCTTGTGCCATCTTCTTGAGTGACAAGGCACGGTTCTTTTCTAGGCGAGCAATAACTTCATTCGGATTTTGAACAAATGTGATTTTGTCCTTCTCACTGACAAGTTTAGATTAAGTCAAATCTTCCCTCATGTTTTGCTTTCTGCAGCTTCAGAACCCACCTGCCAACACAGGCGATGTAAGAGACACAGGTTTGATCCCTGGGTCGGGAAGATCTCCAAGACAAGTGAATGGCAGCTCACTCCAGTATTCATGCCTGGAGAATCTCATGGACAGAGAAGCCTGGTGGGGTACAGTCCACGGGGTTGCAAAGAGTTGGACACAACTGAAATGACTCACATTAATTAATGAATTACTACTTAATTAATCAATAACACATGAATTTAAAAGTAACTTCACTCAATGTTTTCTTATTATATGTCATATATGCATATTTAAAAGCTAAAATGATACTTATTTTTATTGTATACTGCAAGTAAAACAATACGATAGCATATATTGTTTCCTCTAAATCCAGTCTTACTGCCAGACCTACCTAATTTCAAGGGCCAATAGAGTATCCATCTTCAATTCTCCCCACATTCCTATATATAGAAATGTACAAAGTCAGGGTTATTTTTAGAAAATTGAAAACTGATGCTAAGCATATTTTACATTTTAATTTTCAACATGTGCTCCTCTTAAAAATCATTGAAATGTAGATAATTCATTTAATATTTGTATAAACATTCATGGTATGGATATATTGATATTTACTCAAAATTTTCCATTATTAATGAGTATTTACTCTTTTTGTTTTTGTCATTTTTTGTATAAAAATGTGGTTTAAATAATAACCCTTAAATTCATCTTTAAGTACTGCTACATTAGTGTCTAAAGTGTACATTCTCTAAATGAGATCATTGTGTTAAAAATTATGTGTATCTTAAAGTTTCTCATAGTTTTACCCAGTGTGTACGTGCTCAGTCACTTCAGTTGTGTCTGACTCTTTGTGACTGCCTGGACTGTAGCCCACAAGGCTCTTCTGTCCACGGAAATATCCAGCAAAAATACTGGAGTGGGTTGTTATTTCCTCCTCAAGAATCTTCCTGAATCATGGATCAAATTCGCGTCTTCTGCATTAGCAGGAGGATTCTTTACAACTTGGGCCACCTGGGAAGACCAGTTTTATCCAGTCATGTTGCATAACTTTGTAGTTGAATAAAACCTGTAAATGTTCTTTTAAGTGTGTTTTTTTAGGCTTGTAGCCCTCATTCAATATACATGTAGTTTTCTTTGCAATCAAAGTGTAAAACTGGCTTATTATATATGTTAAGTTCCTTTAATTGAAGCTATTCTAGAATGTCCAGTTATTTGAGAACATGTCTTCTATCACTGAACAAATATGTTTCTCTGTATTTTATATTGTTTCTATAACCACTTAGTTAAAAAAATTAATAAATATTTCCTGAGTAGCTGAGGTATTAGTTCCACACAAAACCAAATATCTCAACACATCCTCCCAAACTATACATAATAAGAAAAATAAACAAAAGCGTATCAATCAAATACATTCAATATAAATGGAAGACTGAGACTGCTACAAATTTCAAGTATTTCCAGTGGAGAAAATAACATTTAAAGCCTGGATATTTCTTTATTTTCACTTTAGCACTTTATGATGAGTGAAGCAGAGTCTCAAAAGAACAAAAACTAGAGAGAATTGAAAAGAAGGAATGTAAGGGTTAAACTGACTGTGTGGATCACAATAAACTGTGGAAAATTCTGAAAGAGATGGGAATACCAGACCACCTGACCTGACTCTTGAGAAACCTGTATGCAGGTCAGGAAGCAACAGTTAGAACTGGACATGGAACAACAGACTGGTTCCAAATAGGAAAAGGAGTATGTCAAGGCTATATATTGTCACCCTGCTTATTTAACTTATATGCAGAGTACATCATGAGAAACGCAGAATGTAAAAGCAACTAGAATTCAAATGGCACATTACTGAAAAGGAGAGAGGTGTTGGGGTATGGGGATAGCAAGATATCTGTAGAAGGTCACTCTTGAGTCTTCAGCTAAGTAACAGTGCATACATGTGGGAAACCTGAACAAGACCAGGGAAAACTACTCAAAAGGAGCAACAGAAAAAAAAAAATAATAAATAATCCCTGGAATCACAGAAGACCAGGAATAGTTCTTATTTCCAATAGGAAAATCAAAATCATAATTCATGGGATATTGTATCATATACAAAGAAATTCTTTGCATCAATATTCTGACAAAATTAGTCCTAAATGCCTCTTTGTCCCTGTTTTAAGAAAAACTAAAACAACTTATGATGGCACTGTTACCTGTAACTTAATTCTATTCTAGAACAAAGCATGAGAATATTTACAGAAAAACAAAAATAAGTTACACACAATATGGTAAAATTTACAATATCAGTATCTAATCAGAAAATATAGATCATGAAAGAAGCTGGAAAATATGACCCATTTGAGAAGAAAAAGCATTCAATAGGAACAGAAAGAATGACACAGATTATTATTATTATGCTATATACGCTCAACCCACTCCAGTGTTCTTGCCTGGAGAATCCCAGGGACGGAGAAGCCTTGTGGGCTGCCGTCTATGGGGTCGCACAGAGTCGGACACAACTGAAGCGACTTGGCAGCAGCATAAATGCTCATGGGATAGAAGAAAAAATTGAGTATGTTAAGCAGAGACATAGAAGATATCACAATCCAATGTTTTAGAGATAAAATATACCATATTTTAAAGTAAAAAAAACAATAGATGAGATTAATAATAGATTAGACCCTGCAGAAGCAAAGATTAGTGAACTCAAAGATAAAGCAAAGAACACCTTCAGAACTGAAACTCAAATCTGTGGTTAAGAGTGACATCAGCATCATGGTGGAATGAAATATTTCCTTTGTTTTTTCCCTCAGTATATAACCAATAACAATCCACATCTCAGTTAACCCAATAGTGTATGAAAAACAAGATAAAAGGAACAAAGCAGAATAGACATATAGAAAACAAATGGCAAGACAACAGACAAAACAAACCATGAAAGAATGATATTCAGTTTATACTAAATACAATAACTAAAAGTCAGATGTTGCCAATATAATTTTTTAAAAAGCAGAATCCAAATATATGATGCTTACAAGGAGTATATTGTCAAGAACAAGATACAGATAAGTTAAAACAAAAGTATGGGAAAATATCCCATGTTAACACCAAAAAAAAAAAAAAAAAAATCTGAAGTAGTTATACCCATATTACATAAAGTAGATTTCAGAGCAAAAAAAGAAAAAAAAGTTACCAGGGATAGAGGATATAACGTTTATAAACATTTGCAAACTCCTATAATAGAGCCCAGATATACAACAAAACTTCCCTGGTGGCTCAGTGGTAAAGAATCTGACTGCTAATGCAGGAGACATGGGTTTGATCCCTGGTTCAGGAAGATCCCTAGGAGAAGGAAATGGCAACCCATTCCAGTATTCTTGCCTAGGAAATCCTATGGACAGAGAAGCCTGACAGGCAATAGTCCTTGGGGTCGCAAAGAGTTGGACATGAATGGGCGACTAAACAGTACAAAGACAAAAAGTCAGACGACTACAAAAAATGTGTAAATCCCCTGTAATAGTTGGAAATTTGTATCATTCGTTTCTCAATGATGGGACAAATTGGGAGAAAATTAATAATAAATGTATAAAAATTTGAACAATGGCCATATAAATTACAATACATTTTAAAGGATTAATTTTAAAATAAACTGCAACAAATTCTATCAGAAATTAGTTTTAAAAGGCTATCTGGAAAATCTCCAAATACTTGGAATAAGTTGCACACTTCTAATGGTCTTCCCCATTGACTCAATAGTAAAGACTCTGCCAGCAATGCTGCAGGAAACCTGGGTTTGATCCCTGGTTTGGGAAGATCCCCTGGAGAAGGACATGACAACCCACTCCTGTATTCTTGCCTGGAGAATCCAATGGACAGAGGAGCTGGGCAGGCTACAGTCTATCAGATTGCAAAGAGTCAGACACAATCTAAGCAACTTAGCACACACTCATGGAAAAATGGACTGGTTCCAAATTGTGAAAGGAGTATGCCAAGGCTGTATTTTGTAACCTTGCTTATTTAACTGATATGCAGAGTACATCATGTGAAATGCCAGATTGGATGAAGCACAAGCTGGAATCAAGATTGCAGGGAGAAATATCAATAACCTCAGATGTGCAGATGACACCACCCATATGGCAGACAACAAAGAGGAACTGAAGAGCCTCTTTATGAAAGTGAAAGAGGAGAGTGAAAAAGCTGGCTTAAAACTCAACATTCAAAAAACAAAAATCATGGCATCTGGTCCCATCACTTCATGGCGAATAGATGGAGAAACAATGGAAATAGTGACAGACTATTTTCTTAGGCTCCAAAATCACTGCAGATGGAGACTTCAACCATGAAATTAAAGCTATGAAAGAAAAGCTATGACCAACCTAGACAGTATATTAAAAAGCAGAGATATTACTTTACTGACAAAGTTTCATCTAATCAAAGCTATAGTTTTTCCAGTAGTCATGTATGGATGTGAGAGTTTGACCATAAACAAGGCTGAGCACCAAATAATTGATGCCTTTGAACTGTGGTGTTGGGGAAGACTCTTGAGAGTCTCTTGGGCTGCAAGGAGATCAAACCAGTCCATCCTAAAGGTAATCAGTCCTGAATATTCATTGAAAGGACTGATGCTGAAGCTGAAACTCCAATACTTTGGCCACCTGATGCAAAGAACTGACTCACTGGAAAAGACCCTGATGCTGGGCAAGTTTGCAGGCAGGAGGAGAAGGGGATGACAGAGGAAGAGATGATTAGATGGCATCACCCACTGGATGGACATGAGTTTGAGCAAGCTCCAGGAGTTGATAATGGACAGGGAACCCCGGCATGCTGCAGTCCATGGGGTCACAAAGAGTCGGACATAACTGAGTGACTGAACCGAACTAACTGAGCATGCACTCATGTTTATGCTTTTACATAACCCAAAAGTTAAAGCAGAACAGAAGGGGGTCAAATTAGAGAAAATATAAAATAAATGAATATAGAAATATACCTTAAAATATGTCAGGTACATTAAAGTAGTACACCGAGAGAAACAATAAGCATCTCAGCTTCTATATTGTAGTAGTAGAAAATGAAGTGCAGATTATACCAAAGGAAGAGAAAGAAGGAAATTATACCAAAGGAAGAGAAAGAAGAAAATTGTGAAGAGAAGAAATTAATGAGATAGAAAAACATTAATCAATAGAGAATTCAATAAATTCAAATTCATGAACAAAAGACCTATATATTTAAATAAAAGAAGTGAAATTCTCATTACTTGTAGACTTTACAAGTAGGAAATTTGTGTGTCTATATAGGAAATCTTATAAACTCTACTAGAAATACTCTAATAATGTTTCAAAATACACTCTAATGAACAAAAATCATCTATGTGCCACCAATAAACAATTAGATATTGAAATCAAATTAAAAAATACAATAGCATTAAAACTATTTACTACTTTATCATATATCTTACAAATGATGTGTGACACCATCAAGGTTGAAATTTACTAAGAATTACTGATAAAAGGAAAAGGGTATCTAAGTGAAGTGGTACACTTTGTTCACTATTGGAATATTCCTTAGATATTAATTTTCCTAAAATTGTTCTATAGAGGTGAATGATTTACAATTAAAATTTCAAAAAATGTTTTTTTAGAAATTGGAAAGCTGATTCTAAATTTGCATAGATGTGTAAATGTTCTAGAATTGCCAAAACAACTTTGAAAAAGATAGTATCTGATAATATATCTTATTAAAAGTTTCAGTAATCAAGGAAGTGTAGTTTTCACAAAATAGGAATTTGAATTAGTGGAATAATAGAGAATCTAGAAGTAGACTCATACCCGTATGGATATGGGCCTTTATGAACTGATTTGTGGCAAAGATATAAAGGTAATTCAGTGGAAAAAGGATAACTTTTTAAACAGATTATCCTGGAATAGTTGGCTTTATGTCATTGACTATGCTTTTCAGGTGATCTTTACTGGTTTCACCATATCCATCTGATTTTTTTCTTTGGAGTGCTGTTGATCTTGGTCCTCAGACCTCTGTTTCTCTCCATTCCAATTCCCTCATTTCATCCAGTTTCATGGCTTCAAGTCTTAGCTTGCCATGAGGGTGATTCTCAAATGTACACATCTTGTTTGGAATGTAATGCTATCTCCAGAAACAAATATCTACTAAGCATCTGCAGTTTGATGAGTAGTAGGAAGGCAATGGCACCCCACTCCAATACTCTTGCCTGGAAAATCCCATGGACGGAGGAGCCTGGTAGGCTACAGTCCATGGGGTCGCAAAGAGTCAGACAGGACTGAGCGACTTCACTTTCACTTTTCACTTTCATGCATTGGAGAAGGAAATGGCAACCCACTCCAGTGTTCTTGCCTGGAAAATCCCAGGGACGGGGGACCCTGGTGGGCTGCCGTCTATGGGGTCGCACAGAGTCGGACATGACTGAAGCGACATAGCAGCAGCAGCAGCAGCAGGCATTATCGGTATAACAAATCCAAAACCAAATGCCTGATCCTGCCCTTAAAACTGAATTTCTTAAACATTTGTTACCACCCTAGCTAATATAACAATTTTTGTCTATTAGAAGATACAATCCACAAGAGCACATATTATGTTATTGCTACAACTCAGCACCTAGAAGGAACATGGCAACAATATTTGTTAAATAAATAATTTGCACCAATAGAAATTTTCTTCAGTCTGCTGTTTGCCCTGTTTGTTGAGCTGAAGAAAATGTTCTGTCAGAGAATTCAAAAGCAATAAAAGCAAATAGCAGGTATGATCTATCTCTGCAGTTAATTAGCATTATAGTATACTGTGACATATATTGCTACAGAGTTGCTCCATATTATAAATGTCTCCTTAATATCTGTAGTTTAATGATTACTGAAGTTGTAATACAATTAAGCTTAACTATATTAAAATTAGGAGTTCGTCAAGGCTGTATATTGTCACCCTGTTTAACTTATATACAGAGTACATCATGAGAAACGTTGGACTGGAAGAAACACAAGCTGGAATCAAGATTGCCAGGAGAAATATCAATAACCTCAGATATGCAGATGACACCACCCTTATGGCAGAAAGTGAAGAGGAATTCAAAAGCCTCTTGATGAAAATGAAAGTGGAGAGTGAAAAAGTTGGCTTAAAGCTCAACATTCAGAAAATGAAGATCATGGCATCCGGTCCCATCACTTCATGGGAAATAGATGGGGAAACAGTGGAAACAGTGTCAGACTTTATTTTTTGGGGCTCCAAAATCACTGCAGATGGTGACTGCAGCCATGAAATTAAAAGACGCTTACTCCTTGGAAAGAAAGTTATGACCAACCTAGATAGCATATTCAAAAGCAGAGACATTACTTTGCCAACAAAGGTTCGTCTAGTCAAGGCTATGGTTTTTCCAGTGGTCATGTATGGATGTGAGAGTTGGATTGTGAAGAAGGCTGAGCACCAAAGAATTGATGCTTTTGAACTGTGGTGTTGGAGAAGACTCTTGAGAGTCCCTTAGACTGCAAGGAGATCCAACCAGTCCATTCTGAAGGAGATCAGCCCTGGGATTTCTTTGGAAGGAATGATGCTAAAGCTGAAACTCCAGTACTTTGGCCACCTCATGCAAAGAGTTGACTCATTGGAAAAGACTCTGATGCTGGGAGGGATTGGGGGCAGGAGAAGGGGACAACAGAGGATGAGATCGCTGGATGGCATCACTGACCCAATGGACGTGAGTGTGAGTGAACTGTGGGAGTTGGTGATGGACAGGGAGGCCTGGCATGCTGCGATTCATGGGGTCTCAAAGAGTTGGACACGACTGAGCGACTGATCTGATCTGATATTAAAATTCCAATATTGTTTATTGCTTTTCAACTGTGAATACGAACTTTTAATGAAGTGCCCTTTATAACAATGGAAAATAATTGTTCATATGCAACATGAATACTTCTGATCTAAATAAGAATTTAGAGAAGGCTGCTTCCTTATTAAAAATTAACAATTATTTGACATTGGCATAACCTCACATTTTATTTTATGTTTTTTTTACATCCAATTTTTATTGATAGAATTATCTTTCCTTGATTTTTTTTAAAGTCTCTTTTCACAGATGGCATGCTATTTTTGAAAATAAAATTCTGCTCTGAAAGTTTGTTTCCTTTTTTTAAAGATACATGATTCTTTACAGGTTTAATCATATTTGAACTGGTGTATCAAGTGACACAGTGATAAAGTGGTTAAGCATTTTTCTTAAGCAAAATGGTTAAGCAAACTTTCTTGAGCATTTTTTTAAAATATATTTTGCATCCACATAGTTTCTTCTGTGAAGTATCTTTCAAAAAAAAACAACTTTCTTTCTTTATTTTTTTTTAATGAGCTTGTTCATTTAAACATTTTTGGGATTAGAAAGCTCTCTATTTTGAATACAAGTTCTTTATCAGAAATATAATTTACAAGAATTTCCTCACACTCTTTGGCTTGTCTTTTCATTTTCTTAGGGGTGTATTTCAAGGAACAGTTTTTAATTTTTTTTTTTTTAGTTTTTAATTTTAATTAAGTTCATTTTATCAGGATTTTCCTTTGATGGATTGTGCTTTTATGTTATACTAAGCAATCTTTGTCTAACTCAGTCACAAAGATTTTCTTCTAAATTTTAGAATTTAGATTTTACATTTAGATGTAGGATCAATTTTCTGTTAATTTTTGTATAGGTAAAAGGTATGTATTGGACGTTTCCCTCCACCCTTTATTTTTTTTATTTTTTTTTTTTGAGCATGGATTATTTTATTGGATGCTTTATAAAAAGTCCAAGCACACACATACTGTGCCCCCACCAGGAAGGGAGGGGTTCACATTAGTTGTTCTTATACCTTCAGGATAAGCCTCTCCCCACAAATATTTGTATCCCAGCTACAAAAATGGAGTTGCAAAGGGTATATATAGAAGAGGGGGCATGGATGTTCATGGAACAGTTGTTCCAGCACCGTTTGTTGAAAAGCATTCTTTTATCCTTGGACTTGTTTTTCAGTCTTTCCCAAATATATATGTATCTCTATTCTATTACATTTACCTTTTTGCCTATTTATATCAGCACGACACTGTGTTGATCATGTAGATTTTTAATTCTCAAAATCAAATAGTGCTAGTTTTCTATCGTTGTTCTTCTACCTAAATGTTTTGTCGTTTCTAAGTCCTTTATATTTTTATACAAATCTTAGAATCATTTCATCAATTTTAACAAAAGCACCTATTTGTATTAATATTTATGGTAGGATTAGATTGAATCGTTGAAACAATTGGAGGAAAATTTATATTTACATGTTATTGAGTTTTTTTTTGTTTGTTTGTTTGTTTTAATGTTTGGGCATAGCTTCAGTAAAGAATCTGCCTACAGTGAAGGAGAACTGGGTTTGATTCCTGGGTCAGGAAGATCTCCTGGAGAAGGAAATGGCAACCCACTCCAATATTCTTAACTGGAAAATCTAATGGACAGAAGAGCCTGGAGGGCTACAGTCCATGTGGTCATGAGAGTTTGAAACGACTTAGTGACCAATCCACCACTGTCACATATTTGCCCATTTGTTTAGTTTTTCTTCCAATTCTGTCTGTAATGACCTGTAGTTTTCAATATACAGCTCTTGCTCATTTTAATTACCTGAATTCTTTGTTTATTGTTTTACATTGAATGCAAACCTGGTTTTAAAAACACAGATTAGTATATTTACATGTTTTCTTTTTTCCCTCACTGCATTGCTTCTTACCTTCAAAATCAATTATTTTGCTTATTTTTATTGTTGTTGTTCAGTTGCTAAGTCATGTCCTACTTTTTTGCAATGGTAACATGCCAGGCTTCCCTGTCCTTCACTATCTCTTGGAGTTTGCTCAAACTCGTGTCCACTGAGTCAGTGATGCTATCCAACTATCTCATCCTCTGTTGCCCTCTTCTCCTTCTTCCTTCAATCTTTCCCAGCATCAGGATATTTTCTAATGAGTCAGTTGTTTGCATCAGGTGGCCAAAGTATTGGAGCTTCAGCATCAGTCCTTCCAGTGAATATTCAAGGTTGATTTCCTTTAGGATTGACTGGTTTGATTTCCTTGCTGTTCAAGGCACTCTCAAGAATTTTCTCCAGCACCACAGTTCAAAAGCGTTAATTCTTTGGCACTCATCCTTCTTTATGGTCCAGCTTCACATCCATACATGACTACTGGAAAAAAACATAGCTTTGACTATATGGATCTTTGTCAGCAAAGTGATTTTGCTTTTTAACACAATGTCTATGTTATAGCTTTCTTTCCAAGAAGCAATCATCTACTTTCATGGCTGCAGTCACCATCCATGGTGATTTTAGTGTCCAAGAAGAGAAAATCTGATTACACCTTTTCCCCTTCTATTTGCTATTAAGTGATGGGACTGGATGTCATGATCTGAGTTTTTTTTTTTTTTTAATATTGAATTTTAAGACAGTTTTTTCACTCTCCTCTTTCAGCCTCATCAAGAGGCTCTTTAGGCTCTTAACTTTCTCTCATTTAGAGTGGCATCACCTGCATATCTGAGGTTGTTGATATTTCTCCTGGCAATCTTGATTCCAGCCCAGCATTTTGCATGCTGTGTGCTGCATATATGTTAAATAAACAGTGAAATATATAGCCTTGTCTTACTCCTTTTTCCTTAACCCCCACCTATAACTGATGAAGAGACCAGAGCAGAGATTCTCAATTCTTCATGTCTATTTGAAGTAATCTCATTAAAGTTTAAATATCACTGTAAAACAATGACAAGGTGACCACTTGGATATTTTTTAATTTCTCATTTAATTTATTGAAGATTTATAGGACTGTTCAGATGATCCACTTCTCTATTTAATAATCTTGGTAACTTGTCTTCCAAGAAATTAGTCCATTTCATCTAAATTTTCAGAATGTGAGGCATACATTTTTTGTTATCACTCCTTATTATGTTTTAAATGATTGTAGAGTTATTAGTGAATATAGAGTGCAGTGTATTTCTTTCCTGACACTGGTAACTTGTTTCATTTTTTCTTGATTGATGGCTATTGTTTTAAACCATTTTATTGTTCTCTTTCAAATAATCAGCTTTTGCTTGTATTGATTTTCCCTAATTTCCCTCTTTTTCAAATTCATTGATTTCAGCTTTACTCTATTGTTTTCTTTCTGTTGCTTGCTTTTGGTTTGATTTATTCTTTTTTAAAAAAGTTTTATAATGTGGAAAATTAGATCACTGACTTGAGGCCTTTCTACCTTTCTAATATAATAACAAAATATATCCTTAATGCTGCATATTTTCTTATAAGCACTATGTTAACTCAGTCTTACACATTTAAATTTCATACTTAAATTTTCCTATTTAAATATTTTAAACTTCAAAATATTAGTTATTTTATATTCTTTTATTTCTGACTTATTATGTTATACTAGTGAAATATACATTGTATTTTTCCTTTCTGACATTTTCAATGATTTAGAGCATTGTATATTTTTGTGAATATTTCATGTGCTCTTCAGAAAAGATATATTTTGCTGCTATTTTGCACAGTATTATCAATTTTCAATTAAATCGATTTCACTGAAAATGTTATTCAGCTCTTTTATATCCTTAACTGACTTTGTCTACTTTTTCTATTGCTGTAATGGAGTGCTTCAACCTCAACAATTATTGTATTTTTTATGTCTCCCTTGAATTCCATCAGATTTTGATTCATGGACTTTGAAACTCTACTATTAAATGTATGCACATTTACAACATTCATGTGTTCTTGGTGTTTTGTTTCTTTATCATGATGTAGTGTTTCTCTTTACTCTGGTATTATTTCTTATTCTGAAATTTATTTTTTGTTATATTACCATTATCACCCCCTATATTTTTTTCTTTAATTAAAACTTGCATCATATAGTTCTATATTTTCTTTACTTTGAATCTATTGTATTCTTTAACTTAGTTTTTTGTAAAGATTGTATATTTGGTCTTGCTACTTCATGCAATTTTGTAGTCTTTGTGTTTAGACCAATACGATTCATTGTAGTCATTGTTGTGTTTGGATTACAATCTAACATTTTCCTAGTTGTTTTTTATATGTTCTGTCAGTTCTCTGTTCCACTGTCTCCTTTTTTCCCTGTTTTGATTATTTTTATGATTTCATTTAACCCCCACTATTGCTTATTATGTATAATTAATTTTTGTTTTAATGTTTGTCAGTGTTTATAATATTAATTAATTGCAGTTTCTCTTTTAATAATATGATACTACTTCAGATGTAGTATAAGAACCCTACACCAATAGATATGCAATTACTTACTCCCATATTTTGTGCCCTTATAAAATACTTTAACCTTGAATACTATAAACCTAATTATATTTCTTCTAATTTTTCTTTTTTTCTATTTAAAAAATTGTTTTTACTTTTTTACTATAAAATATTTTAAATATATGGACAATTAGAAACATTAATATAATAAACATCAACATGCTCATCATGTACTTTGTCAGTTGTTAACATTTTGTCATATTTACTTCTTTTATGTATATATAATATATATATCATTTTTCTTCCTGAGTGATTTTGTAAATTAATTTATTTATTTTAATTGGAGGCTAATTACTTTACAATATTGTGGTAGTTTTTGCCATACATTGACATGAATCAGCCATGGGTATACATGTATCCCCCATCCTGAACTCCCCTCCCACCTCCTTCCCCATCCCATCCCTCTGAGTTGTCTCAGTCCACTGGCTTTGATTGCCCTGTTGCATGCATCAAACTTGGACTGGTCATCTATTTCACATATGACAATATACATGTTTCAATGCTATTCTCTCAAACCAGCCCACCTTCACCTTCTCTCACAGAGTCCAAAAGTCTGTTTTTTATACCTGTGTCTCTTTTGCTGTCTTGCATATAGGGTTGTCATCTCCATCTTTCTACATTCCATGTATTATGTGTTAATATACTGTATTGGTGTTTCTCTTTCTGACTTCACTCTGTATAATAGGCTCCAGTTTTGTCCACCTCATTAGAACTGATTCAAAGGTGTTCTTTTAAATAGTTAAGTAATATTCCATTGTGTATATGTACCATAACTTTCTTATTCATTTGTCTGCCAATGGATATCTAGGTTGCTTCCATATACTAGCCATTGTAAACAGTGCTGCGATGAACATTGAGGTACACATGTTTCTTTCAATTCTGGTTTTCTTTGTGTGTATGCCCTGCAGTGGGATTACTGGATCATATGGCAGTTCTATTTTTTTTTTTTTAAAGGAATCTCCACACTGTTCTCCATAGTGGCTGTACTAGTTTGCATTCCCACCAACAGTGTAAGAGGGTTCCCTGTTCTCTACACCCTCTCCAGCATTTATTGTTTGTAGACTTTTTGATAGCAGCCATTCTTACCCATGTGAGATGGTACCTCATTGTTGTTTTTGATTTGCATTTCTCTGATAATAAGTGATGTTGAGCATTTTTTTTCACATGTTTGTTAGCCATCTGTATGTCTTCATTAGAGAAATGTCTGTTTAGTTCTTTGGCCCATTTTTTGATTGGTCATTTATTTTTCTGGTATTGAACTGCATGAGTGGTTTGTGTATTTTTCAGATTAATTTTTTGTCAGTTGCTTCATTTGCTATTATTTTCTCGCACTCTGAAGGCTATCTTTTCACCTTGCTTATAGTTTCCTTCATTGTGCAAAAGCTTTTAAGTTTAATTAGGTCCCATTTGTTTATTTTTGCTATTATTTCCATTACTCTGAGAGGCGAGTCACAGAGGATCTTGCTGTGATTTATGTCAGAGCGTGTTTTGCCTATGTTTTCCTGTAGGGGTTTTATAGTTTCTGGTTTTACATTTAGATCTTTAATCCATTTTGAGTATATTTTTGTGCATGGTGTTAGAAAGTGTTCTAGTTTCATTCATTTACAGGTGGTTGACCAGCTTTCCCAGCACTTCTTGTTAAAGGGATTGTCTTTTCTCCATCATATATTTATGACTCGTTTGTCAAAGATAAGGTGTCCATAGGTGTGTGGCTTTATTGCTCGCTTTCTATTTTGTTACATTGATCTGTATTTCTGTCTCTGTGCCAGTACCATACTGTCTTGATGACTATAGCTTTGTAGTATAGTCTGAAGTGAGGCAGGTTGATTCCTCCAGTTCCATTCTTCTTTCTCAAGATTGTTTTGGCTATTTGAGTTTTTTTGTATTTCCATACAAATTGTGAAATTATTTGTTCCAGTTCTGTGAAAAATGCCATTGGTAGCTTGATAGGAATTGCATTGAATCTACAGATTTGAGAGAGTCATTTCCTAGGCAGGTTGATAAGAAGTCTACGATTCCCTAAGGAGAGAGGTGTCTGGAATTCTCAAGGAGGAAGAATGGACAAACTTTTTTCCCCTCTACATTCCTTAGGATTATATAACAGTAATGTATCTTCTGGCTAATCCTGTTATCTTAAAATGTAAACTATGGGAGTAGGTCTAGTGAGGTCTTTACAACCTCCAGGCATTCTTTTGATTCAGTGTAATAACTAACTGGAGAGTATATAACTCCATTGCTAACACTAGCAAGGGGGTACTCTTTCTGCCTCCTTCTGATGCCTTTGTTAGAAGCCTTCTCTATCTTCTTTATACTTTAATAAAACTTTATTACACAAAAGCTCTGAGTGATCAAGCCTCGTCTCTGGCCTTGGGTTGAATTCTTCCCTTTCAGAGGCCAAGAATCCCGGTGTCTTTTCATGGTTCAGCAACAACCTTTCAGATTGCTTTGGGTAGTATACTCATTTCACTATATTGATTCTTCTGATCCATAAACATGACATTTCCCTCCATCTGTTTGTGTAATCTTGTATTTCTCTCATCAGTGTTTTATAGTTTTCTATAGATAGGTCTTTTGTTTTTTTAAGTAGATTTATTCCTAAGTATTTTATTATTTTCGTTGCAACAGTGAATGAGATTTTCCCCTTAATTTCTCTTTTATTTTTTTTCTCATTGTTAGCATATAGGAATGCAAGGGATTTCTGTGTATTAATTTTATATCCTTCAAATTTACTATATTCATTGATTAGCTCTAGTAATTTTCTGGTTGTGTCTTTAGGGTTTTCTATGTAGAGGATGATGTCATCTGCAAAGTGAAAGTTTTACATCTTCTTTTCCAATCTGGATTCCTTTTATTTGTTTTTCTTCTCTGTTGCTGTGACTAAAACTTCCAAAACTATGTTGAATAGTTGTGGTGAGAGTGGGCACCCTTGTCTTGTTCCTGAGTTTAAAGGAAATACTTTCAAGTTTTCACCATTGAGGATAATGTTTGCTGTGTGTTTATTATATATGGCTTTTATTATGTTGAGGTGTGTTCTTTCTATGCCTGCTTTCCAGAGAATTTTTTATCATAAATGGATGTTGACTTTTGTTAAAGGCTTTCTCTGAATCTATTGAGATAGTCATATGGTTTTTATCTTTCAATTTGTTAATGTGGTGTATCACATTGTTTGATTTGCAAATATTGAAGAATCCTTGCATCCCTGGGATGAAGCCCACTTGGTCATGATGTATGAACTTTTTAATATGTTGTTGGATTCTGTTTGCTAGAATTGTGTTGAGGATTTTTGCATCTATGTTCATCAGTGATATTGGCCTGTAGTTTTCTCTTTTTGTGGCATCCTCGTCTGGTTTTGGTATTAGGGTGATGGTGGCCTCATAGAAGAGTTTGGGAGTTTACTTTCCTCTACAATTTTCTGGAATAGTTTGAGTAATATAGGTGTTAGCTCTTCTAGAAATTTTCGGTAGAATTCACCTGTGAGGCCATCTGGTCCTGGGCTTTTGTATGTCGGAAGATGTTTGATTACCTTTTCAATTTCCATGCTTGTGATGCATCTGTGAAGATTGTCTATTTCTTGCTGCTCGAGTTTTGGAAGGTTATACTTTTCTAAGAACTCGTCCATTTCTTCCAAGTTGTCCATTTTATTGGCATATAGTTGCTGATAGTAGTCTCTTATGATCCTTTGTATTTCTGTGTTGTCTGTTGTGATTTCTCCACTTTCATTCTAATTTTGATGATTTGATTCTTCTCTCTCTTTTTTTTTTTTTTTCTTGATAAGTCTGGCTAATGGCTTGTCTATTGTATTTATCATCTTAAAGAACCAGCTTTTAGTTTTGTTGATTTTTGGTATAGTCTCCTTTGTTTCTTTTTTCATTTATTTATGCTCTGATTTTTATGATTTCTTTCCTTCTACTAACTTTGAGGTTCTTATTTCTTCTTTTTCTAGTTGCTTTAGGTGTAAAGTTATGTTATTTATTTGATTTTTATCTTGTTTCTTGAGGTAAGCTTGTATTGGTATAAAACTTCCCCTTTAGCACTGCTTATACCGAATCCCATAGGGTTTGGGTTGTCATGCTTTCATTTTCATTTGTTTCTATGCACATTTTGATTTCCTTTTTTGTCTTCCATGATTTGTTGGTTATTCAGAAGCATGATGTTTAACCTCCATATATTTGTATTTTTATAATTTTTTAATGTATTTGGTATCTAATCTTACCATATTGTGATCAGAAAGATTCTTGAAATGTTTTCAATTTTTTTGAATTTACCAAGGCTAGATTTATGGCCAAGGATGTGATCTATCCTGGAGAATCTTCCGTGTGCACTTGAGAAAAAAGTGAAATTCATTGTTTTCGGGTGAAATGTCCTATAGATATCAATTAGGTCTAACTGGTCCATTGTATCATTTAATGTTTGTGTTTCCTTTCTAATTTTCTGTTTGGTTGATCTATCCATTGGTGTGAGTGGAGTATTAAAATCTCCCACTATTATTGTGTTACTTTTAATTTGCCTTACATATTGTGGTGCTCCTATGTTGGGTGCATATCTATTTATAATTGTTATATCTTCTTAGATTGATCCTTTGATCATTTGTCCTTTGTCTCTTTTCACGACCTTTATTTCAAAGTCTACATTTTATCTTGTATGAGTATTGCTACTCCTCCTTTCTTTTGGTCTCCATTTGCATTAAATATCTGTTTCCAACCCTTCACTTTCAGTCTGTATGTGTCACTTGGTTTGAGGTGAGTCTCTTGTAGACAGTATATATAAAGGTCTTGTTTTTGTATGCATTCAGTCAGTCTTTATCTTTTGGTTGGGGCATTCAACCCATTTACATTTAAGGTAATTATTGATAAGTATGACACTGTTGCCTCTATTATAAGTATGACACTTTGTTGTTTGGGTTCGACTTTATAAACCTTTTCTGTGTTTCCTGTCTAGAGAAGATCCTTTAGCATTTGTTGAAGAGCTGTTTTGGTGTGCTGAATTCTTTCTTGCTTGTCTGTAAAGCTTTTGATTTCTGCTTCATATTTGAATGAGATCTTTGCTCAGTATAGTAATCCAGGTTGTAGTTTTTTCTCTTTCATCACTTTAAGTATTTCCTGCTATTTCCTTCTGGCCTGAAGAGTTTCTATTGAAAGATCAGCTGTTATCCTTATGGGAATCCCCTTGTGTGTTATTTGTTGCTTTTCCCTTGCTGCCTTTAATATTTTCTTTTTGTGTTTGATTTTCATTAGTTTGATTAATGTGTGTCTTGGGCTGTTTCACTTTGGGTTTATCCTGTTTGAGACTCTCTGGGTTTTTTTGGACTTGTGTGGCTATTTCCGTCCCCATTTTAGGGATTTTTTCAACTATTACCTCCTCAAGTATTTTCTCATGCCCTTTCTTTTTGTCTTCTTCTGGGATTCCTATGACTTGAATGTTGGAGCCTTTAACAAACATTGTCCCAGAGGTCTCTGAGGTTGACCTCATTTCTTTTAATTCTTTTCTCTCTCTCTCTGTGCTTCATTTATTTCCACCATTTTATCTTCCACTTCACTTATCCTGTCCTCTGCCTCAGTTATTCTACTGTTGGTTCCCTCCAGAGTGCTTTCGGTCTCAGTTATTGCATTATTCATTATTGATTGACTCTTCTTTATTTCTTCCAGGTCCTTGTTAAACATTTCTTGCATCTTCTCAATCTTTGTCTCTAATATATTTATCTGTAGCTCCATTGTTTTCAACATTTGGATCATCTTTACTCTCATTATTCTGAATTCTTTTTCAGGTAGACTCCCTGTGGCCTCCTCTTTTGTTTGGTTTGGTAGGCATTTATCATGTTCCTTTACCTGCTGAATATTTCTCTGTCTTTTCATTCTGTTTAGATTGCTGTGTTTGGAGTGCCCTTTATTGTGGCTCCTCTTTATTGTGGAACCTGCTCCCTGTGGCTGGGGTTGGACCAGTGCCTTGTCAAGGTTTCCGGGTTAGGGAAGCTTGCATCTGTGTTCTGGTGGGTGGAGCTGGATTTCTTCCCTCTGGAATGCAATGAAGTGTCCAGTAGTGACTTTTGGGTGTCTACGGGTTTGGCATGGCTTTGGACAGCCTGTCTTTTAATGCTTAGGGCTGTGTTCCTGCATTGCTGGAGAATTAGCATGGTATGTCTTTCTCTGGAACTTGTTGGTTCTTGGGTGGAGCTTGGTTTCAGTGTAGGTATGGAGGCTTTTGAATGAGCTCTTGTCTATTAATGTTCCCTGGAATCAGGAGTTCTGTGATATTCTCTAGTTCAGACTTAAGTCTCCTGCCTCTGGCTTTCAGTCATATTCTTACAGTAACCTCAAGACTTCTCTATCCATACAGCACAGATGATAAAACATCTAGGCTAATGTGAAACAATTTTCCACAGTGAGGGACCCAGAGAGATTCACATAGAGAAGAGAAGAAGGAGGAAGGAGATAGAGATGACCAGGAGGAGTAGAGGGGTAGTCAAAAGGGGAGAGACAGATCTAGCCAGTAATCAGATTCCCTAAGTGTTCTCCACAGCCCAGAACACCCAGAGAGATTCACAGAGTTAAGCAGAGAAGAGAAGGGGGAGAGAGGAGATAGAGTTGACTTGGGGGAGAAAAGGGAGAGTGCAAAGGGGAGAGAGCAAGCAAACCAGCAACTACACCCCTAAATGAAAACGGATACTGAAGATTAAATTCTTAAAGGTACAAAATTGATAACAGATACCAAAAAGCAAAGATTAAAAATCTAGAGTAGAGGTTAGACTCAAAAATACAATATTAGAAATACAAAACAAAATCAATCACAAAAATTGTAAAAAATATAGATATGAAATTTTCTTTAAAAATAGGGTCTTTTTTTGCAAGGTAATAGTAGGTTATGAAAATGAAAATTAAAGGAGTAATGCTGTGCTATGCTATGCTAAGTCACTTCAGTCGTTTCCGATTCTGTGCGACCCCATAGACGGCAGCCCACCAGGCTCCCCCGTCCCTGGGATTCTCCAGGCAAGAACACTGGAGTGGGTTGCCATTTCCTTCTCCAATGCATGAAAGTGAAAAGTGAAAGTGAAGTTGCTCAGTCGTGTCCGACTCTTAGCGACCCCATGGATTGCAGCCTAACAGGCTCCTCCACCCATGGGATTTTCCAGGCAAGAGTACTGGAGTGGAGTGCCATTGCCTTCTCCGAAAGGAGTAATAACTTATTATTATTTTTTTTGTTTTAATTAAGTGATAATATTAAAAATATGTCTAGGATTTTCTCTGGAGCTGTTGTGGGCAGTATGGGGTCAGTTCAGTTTCAGATAGTTCCTTGTTCCAGCTTGTACTTGTTCTCAAGGTCTACTGGCCCACTTCAATGTTTAGTCAATGTTAACTATAGGGTTGTAATCTGTTTCACCTATTACTTCTAGAGCAGTTCCCTCTTCTTTGTTTATTTTGGCTTCCTCTGTTTGAAAGTCTCTTCAGTGTCTAATTTCTGCCCTGACACAAGTGGGTGAAGGTCGTCACTTATTTAGGTTCACTTGTTCAGTTTTGTTGTGGGAAGGGAGGAACACTGCAAGCAAATATCACTGGCATGTGTGGGGAGTGCTTGCAGTGTATGGACCACACTGGGTTTGCCCCAGTTCACAGCAGCATGTGCTTTCCGGGTCTAAACTGCTCAGGTTCCAGGGTGCTCTGCAGGGCACTGTCCAAAGCAGGCCCTGCATTTTGTGCACTTCCCAGGTCTAAGCCACTCAGGTTCAGGTTCTCGGGTACTCCGCAAGGGCACAGACTCAGTTGGGCATGCTTTTTTGTGCCTTTACCAGGTCCAAGCAGCTCAGGCAACCCGGTACTTGGCTAGCACACTGTCCCAGTTGGGCCATGCATCTTAATCACCTCCCAGGTCCTGGCCACTCGGTTTCCCGGGTGCACCATGAGAGCACCATCTCAGGTGCGCCATGTGTCTCCTCTGTGGAGCTGATATCAGGCTGTGACCCTCCTGGCAGATATCAACCATCTAGGATCCCAGGAAGATGTGGCTAGCAACTGGGAGCCTGCTCACAGTTTGGTGGAGGATGCCTGTCTCTGGGGCTGAGATTGGAGCCCTTCCCTTCAGGTTCTGGTTGTCGAAAGCCTACCTCTCTGCTTCTAGCTGGGGGCAGGGGCCTGCATGCGGTGGCTAGTGTTCAATGCTTTGTTCTGTGAGCTGGCCAGGCTGTGCGTTAGAGCCTTTTGCAGGAAAGTTCTCTCTCTTTTTTTATCCTCTCTGGAGATCCCACAGTTTGGGTTGCTATCTCACATTAGCTCCCTGACCCTGTCCTCAGGGCACTCAAGCCTGGTCCTTACCCTAAGGACCCATGATGATGCAGCCAGCACCTCCCTGTCCAGCCCTTGCTCACTGGTGGTGGATGCATGCATCTGGGCTACTTTTCTGCTGGCAATTGCGGTTAGGAGCCTATTCTGTGTGTGTGTGTGTGTGTGTGTGTTTTCCTTCCTGGTTATGTTGCCCTCTGAGATTCCAAAACTCCCCATGGGCCCACCTGTGGGTGGGTTTCATGCTGTTTGGAAACTTCTTCACAAACTTCTTCCTCCCCCGGATGGGTCTCCATCCCTAACTCTTTTGTCTCTCTTTTTGTCTTTTATATTTCGTCCTGCTGCTGCTGCTAAGTCACTTCAGTCGTGTCTGACTCTGTGCAACCCCATAGATGGCAGCCCACCAGGTTCCCCCATCCCTGGGATTCTCCAGGCAAGAACACTGGAGTGGGTTGCCATTTCCTTCTCCAATGCATGAAAGTGAAAAGTGAAAGGGAAGTCGCTCAGTCGTGTCCAACTTAGCGACCCCATGGACTGCAGCCTACCAGGCTCCTCCACCCATGGGATTTTCCAGGCAAGAGTACTGGAGTGGGGTGCCATTGTCTTCTCTGTATATTTTGTCCTACCTCCTTTCAAAGAGAAAGGCTGCCTTTCTGGGTGCCTGGTGTCCTCCGTCGGCATTCAGAAGTTGTTTTGTGGAAGTTGCTCACCATTCAAATGATCTTTTGATGAATTTGTGGGGGAGAAAGTGGTGTCCACATCCTATTCTTATGCCATCTTGGGCTCCTTCTAATTTTTCTATAGACAGGAAACTAGCCACCATTGATGGAGACCTTATCCAATATCCTGCCCACATTCTATCTTCTGCACATTCAGTAATATTCTGTGGAGAAATCCTGGGATTGGGACTCAGTTAAAAACTGCCACTATGTGTACAACTCTAAAGGATTTATATACTATCGTCCTGCATGCATGCATGCTAGGTTACTTTAGTCATGTCTGACTCTTTGCGATCCCCATGAACAGTAGTTGCCAGGCCTCTCTGTCCATGGGATTCTCCAGGGAAGAATACTGAAGTTGGATTGATATGCCCTCCTCTAGGGGATCTTCCAGACCCAGGGGTTGAACCTATATCTCTTAGGTCTCCTGCATTGGCAGGCGGGTTCTTTACCACTAGCACCATCTGGGAAGCCCCTATCACCCTGATTCATACTCAAATTTTTACCAATTTCTTTATGTTTAAATTCTTTGGTCTTCCTCCAATACTTTGTTAAACATGAGTGTGTACATGTACTATCTTTCCTTAGAGGTACCTGTATTTCTTTAAATTTTAATCAAATTTGCTGCTCTCCCATCTCAGTTCTCAGACATTTTCAAGAAAAGTTATCATTTTGTAGATTATCCACGTTATTACACAGGAGGGATATTTCCTACTCACTTCATGTTAAGTGGAAGTCAGTAGTCTGTGCCTAGATTTTTATATTATCATCCCTCTGTCTTTCAAACTCCACTGCAACCCTGGAATTAGTTCAATATCACCTCAGTATCTACCTCAAAAACTTAGGAATCCAATAAAACTTCAGTGTGTGAGAATCCCATGTAATTCAAATGAGAAGTAAAAAAGAGTATCATTTGACAATTTTAATTTCAGAAAGATTCAAAACTAATTCCCAACTTTATAGCATATTCTTTTCTTGGTATCCGATTTTGATTGTTTCATCGTCATAATCTAAATCTATTCACAAGCAAATTATAGACATATACAGTATTTTAAAATCTATCTTCAGTGTATTCTTTTTTTCCCCTATAATGCACCTCAATTGAAGTATTGTACTCATGGTTCTAAAAACCATCCAAGAGAAAAACCCATCCCAGTGACCCTCAATGAATTAGGGCAACCAAATGCTTATCTGTTCTCTTGTTCAAGAAAACAGATTAGTCATTTCTCATAACATTAGGTAGTTTTATTGGTTCTGCTTTTTAGGGGGTTTGGCATGACTTTTTCCATTCTATGTAAAGTTTATGCCATTATAAGGAAGCCTGAAGATAGTGTTAACATTCAGGTCTTTGGAACAATGTCTGGAGGATAGGATAGATGCAAAAGTCATTTAAAATTCACTACCACCTTTAATTAGACTAGTTTAACCTTGAAGGCTCAACAAATGAGCTTAGCTAGATGAAGTGAGTTTTTGTTAGTGTTTCTCTCATCATTGTAGATATTAATTAAAGGTCTGTACACAGACTGAGAATTGACAAGGCATGTGATGTGGATGTATTTCTGACTCTGAAGAAACTATGACTTCTTTACCAATTAGAAAATATGCAAAGGTTATAGAGAAATTCTTTTCTAGCTCCCTGGAAGAATCTGTTATATTAGATTTTCTTGCACTTTTTCTGGCTTAGTAGTCAGTTATAGCTTTAAGAACTTAATTATCTGACAAAAGCAAAAGTTAAATTCTAATTAGAACAAACATTCACTGTGAGCCTCTTATGCTTTGCAATCGATTTTTATGCTTATTTTCTCTGATTAAAAATTACTCCTATGTTGAAGTTGAACGGAAAGGAAATTTTATAACAAGTGTATAATATTAGCAAATGTTAAAACTTCTGTTTTGTACGTAGATATTACTCTTTCTCAGCATTATCTAGTAACATGCTGAGTTATTGCTGGTTCAAAAAATAATTTTAAAAATACTGACTTAATCATATAATGTTAAGCATCTCTGCATAGGTGCTTATGACGGGACTGCAGTCACATTAATAAGAGATATTCAGGCATATTCAGTATTTTTCTCTACTTGGAATTACTTTATAATGGTACAGTGCTTATTTCAGGCATTTCATCAAGGACTGAAAAGCATATCACTGCTTATGAAAATTTCTGTGTTCTTGAAAATATTATAATCTAGAGTAAATCTCATTAATTCATGCATTAGTTTTTTTTCAGATTTGCAGAGATTTTGACAAGGATTAGAATGATACTTAAAAATGTTTGCTACACAAATGCATGTTGTATTAATGATTAAAATACTTAAGAATAAACACTATAGACACCCTCAATTTCTTCAGAAAATCAGATTTAGTTCAAAGTAATCTTTAGATTTACAGATTTTTTTTTAC
Organism: Bubalus bubalis; assembly: GCF_019923935.1. Lineage (NCBI taxonomy): Eukaryota > Metazoa > Chordata > Mammalia > Artiodactyla > Bovidae > Bubalus > Bubalus bubalis. The sequence goes on from NC_059164.1 coordinate 83,062,507, forward strand.
TCATTTATTATAGCAGATTCTTAAAGATTTATGTTTGTCCTTCTTTTTAAATCCAATTTTATAGACAGTTGGTAATATAGTGTGGTAAAGTTATATTTTTTTCTTAGAATATACTATAGCCTTAATCATAATGGATTCAAGAAGTAGGAAAGCAGAAAGTATGTTAGACAATGACTTACCATGCCTTATATTTCTAGAGTAGCACTCAGCTACATTGGTATTTCTGACCTCTCCATTCAGTTAATTCTATAATTGGTGAATATTGCTAAGATTCTCTATTCATTCTCTCATTTCTACTAATAAAACATAAAATTTACCTCAAGCATCAACATGTCCTACTGAAAGACTAATTTAACACTTTGTATTTCAATAGTTGTGTCCATGTGACTAAGTTTTCATTGAGGAAATGGGAAGAACCAAGTGGTATTTTAGGAAATCTTAAAACAGAGGGTGGGCTCTTTTCCTTTCATTTCTCTTTGTTGCTGGCTGAGTGGAGATGAGGTGGTATTGCTGTCACTGTGAATCATATTTATGATGCTCATTTCTTGTTAAGAATAGCAGAACAGCAAATCAAACAGAGTTGGAGCACTCATGGAACACTTATATTCCAGCAGCTATAATGTAGGATCTGTGTTGTTTATTTATTGGTAATTTGTATTTTCTGTGACAAGCAGACAAACATAAACTAAATGATACTCTGATTTTGAGAGAAGTTGCAGAGCATATTTGTCTCAGCCTTTCCTTTCTCTTTTCCTAATCTGTAGATTTGTCTGCCTACATGATGGCTACATTTGGGGCTGATTGCTTAAGGGTAGTTTGCAAATGTCAACTGAGTTGGGAACAGGAGTAAGTCTGTGTAGTTATGCTTGTTAGGCCTAGAAAACTCATTTGACTGCAGATCTAAAAACAACTTTCTAGACAGTTATCAACAGAGCCATCACTGATATGAATGAGAAAAAGCAGATAACTATATATGGCAGTGTACTGATAAGTGTCCAAGAACTTACTCTCCAGGAAAAGTAGCCTTAATTCTTACTGCTTGCTTATTTACTTGATTGAAATACTCTCATGGCCAATTTCAGGCTATAAATGTGATATCACTTAATGAAGTTGACAGCAAGTGCAGTAGTGGATAATTATGTGGTATTTCTGCCACAGAGATGAGACATATAAATAACCTCAAGAACTTATAAAACAGCAACATGTAATAAAATACATGTTATTAAAAAATAAAATAAAAAAGCAAAATGTAATAAAATCAGGAAATTATGTTTTAATATTAATCACCTTCATATTTACAATAATTCAATTAGTAGTAAGTTTATATAACTCATTTTTTAATAATAGTTGCACTTAACAAGAAACTTTCAAAATTTTTGAAGGTTAAAATTTAGCCCTCAGGAGTCAGTATGTATTGGCTGTTAAATTTATAGACTGAATATATACATATATATGTGTGTGTGTATATATAATATATGTGTATATATATTCGAATTATTATTGTTTTGGACAATTCTGTATCAATACTGAATTTGAATGCTATGCTCATAATAATAAATTATACTATTTTAATAATGTTTGTTTCCATGTTACAATTTATTTAATTTTATCAAAATCTAATTAATTAATCCCATGCACAGGCAAGATGTATTTCTTTTCTACATGAGCAAAGTGGATTGATTTTATATACTTCTCTCTTGAGGTGTCAGTTTCCTAGTATTCATTGATTATTCTTAGTAACTTCCTATGGTTACTTCACATATTATCTCCATATGGGAATATGAAATTTCAGGTATGAAGATAAATACAATTGGATGTATTATGTCTGTTAAAATGCATTGTTCACTAAGTTATGTTGATTTGCATTTAAGTTTTTAATAAACAGTATTATTCCCAGTGGTGCAGTGATAAACACTCCGCCTGCCAATGCAGAAGACCCAAGAGACTCGGGTTCCATCCCTAGATTGGGAAGATCCCCTGGAGGAGGAAATGACAACCCACTCCAGTATTCTTGCCTGGAAAATTCCATGGACAAGGGAGCTTGTCAGACTATAGTCCATGGGGTTGCAAAAAGTCAGACATGGTTGAGTGCAAATACACTATTGTTTTCAGTTTTGTTTTGTTTTTTTTTTTTTTTTAGATCCAAACTTCACATTTTTTGTTTAAAGTTCTGAGGGGTTGATCACTGAGAAGTGTTTGATGATGAACAAAGTGTTTTTAGCTCTATCATTTAATACTATTTAATTATAGTGAAGCTCACTTTCCTTACATATACAACTTGTGAATAGTGACAGACTGAACTTACCTTGTGAGGATTAATTAAGTGACAAATGTAAAGCTGCTGCTGCTAAGTTGCTTCAGTTGTGTCCAACTCTGTGCAACCCCATAGACAGCAGTCCACCAGGTACCTCTGTCCCTGGGATTCTCCAGGCAAGAATACTGGAGTGGGTTGCCATTTCCTTCTCCGACGCATGAAAGTGAAAAGTGAAAGTGAAGCTGCTCAGTCGTGTCCGACTCTTAGTGACCCCATGGACTGCAGCCTACCAGTTTCCTCCATCCATGGGATTTTCCAGGCAAGAGTACTGGAGTGAATTGCCATTGCCTTCTCCGAAATGTAGAGCAACTAATGTATAACTGGTACATACCTAGATCTCTCTGTTTGATTTTCTTACTCTTACTTGTCTCTTACAGCACCAAATATATAAACCAGATGCTAGAGTTGATTAGATTTCAGGAAAAGAGCTTGTTTAAAAGAGGAATTAAGAAGGTATATCTATGTAGTGACACTGTGTCCAAGGAGAACCAAATATTAGAGAGATGAGGAATCTGAACATCAAGTCATAACAGAAGAAGGTAAATGGCAAAACAGTAAACAGAACCATTTATTTTTAGAGTCAAAATCTAGAAATACATGAAAGGATCAAGAGGCCAATTTTGCTGATTCCTAATGGGTGCTCTTTGAAAGGAACGATGCTAAAGCTGAAACTCCAGTACTTTGGCCACCTCATGCGAAGAATTAAGTCATTGGAAAAGACTCTGATGCTGGGAGGGATTGGGAGCAGGAGGAGAAGGGGATGACAGAGGATGAGATGGCTGGATGGCATCACTGACTCAATGGACATGAGTCTGAGTGAACTCCAGGAGTTGGTGATGGACAGGGAGGCCTGGTGTGCTGCAATTCATGGGGTTGCAAAGAGTTGGACATGACTGAGCAACTGAAGTGAACTGAAGGGGTACATGACACACTAGATTTCTGACGTGTTACATTAGCATTGTTAGCTCTGCCACTTCCAGTCATTGAATAAACAGAAGTAATTTATATCAGACTCTTAGGGCAGATGTTGAAATCTGCCCTGTGTCCATCAGAGAACATTTTTGGACAATGGAAATTAATGTAAAACAAAAGAAATCTGACGTTGTGACTGAGGCTATAGAAAAGTAGTCTTCATCAAAATTTGGAAGTTTATGTTTCAAGCTGTATTCTATTCCTTGGTTAAATTTTCAGCCAATATCTGCGGCTTTGTTATAATAGATACCTGAGTTCATTTGTTATAAGTGTTCTTCTCAAGATCCTAGATCAAAAAATGTGAATAATGTATAAATACTTAAGCTACTTTTGATATAAGTTTTATAATGTCTGATTATGTTGTTGGAGTGAACAGTGAGAGTACCCTGAGGAAAATGCATTTCATATTTATTAATTTTAGTTTAGATGAATTATGATCCTGTAAATAATTAATTTTATAAAATGGAAAATATTATCAGAGGATTAAGGAGATGCCCATAGGATGTATTCATTCTCTTAGCAGCTGGCTGCCATTGCCGGTGTGTCTTTCAGAGCTGCCAGCGTGCCTCTCAGTGATAACAGTTGCTATGTTGCTAAGAGCCTGGTCTTTTAATAATTCAGGTTTAGTCCAGTCTAAAACTTCTGAAACTAAAAAGGTTTGAGATTCTTATTGTAGAAGATTGTCAGGGAGGGCCTACTTTCCTAACTGAAGGGCCCTGACTGGTATGTCTGTGTATAGAAAACAGTAGTTGTGGCAGCCTTATAAAAGAAACTAAGAATAGAAAGCATCACCGCCCCCCCCCCCAACTGCCCTACACATACCCAGATACCAATTCTTAGGACTGGGTATAAGCTGATCTCTCCAGTGGCCTCTTTTTAGTAAGAAACAAATGACCATCCATGGTACTGCTCATCCTTTTATCCCTACACAACTATTGAATTGAAATATCTTTTGCTACAGAAGTATCTTTTATACAGAAATATCTTTTGCTTATAGAAGTTTAGTCTTGAGTTTAGGTATCAGATATTATTCCCTTTCTTCTATTTGAATTTCTAGGTGTAGATATACATATATATTTTCCACAGACAATTTGTATTATCTTTCATATAAATGCTGATAAGAACAAACTGTTTAATGATTAGGCTTTAGGTAAGGAAAAACAGATAATATTGTAGCAAAATTTAAGATTTTGATTACCTTAACATGATAAATACGTCAAGTAAAACCCAGTACTTAGCTGAAGTACCAACACTCAGTACACGTTGGGCCAGTCACCTAAACTAATTCTGCTGGTATTCCATCACAAAAAAAAAGCAAGAGCAAGCAAACAATGAAAAACTGAACATAATAACAAGAATCTCTAGTTTTCTGGACATTTTTCATTATGCTTCCATCCTCCCCTTAAAGAAAGAGACAGGTTATAATAAATCAAAAATATTATAATGATAAATAAAGCTATTTCTATACTTATTATGTTTTTTATCCAGAGAACTATTGGTAGTACTTTTGCCCTGACACAGGAAAAGAATATCCGACTAGATTACCAGGACCTCAGGTATGCTTCTGGACCTCCTTTTCTTATTCACCAGAACTCTTGCAGGACTTCACTTTTAAAGATGCTAACATCTGTTGAAGTTGCAGTGTGTCAGAAAGATATAGCCTGCCTTTAAATGAGGATACTTACTGTATGTTCTGACTATTTATCATTGCATAAAAATGTCCTCCAATACTTAGGGCTTAAAACAACTGCCATGTTTTCATAACCTCTGGATCAAGAACTTGGGGTCTGGCTCAGCTGGGTGATGTTTTTGCAGTATATGTTACAAATAGGAGACTTGGTAAGATTCAGTCAGCGGACAGAATGATCTGGAGTATTCAAGGTGATTTTATGCCCATACCTGTCTTGTCTGATAATGATTGGAAGGTTAGACACACCTAGGATTGGTCAACTGAACTCCTGAGGCCATAGACTCTCATTCATGACTATCTCAACATAGTCCAGACCCTTTGGAGCCATAGGATTACCTAAGAGATTGCCTCATGAGACTCATGGTGAAAGTGTCCTGTCTTTTGGGTTCTGAACCTAGAGTGTCACAGTGACCTCAGATGTCTCAATCTGCAGCAATTTGAAGCAGGATTTTGGTTTCTGGCCAGAGACTGAAGTCATGCTGTGACAGGGAGAACATTGAATCCTAGCCACCAGATCACCAGGGACCAGTGGTTAGTGACAAGGCCCTGGACCATTAGCTGTTTAGAAATGAATTTCCACATAGAGATAGAAAATAGAGAAAGTATTTATTAGGAGAAAAAGGGGTACCTATGAATAGAAACATGGGTGGATTCAGAGAGAGTCACGCACCTGTGGTAGTTTGAATCTCTTTGATAAGACATTTGTTTCTGGTTTCCTTTGGCCAATCCTCTGACTTTTTCTGGTACTGAGTCTGTATTTGGTATATTTCAGGGTCTTCTCATTTGTGAGTGTGTATCTGTAAGCCAAGATGGATTCTAGTGAAGAGGCCTGTGGTAGTTTGGCATCGCTTTCTGTGGGGTGATACCCTCTTCCATTTCGACCTTCAAGGAGCCATTCTGTGTGTAGTCAGGAGGTTCTCCTTGACTTCAATAATAAGGAATATGTGCTGTGTACTAGTTCTGTCTATTTGTTGGAAACATATATAGAATTTCTATTTATTCTTGAGTCCAATTTGGTAATTTGTGTCTTTGTAAGAATTTGTTCCCGTCATCTAAATTATCTAATTTATTGACATACATTATCTTATAATGAATTTTTCTCTGTAAAATTGGCAGTGATGTCTTTTATTTAATTTCTGATTTTAGTAATTTTACTCCTCTCTTTCTCTCTATGTATTAATCTAACTAAAGGTTTGATAATGTTACTTATTATTTCAAAAAATCAACTTTTGGTTTTGTTGAATTCTTTAATTATTTTTTATTTTCTCTGTTTCACTTATTTCCAACCTAACTCTTGTTATATTTTTCCTCCTTATCATTTGGAGTTTATTTTGCTTTTTTTCTTTAGTGTTTCATAGTAGAAATTTAGGTTATGGATTTGAACTTTTCTTCTTTTAAAATAAGTGTTTAAAGCTTTTTATTATATCCCTTGAGTTTTGCTGTGTTGTACTTTTGTTGTTATTCATCTCTATTTTCCTTGTGCTTTTTCTTTTACCCATTGTCTATTTTGGAGTGTGCTCACATTTTTTAATTGCTACAAATTTTTGGATTTCCAAAATATTTCCTCTTTTTTTCTAATTATATTCACTTGTGGTTGGAGAACATACTTTGTACTGTTTTAATATTTTTAAAATTTATTGAGTCTTATGCTGTGAAAGTGATGCACTCAATATGCCAGCAAATTTGGAAAACTCAGCAATGGCCACAGGACTGGAAAAGGTCAGTTTGCATTCCAATCCCAAAGAAAGGCAATGCCAAAGAATGATCAAATTACTGCACAGTTGCACTCATCTCACATGCTAGTAAAGTAATGCTCAAAATTCTCCAAGCCAGGCTTCAGCAGTATGTGTACCATGAACTTCCTGATGTTTAAGCTGGTTTTAGAAAAGGCAGAGGAACCAGAGATCAAATTGCCAACATCTGCTGGATCATGGAAAAAGCAAGAGAGTTCCAGAAAAACATCTATTTCTGCTTTATTGACTGTGCCAAAGCCTTTGACTGTGTGGATCACAATAAACCGTGGAAAAGTCTGAAAGAGATGGGAATACCAGACCACCTGACCTGCCTCTTGAGAAATCTGTATGCAGGTCAGGAAGCAACAGTTAGAACTGGACATGGAACAACAGACTGGTTCCAAATGGGAAAAGGAGTACGTCAAGGCTGTATATTGTCACCGTGCTTATTTAACTTCCATGCAGGGTACATCATGAGAAACGCTGGACTGGTAAGCACAAGCTGGAATCAAGATTGCTGGGAGAAATATCAATAACCTCAGATATGCAGATGACACCACCCTTATGGCAGAAAGTGAAGAGGAACTCAAAAGCCTCTTGATGAAAGTGAAAGTGGAGAGTAAAAAAGTTGGCTTAAAGCTCAACATTCAGAAAACGAAGATCATGGCATCCGGTCACATCACTTTATGCGAAATAGATGGGGAAACAGTGTCAGACTTTATTTTGGGGGGCTCCAGAATCACTGCAGATGGTGACTGCAGCCATGAATATAAAGATGCTTACTCCTTGGAAGAAAAGTTATGACCAACCTAGATGGCATATTCAAAAGCAGAGACATTACTTTGCCAACAAAGGTTCATCTAGTCAAGGCTATGGTTTTTCCTGTGGTCATGTATGGATGTGAGAGTTGGACTGTGAAGAAGGCTGAGCGCCGAAGAATTGATGCTCTTGAACTGTGGTGTTGGAGATGACTTTTGAGAGTCCCTTGGACTGCAAGGAGATCCAACAGTCCCTTCTGAAGGAGATGAGCCCTGGGATTTCTTTGGAGGGAATGATGCTGAAGCTGAAACTCCAGTACGTTGGCCACCTCATGCAGAGAGTGACTCATTGGAAAAGACTCTGATGCTGGGAGGGATTGGGGGTAGGAGGAAAAGGGGACGACAGAGGATGAGATGGCTGGATGGCATCACTGACTCGATGGACGTGAGTCTGAGTGAACTCCGAGAGTTGGTGATGGACAGGGAGGCCTGCCGTGCTGCCATTAATGGCGTCGCAAAGAGTTGGACACGACTGAGCGACTGAACTGAACTAAACTGACTGAACTGATGACTAGCTTATGATCTGTCCTAGAGAATGTTCCTTGTGAACTTGAGAATAATGTTTATTCTGCTGTTTTTGGATGAACTGTTTTATCTGACAGTTCTACCTGATTTATAAGATTGTTCTTCTATTTACTTGTTGATCTTACGTCTAATTGTTTTATTAATTATAGAAAGGAGGATATTGAAGTCTCCAACTCTTATTGAATTATCTATTTCTCCCTTTAATCTGTAAGTTTTGCTTCCTGTATTTTGGCATCTGTTGCTAGTCATATATATTTGGTAAATGTCATATTGTACTGATGGATTGGCCCTTTTTCAATTTTAATATACTCCTCTCTGAAATGCCTTTTTAGCTGTTGTATCATGTCTGGCTTTATAGTAAATAATCACCATTTTCCTATACAATTGCTAATTTTTCAAATTCTTAGTCCTTTAAATCAGTGTTATGTAAAGACTAGCTATAATAAGAAGATCCATTTGTAACATATATTAATTTAAAAAATGTTCTCCCTATTTAAATAGGATTCATAAACAAGCATAAATACCACTTTTGCAATGTAATAAATGAATAAGTAGAAGTTTCTATAGGGCCAAAAGACACAGATAAATATATAGGTGATTCTTTATCGAGGAGAGATTTGTTTTAATGATTGTTAGTGAAAAAAGATGATACCTGATATGTACTTTAAAGAATGAGAACACATGATTCCTCCATGGAAGTAAGTAGAGGGTTATAGAAAAGAATAGTATGAGCAGTGGCATAGAAGTGAAAATTTCCAAGGCATAATTAGGCAGATAAATAAATAAAGAATTTCTTGACTAAAGTGTTGATGTGGGGAAGCAGTGACACATAAGGAAGGACAGGATGGAGACTCTTTTTAGAGAAGTTATTTATTTCTACAAATGCTTATTGCCTCTATATGCCTGTATTGTGAGTCTGGCAGGAGAGGAAGCTATTGCTTAGACTGAGTGGAGAAGCACTGGAAATGTAAATATGGAGGGTGACATGTTTCATTTTTTAAATTAATTATCCTTTTGTATTAGAAATGGTTTTATAAACTATAAATATGCCAAGAAATGAATAATAAAACAAACCAACATGTATTTTAAATGGAGTCACTTCAAGAGGCAAGCTGATAGCCTCTAATAATTCCTTGCTATAACCAGTATATTAGAGTTAAAATGAATTAGACTTTTATGTTTCTAGTTGTGAAATCAGGAGAATTATAAAAATTTGAAAATTCCAGGTGAGGGACTGGATGTGAGGCAAGGTGCTAGGATTTTTTTCCTATTACTTATATTTTGTCAGTTACCACTTGCAGCTTAATAGAATCTGTTTTTTACCTGTTATTTAAGGGAAAAAATGAAATGAAAAATAATGAAAGGGGATGAGAAGATGGGAGAATGATAGATTGTGTATAGAGATTAAAGGAGGGAAAATGACAAGATGAGTACATAGCAGCATGATGTTAAATCATGGGAGAGAAATTGATGGTGAAGAGCAAAGGCATAAAAAACAGTGAAGATGACAGAACACATCAATGAGACCAATGGTGTTTTATTCCACTTGTTCCATAACTATATGATCCTGGCATTCTTACTCTAATGATGCTTAAGCCTCTTACTCTTCCTTCAGTGTTTGGTTCAGAACTGCCCCTTAAGAGTCTGAGGATATTCCATTTTGTGAAAAATTCTATTTTTTTTTTATGCTCAAATAAAATTTTCCATTTCTTTTCTTAGACTGACTGATTTTTCTCGACACTTTATTTGAGAACATGTTTTGTATTATTTCTATACTCTTAAATGTATTGAAGTTTATCTTATGGCTTAGCATATGGTCTATCCTGGAGAATCTTCCATGTGTATTTGAGAGGACTGAATTCTGCTGTTGTTGGATGGAGTGCTCTCTCTGTATCTATTAGGCCTAACTGGCTTATATATATTTCTATGTTAGCAGATATAAACCACTTCAAACTATTTATGTTAAAAATGCTCATATGTGTATTGATAACTAAATGCATCTACTTTAAACTTTAGTATAATGGAAAGTGAATTGTTTTAAAAATATACAAAGGGTAACATAAAATCATATGAAAATATTATTCTTATTTCAAAATTTTTCTACACTTTGCATTTAAGAATTAGAACACAGATATTTTGATTATTTTGTTAAAATTAATTAAATAATTATATATGTGTGTTAACATAGAGACCATTTTTTAAATTCTATGTACAGTACTAAATTATGACTTTTAAAATATTTAATTAATTATTCTACAAATATTCTTCAAGTTCTTAGTCTGTGCCATATACAATTTAGATACTTGGGATTCAGCAAGCAATGGATAAGACAGACAAAGCATCAGCTTTTAGGAAGCTTAACTTTTATTAGAGAAGATAGTCCAGAGCAAATAGTGCATGCACAGGGAAATATCAAGCAGTAAGTGGAATAAAAATAATACACAGGAAGTGTCTGTAGTATCTTTTAGTAAGATAGGTAAGAGAATATATCACTGAGAAGATAGAATTTGAACACAAGGTCTGAAGGAACCATTGGTGTGAAGACTTTAGATAGAAACTTCCTGGGAGAAAGAAAAGCAAGAATAAAGCAGTTTAAAGGGAACTAAAAGACCAATATAGCTAAAGTAGAGGAGATCAGAGGGAAAGGATGGAGGAAATGAAACAGATACTTGGACAGGAATTGTGCCAGGAACTCTCAGGCTATGTATAAGAATTTTCTTGAAGATTTTCTATAATATATTTTATTTAATATATAAATATTTTGATGGACCAAATGTTTTTACGTTGAATCCTTAACCACCAATGTATATATGGTATTTGGAAGTGGAGCCTTTGGAAGGCAATTAGGTTTAAATGAAGTCTTGAGACTAGGAGATCCATGATGGGATTAGTATCCCTATTTAAAGAGATGAGAAACAAGAAATTTCTCTTTCTCAGCCTTGTGGAGGACACAGAGAGAAGGCACCTATCAGCAAGTCAAAAGAGAGATTTGATTAAGAACCAAATCTGCTGGAACTTTTATCCTAGGCTTCCTAGTCTCCCAAATTATGGAAACTTTGTTTATCAGTCACTAGGTCGTTTCTGACTCTTTGTAAGACCATGAACAGCAGCACTCCAGGCTTCCCTGTCTCCCTGAGTTTGCTCAAACTCATGTCCATTGAGTCAGTGATGCCATTCAACCATCTTATCCTCTGTCTCCTGCTTCTCCTCTTGCCCACAATCTATCCCAGTATAAGGGTCTTTACCAAAGAGTTGGCTCTTTGCAGGTGGCTCAAGTATTGGAGCTTTGGCAACAATCCTTCCAATGTTATTCAGGGTTGATTTCCTTTAGAATTGACTGGTTTGAGCTCCTTGCTGTTCAAGGGACTCTGAAGAGTCTTCACCAGCATCACAGTTTGAAAGCATCTATTCTTTGGTGCTCAGTCTTCTTTATGGTCCAACTCTCACATCCATACATAGCTACTGGAAAAACCGTAGCTTGACTATACAGACCTTTGTCAGCAAAGTGATGTCTCTGCTTTTTAATACACTGTCAATGTCTGTCATAGCTTTTCTTTCAAGGAACATGCATCTTTTAATTTCATGGCTACAGTCACCATCCACATTGATTTTGGAGCCCAAGAAAATGAAATCTGTCACTGTTTCCAATTTTAAGCCAGCTTTTTAACTCTCCTCTTCAAGAGACAATTTAGATCTGCTTCACTTTTTGCCATTCAAGTGGTATCATCTGCATATTTGAGGTTATTAATAGATTATTTATATTTCTCCCAGCAATCTTGATTCCATCTTGTAAGTCATCCAGCCCAGCATTTTATATGACGTACCCTGCATATTAGTTAGATAAGCAGGCTGACAATATACAGCCTTGATGATATACTCCTTTCCAATTTTTGAGCCAGTCCGTTGTTCCATGTCCAGTTCTAACCGTTGCCTCTTGACCTGTATGCAAGTTTCTCATGAGGCAGGTAAGGTGATCTGGTATTCCCATCTCTTTAGGCATGTTCCACAGTTTGTTTTGATCCACACAGTCAATGTCTTTAACATAGTCAATGAAGCAGAAGTAGATGCTCTTTTGGAATTTCCTTGCTTTTTCTATGATCCAGCGTATGTTGACAATTTGATCTCTAGTTCCTCTGCTTTTACTAAATCCAGTTTGTACATCTGGAAGTTCTCACTTCATGTACTGCTAAAGTCTAGCTTGGATTTTGAGCATAATCTTGCTAGCATGTGAAATGAGTACAATTCTATGGTAATTTGAACATTCTTTGTCATTGCCTTTCTTTGGGGCTGGAATGAAAGCTGACCATTTCCAGTCCTGTGGCCACTGCTGAGTTTTCCAAATTTGCTGGTATATTGAATGTGGCACTTTAACAGCATCATCTTATGTAAAGTAAATATATTTTATTTAACCTATCTACCCTATGGTATTTGTTACAACAGTCTGAGGAAAGACAGGTATACTTTAGAGAAATTCAGTGATTTTCCATGGTCAACAGCAAGTGAATAAAATATTTATGACTCTTTGACTCAATTTTTTCCCTTAGCTAATGGCCAACATTGCCTACTTAAACACACTTAAAATTTTACCAACATATTTCTAAACCCTAAATGTTTAAATTAAAAAGAATGACAACAGGTTTCTCTTAACATCAATTATATTCCAGGAATAATATATATGTGTGTATATATATATATAAAATGGAAATTTTAAATTGTGTTTAAGATTAAACTTATGTATAGATGAATCATTGAATATGAGGATTTAGGGAAAGGATTTCTGACCATTTATTTTTTATCCAGAGTTTTAGGCTAAATGCCACCATTAAAGATTCATTATCATCAGTTAAGTAATGTACAAAGAAAATAAGTTCACAGTGAACTAGTCACGTGTTTATTGAACAAATTCAGCAAATGTTTCATGACTATCAAGATAAGCAAAGATGTCTTTTCTTTCTACTATAATTAATATAAATGGAAGATATAAGAAATTATATATGAAAAGATAATGTGACAAAAATATAGAAAATGCATCAATGAGTTGTTGAGGTAATGTTTTAAAGAAATTTAAGAAGGAGAATACACTGGGGATTGGAAGATCAGTGAAAACTTTACAGACGAGTTGGAGCATGAGCTAACTCTTAATGATTAGCTACAGTTAGAGAAGAAATGCAGGCTTTTGAAAATAGAGTGATACCTGCAGATGAAGAAATGTATGAGTATTCAGTGCAGATTTATTTCTCTCAAGAGATAAGCAGAGGTGAGTTTAGAGAAGAAATATATGGAAAGAAGAAATGAGAAAAAAGTTTGGCAAGATAAGAGGAAATACCTTTTATGGTGAAATGATCTGTTATGACAGATAGCATGCATGATGCTTTAAACATGTTAAATATGAAAAGACTTCATTAAAGTAACAGTTGACTAGAATTTAATACAATGTTGGAGTTGAGGATGGCAGATTATTTTTAAAAATTAATATGAATGAAAGATGACAGAGTATGATAATTACTAGGCATCTAGATATATATTTTAAGAACACAAAACAGAAAATGATTGCATTTGTCAAATCTTAGTGCTTTGGAAGTCTGTATTGCAATTTGGAGCTGATTTATTATTTAGTCATTTAAGGGGCTTCCATTCAAGAGTTCTAACACTCACATACCTTTGTGTTTTGGCACGTGTGTGTATACTGTATCTGTGTGCATGTGCATGTATACAAGTGTTTTTGTTGGAAGGGAGCAGGAATGGGGTATTTTCCAGAACTGTGGTAAAGTGACATTTGAGGCACTTGCTTGTAGAAACCATTGAACTTTATAATTCTGAAAATGACTTCAAAGTTTCCAGAACGTTGTTTTTGGGCATTATTGAGTTGCACAGAGAGACAATTTAGTAGCATAATGGATTTCTATACACATTAACTAATAGACCACATAATTTTCCTGAAAAGGAAGCAATTGCTGTAGTGATCTCTATTAGTTCTAGTTAGTTATTATTGTATATATTGTTACAAATAGGCTTCTTGGGACATTTTAGCATTTATTATAAAGTTCTTAGGATAACCAATGATAATGATGCAATTACACTGTGTCAACTGCTTGGTTATTATATATCACTACATCACTTTTTAATTAAAAAACTGAATATTTTGGCATTCATCTGCATAGTGTGAATGAACAGGAGAGCTAATTGTGATAAAATAATTCAGATTGGATTTTAGAATGTACAATTTAAATCTGATCTCTATCTGTGTGCTTTTGAAAAATATGTCTTAGAAAATTAAGGTGGGCTCTATACTTTCCAGATTAGTGAGAGAAAGAAATATCTCTGTACATACTCTATTTCTCTGGTTACAAATTAGTGTAAAAGGGAAGCAAAACATGAGAGCCTGATGTTTGCAAAATTCCATTAATTGGAAGTGCATATATTATAAACATTCTCCAAGAAAAGCAGTGTGAGTCCTGAGTATGCAAGGATTGTGATGTAACCAGGAACTAAGATTCCAGATCTACCCAGATTGCACCATATAGATGGTATTTCTCAGAGCTCCAATGTACCTTGTGGAAAACTGTGGAAGCTGAGAGGTGATGTTTGGAGAAATGCTACATCTGGTATTTTTAATTAGAAGATTGCGGCATAAAATTAACCTATTTTCTCAAAAATTATATACAATATTAAAGGGTAAAAGAAACAACATGCAAACTGTTTCTGGAGAGGCTAGGAGATCCCACACTACTTAAATCAACAGGTAGTAAATGGAAGGGATGCTGGTAGCTATGGTAGGAAGCACAGAGAAAATACCACAGTGGTCTCTCTGAAGGAGCCACCAGAGTAATTTACAGGAAGGGCGTTGGAATAACCTAAGGTGCAAAGCCTAAATCTCATGTTTGCAAAATTTAAGAAGGTCAACAGAACTTGCTGTAAGGATCATTTCTAGATGTTATTTAGTTTTGAGAAATAGAGGAGGTGGATATAAATATGGAATCATACAAATAGACCATATTTGCAAGTCTATTTCCAGGGGAACAGAAAGAAGAATATATTTCCTGACTGAAAAACCCAGTTAACTTTATTATTAGGTCAGAATTACATACTAAACAAAATAGACAGAAGGTCATTAGCCAGGAATCTAGTCTGGTTTGTTTTTTTTTTTTTTTTTCCCCTGAAAACATCTTTAAAATAATTGCCTCAAATTAAAAAAAATACTTTAAAAATAAGTAATCAAAAAGGATATAATACATATTAAAAAATAAAACAGACAAACAAAAAGATTGTAGGTGATAAGCACTCCAGAAAAATACTTTCATGGAATAAATGAAAATTATGAATTAAAAAAAAATAATAGATTGTGTCTCAAAAGATAGTCTTAAATATATATAAAAGAAAGAAAAAATTTACTCCTGAAAAGACAAAATTATAGTTACTGAGACCTGACAAGTTGTTGGTAAGGATTTAAGAATAGCAGAGAGTATGGTTAAAATGACAGCATGAGGGAGTTTGCCTGGGAAAGAAGTTATGAAACTGTTCCTAATTGTATTGCTGGTTACATGACTTTCTATATATGTTAAAAATCATAAAATTGTATGCTAAAAAGGTAGATTTTAATTTGAAATTCTTATTTTTTTAATTTTATTTTTAAACTTTACATAATTTGAAATTCTTAAAGATAATAAGAAAAAACAAAAAGTCTCAGATGTATGAATACATATATCATTTATTCAACTTTTCAAAAATTTCCTTTCTAATTTGTTAACATATTAACTTCATATTCAATTGCTTTAGCTGTTTTTAAGCAGGATATCTTTTTGATCCTGTGTTGGAAAATTGAATTACAATTAAATTTAAAGTATTTGAGACAAATTTATTCTGGGGCACTAAATTATTATGCATTTGAGTGATTTTTCCCTAAAAGTGTTTATATATATTAGAAAAACATTTTAATTCATCTGAAATATTCAAACTATCACTTTGCCTCTGGAAGTCTAACTTAAGCATGTTCATGTGGAAAAGTGAACTTTGAAAATTATTGCCAGTAGCGCTACAATCAATTCTGAAATACGTGCCATTTAAAACCTTGAGTTAATAAAGCTTTAAATATTTATAGGATTACCCTTATCTATTTTGAAATATTCTAGAATCTTCTCAAACACTAATGCTTTTCACTTAACAATGATTACTTGAATATAATTCAACTAAAACCTTTATAATATTTGCCAATCCTGCATATTTTTCTCTTTGCTTTCTGACCATCACTAAAGACATAACTACACTTACCAAACATTTCGATGGTGCATTAAAATTGTTCTAAATCCTTCTGTTAATGTTTCATGGTATCAAGTGTCCTATTGTTTATCTGAAAGAATATTCTATTTCCTTGTATTTTCATGGAAAACTTTAAAAGATCACTATTTGTATCCAGTGCAATTTTAAATATTGCATTTTGTAAGCCTAATATTTGAAATTTAAGTATTTAATACTAAACTTTTAGATATTTTAAATTAAATATTTAAAATTTTTAAATTTTAAATAACATTCAATTTTAACAAATTCACATATAATTTAGAATTTTTCTCTGGGCCATACTACTTATGATATAATCATTTTTTATTGTAGTTTCATAGCAACTTTATTATATAATATACTTGCTGCTGCATCTATAGAAGGGAATTTATAAAATAGCCTTTCTCTAGTCACAAGTTCTTTATAGTGTTCTATATTTTTGCATTTTAGATTATTGCCTAAATATTATTATATTATTGTAAGGAATCGGCTCACATGGATGCAGAGACTGAGGAGTCCGATAATCTGCCATCTGCAAGCTGGAGAAGCAGGAAAGCTGGTGATGTAATTCAGACCCAGTCCAAAGGACTGAGAACCAGAGGAGCTGATGATGTAGTTCCCAGTCTGGGTGTAAATGTCGGTGTAACAGTAGTGACAGAGTAGGAGAATTTTCATGTCCCAGCTCAAACAATTAGACAGTTCAGTTCAGTTCAGTCTCTCAGTCCTGTCCGACTCTTTGCAACCCCCATGGACTGCAGCACACCAGGCCTCCCTGTCCATCACCAACCCCCAAAGGTTACTCAAACTCATGTCCGCTGAGTCAGTGATGCTTTCCAACCATCTCATCCTCTGTCATCCCCTTCTCCTCCTGCCTTCACTCTTTCCCAGCATCAGGGTCATTTCCAATGAGTCAGTTCTTCACATCAGGTGGCCAAAGTATTGGAGTCTAAGCTTCAGCATCAGTCCTTTCAATGAACATTCAGGACTGATTTCCTTTAGGATGGACTGGTTGGATATCCTTGCAGTCCAAGGGACTCTCAAGAGTCTTCTCCAATACCATAGTTCAAAAGCATCAATTCTTTGGTGCTCAACTTTATTTGTAGTCCAACTCTCCCATCCAAACATGACTCTTGAAAAAAACATACTTTGACTAGAAGGACCTTTGTTGGCAAAGTGATGTCTCTGCTTTTTAATATGCTGTCTAGGTTGGTCATAGCTTTTCTTCCAAGGAGTAAGAGTCTTTTAATTTCATGGCTGCAGTCACCATCTGCAGTGATTTAGGAGCACAAAAAAATAAAGTCTCTCATGGTTTCCACTATTTCCTCTTCTATTTACATGAAATGATGGGACTGGATGCCATGATCTTAGTTTTCTGAATATTGAGTTTTAAGCCAACTTTTTCACTTTCCTCTTTCACTTTCATCAAGAGGCTCTTTAGTTCTTCTTCACTTTCTGCCATAAGGGTGGTGCACATCTGAGGTTATTGATATTTCTCCTGGCACTCTTTATTCCAATTTGTGCTTCATCTAGTCCAGCATTTCTCATGAGGTACTCTGCATATAAGTTAAATAAGCAGTGAGACAATATACAGCCTTGACCTACTCCTTTCCCAATTTGCATTACTTAGAGACAAAGAATACAATTTCAGGTAATATTTATAATTGGAAGAGAAGCTATTGCTGATGTGTTACTAATTCATTTCAGTATTAAAGACACTTACGATTCTGTCATGTGCATAGAATTCTTTCAGCAACTTTTTTTTATTTTCCCAATTTTGGTAAACTCAAGTGGTAAACTCTGCTACACTTAGTATCTCTTTAAAGGTACATTATGGAGTTCTAGTTGTCTGGAAGTAGCGATAATAAAAATATTCCTTGAATTTACATTCACTCTGTGTGATAATGTGATCATGATAAAAATTTTTGTAATTTTATTCTTTTATATACCAAAATAACTATTTATTTGGGCCTTATAAGTTAATGGAGGAGAAAGCTGACTTGTTAAATGAAATGGATAAGGTATGAGGCTCAGTGTATTATTTTGAAATACAGTTGTATTTAGATCTTTAATATATTGAGACTGATTTTCAAATTCAGTTCAGTTCAGTCGCTCAGTCGTGTCCAACTCTTTGTGACTCCATGAATCGCAGCATGCCAGGCCTCCCTGTCCATCACCAACTCCCGGAGTTCACCCAGACTCACGTCCATCAAGTCAGTGATGCCATCCAGCCATCTCATCCTCTGTCGTCCCCTTCTCCTCCTGCCCCCAATCCCTCCCAGCATCAGAGTCTTTTCCAATGAGTCAACTCTTCGCATGAGGTGGTCCAAGTACTGGAGTTTCAGCTTTAGCATCATTCCTTCCAAAGAAATCCCAGGGCTGCTCTCCTTCAGAATGGACTGGTTGGATCTCCTTGCAGTCTAAGGGACTCTCAAGAGTCTTCTCCAACACCACAGTTCAAAAGCATCAATTCTTCAGCGCTCAGCTTTCTTCACAGTCCAACTCTTGCATCCATACATGACCACTGGAAAAACCATAGCCTTGACTAGACGGACCTTCGTTGGCAAAGTAATGTCTCTGCTTTTCAATATGCGATTTAGGATTTTCAAATTAGGGAGATGAAAAATCTATTGAAAATTGTTTTTTATTATAGTTTTCCATTCTTTACAAAAGTATTCATATACGCAGCAGTGTTTCTTGTAATAGGTTAAAAATACTGTGTTGAAATAAATTTGATACTGTAGTATAAGAACATTTTCAAATGAAGTTCTCCAGAGAGTTTATGATAGAGGCTAAAGTGTATGTCCTGAGAAGTTACCATATTTCACTATAGGGCAACTGCATTTCAAGAGACTGAAATAGTGTCCTCTCTTCTTCCATTAATTTACTGTCCTTTATTAATGGGGGAGATTTTTTATCATGATGGGCAAAATTATTAAATAATTGCAATAAAGTGAAAGACTGTTGCAAAAGCCTCTTCATCTGAGAAGGATTAATTTCTTTGAATTAATTTTTGTCATATGTAATTTTCAAATCATTTGTTTCACAGTTACATTTGTGGAATTGAGTGAAGAACAGTTTTACAAATTTTTAGAGTAAAAATGTATATCTATACTGGACTTTATCATAAATAATTTATGAACTTTATGTTCAAATTGGGGATACATTAAAAATGGTTTGTGAATTTAACTCCATTTTATAATTTTACTCCAAATATATAGTTTCATGAATACTGCATCATAGCCAGCTATCATTTCCTTGGAAATCAGTCTAGAAAAAATGCTATGCCATGCAGAGAGTGAAATGAAACACATGAAGACACACACACACACACACACACACAGGTTCATGCAGTTTTATAGCTCCTTAAAGCCCCCAGTTATGGATAGACAGTTGAGTCCTTGCCTGCAAGCATACCTGTATTGCTCTTTAATACATGCAAAAGCTGATCGATACTGAACTTGAGGTAGAAATAGAGCATGAAGTAATAAATTTTGAAGTATTATGCAAGGTCTACTGTGAGGTAGAGACATTGTAAATATTATACAACATTCACTGAACCCTCTTCTTTCCTGTCTTTATTCCTTTTTAAATCCATCTAGATTTTTTAATTGATTACTACAAAGGAGCTATTATAGCTCCTTCTCAACTCTATTGCACCTACTTGACAGAAACCTAAACTAATGAAACCAGGTGCCCAGAAGTTACAGAAAAATCACACAACCAGGAAGATGAATGATTATGACTTCATACTGATAATGCAAATGGGTCCTTAATACAGCTCTTAGATCCCATTATTTTTCTATAGTAAATGAACTTTGCTTCTCATCGTAAGACTTTTTCATAACTTGTCTTCACTCTCTAAAACTCCCACCTCTTGTCCTATGTCACTTGTCAGTTGATGCCCTCACATCATACTGCATTGAACAAACAAAAGACATTATACAAGTGCTTAACTCTTCATAGTCAAATCTGTTAATATAAAACAATAAATATCAGTGCTATCATCATTTCTTGTCCTCCTTTTACAATGGGAAGAAAACCATTGTAAAATGGAGAAAAAAGAATTTCTACAATTTTGCCCTTGGGTTCACTCAGTTGTATATGACTGTTTGTGACCCAATGGACTATAGCCTGCTAGGCTCCTGTGTCCATGGGATTTTCCAGGCAAGAATACTAGAGTGGGTTGCCATTTCCTCCTCCAGGGGGTCTTCCAGATCCAGGGATAGAACCCAAGTCTCCCATATTGCAGGCAATCTCTTTACCATCTGAGCCAGCAGGGAAGCCCTTGGGTTCTGGAGCACACTCATATACATCTCATTAATTTAGTTTCTTTTTAAAAAATCTCCCTAAATCCTCTTGGGTCACCAGGCTTTCGTTCTGTCATTCTCATCAGTGTATAAATGAGTTCTGCTTGCTATTAATATGCACACCACTATCCCTGGAAGTAGTGTTTAATTTAATGTGAAGTGAATGGATGGATGGATGCATAGGTGGATGAATGGATGCATGGACTGACCCAGAATGTGAAATGGTTCTTTAGGAATTTTCCAGTTTCTAATAAAACTTCTTTGACAAAAAGATCTGAAGGTTTAGATATATTTGTTAAATGATATATATATATACAACTTTGTATAAAGTACATAGCTGATTAGATATTATTTAGTTGCATTAGGCAAAGAGAATAAGTGGTGAAATTTTGTGTTACAATATCTGAGTAAGATATCACCCAATATATTTACCTTGGGGAAAAACACAAGATTTTTCAAGAAAACTACACATCATGAGGGAAGTTAAAAATATTTTTTTTTCAATTTATATTCTTGATATAAAAGCCATTAGGCATTTTCGTATAGGCAGCATTATTTTAATGTAAGAGCTCTAGGCAGCATTATTTTAATGTAACAGCTGTAACAGTTGGTCTACAGTTATTGTACAGCTTTCCACACCTCTTGAGAACAAATACTAGTAGGGAAAATGATTAGCCTTGTTTCTCATCAATGATACTTTATGAAATAATGCCAACTTTCTGTAATTGTAGCATGAGCATAAACATATTCTACTATAGAAAGCATATATTTGACTTTAATACAGTTGTTTTTTTGAAGATAGAAAATACATTGAAAGTAAAGAAAAATAAAGTCAATTAAATTTGAAGACCTACTAAGGATTATAGTTCATTATTTCTTATCCAGGTTTCTTGAGTTCCTTGAAATATAAGCTCAAGAAAATAATATAAAAGTTTTGTGGTTGAGATCATTTTTATTGCTCTATTAATGTTGGATTGGATGGTGATGTCTTTTAAGTGATTTCATTTGGATGAAGTGGCTGCTGGTTGATGCCTTTATCTCATAGGCACACTGCTAGTATGTTCTTAAATTGCCTAATCTCAATGGTAAAATCTTCTGTGAAGCAAAGTTTGAGAACTCTTGATTTCACTCTCATTTCTTTCTTTTTTAAGGATTGTATTTTATGAGAGCCAGTTAATTAATGTGGATGATGCTGCTGAGAATGACCTCATTAATACAATTATGCTTGTGATTTCACACATTGCCAGTTTAAATAAGGAAATAACAGGAATTTTTTGTTTTGAATCTTTCTTCTCCCCATATTATTTGAGATTCCTCTCCTATCCCTTGGCTAAAGAAAAGCAATAGCAAAAATGAAAGTAAACACAACCAAAATAAAAATCATTTTTTTTTGCAATGCAAATTCTACTTCTACAGAGATGATTTACTTCACCTTGTACTGACTTATTTTTTTCAAAATAAAATTGGCAATGC
The DNA here is from genome assembly GCF_019923935.1 of Bubalus bubalis. Classification (NCBI taxonomy): domain Eukaryota; kingdom Metazoa; phylum Chordata; class Mammalia; order Artiodactyla; family Bovidae; genus Bubalus; species Bubalus bubalis. The sequence continues at coordinate 83,084,613 of NC_059164.1, forward strand.
CCTTTGAGTAAGGGCGCCATGCCATAGAGACAGATGGGCAGGAAAGTAGGTAGCTTAGAGACCACACTTCTTTGTCAGATTTGTTCATAACAGGGTGACATTCATGCCAGAATGGTAAATGTTATTCTCTCAAAGTTCCTCTGTTTTGGGAAAGACTATTTCTCTTTTAGAGATAAAACTCATTTGGGAAGGGAAAAATCTCTGGTTCATGATCAGATTCAAGAAAACACAAAATAAATGGATCACTTTTTCTGTGAATAATATTCTAATGAATCTTAGTGACTATAAATCTAAAAAAAAATTGAAACAGGAAAATACATAGTTTCAGTAAATTAAGAAGGCTATATGAGTTAGAAACATATCAATTTCTCCTTCCCTTGCACAAGCATAGCATGACATGTGTGCTTAATAAGGCATTTTTAATTCTCTGGAATTCTTTCTTCATTAAAATTGGAATACTTTAACTAAGGGTCTAGGTTCATCTTTTTGCATGTTTCTACCCAGTTTTCCCGCCACCATCAGTTGAGGAGGCTATTTTTTCCAATTGCATATTCTTGCCTTTTTTCTTGTGGATATATTGATTGTATATGCATGGGTTTATTTCTGGGCTTTCTGTTCTGTTTCACTGATTTGCTTGTCTGTTTTATATCAACACCATGCTGTTTTGATTACTATAGCTTTATAATATAGTTTTGAAATAAGGAAGTATGGTGCCTCCATCTTTGCTCTTCTTTCTTTGTATTACTTTGGGTATTTAGGATCTTTTGTGCTTTCAAAAATTTTTTTTAATTTCTGTAAAATATTTCATTGAAATATTGGTATAAATTTCACTTAATCTGTAGAAATGCTTTGGACAGTATGAATATTATTTTATATTTTTCAGATATTAATTCTTGCAATCCATGAATAAAGAACACCTTTATATTTATATGAGTCCTCTTTAGTTTCTTTATCAATCTCTGACAGTTTTTCAGTACAGATATTATACCTCCTTGATAAAAATTTTCTGTAAATATTTTATCTTTTGATGCTTTTATAAACACGATGGTTCTCTTAATTTCTCTCTCAGATGTCTTTTTCATGTATAGAAACACAATTGAATTTTATACTGAATATTGGCTCCTGCAAATTTTTAAATTCATTTATTTGTTCTAACTGTTTTGGTGGAATCTTAAGGGTTTTCTGCACATAGTATGATGTTATTTTCAAATAGAGACAATTTTACTTTTTCCTATATGATTTAGATGCCTTTATTTCTATTTCTTTACTAATTGCTTGTTAGAACTTACAGCATTATGTTTATGGAAGTGATGAGAGTGGGCATCCTTGTATGTTCCTGACCTCAGAGGAAAGCTTTCAGCATTTCTCTGTTGAGTATGATATTAACTGTGGGTTTGTCATATATGACCTTTATTATTTTGAGATAACTTTTCTCTATACCCAGTTTATTGAAAGTTGTTATCATGAAAGGCTTTTGAATTTTGTCATATATATTTTTCTATCTACTGAGATGTTCATATGGTATTTATCCTTCATTTTAGTTTATTCATTTACAGATATTGAGCCATCCATGCATCACATCTCAGTTTAAAGAAATCCCACTTGATCATGAGCTTATTAATGTATTTTTAAATTTGGTTCCTACTGTTTTGTTGAGGATGTTTGCAGCTATGTTCATCAAGGATATCGGCCTATATATATATATATATATTTTTTTTTTTTTTTCCTTGTAGTGTCATTGTCTGACTTTGAATGTGTATAAGTGTTATTCACCCAGTTGTGTCCTACTCTTTGCAATTCCACGGACTATAGCATGCCAGGCTCCTCTGTCCATGGGATTTCCCAGGCAAGCTTACTGGAGTGGGTTGCTATTTCCTTCTCCAGGGGATCTTCCCAACCCAGGTATCAAACCTGAGTCTCCTGCATTGCAGACAGATTCTTTACCATCTGAGACACCAGGGAAGCCCCTGTCTGACTTTGGCATGCAGTTGATGCTGCCCTTATAAAGTGAGTTTGGATGTGTTTCCTCCTATTTTTGGAAGAGTTTGAGAAGAATTGGTATTAGTTCTTTAAATGTTTGGTAGAATTTACTAGTGAAGCCAGTTAGTATTGAACTTTTCTCGGTTGTGAGGTTTTTGATTACTGATTCATCTTGATTCCAGTCATAGTTGTTATTTCTTCCTGGTAATAATTTGTATGTTTCTAAGAATATATCCATTTCTTATAGTTTGCTTTTTTCCTTGAAGTATAAGTTTTCATTGTAGTCTTTTATGGTCCTAAGCATTTCTATGTTATTCTCTCTAATATCTTCTTTAATTTATAATTTTATTTACTTCTATCCTCTCTCTTTTTGTCCTATTGTGTCTCACTAAATGTTTGTGTATTTGTTTATCTTTTCAAAAACAAAGTCCTTAGTTTTGTTGATTTTTTACATTGTCTTTGGTCTATATTTTATTTATTTATGTTCAGGTATGCATTATTTCTTTTTCACCTAACTTTGGGTTAAGTTTTTCTTTTTTGTTTCTAGTTTCTTAAGATGTAAAGTTAGGTGTTGGAGATCTTCCTTTTTCTTTAAGGTAGGTGTTAAAATGAGCTTCCCTTTTAGAACTGCTTGTGCTGCATCCCCAAGATTTTGATAAGATGTGTTTCTGTTTCCACTTGCCTCAATATAATTTTTTGATTTCACTTTGATTTTTCTTTGACTCATTGATTGTTCAAGAGCATGTTGTTTAATCATGTCATACTTGTGACTTTTCTATTTTTCTTCTTATAATTGTTTTCTGGTTACCTATCATCATAGCCTAAAAAGATGATTGATATGATTTCCATCTTCTTAAGTTTGTTATCACTTGCTTTGTGGACTAACATATAATTTATCTTGGGAAATGTTTCATGTGCATTTGAGAAGAAGGTTTATTCTGCTACAGTTGGATAGAATGCTCTGAATATATTTAATATTTATGCTCTGAATATGATTTAATATGAGCTTAAGTCTGATGTTTCCTTATTGATATTCTATCTGGATGATCTATCTGTTATTGAAAGTGCCTATTGAAGTCCCCTTTTGTTATTTTACTGTGGCCTATTTCCTCCTTCAGATACGTTAATTTTACTTTATATATTTAAATGTTCCTATTTGGAGTATATAAATGGTCATAATTGTTGTATGCTTTTGATTAATTGATACCTGTATCATTATAATTGACTTTCCTTGTGTTAAAATTTGCTAGATATTCTGTGACTCCTCAGGGAGAAGCTCAGAGTGGGGATTCCCTCCTGATTGTATGGTGCTGTATTGAGGTTGGGGCTTATGATATGAGTTTCAGTTTTTTGCACCCATTTTTATTTGGATATCCTATCATTTATCTGATGTGTAAGAATTGCTCAGTTAGTTTATTGGGTCTCTTTCAGAGAGAATTGTTCTGTGTGTAGCTGTAAATTTGGTGCAGCCATGAGAGGAAGAGAGCTCAGGAGCCTCCTATGTCTCAATGTTAGTTAATTCTAAATTGATATAAATTTAGAACCAAATGAAAACCTTTCACAGTTCTTTCGAAAAGCAATATACCTTATGTCTGTTGTATTGATTAACCAAATATATGCCTCTAAAATATTAACAGCCATGGGCATTAAGCAAAAAAAACATTATTTGTTTTCTTAAGCAGAGATCATTTGTATTTATTTGTAGAGGGCAAAAAATAAAGCAGATAAGCTGGAAATTTTGTCAGAATGATATGTGAATTATCCCTGTTTTTCCAAATATCACAAAACCTTATTCTAGGACTAGATGCTAAATCATTATTCACTACATAAGCAATAGGTGCAGATGCTTTTATGGATTAATAGAGCCATTATTATTAATTAATGGCTGTATTACTGGTGGTTTCCAGTGGAAACTACACAGCTATTGATGTTGTTATGGCAAGGGTACTGTGTTGTGATCAAGAGATATGGAGCTTCTAGGGATGGTGCTGCTTGGATGTCCTCTCTACCTCATCTCTATGCAGATCTTTTCCTTAACTGCTCTCTTTTCTGTATCCTCCACTATTTGCCATAATATTATCCTTATTGAATGTACTGGAGATATTAGGAAATGAATATTTTCTCTTTTCCTCCTGTATCTTTCACATTGCAGATTATGTTTTGTTCTTTCAGATAGCCATATATAATAACACCAGTAAAGATCTCTCTCTTTTATACATATTTAGGGACCAGCTGTTGCTCCTCTAGTTTAGTGATTCTTACTAGTTGATCTGAGGAATATTTGGGGATTTTGAATTCATTATTTCAGAAATCAATGCAAAAAGAGTAAAGAGGAAAGTATCTTGAGCCAAGGAACCAGTAAGTTATACATGGCCAGGTTGCATAGTTTTGTTTTGCTTTCTTTATACGTTTATTTGAATCTATTTTGATTCTTACCCATTAGGAAATTTGGACTCACTGATAAACTTTATGTGCTCAGGTTTTTCATCTGTGAAATGAAGTAGGACCTGTAAAGTATTCAACACAGTATCTTGTGCATATTAATTATGTAATATTTACTAGCTCTAGTTGCTTGTGCATATTTCAATGTAGTCTATACTCCTCAGAGAGATGGAGCAGTATTTGTTTTGTTGAATCTTCATCATTGTAGAGACATGTGTCACAGGCCTTTATTTTATGTACATCTATTAGCATTCTTAGGTAAATGCTTGCTGAATGAATGAACATAAAGACATTCTACTCATGGTATTTGGTTTTTACAGAAATCTAAGGGTCAAGACATTGATGATATTTTTTATTTTCTATTAAAAAAAAGTGGTCTCTGTTTTTTTGACATTGATACTGTGGTTTTCTCTAATCAAAGTCACTTAAGTGATTTGAACCTAAATTTTATATTTATTAATCTAAAGGAATGGATTTTCTACCTATGTTATAGTATTTTAAGAATGGTATTTCAGACAACCTACAGAAGATCATTGATCACATTTTATGTATACCATACTGAATTATGGGAAACACTTTTAACTACACATTGCTATCAGGGGATTGAGAAGGGAAGAATAAGTCTAGTGTTGCAAATGCTACCCTTGGGATCACAAAATTGCATCTATATGATTAACTGCATGTCCTTAAGGAAGTCTGTTAGTGCTTTGAACTTTATATCCTTATATCTGCAGTGAGAACTACAACCACTCTGTAGAGCAGATTTAAAACTAAAGCAGTACTGAGATAATAAGGTGATACCACTTTGAAAACTGTTAAGTTCTATATAGGCATATAGTTTTAGATAGGCCTAAAACAGTCTTATTACGAGAAATGGAAGAATAGCAGGAGATGGACTACTCAGAGCAGAGAAATTTGGGAAAGGAAAAATAAGGTCCAATGCTCCATACTCTTCTATGAGGTCACAGAATTAGAGAGCCAGAAGGAAAGGTGCTTATCTCCATTGCTAGAAGGAGGGTGCAGGTATCTGGAAAAGATCCCAGATTGCAGATTGCTCAGCTGTGTTAAGTGGGTACCTGAATTGGCTATTTAATTTTTCTCCATATGGGTGAGATATTTAGTGTATTGAGAGCACTGTATTGAAAAATTTTGAAGCATACTTAGGATGACATTTTAGGAACATAAGAAACAGTCTAGACTATGTTTTGATGGGATACAGTGTAAAAAATATGTTTTCAATGTTATTTAGAAGCTGAGGAAATTGAAGTGAATGCAGCCTTTGTTTTCTTGGCAGCAAATTTTATAGCAGAAGCAGCAGCTGCTTCAGTCTGTGGGGATTCCTCTAGGTCACTGGGATTGTAGCTGGTATCAAAGTGAGCTCTTCCAACCCTGTGGGTTAATCATTTAATTCTAACCTCATCTCTGGAGCCTAGCCTTTGATCAAGCAACCATGGCTTAGCAGTCATCATTTGACATTGTTGCCTAGGTTGGGATCTTTCCTATGTTATTTAGGTTCTATGTCATGGGCTTGGCTTGCTGGCATAATCATTACTTGACATACCGTCTGGATTTGATGTTCTTGTCTCAGATGAGGATGTCTATGAATTTGGCTCACAACATTTTCAGTTTCAAGATTAAGAGTCTATAAAAGAGGAGGAGACAGATAATTGTCATCAGTTCAGTTCAGTTCAGTCATTCAGCCGTGTCTGACTCTTTGTGATCCCATGAACCGCAGCATGCCAGCCCTCCTTGTCCATCACCAACTCTTGCAGTCCACTCAAACCCATGTCCACTGAGTCGGTGATGCCATTCAACCATCTCATCCTCTTTCGTCCCCTTATTCTGCCCTCAATCTTTCCCAGAATCAGGGTATTTTCTAGTGAGTCAGTTCTTCGCATCAGGTGGCCAAAGTATTGGAGTTTCAGCTTTAACATCAGTCCTTCCAATGAACACCCAGGACTGATCTCCTTTAGAATGGAGTGGTTGGATCTTCTTGCAGTCCAAGTCTCAAGAGTCTTCTCCAACATCACAGTTCAAAAGCATCACTGGATAGCAAATGAAAACTTTTAGATAAAGCTAACAGTTCCTTTGGCACTATATAAATGTACTGAGAAAAAGCTGGCCAGATAATAGTGCTAGTCACTGCAAATGAATAATTAAAAATTTGCTGGCTTATGAAGTGATCTGTATTTCATTTAGTTCTTAAAGTTGCTAGTTTGGATTTGTGGCTAATCCTTACTTATAAACTTACGAAATTTCTTTTTTTTTCTCCTCCCCTTTCCCTTCCTCCTTTCCTTCCTTTCTTTCTTGTGTGTGTATGTGTGCATGTGTAAGAAAAGTAGGCAGTGTTAACTGATGTCTGTGGAGATTTGCTTATATCTAAAAATGCATGAAGAAAAAACCTATGTATTAGAAAAATTTAGTTTTAAAAGTTTTACTGAGATAAAAAGACTTCACATGAGATTTCCCTCATCACATTTTTTTAGTGTATGATATAATATTGTAACCTATAGGTAAAATGTTGTACAGCAAATATCTAAGATTAATCATCTTGTATAACTAAAAATTTATACTGATTGATAGGCAACTCCCACTGTTCCCTTATCCCCAACCCTTGCCAACTAAAATTACATTCTTTGCTACTATGAGTTTAACTTCTAGATAGCTGATATAAGTAGAATCATTTAGTATTTATCCTTCTGTAACTGGCTTATTTAACTTGGCCTGATGTCCTCAAGTTTCATTCCTGTTATTCCATATTTCTGGATTTCCTTCTTTTTTAAGGTGAATAATATTCCATTATATGTATATATAACTTTGTTATTCATTTATTTGTTGATAGACATTTAAATTGTTTCCATATCTTTGTTATGGAATGCAAGTTCCTGTGCCTGATACATAATAAAGCCAAATAATACCAAAACTTTGGAGTTTGAGGAAGAGAAAGGTTCATTTCAGAGCCTTTCAAGAAGACAGGTGGCTGTGTCCAAAAAGCCTTGAACTCCTCAAATGGTTTCAGCTAGACATTTTTAAAGGAGGGCTGAGGGATGGGCATGGTTAGTTGCTGTAAACTTCTTGGTGTCAAATCCTTTGTTCATCAGCTGTCCATGTAGGTCAAGTAATCTTCCAACAAAACAAATGTTATTCTCTGTTCTGCAACATTTTAATCTCTGTATGAACAGACTCTTAAAGGTCAGAGCCTTAAGAATAGGCTATCCTGTTTATTGCAAGCAAAAAGCATCATTCTTCTACAAAAGGTGCAGAGCCAGCAGGACTAAGCCCACGCAACAAAGCACTGAAGGTTAAAAGGAACAGATCTAATATGAAGTCAGATTTTGTCCTCCTTATTCCATCTTAATGTTTATTTCAGACTATAAGTAACATTCTTTTACAGACGGTGCAGAGTCAGCATGACTAAGCACAGGCAACGAACACAAAGGTTGAAGTGAAAAAAAAAAAGAAAGATATAATATGAAGTCAGATTCGTTCTCCCTATTAGATCTTGGTTATTGTGTGCCACAGTGAACAAAGGAGTCTATTTAATCTTTCTTCAGGATCCTGATTTCAATTTGTTTGGACAAATACTAAATAGTTGAATTGGTAGATTACATGGTAGTTATTTTTTTTAATTTAGAAGCAATATGGAACTTCCATGGGTTCTTTGCAGCCATTGCACTAGCATTCCTGTCAACAGTGTAGGAGCATTTCAATTTTTCCACAGCCTTGTTAACACTTATCTTCTATTTTTTGTTAATAGCCACCCTAGGGGTGTTGTAATGTCTCGTTGTGGTTTTGATTTCCTTTTTGGTGATGATTGGTGATACTGAACAATTTAATATATTATATGTCTTCTTTGAAGAAATGCTTGTTCAAGACTTAGGTCAACTTTTTAACAGGATTAGTAGTTTTTTTTGCTACTGAGCTATAAAATGTTCTTAATATATTTTGAAAAACAACCTCATATATTTTGGCATCAATGGTTTGCAAATCTTTTGTGCACAGAAGCTTTTTTGATGTAGTCTCTCCTATGTTTGCTTTCATTGACTGTGCTTTGTGTTATCTATCCTTGAAATCCTTGCCAAGGCCAATGTAAAGAAACCTTTCTTCTATGTTTTCCTCTAGGAGTTCTACAGTTTCAGGTCTTGAATTGAAATATTTCATCTATTTTGAGTTGATTTTTGTGTATTGTATAAAATAAGTACTTAATTTGATTATTTTGCATTTGGATTTTGAATTCTCCCAGTATCCATTTCTTGAAGAAAATTTAGACACCAAAATTTTATTTTTATTAAATTTTTCTGTGTTGACTTTTCATATAAGCAAGAACTGAGACAATGAAATTCCATGTTTTCTATCATACAAATCATGTTTTCTTTTCATAGGCAAATAGGACAGTTTAAAAATAAAAGCATCTTAAAAGGAAAGATCTTTTCATGCTGAAGTAGACTTTGTTCCCTCACATTAGACTTTAGAAATTAAAGCAAACACATCATCAATATTATGTTATTTTCTTCCAGACAAGAAAGCAATGAATAATTAACATTGTAAGTAGCTTAAAAGTTCTTTTTAAAACAAGAACAAACACATTTATAATATTGTGTAGAGCTTTGTTTTTGCAAAATCCAAAAAGATTATGATGATTAGGAAAATGACACTTCTCCATTAATAGTTCTAAAAATTTTGTGAATCTTGCTTTTCTGAAGCTATCTCAAATATAGAAAAACTTTAAATTGCACACATCTATAAATTTATGCATATTTAAATGAATTTTGTACATGCAATAAAGACAAATATATTTGTCATTGAAATATATATTTTCATATTATTAATGCATTGAATAATATATCATTTTTTGTTATCCCAAATTATATTAAACTACATTTAAAATATAAACTGTATTTCAAGTAGATGAATGACAACATATATATTCATGTACACATTCTATTTTTTTCAAATACATATACTCTCATACATGTATCCTGTCATGGATCACAGCCTTGTCATACATAGCAAAGAAGCTTGCAAAACTTAATGAAGCTATGAAGCATGCCATGCAAAGTCACCCAAGATGAATGATTCATAATGAAGAGTTCTGACAAAATGGGTCTACTGGAGGAGGAAATGGCAAACCACTACAGTATTCTTGCCTGGAGAACCCCATGAAGAACAAGAAAAGGCAAAAAGATATGACACTAAAGGATAAGGCCCTCAGGTCAGAAGGAGTCCAATATGCTACTGGGGAAAACAGATAGCAATTACAAATAGTTCTAGAAAGAATGAAGTGGCAAGGCCAAAGCAGAAATGACACTCAGTTTTGGATGTGTCAGGTGGTGAAAGTAAAGTCTGATAATATGAAGAACAATATTGCATAGGAAGCTGGAATGTTAGGTCCATTAATCAATTTAAATTGGACATGGTCAAGCAGGAAATGACAAGAGTGTACATCAACATCTTAGGAATCTGAACTACAGATCTCGTCAAGAAAATTGGAGATATAAAGGGAACATTTCATGTAATGATGGGCACAAAAAAGGACAGAAATGGTAAGGCCTTAATAGAAGCAGAAGAGATTAAGAAGAGGTGGAAAGAATATACAGAAGAACTATACAAAAAGATATTAATGACCCAGATAACCACGGTGGTGCGGTCAGTCATCCAGAGCTGAATATCCTGGAGTGCAAAGTCAAGTGAGCCATAAGAAGCATTACTACAAACAAAGCTAGTGGACGTGACCAAATTCCAGCTGAGCTATTTAAAATCCTAAAAAATGATGGTGTTAAAATGTTGCACTCAACATGTCAGCAAATTTGGAAAACTCAGAAGTGGCCACAGAACTGGAAAAGGTTGGTTTTCATTCCAGTTCCAAAGAAGGGCAATGCCAAAGAATGTTCAGACTACTGCACAATTGCTCTTGTTTCACATGCTAGCTAGGTTATACTCAAAATCATTCAAGCTAAGTTTCTGGGAAATTTTTTTAAGAGATGGGAATACCAAACTACCTTATCTGCTATGCTGAGAAACCTGTATGCGGGACAAAAAGCAACAGTTATTAAGTTGGTGCAAAGGTAATGATGGTTTTGCACTGGTGAATTTTGCTATTTGATAGTGGGATATATTCTTAAATCAATGTGGTTATGTTTTACATCATTTTAATGAGCCTGTCTTGCTTTCTGGTTTTTACTGGTAATTATTACTTGCTGTTTATTTTATATGTATTTTAGACTGTGGAAATGATGTTAACAAAAAGGAAATTTGAGTGGTTTTCTTATTTGAGTTCAACATGTGTGGTAAACAAAATGTGTGGAGACAACTCGCAGCATCAACACATTTGGCCCAGTAATGCTAATGAATGTACAGTGCAGTGGTGATTCAAGAAGGTTTGCAAAGGAGATGAGACCCTTGAAGATTAGGCCAGCCATTGGAAGTTTACAACAAGCAACTGAGAGGATCACTGAAGTTGATCCTCTTACAACTACTTAAGAAGTTGCCCAAGAATTCAATGTTGACTATTCTATGGTCATTTGCCATTTGAAGCAAATTGGAAAGGTGAAAAGGATCGAAAAGTGGGCACCTCATGAGCTGACCACAAATAAAAAAATTGTCATTCTGAAATGTTGTCTTCTCTAATTCTATGCGACAACAATGAACCATTTCTTGATTGGATTGTGACACGGGACAAAATATGGATTTTATGTGACCACCAGCAATGACCAGCTCAGTGGTTTGACTGAGAAGCTCCAAAGCACTTCCCAAAGTTAAATGTGCCTGAATCCTGGTGAAATCATTGCATTTGAGAAGTATACTCAACAAATCAATGAGATGCACTGAAAACAACACCTGGAGCCAATATTGGTCAACAGAAAGAGCCCAAATCTTCTCTGCAATGATACCCAGAAGCATGTCACACAACAAAGGCTTCAAATGTTGAATGAATGGAATACAAAGTTTTGTTTCATCTGCCATATTCATTTGGCTTCTTGCCAACTGATGAATACTTCTTCAAGCATCTTGACAACTTTTTGCAGGGAAAATGCTTCCACAAACAGCAGGATTCATAAAATGCTTTCCAAGAATTTGTCAAATCCTGAAGCACAGAGTTTTGTCCTACAGGAATAAACCAACTTATTTATAGTTGGTAAAACTGTCTTAATTGTAACGGTTCCTATTTTAATTAATAAAGGTGTGTTTGAGCTGAGTTATATGATTTAAAATTCTGGGTCTGAAACTGCAATAATTTTTACACCAATCTAATAGAACTGGACATGGAACAATGGACTGGTTCAATTTTGGGAAATAAGTATGTCAAGGTTATATAGTGTCATTCTGCTTATTAAACTTGCATGCAGAGTCCATCATGTAAAATACTGAATAAATCCCAAGTTGGCATCAAGATTGCCAAGGGAAATATCAACAACCTCAGATATGCAGAAGAAACAACCCTAATGGATGAAAAAGAAGAAGAACCAAAGAGCCTCTTGATGAAGGTGAAAGAGAGTGAAAAAGCTGGCTTAAAACTCAACATTCAAAAAACTAAGATCATGGCATCTAGTTCTATACTTCATGGCAAACAGGTGGGGAAAAATGGAAACATTGGCAGATTTATTTTCTTGGTCTCCAAAATCACTGTGGACAGTGACTGCAGACATGAAATTAAAAGACACATGATCCTTGGAAGAAAAACTATGACAAAGCTAGACAGCGCACTAAAAGCGGAGACATTTCTTTGCTGACAAGGGTCCTTATAGTCAAAGCTATGGTTTTTCCAACTACCATGTATAGATGTAAGAGTTTTGAGAGTTGGATCATAAAGAACTTTAGCACTGAGGAATTGATGCTTTCAGACTGTGGCGTTGGATAAGACTCTTCAGAGTCCCTTGTATATCAAGGAGATCCAACCAGTCAATCCTAAAGTAAATCAACCCTGAATATTCATTGGAAGGATTGATGCTGAAGCTGAAGCTCCAATACTTTGGTCACCCGATGCAAAGAGCTGACTCTTTGGAAAAGACCCTAAAGCTGGCAAAGATTGAGGGCAGGATGAAAAGAGGATGAGATAGTTGGATGGCATCACCAGTTCAATGGACAATGGACTGTAGCCCACCAGGCTCCTCCATCCATAGGATTCTCCAGGCAAGAATACTGGAATGGGTTGCCATTTCCTTCTCCAGCGGATCTTCCCAACCCAGGGATCAAACCCACATCTCCCGCATTGCAGGCAGACGCTTTAACCTCTGAGCCACCAGGGAAGCCAGGAGGAAAAGAGGATGACAGAGGATGAGATAGTTGGATGGCATCACCAATTCAATGGACATGAATTTGAGCTAACTCTGGGAGGCAGTGAAGGACAGGGAAGCCTGGCATGCTGCAATCCATGGAACTGTAAGAATCTGAGATGATTTAGCAACTGACCAACCACAAAAATGCTTCAGCAGTATGTGAACAGAGAACTTCCAGATGTACAAGCTGTGTTTAGAAAAGGCAGAAGAACCAGATATTAAATTGACAACATCCAATGGATAATGGAGAAAGCAAGAGATTTCCAGAAAAACATTTTCTTCTGCTTCATTTACTACACTAAAGACTTTGTGTAGATCACAACAAACTCTGGAAGATTTTTTTAAAGATATGAGAATACCAGACCACCTTACCTGTCTCCTGAGAAAGCTGTATGGGGGTCAAGAAGCAACAGTTAGAACAGGACATGGCACAACTGATTGTTTCCTAATTAGGAAAGGAGTACAGCAAAGCTGTATATTGTCACCCTGCTTCTTTAACTTATATGCAGAGTACAGTTTACAAAATGCTGGGCTGGATGAATCACAGGCTGAAATCTTGATTGCTGTGAGAAATATCAACAACCTCATATATGCAGTTGATACCACTCTAAAGGCAGAAACTGAAGAGGAACTAAAGAGTTTCTTGATGAGGGTAAAAGAGGAGAGGGAAAAAGCTGGCTTAAAACTCAACATAAGGTCATTGCAACTGGTCCCATTACTTCATGGAAAATAGCTGGGGAAGCAATGGAAACAGTAAAAGATTTTTCTCTTCTTAGGCTCTAAATTCACTAGAGACAGTGACTACAGCCATGAAATTAAAACACAATTACTCCTTGGAAGGAAAGCTATGATAAAACTAGACATTATTTATTATAATGATAACTATATTATAAATTAGGATATTAAAATGCAGACATCTCTTTGCTGATAAAGGTCCATCTAGTCAAAGCTATGGTTTTTCCAGTAGTCATGTACCATGTATGGATGTGAGAGTTGGTCCATAAAGAAGGCTAAGTGCCAAATATTTGATGCTTTTGAATTGTGGTACAGAAGACTCTTGAGAGTCCCTTGGACAGCAGGGAAATAAAACCAGTCAATCCTAAAAGAAATCGACCCTCAATATTCATTGGAAGGACTAATCCTGAAGCTCCAATACTTCGGCCACCTGGTGCAAAGAGTCCACTCATTGAAAAAGACTCTGCTGGAAAAAGATTGACAGCAAAGAGAGAAAGGGGCTTCAGATAATTAGATGGTTAGATAGCATCACCAACTCAATGGACTTGAATTTCAATAAACTTCATGAGATAGTGGAGGACAGAGGAGTCTGACATGCTGCAGTCCATGGGGTTACAAAGAGTCAAACATGACATAGTGACTGAACAACCACAGCAATCTTTATGGATATGTATGTTTCTCTCTAACACTATATGTATATATGTTTGTCTTAATAAATTTGGGTATTTTTTGAAATTTTGTGTAATTTGTTTTCCATGGTAAATTTAGCTTAGGTCACAGCTCTGCTTCTGAGTGATTTCTGTTAAATATGGGTACTTGGTCAGGATAATTTTTAAACACTATTAAGGGGAATTAAATTTATAATTGGTTTGTTTACAAGTAGATGAAAATGCTTTTGTCAAAAGCATTAATTCAAGAAAGAAAGGAAAAAGAAACTAACTGTACAATTTTTTTTCTTAAATGTTCTAAATGAATGTTTAAGATAATTGAAACCTTTTCATTATGAACAGTGATCTGAATATTAACATTTATTAAACCTAGATTTCAATAATACTATTTTTCCTTTTGATTAGACTTGTTTTTCTTCCAGTTTTATTATTATATAGTTGACATGCAGTGTCATATAGATTTAAAGTATACGGCATAATTATTTGACTTACATATAGCAAGAAGTAATTGTAACAATAAGGTTCAGTTCAGTTCAGTTTAGTTCAGTCACTCAGTCTTGTCCGACTCTTTGCGACCCCATGAATTCCAGGCCTCCCTGTCCATCACCAACTCCTGGAGTTCACTCAGACTCATGTCCATCGAGTCGGTGATGCCATCCAGCCATCTCATCCTCTGTCGTCCCCTTCTCCTCTTGCCCCCAATCCCTCCCAGCATCAGAGTCTTCTCCAATGAGTCAACACTTTGCATGAGGTGGCCAAAGTACTGGACTTTCAGCTTTAGCATCATTCCTGCCAAAGAACACCCAGGGCTGATCTCCTTTAGAATGGACTGGTTGGATCTCCTTGAAGTCCATGGCACTCTCGAGTGTCTTCTCCAACACCACAGTTCAAAAGCATCAATTCTTTGACACTCAGCTTTCTTCACAGTCCAACTCTCACATCCATACATGACCACTGGAAAAACCATAGCCTTGACTAGATGGACCTTTGCTGGCAAAGTAGTACCTCTGCTTTTGAATATGCTATCTGGGTTGGTCATAACTTTCCTTCCAAGGAGTAAGCATCTTTTATTTTTTTTTTTTAATTTTATTTTATTTTTAAACTTTACATAATTGTATTTGTTTTGCCAAATATCAAAATGAATCCGCCACAGGTATACATGTGTTCCCCATCCTGAACCCTCCTCCCTCCTCCCTCCCCATTCCATCCCTCTGGGTCGATCCAGTGCACCAGCCCCAAGCATCCAGTATCGTGCATCGAACCTGGACTGGCAACTCGTTTCATACATGATATTATACATGTTTCAATGCCATTCTCCCAAATCTCCCCACCCTCTCCCTCTCCCACAGAGTCCATAAGACTGATCTATACATCAGTGTCTCTTTTTCTGTCTCATACACAGGGTTATTGTTACCATCTTTCTAAATTCCATATATATGCATTAGTATACTGTATTGGTGTTTTTCTTTCTGGGTTACTTCACTCTGTATAATAGGCTCCAGTTTCATTCAAGGAGTAAGCATCTTTTAATTTCATAGCTGCAGTCACCATCTGCAGTGATTTTGGAACTCCCCCAAAATAAAGTCTGACACTGTTTCCACTGTTTCCTCATCTATTTCCCATGAAGTGATGGGACCATATGCCATGATCTTCGTTTTCTGAATGTTAAGCTTTAAGCCAACTTTTTCACTCTCCTCTTTCACTTTCATCAAGAGTCTTTTCAGTTCTTCTTCACTTTCTGGCATAAAGGTGGTGTTATCTGCATATCTGAAGTTATTGATATTTCTCCCAGCAATCTTGATTCCAGCTTGTGCTTCTTCCAGCCCAGTGTTTCTCATGATGTACTCTGCATAGAAGTTAAATAAGCAGGGTGACAATATACAGCCTTGGAATACTCCTTTTCCTATTTCAGAGAAGGCAATGGCACCCCACTCCAGTACTCTTGCCTGGAAAATCCCATGTACGGAGGAGCCTGGTGTACTACAGTCCAATGGGGTCACGAAGAGTCGGACACGACTGAGTGACTGCACTTTCCCTTTTCACTTTCATGTATTGGAGAAGGAAATGGCAACCCACTCCAGTGTTCTTGCCTGGAGAATCCCAGGGATGGGGGAGCCTGGTGGGCTGCCGTCTATGGGGTCACACAGAGTCGGACACAACTGAGCGACTTCACTTTTCCTATTTGGAACCAGTCTGTTGTACCATGGCCAGTTCTAACTGTTGCTTCCTGACCTGCATACAGGTTTCTCAAGAGGAAGGTCTGGTGGTCTGGTATTCCCATCTCTTTCAGAATTTTCCACAGTTGATTGTGATCCACACAGTCAAAGGCTTTTGCATAGTCAATAAAGCAGAAATAGATGTTTTTCTGGAACTCTCTTGCTTTTTCAATGATCCAGCAGATGTTGGCAATTTGATGTCTGGTTCCTCTGCCTTTTCTAAAACCAGCTTGAACATTTGGAAGTTCATGGTTGACGTATTACTGAAGCCTGGCTTGGAGAATTTTGAGCATTACTTCACTAGCATGTGAGATGTGTGCAATTGTGCAGTAGTTTGAGCATTCTTTGGCATTGCCTTTCTTTGGGATTGGAAATAAAACTGACCTTTTCAAGTCCTGTGGCCACTGCTGAGTTTTCCAAATTTGCTGGCATGTTGACTGCAGCACTTTCATAGCATCATCTTTCAGGATTTGAAATAGCTCAACTGGAATTCCATCACCTACACTAGCTTTGTTTGTAGTGAAGGTTTCTAAGGCCCACTTGCCTTCACATTCCAGGATGTCTGGCTGTAGGTGAGTGATCATAGTGAACATCTATTACCTCGTATAGATATAAAATAAAGAAAAAAAATTGTTCTTTTTTTTAATTTTATTTTATTTTTAAACTTTACATAACTGTATTAGTTTTGCCAAATATCAAAATGAATCCACCACAGGTATACATGTGTTCCCCATCTTGAACCCTCCTCCCTCCTCCCTCCCCATTCCATCCCTCTGGGTCGTCCCAGTGCACCAGCCCCAAGCATCCAGTATCGTGCATCGAACCTGGACTGGCAACTCATTTCATACATGATATTTTACATGTTTCAATGCCATTCTCCCCAATCTTCCCACCCTCTCCCTCTCTCACAGAGTCCATAAGACTGTTCTATACATCAGTGTCTCTTTTGCTGTCTGGTACACAGGGTTATTGTTACCATCTTTCTAAATTACATATATATGCGTTAGTATACTGTATAATTGTTCTTGATGATAATATCTCTTAGGATTTACTCGCAACAATTTTCACATTTAGTGTACAGCAATTTTAAAGGAAACAATAGACAAAATTAAAAGACAACCCTCAAAATGGAAGAATACAATTTCAAATGACACAACTGACAAAAGATTAATCTCCAAATATATAAGCAGCTCAATATCAGCAAAACAAACTGCCCAGTCAAAATGGGCAGAAGACCTAAACTGATTGCCAATAAATACATTAAAAGATTCTCAACATTACTAATTATTAGTGAAATGCAAATAAAAAGTACAATGAGGTATCACCTCACACCAGTTAGAATGGCCATCATCAAAAATCTACAAACAATAAATGCTGGAAAGGATGTGAAGAAAAGGGTACCCTTCTAAAATGTTGGTGGGAATGTAAACTAATGTAAGCCATTATGAAGAACAGATGGAGAGACCTTAAAAAAACAGTGATAAATCTACCATATGATCCATCAATCCCACTACTGGGCATATACCCTGAGAAAACCACAATTCTAAATGACATGTGCACCCAAATGTTCATTGAAGCACTGTTTACAGTAGCCAGGGCATGGAAGCAAAATACATGTCCATCTACAGTTGAATATGTAAAGAAGTTGTGGTACATATATACAGTGGAATGCTACTCAGCCATTAAAAGAATAGATTTGAGTCATTTGTAGACACAGATGTAGTGTAAAGACTTGTGGGACATAGTGGGGGAAGGAGAGAATCAGATGAATGGAGGAAACAGCATCAACATATATACACTCTTATGTGTAAATTAGATAGCTGGAGAGAAATTGCTATGTAATTCCAGGAGCCAAGTCTGGAGCTCTGTGATGACCTAGAGGGGTGGGATAAAGGGAGGGAAGGGAGGCTCAATATGGAGGGGGTTATCTATATAGTTATGACTGATTTGAGTTTCAGTATGGCAGAAAAAGCACAATATTGTAAAGCAACTTTCCTCCAATTAAAAAATAAAACAATAATGTACAACAGTTTTACTTGCTATATATTAATCATAATGAACATTATATTACTAGTACTTATAATTAGAAGTTTGTACTTTTTGACCATCTTTATCCAATTCTCCTCCTCCTCCCTCTGATTGTGGGAACCATAAATATGATTTCTTTTTCTATGAGTTTGCTTGTTTGTTCGTCTTTGAAGGATAATTGACCTACCACATCAGATCAGATCAGATCAGTCACTCAGTCATGTCCGACTCTTTGCGACCCAATGAATTGCAGCACGCAGGGCCTCCCTGTCCATCACCAACTCTCCGAGTTCACTCAGACTCATGTCCATCGAGTCAGCAATGCCATCCAGCCATCTCATTCTCTGTCATCCCCTTCTCCTCTTGCCCCCAATCCCTCCCAGCATCAGAGTCTTCTCCAATGAGTCTACTCTTCGCATCAGGTGGCCAAAGTACTAGAGTTTCAGCTTTAGCATCATTCCTTCCAAAGAAATCCCAGGGCTGATCTCCTTCAGAATGGACTGGTTGGATCTCCTTGCATTCCAAGGGACTCTCAAGAGTCTTCTCCAACACCACAGTTCAAAAGCATCACTTCTTTGGCGCTCAGCCTTCTTCACAGTCCAACTCTCACATCCATACATGACCACAGGAAAAACCATAGCCTTGACTAGATGGACCTTTGTTTGCAAAATAATGTCTCTGCTTTTGAATATGCTATCTAGGTTGATCATAACTTTCCTTCCAAGGAGTAAGAATCTTTTAATTTCATGGCTGCAGTCACCATCTGCAGTGATTTTGGAGCCCAGAAAAATAAAGTCTGACACTGTTTCCACTGTTTCCCCATCTATTTCCCATGAAGTGGTGAGACCGGATGCCATGATCTTCGTTTTCTGAATGGTGAGCTTTAAGCCAACTTTTTCACTCTCCACTTTCACTTTCATCAAGAGGCTTTTGAGTTCCTCTTCCTTTCTGCCATAAGGGTGGTGTCATCTGCATATCTGAGATTATTGATATTTCTCCCGGCAATCTTGATTCCAGCTTGTGTTTCTTCCAGTCCAGCATTTCTCATGATGTACTTTGCATATAAGTTAAATAAACAGGGTGACAATATACAGCCTTGACGAACTCCTTATCCTATTTGGAACCAGTCTGTTGTTCCATGTCCAGTTCTAACTGTTGTTTTGTGACCTGCATACAAATTTCTAAAGACGCAGATCAGGTGCATAGACTTACTTTAAGTATACTGAAATTTATCTTTCCAGCTTTACTGAGATACAAACTGGCATATAAATTTGTGTAAGTTTAAGGATCATAGAAAAAGCAAGAGAGTTCCAGAAAAACATATATTTCTGCTTTATTGACTATGCCAAAGCCTTTGACTGTGTGGATCACAAGAAACTGTGGAAAATTCTGAAAGAGATGGGAACATCAGACCACCTGATCTGCCTCTTGAGAAACCTGTATGCAGGTCAGGAAGCAACAGTTAGAACTGGACATGGAACAACAGATTGGTTCCAGATAGGAAAAGGAGTTCGTCAAGGCTGTATATTGTCACCCTGTTTGTTTAACTTATATGCAGAGTACATCATGAGAAATGCTGGACTGGAAGAAACACAAGCTGGAATCAAGATTGCCAGGAGAAATATCAATAACCTCAGATATGCAGATGACACCACCCTTATGGCAGAAAGTGAAGAGGAACTCAAAAGCCTCTTGATGAAAGTGAAAGTGGAGAGTGAAAAGTTGGCTTAAAGCTCACCATTCAGAAAACGAAGATCATGGCATCCGGTCTCACCACTTCATGGGAAATAGATGGGGAAACAGTGGAAACAGTGTCAGACTTTATTTTTCTGGGCTCCAAAAGCACTACAGATGGTGACTGCAGCCATGAAATTAAAAGACGCTTACTCCTTGGAAGGAAAGTTATGACCAACCTAGATAGCGTATTCAAAAGCAGAGACATTACTTTGCCAACAAAGGTCCGTCTAGTCAAGGCTATGGTTTATCCTGTGGTCATGTATGGATGTGAGAGTTGGACTGTGAAGAAGGCTGAGCGCCAAAGAAGTGATGCTTTTGAACTGTGGTGTTGGAGAAGACTCTTGAGAGTCCCTTGGACTGCAAGGAGATCCAACCAGTCCATTCTGAAGGAGATCAGCCCTGGGATTTCTTTGGAAGGAATGATGTTAAAGCTGAAACTCTAGTACTTTGGCCACCTGATGCGAAGAGTAGACTCATTGGAGAAGACTCTGATGCTGGGAGGGATTGGGGGCAAGAGGAGAAGGGGATGACAGAGGATGAGATGGCTGGATGGCATCACTGACTCGATGGACGTGAGTCTCAGTGAACTCCAGGAGTTGGTGATGGACAGGGAGGCCTGGTGTGCTGCGATTCATGGGTCACAAAGAGTCGGACACGACTGAGAGACTGATCTGATATGACGATGTACAAGGCAATGTAGGTGGTTATTGTTCTTCAGTCACTCAATCGCGTCTGACACTTTGTGACCCCTAAACTGCCGTACACCAGTCTTCCCTGTCCTTCACCATTTCCCAGAGCTTGCTCAAATCATGTCCATTGAGTCGGTGATGCCACCCAACCATCTCCTCCTCTGTTATCCCCTTATCCTCCTGCCTTCTATCTTTCCCAGCATCAGAGTCGCATCATAAATTTATCCATTTTTATTACATTGCATTGCCTTTTTAAAATTAAAATTTTAAAATACAAATCCTAGCAGTAAAATCTAGTTTATTTCCAACTGCAAAAGTACTTCTGCTGTTCAAATAAGAGGTATGGCCCCTTAACACATATAATTCAAAAAATTGTAATTTAATTATAAGTTAAAAGTTCTCACACAAAAAAGAGAACTTTAAGGTTGGATAATTTACTATTCTCTCATGACCAGAAAGGTCTGCATTCTTGCTTGGAGTATAGATGAAGAAAGCTGGATACTAGATAGCAGGGGAAGGTAAGACCAACTTGCCTATTAATCACAGTAGGCACAGTGTGTATAGGACCCACAAAAGTTTTAGGGTCCCAGACAAATGTTTTAACTTATTTTAATCATAAAAATACATTATTCAATCCAAAAATGTAATATTAATACATTATTTATACCATAGCAGTCATATTATTTTATGTATATTTTAGTGTTTCTTATTTTTATTTTTTTGTAGAAATTGCCCATTAATGTCTTAGTTACATCTTAGGCAAACCCCATGCAGTAGAGTACAATCAGAAATGTGAATAAATAGGGATTAGATTATATGGGGGTTACTGCCTGAGAATTATGTTTCTCAGATATATGCACCCTAATGTTCACAGAACCACTATCGTGTTCACAGAAGCACAATACTGTAGCCAGGATATGGACAAGATATATATATATATATATATATATATAGACTCAGGTGCTGGAGAAGGCAATGGCACCCCACTCCAGTACTCTTGCCTGGAAAATCCCATGGATGGAGGGGCCTGGTAGGCTGCAGTCCATGGGGTCACTAAGAGTCGGAAACGACTGAGTGACTTCACTTTCACTCTTCACTTTCATGCTTTGGAGAAGGAAATGGCAGCCCACTCCAGTGTTCTTGCCTGGAGAATCCCAGGGACAGGGGAGCCTAGTGGGCTGCCGTCTATGGGGTCACACAGAGTCAGACACGACTGAAGCGACTTAGCAGCAGCAGCAGCAGACTCAGGTGCCCATCAACAAATAGTTTGCTAAGAAATAATTTTATATACAATATCGTATATATTATGTATATTATATGTATACAGTAGAACATTACTCAGCACCAAGAGAGAAATATTGTCATTTACAGCAACGCGGATAGACCTAGAAAATATTGTGTTTAGAGAAGTAAGTTGTAAAAAGACAAATAATGTATGATGTCACTTATATGTGGAATTAAAAAATAATACAAATGACTCTATATACAAAAGAGAAACAGACTCATAGATATAGAAAATAAACCTATGGTTACCAAAGGGAAGAGAGAGATGGGTTGGAACAAATTAGGAGTACAAAATTAACAAACTACTATGCATAAAATAGAGAAACAAAAAGAATTTACTGTATAGCACAGGGTATTATATTTAATAACTTATAAAAACCTATATTTGAATATATTCTAAAAAATTGAATCACTATGCGATACACTTGAAATTTTTGTAATATTTTAAATCATATATACTTCAATTTCAAAAAGCCCTGAAAAAAAAAAAGACCTACCTCCAGGAGACACTAATATAGATAAAATACATGCCAGGTTTATATGCCATGCAATTCTTATTTATAAATATTTATAAATAAATAATGGTAGGTGATTTAATATTCATACCAAAAATTGCCTTCTTCAGAGTTGGCTGAGAAAAATCATGAGAAACTCTGGGCTGGATGAAGCACAGGCTGGAATCAAGATTGCCAGGAGAAATATCAATAACCTCAGATATGCAGATCACACCACCCTTATGCCAGAAAATGAAGATGTACGAAGGAGCCTCTTGATGAAAGTGAAAGAGGAGAGTGAAAAAATTGGCTTAAAACTCAACATTCAGAAAAATAAGAGCATGCCTTCTTGTCCCATCACTTCATGGCACATAGATGAGGAAACAGTGGAAACAGTGACAGACTTTATTTGGGGGGCTCCAAAATCACTGCAAATGGTGATGCAACCATGAAATTAAAAGACGCTTGCTTCTTGGAAGAAAAGTTATGACCAGCCTAGACAGCATATTAAAAATCAGAGACATCACTTTGCCAACAAAGGTCTATCTAGTCAAAGCTATGGTTTTTCCAGTAGTCATGTATGGATGTGAGAGTTGGACTATAAAGAAAGCTGAATGCTGAAGAATTGGTGCTTTGAACTGTGGTGTTGGAGAAGACTCTTGAGAGTCCCTTGGACTGCAAGGAGATCCAACCTGTCCATCCTAAAGGAAATCAGTCTTGAATATTCATTTGAAGGACTGATGCTGAGGCTGAAATTCCAGTACTTTGGCCACCTGATGTGAAGAACTGACTCATTGGAAAAGACCCTGATTTTGGGAAAGATTGAAGACGGGAGAAGGGGACAACAGAAGATGATATGGTTGGATGGCATCACTGACTCAATGGACATGAGTTTGAGTAAACTCTGGGAGTTGGTGATGGACAGGGAGGCCTGGCATGCAGCAGTCCATGGGGTTGCAAAGAGTTGGACATGACTGAACAACTGGACTGAACTGAACTGAGAGTTGGCTAACTTACTTGTTGCTGTGAAGATGAATTGCCTTGAAGGGCTGCTAATCCATTTATGTTCAGATAAAATTACTAACTACAAAAAGAGACAATATAACCTGAGTGTTTGTTAACAAAAATTTATACAACTTTTCATGGAAAACACTTGATGGCTTGTTTTTGTGATTTCCTATAGAAAACTAACTTATATCTAAGTACACCTGTCCATCATATCTTCTTAAAAAGCCATATTTTCAATGAAGAAGCAGAGTTATTAAAAAATAAATAAAATGAAGTAGTTATGAAGAAGTTCACCCTCTAAGTGAAATTATGACATAAAGTGAACAAAGCGTAAGGAAAGATCAGAAAATTTGAGTTGAAATGTCATTTGTATTGTCCTGTGTTGTGTGCTCAGTCACCTAGTCGTATCCAATTCTTTGTGACCCCATGAACTGTAGCCTACCAGGTTCATGTGTCCTTGGAATTTCCCAGGCAATAGAACTGGAGTGGGTTGTCATTTTCTCCTCCAGGGTATCTTCCCACCCCAGGGGTTGAACCCATGTCTCTTGTGTCCCCTACATTGGTAGGGAGATTCTCTACCTCAGTGCCACCTGGGAAGCCCATACTCTCCTGCCCATATCTTTTTCTCTAGACTCTTTGTCTTAAGTGATAAGTATAACAGAAATATCTACTTAGAATTTCTAACTTCACTGTCATAATTGAGCAAAAGTTCAGAAGAAAATTCCTTCTCTATAAAAAAATTAAGCGCTGGGTTAGAGAGATTTTGGAGATTTATTGTGATGGTTGCTTTTATGTGTCAGCCCAGTTAAGCTAGTTAGGTGACTAGCGGTTTGCCAGTTGTTTTATAAAATATATGTTGTTGTGAAAGTATATTTTTTAATTTTTAATATAAATTTATTTATTTTAATTGGATGCTAATTACTTTACAATATTGTATTGGTTTTGCCATACCTCAACATGAATCCGCCATGGGTATACCTGTGTTCCCCATCCTGAACCCGCCTCCCACCTCCCTCCTCGCCCCATCCCTACAGGATGCTTGGGGCCGGTACACTGGAAAGTGTATTTTTTTGAAAGATGTGATTAATATTTAGAATCAGTTGAGTTTAAGCAAAGCACCTTGTCCTCTGTAATGTGAATTGGCCTCAATCAGCTGAAGGCCTTAAAAGCAAAGGCGGTTTTCCTAAAGAAGTTATTCTGCTTTAAGACTGAAAGCCAGAAGCTCTTCTCTAAGCTTCCAGCATGCTGGCCTGCTCTTGCCAGTACCTGCTTTTGCGCTTGCCAGTACCACAAAATACTGTATGAGCCAATTCCTTGAATAAATGCCTTATCTCTCTGCCTCCCTCCCTGACTCTATCTCTGTCTCCTTGTGTCTCTCTCTGTCTCTCTCTTATGAATATCAGTGTGCTTGGTCATCAAAACATGCCATAGAAAGTGAAAGTGTTCGTTACTCAGTCGTATCCGACTCTTTGCAACCCCTTGAATCCCAGGCTCCTCTGTACACAGAATTCTCCAGGAAAGAATACTGGAGTGGGTTGCTATCCCCTTCTCCAGGGGATCTTCCCAACCCAGATATTAAACCCGGGTCTCCCACATTGCAGGCATATTCTTTACCATCTGAGCCTCCAGGGAAAATGTAGAACCTTTTAAAATATGACTCATTATCCTTTCTTTTTTCAGTTTTCTCAGAACCTCCTAAATAAGGCAACTATGATGATATATTGTACTGCCAGTAAAGTAATTCGATTTTAAATGCTTTGGGACCAGGGACAGTGCTTATTATATTCCTTCTTTTCAGTCTTACTAAGAAGCACAATGTCTGTAATTGCTGTTCAGTAACTATATTCTTAAACATTTTTAGCATATATTGACCTCTGATTCCATGTATATTATCTGCAATGCTAAAGGCTTATAGGAGCCCTAGTAAACAGTGACGCACTTGAAGTTGCTCTATTATATAAAACAATCCATTCAATAGGGTTACTTTTAAGTAGCTCACTGCAATTTTCAATTCAATTACAAACAGATAAAAGCATGTCTATAAAATGAATTTGTGTAGTTTCTTATAAGCATTGAAAGGCTTAAAAGCAGTATTCTACTTTTTTTTTTTTTTTTTAACATCACAATGCTTTTCCACTGACTGCACTCTATTTTATTGGGAAAAGGATCAGAAAATCAAGCGTTTTGACAAATAGCCTTGCAGAAGAATGAGGTAAGGTGATCTAAGTAGCCTTACCTATTGCCGTTAAATTTGGAAGACTTTATTTTTTTTTAAATGATGAGACACCCCTTTTGGTTTGTCTTTGAATTTAATCTTCAAGCTTTCTTATTTGTCCTTTAAATTGAATGTTTGGAGTCAATTTTGTGTGAAGCTCCGAAAACTGCAGGCCTGCAGAGCTGGAAAAAGAACATTGCCTGCCTCTATTTAAAACCACACTTATGGCTATCATTTGCAAATTAAAAAAGAAAAAAAAAACTTGGCTTGTTGCCTACATTTCCTCCATTCTGTGTTGCTCTTTCTATTCCTTTTCATTCTTTTACTTTTCTATTGAGTTTGCTCTGACTTCCTTCCTTTTCACCATGTCATTCTTTTTGTCTGCTAATTTTCTTACACTGTTTATCTATTCCTCATTTCATTCCTTTTCCTTTCTCTGCTCCTCTTCTTTTCCTTACCATAAGGCTTCTTGAAGATCAGGATTGCTATTGTAAATCTGAAAATTACCTTTACTTTATTTTGGAAAACTTTAGCTTGCAAACTCCCTGTTGATCCCACAGCTGATGCACAAATGTTCTTCAGTTGCCAGATGGCAGTCAATACTTTTGGAGAGCAAATGGGTCCACAAGGTCCCTGAATTTATAAACTTCCCACAAACCTCTTAGGTTTGATGGGTGAGTGGCACACAGGTTTGTGGGAAAGACATTGTTGTCCTTCACAGGTAGCCCTGGGGAAGAAATGCAAAGGCAGGTGTCTGTCTGAGTAGGATGTTGGAAGAAGAAATGAGAAAGGAAGGTATAATCATGAATCACCTATGCTTGACATTTTTGATTATATGAAGTAATTATTGCAAATGAATAAAAGTTTGTACTTAAACATTTAAATTTTTCCTCCAATTGATATGGTATATTTTTATAGTTCATATCAGAAAAGGTACCTATTCACAAAATCATTGACTCCAGAATTTCTCTTTATTTTGTTCTCCTCTGTTTTCATCCTTTAATACTTTCTTATATTCTTGCATTACTGTTGAATAATTGAATAATTTAAGCAAGGTTTTGTTTACTTGTTTTTCTATTTTTTAACCTGAGAAAGGGTGACATAATTTATTCTACTATTGTGAACACCAAATCTGGAAATGGGAAAGAAAATTTTGATACTTTCAGTTTTGTTCATGAAAAATCCTACCATTGCTTCATTTCACTATATGTTCAGATGTGCAAAGAAAGTGTGTTATATGTAATACTTGTTAAAAAAAAAAAGAATCCTTCCATGAGTTTTTTGTTATCTTGGAAAAAAATTGCTCATCTAGAATATTGCAAGAAACAGGTTGTGTTCACAATAAGTATTAATTGAACAAATGCCATTTAATTGAAGAATTGAACAAAAAGATGTACTAGGTATATTCACAACTATGTTCTAAACTGATGCCACCCATTTTTCCGTATATTTTCAAAATAGCATTTAAAAATGTCTAATTTTTATTCTCATCTCTTCATTCTTCTTTCCTTCTTCATTTCTTTATTTTCAATGCATAGTTTGTTTTTTATTTGTTTTTTATTTCAGTTACCATTTAATGAGAGTCTCTTTGGAAGGCATCATGCCAAATATGCAGGATACAGAATATCATAATATATTCCTTCTTCAATACCTCACAGTTTAATAGGGTAGATAGCTATAACCCATTCTGGGCTCTAAGTGCTTTCCAAGAGACACAGTGAATAAGTCAGGACAGTTATAAATCTCTAGCTGACCAACTGTCTTAAAGCTGCATGTGTGTATAAATAAAATATTCAAAATCTTTATTTTCCTTATTTTTTGTTTATAATTAATGTGCTATTAGAGTCTAGGTGAGGAGACATGCAATAAAATTAATACTTCACTAGATAAGTGAAAATAATATGAATTTTACACTAAAATTTTATAATAGTTTTTATTATAAAATGAGAAATATATTCTTGAAATATGGGGAAGACAGGTGGTTAACCCAAATTGTACCCAAGTACTCAAAGAACGCTTAAAAAATTCCCATACATAAATTAAAATAGCAGTTCAAGCCAAAAGATATTAAGGTTCTTAACAATAATAAAATTATCGTTCTTACATGTTAGGGAATTTTTCTGCATTACAGCATTGGATAACTTTTTCTTGTTATTTGTTGGATTTTCTATCACTTGTGCTTAGCTGCTCAGTTGTGTCCAACTCTTTGCAACCACATGGACTGTAAGCCTGCCAGACTCTTCTGTCCAAGGGGATTCTCCAGGCAAGAATACTGGAGTGAGTTACCATGCTCTCCTCCAATGGATCTTCCCAACCCAAGGATCAAACTCAGATCTCCTACATTGCCAACAAATTATTTACTGTATGAGCCACTTCAGACCCAACCAACAGTCTTTTGGTTCATCTCTACTTATGTTCTATTAAGTTCTTCTCTACACATTAAAAAAAATTTTTTTTTTTTTTACTTCTCATTGACTTCAAAGACTTTCCCATCTGTCAGCAATCAACTTCTAGCAGTGTCTATTATGTATTGATTTTATTTACTTTTTGTTGTTTATTGGTATGTTTTTGGTTCTGTTTGCTATTTTCTCTGGCCCTCAAAAGAGGTAGCTTTATGGTCATCCTATAATCAAAAAAATATGTCCAGGTGAGGAATTAACATTGCTAAATCCCAAAGATTCTAATTATAGAGTTGGTTTTCAGACTCTAATTTGCTTGACACTTATTTACCTTCTTTTTTTTTTAATTTTATTTTATTTTTAAACTTTACATAATTGTATTAGTTTTGCCAAATATCAAAATGAATCCACCACAGGTATACATGTGTTGCCCATCCTGAACCCTCCTCCCTCCTCCCTCCCCATACCATCCCTCTGGGTCGTCCCAGTGCACTAGCCCAAGCATCCAGTATCATGCATCAGACCTGGACTGGCAACTCGTTTCATACATGATATTTTACATGTTTCAATGCCATTATCCAGTTGTTTTTCCTAGGCAGGTGAGTGGTAATAATTGTTTCCTGACTCACTCATTATTTGTTATACCAGTGTTTTTTGTTCCTTACTATATTGTTATTGTTGTTTAGTCACTAAATCATGTCTGACATTTGTGACCCCATGGACTGAAGCCTGTAAGGTTACTCTGTCCATGGGATTCCCAAGCCAGAATACTGGATTGGGATGCCGTTTCCTCCTCCGGGGGATCTTCCTTACCCAGGGATTGAACCCATGACTCCTGCATTGATAGGCCTGTTATTTACCACTAAGGCATCTATTTTAAATATTAGTGCGTAAGAAAATGGAATGTTTATTCAGTTTTTTATTTACTTAAGTATGCATCACTGAAAGAAAATGTTTTTAGGTAACTCAGTTCAGTGATACTTGATAGTGCATAGAGGTTTCAAGAATTGAAATGGGTCTTAAACTGCAAAAATCTGTTAGACAAGGCAACATATACTATTTAGTATTAGTTATGTGAAATCTTACTTAAAGAAAGGATTTTGCTAAGCAGTCCATTGAATTTCTATAAATAAGAATTTGGCCAATGAAGATTTGTGGTTCAGAGTCATAGACACGTAGATTCCTCCACCTATCTCTCAAAGGGAGAGGAAAAAAAATACAGTTGAAAAAATTAAAGTAGAGATTATAACAAAGTAAAACAAAAGTATTTTCAAGGCTATTGAAAGGTTATGCTCGTTGGAAGAGCATGGATTTCCAGAAGAGAGCTTGGATTGAGGTAGGAGGTAGATGGGCTCCTGAGATGAGCAGCTGGAATTTGTCAAGCTGAGTAAATTGGAGCCTGTCTCCTCCTGACATTTCAAGGAAAAAGTTAATAGCAGGAATAGAGAGGAGCTGAGCTCTGCTGGTGTAAAAGATAAGATGACTGCATCTATCATTTTTTTAAATCAAGGAGGCCTCTCCAACTGTGCATGTGTAGAAAGGCTCCATGGAGTCAAAAAGGGAGAGAGCACTATTTTTTTTTTTTTTTTTTTGAGGGAGAACTATTTTATAATATGTGCCTTCAGTCTCCCAGAGACTCTCATGCTGGAATCCATCTTAGCTAAAAGATGTATGTACATAAGAAGGGCCATGGGTCAGATCAGATATGATAAACAAAGCAGGATAATTGACCAGAGGAAAACAAAGACTAACCCAGCAAAAACTGCCCTCATGGAAGTGAGTTAAGCCACCCCACTGATGCACTCCTCATTAGCAAGGATGCCCACATCCTTCTCTAGGTGTGTTGCTCTGCTTTGCTTCTGTCTTAAATAAACTACTCTGTGCTCTCCCACATGGGCTGTGCCTGTTTTACAATCTCAATCTCTTTGTAATGTTTTTTTTTAAGTTTTTCATTGAAGAGCCAGGGCCTCACTTCTAGCCACTAGCTCCTGGTGGACCAGCAGTTAGGACTTCTGTATTTTCCAAGGAGCCTCTTGTTTGATTCCTATACAGTTTGATCCTGCTTCAAGCTATTTCTCATTGCTGACTCCCTGAGATCAGAGTTACACCTGAAAATTAGGGGCCAAAATCTTGAGACCAGTGGAAATGACTGAAAAATGATGGATTCTTGGAAGAAATAACATGACATTCATTTGCCAAATATATATTCCGTTTTAATTGGGGTATATTAAATGGTCTTAGGAAATTTGATTTGAACAAATCAAGATTGAGTCAAGTCTTGCCAATTCTCTTTATATTTTAATACAATGATCAGAAACAGAAATAGTTGACTTAATAAGATACTCATAAATTCTTAACCTATAGTTTTAGGAAATAAGCAGTATATATAACAACATACTCTTTTTGCCTAACACAATTGATAACCATAGTAAATGTCTGTAGAAAATGTAGTAGAACAAGGTCCTTAAGTGAAAACATGGACTCCAAACCAATTATGCAGCATCAGTGTGTGTTCGTGTGATATGTGTGTATGTGTATGTGCATACATGTGTGTGTATAAATAAGGAGTAAATGGATGTTTGAGACCTCCATAGTGGGCCAGATTTACATTGGGCAACACTCTGAAACACTTCACATTGTAGGACTCAAACACATAAATGAGTAGACCCATTATTGCCCTCTTCTCACTCTCCCAAAGCCTAATTTTATATAAAGATAAATAAAGCCCCAAGGATGATATTCTAAAAAAAAAAACTGTGTTTTTGTTTGCTTTCAGGTGTATTTTATAATTCAAATTTAATAGTGCCTTTTATTTTGAAAGAGCCAAGAAGATTCGAAATTGTGGTTATATCTTGATCATTCCTGAAGTCCCTAGGAGGTATTTGTTTAATATATTAAGGGGCTTTTAAAATGCTTTATATTTTGAGGGCTTCTCAGTTGACACGGTGGTGAAGAATCTGCTTGCCAATGCAGGAGATAAGATGCAGTTTGGATCCCTAGGGCAGGAAGATCCCTTGAGTAGGAAATGACAACCTACTCCAGTTTTCTTGCCTGGAAAATTCCATGGAATTTTCAGTGAAGCCTGGTGGGATACAGTGTATGGGGTCAGAAAGAATCAGATATGATTGAATACACATATACATACTTGTATGTAGTATCTTTTTATCCAAAGCTTATCTCAGTCAGGTAGTTCAGTCGCTCAGTCGTGTCTGAGTCTGCAACCCCATGAGCTGCAGCCCACCAGGCTTCCCTGTCCATCACCAACTCCCGGAGCTTGCTCAAACTTATGTCCATCAAGTCAGTGATGCCATCCAACCATCTCATCCTCTGTTGTACCCTTCTCCTCCTGCCTTCAGTCTTTCCCATTATCAGGATCTTTTCTGATGAGTCAGTTCTTCGCATCAGGTGGCCAAATTATTGGAGTTTCAGCTTCAGCATCAGTCCTTCCAGTGAATATTCAAGACTGATTTCTTTTAGGACTGACTGATTTATGTAGGACCCTCAAATTCTCAAAATAAAGAGAATAATCTAGAAATAAGTGGAGATATTTTTGAGGCCTTTAGGAAGCCAAATTACAACTCTCAAAGCTCATAGCATCTAGAATATGGGTGAATGATATTTTCTTTCATTTTGGACTGCAAAATTCTAGTTAGCTTTTGTTGTTACATATTTTAGTTTAATACTTTAACATTTAATTGACCAAATGCTCTGCTGAATTAAATTTTTTGGTTGGCAGATATCCTGCAGCTCTCCACAAGTCTACATCTTACACTCCAGTTGCTTCTATGTAATATTTACTACCCAGTAATTGTTTTAGCTCATTTACAACTGCTAAGAAATAGGCCAGATTCTGTCTGTGACCAGTAGGTGTCATCTTCTTTTTCTTCAGTACAACAAAGAAATATTTAAGATGTAATACACACTACTTATCTCAGTTGCTTTTGGAAGGACCTAAACTGGTTTAATAGTTTTTCTTGGTGTTAAACAGGACTGCCAAATCTTTGAGTACAGTTCATTATTCCTAAAGAACCAATTTTATTTTTCAATCGTGAATGAATTAGTATTTACCCTTAAATCACAAGGATTCTTTTTTTGTGTGCCAAATTGAGGATCAGGGGATTCTTCTTTGGTTTGTTTTCTCTCCTGATTTCTTTTTTTTCCTCTGTCTCTCAGTAAATAGAGAAATTTAAAAATGTAGAGATAGCAGTGACTTTTGAGAAGTATGTGGTATTACACTGACCTTTTTAGGTAAAACATATATTTTCATAGTAATTATTCATCTGGGGTAGAGTTATTTTACATTAAAATAAGCAGGTTGATGAAAGGAGCTATTGCCTTAATCTTTCAATTTTAATATTTACATTGAAGTTCTGTAATTGTGCTCTACTTGGCTTTTTGATAAAAGCATTTCTCAGAAAAATAGCAAAGGACAGACAACAAATAACTTCAATATTTTCATTATTTTTAGAATTAAAAATATATTTTATTGACTGGAGATAGATAAATCAAACAAAAGTATCTCTAAATTATTACTAAAAACCTAATTTTAACTTACATTTTCAGAATTTCTATATTCAGATAAAATAAAATGATTTTTATATACCCTCTTCTTTACAGCTAATGGGCAATGAAATGTATTAAAAGTACACAATGTTCTTTTCAGTTCAGTTCAGGTGCTCAGTCGTGTCCAACTCTTTGTGACCCCATGAATCGCAGCACACCAGGCCTCCCTGTCCATCACCAACTCCTGGAGTTCACTTACGTCCATCAAGTCAGTGATGCCATCCAGCTATCTCATTCTCTGTCATTCCCTTCTCCTCCTGCCCCCAATCCCTCCGAGCATCAGAGGCTTTTCCAATGAGTCAATTCTTTGCATGAGGTGGCCAAAGTACTGGAGTTTCAGCTTTAGCATCATTCCTTCCAAAGAAATCCCAGGACTGATCTCCTTCAGAATGGACTGGTTGGATCTCCTTGCAGTCCAGGGGACTCTCAAGAGTCTTCTCCAACACCACAGTTCAAAAGCATCAATTCTTAGGTGCTCGGCTTTCTTCACAGTCCAACTCTCGCATCCATACATGACCACTGGAAAAACCGTAGCCTTGACTAGATGGACCTTTGTTGGCAAAGTAATGTCTCTGCTTTTGAATATGCTATCTAGGTTGGTCATAACTTTTCTTCCAAGGAGTAAGCATCTTTTTTTATTGGCTTTTTTAAAAAAAATATTTATTTTTTAACCATTTATCATATATTTATTATTATTATTATTATTTTTAACTTTACAATATTCTATTGGTTTTGCCATACATCAACACGAATCCACCATGGGTGTACACGTGTTATAGCCTTTGAAATGTGGGTATAGGAGACAGGAAAAAAGAAGCATGTATTTGCACATACAAGTACATATATTATTTGGGAATATCCTTTGTGCTAATTTGAACTGGAAATATCTAAAAATGTTTCAGATATTAAGAATGAAGCTTAGATACTATGTTTCTCTTTGAAATCTGATAAACTATTGTAAAGAACTGGGATTTCGTGTCAGACAATTTTAAATTAATTCCCAACCTTACCACTTAATAACTGGGTGAACATGGATACCTTACCTTAATCCTCTAACAAGTCAAAAGTTTATCACGATGTTTATATTTCAGAGGAGTGTTAAGATAAAGTATTCAGTTTGTGTTGTCACATGTAGCAATTTTTCTACATATTATGTAAATGTTTATATGTTTAATAGGTATATCCATAGCTGAACTTTTCCTGCAGATCCTCTTTTGCCTTCCTAAACATTTTTTTTTAATTAAAGCACAAGGAATTGTTGTTTTGTAAACAATTAATATACTTGTTTTATTTTAAAAAGAGGTTTCAGATGTGCAGAAAAACTGAGTAGAAAGTACAAGCTCCCTCTTGATATAGTGGTACGGTTTGAGATAGGGGAAGCATTTTATAATCCAATGATTAGTTCCTGTATCTCAAGTCCAGGAGAGTTATGATATTTTTTGATAATTGAAATATTGATATTTCTCAAAATCTAGTGAAATACTATATACAAATTATTTTTTCAACTGCCCATTTAAGGGAATTGAAGGAAAAGTCATATGTTATAAATGAATGGAATTTTTATTTTTTAATGCTAGTTTATATATATTTCTAATTTTATATCTGTTTATGTTAGAAATGTACTGTGACATTTTAGAATATAGTGAATTATACAATTTAGGAAGCACTTGGCTCAGATCATGAACTCCTTATTGCCAAATTCAGACTGATATTGAAGAAAGTAGAGAAAACCACTAGACCATTCACTTCAGTTAAGTTCAGTTCAGTCGCTCACTCATGTCCAACTCTTTGCGACCACATTAATTGCAGCACACCAGGCCTCCCGGTCCATCACCAACTCCCAGAGTTCACTCACGTCCATCGAGTCAGTGATGCCATCCAGCCATCTCATCCTCTGTCGTCCCCTTCTCCTCCTGCCCCCAATCCCTTCCAGCATCAGGGTCTTTTCCAATGAGGCTACTCTTCGCATGAGGTGGCCAAAGTACTGGAGTTTCAGCTTTAGCATCATACCTTCCAAAGAAATGCCAGGGCTGATCTCCTTCAGAATGGACTGGTTGGATCTCCTTGCATTCCAAGGGACTCTCAAGAGTCTTCTCCAACACCACAATTCAAAAACATCAATACTTCGGCATTCAACCTTCTTTACAGTCCAACTCTCACATCCATACATGACCACTGGAAAAACCATAGCCTTGACTAGACCAACCTTTGTTGGCAAAATAATGTCTCTGCTTTTGAATATGCTATCTAGGTTGGTCATAACTTTCCTTCCAAGGAGTAAGCGTCTTTTAATTTCATGGCTGCAGTCACCACCTGCAGTGCTTTTGAAGCCCAGAAAAATAAAGTCTGACACTGTTTCCACTGTTTCCCCATCTATTTCCCATGAAGTGGTGGGACCAGATGCCATGATCTTCGTTTTCTGAATGCTGAGTTTTAAGCCAAATTTTCACTCTCTCTCTTTCACTTTCATCAACAGGCTTTTTAGTTCCTCTTCACTTTCTGCCATAAGGGTGGTGTCATCTGCATATCTGAGGTTATTGATATTTCTCCCGGCAATCTTGATTCCAGCTTGTGCTTCTTCCAGCCCAGCCTTTCTCATGATGTTCTCTGCATAGAAGTTAAATAAGCAGGGTGACAATATACAGCCTTGACGTACTCCTTTTCCTATTTGGAACCAGTCTGTTGTTCCATGGCCAGTTCTAACTGTTGCTTCCTGACCTGCATATAGGTTTCTCAAGAAGCAGGTCACGTGGTCTGGTATTCTCATCTGTTTCAGAACTTTCCACAGTTTATTGTGATCCACACAGTCAAAGGCTTTGGCATAATCAATAAAGCAGAAATAGATGTTTTTCTGAAACTCTCTTGCTTTTCCCATGATCCAGCAGATGTTGGCAATTTGATCTCTGGTTCCTCTGCCTTTTCTAAAACCAGCTTGAACACCTGGAAGTTCACGGTTCACATATTGCGGAAGCCTGGCTTGGAGAATTTTGAGCATTACTTTACTAGCGTGTGAGATGAGTGCAACTGTGCGGTAGTTTGAGCTTTCTTTGTCATTGCCTTTCTTTGGGATGGCCTAAATCAAATCCCTTATGACTATACAGTAGAGTAAGAAATAAGAGTTAAGGGATTAGATCTGATAGAGTGCCTGATGAACTATGGATGGAGGTTTGTGACTTTGTACAAGTGACAGGAATCAAGACATCCCCAAGAAAAAGAAATGCAAAAAAGCAAAATCGCTGTCTGAGGAGGCCTTACAAATAGCTGTAAAAAGAAGGGAAGCGAAAGGCAAAGGAGTAAAGGAAAGATATACCATTTGAATGCAGAGTTGCAAAGAATAGCAAGGAGGGATAAGAAAGCCTTCCTCAGAGATCAATACAAAGAAATAGAAGAAAACTATAGAATGGGAAAGACTAGAAATCTCTTCAAGAAAATTAGAGATACCAAGGGAATACATCATGCAAACATGGGCTCAGACAAGGACAGAAATAGTATGGACCTAACCGAAGCAGAAGACATTAAGAAGAGGTGGCAAGAATATATAGATAAACTGTAAAAAAGGTCTACAAGACCTAGATAGTCATGATGGTGTGATCACTCATCTAGAGCCAGACATCTTGGAATTTGAAGTCAAGTGGGTCTTAGAAAGTATCACTACGAACAAAGCTAGTGAAGGTGATGGAATTCCAGTGGAGCTATTTCAGATCTTGAAAGATGTTGCTGTTTTGCCAACAGATTTGTAAAACTCAGCAGTGGCCACAGAAATGGAAAAGGTCAGTTTTCATTCCAATCCCAAAGAAAGGCAATGCCAAAGAATGCTCAAACTACCGCACAATTGCACTCATCTCATACGCTAGTAAAGTAATGTTCAAAATTCTCCAAGGCAGACTTCAGCAATATGTGAACTGTGAACTTCCAGATGTTCAAGCTAGTTTTAGAAAAGGTAGAGGAACCAGAGATCAAATTGCCAACATTGGCTGGATCAGGGGAAAAGCAAGAGAGTTCCAGAAAAACATCTATCTCTGCTTTATTGACTATGCCAAAGCCTTTGACTGTGTGGATCACAATAAACTGTGGAAAATTCTGAAAGAGATGGGAATACCAGACCACCTGACCTGCCTCCTGAGAAACCTGTATGGAGGTCAGGAAGCAAGTTAGAACTGGCCATTAAACAACAGACTGCTTCCAAATAGGAAAAGGAGTACACCACTTTGAATTGTGGTTTGGAGAAGACACTTGAGAATCCCTTGGACTGCAAGGAGATCCAGCCAGTCCATTCTGAAGGAGATCAGCCCTGGGAATTCTTTGGAAGGAATGATGCTAAAGCTGAAACTTCAGTTCTTTGGCCACCTCATGCGAAGAGTAGACTCATTGGAGAAGACTCTGATGCTGGGAGGGATTGGGGGCAAGAGGAGAAGGGGATGCCAGAGCATGAGATGGCTGGATGGCATCACTGACTCGATGGACGTAAATCTGAGTGAACTCTGGGAGTTGGTGATGGACAGGGAGGCCTGGCATGCTGCAATTCATGGGGTCGCAAAGAGTTGGATACGACTGAGCGACTGAACTGAACTGAAGGCTGTATATTGTCATTGTGATTATTTCATTTATATGCAGAGTACATCATGAGAAACGCTGGGCTGGAAGAAGTACAAGCTGGAATCAAGATTGCTGGGAGAAATATCAATAACCTCAGATATGCAGATGACACCACCCTTATGGCAGAAAGTGAAGAGGAACAAAAAAGCTTCTTGATGAAAGTGAAAGAGGAGACTGAAAAGTTGGCTTAAAGGTCAACATTCAGAAAACAAAGATCATGCCATCTGGTCCCATCACTTCATGGGAAATAGATGGGGAAACAGTGTCAGACTTTATTTTTTGGGGCTCCAAAATCACTGCAGATGGTGATTGCAGCCATGAAATTAAAAGACGCTTACTTTGGAAGGAAAGTTATGACCAAACTAGATAGCATATTTAAAAAAGTAACATTACTTTGCCAACAAAGGTCCATCTATTCAAGGCTATGGTTTTTCCAGTAGTCATGTATGGATCTGAGAGTTGGACTATAAAGAAAGCTGATTGCTGAAGAATTCATCCTTTTGAACTGTGGTGGTGGAGAAAACTCTTGAGAGTTCCTTGGACTGCAAGGAGATCCAACCAGTCCATCCTAAAGATCAGTCCTGTGTGTTCATTGGAAGAACTGATGTTGAAGCTGAAACTCCAGTACTTTGGTCAGCTGATGTGAAGAGAGGACTTATTTGAAAAGCCCTGATGCTGGGAAAGATTGAAGCCAGGAGGAGAAGGGGACGATAGAGGATGGGATGGTTGGATGGCATCACCAACTCAATGAACATGGGTTTGGGTGGATTACGGATTTGGTCCTGATGGACAGGGAGGTTTGGCATGCTGTGGTTCATGGGGTTGCAAAGAGTTGGACAGGACACAACTGAATGACTGAACTGAATGGAACTGTACTAAAATTTTCTAGATTACAAATGATTCATTGATATTCTAAATTTGATCATCTCTAGATTATGTGCTTGTGTGCTCAGTCTTATAGGAAGAACTTATATGAAGATTTTCTAAATTATATGTATTTATTGGTATTATAAATCTAATTATCCCTTGATTATTCCTGAAATATCTAGGGAGTGTTTATGTAATCCATTTGGGTGCTTTGAAATGCTTTAGCATCTTATTTATCCAAAAGATGGATACCCTCCACTTTCATAATAAATAGAATTTTGACACTGATTGAAAGATTTTGAGTAGCCTTTAAGAAGCTAAACAGAAAGCTAAAATTTTATGTAAAAAGTCCAGGTACTTTACAAATAAATGATCAAAGCCTATCATTAGATATACATTTTACAAATTCCCATGAAATTGGTTAGCTAACCTGTTCCCAACATATAACAGTTAATCAGAGTTAGTTGAAGACGTATTAATAGGAAGGTTTTAAAACAAACAAACAAACAAACAAAACACTTAGAAAAATAACAGCATATTGGCTTTGTTTAGCAAACTGGCAAACTGCTTCATTAGCCATAATTAGCATAATATTACAGAAAAGAAAAGTGATTATGAAGATTACCTGGGTTTTAGGGGAAATACATGCAAATACATGTATTCATGGATGTATTTTGTGTGCAAAACATTTTAAAAATGTCTTGTGTTTTAACTGTGTTAGAACTCTTGGCAAATTTAATTTGGAAACCTCTGGATTCCTGTATGATAGCAGATAGTAATGAATTGTTGTATATAACAGATGACTTAGCCTGCACAGATTTTGACTCTTAGCAAAACTAGACTTTCAGCAGAAGCATTATGAACAGAATGTCATAGAAAAAGAGAGGAAATTCTCTGAAATAATAGTGACATTTTCTTTCTAATGAGAAGCTTATCTAAGAGGGAATTATTATTATTATTTCGATTTTGTTTTTAACCATCAAAGTGAAAGTGAAAGTTGCTCAGTCATGTTTGACCCTTTGAAACCCCATGGACTATACAGTCCATGGCATTCTCCAGGCCAGAATAATTAAGTGGGTAGCCATTTCCTTCTCCAGGGGATCTTCCCAACCCAGTGACTGAATCCAGGTCTTCAGCTTGCAGGTGGGTACTTTACCGACTGAGCCACCAGGAAACCCCTTTAATCTTCAAACTTCTCTTAAAAGAAAGCAATTGTTCAGAGATGTTCATGACAATAAATTGGGCAACTTTGATGAAATAGCTAAATTCCTGAAATGAAATAATTTATCAAAGGTAACTCAAGAAAAAATAAATAACCCAAACAGTCCTTTTTCTCTTGAAGAAGTTGTACATGTAACTAAAAATCGTTACACAAAGAAAAATTCAGAAAATATGGCTTTACTGGTGAACACTACTAAACTTTGAAAGAACAAAAATCTAATTTCTACACAAGCTCTTCCTCAAAAGTGAAATCTGAGACATCATCCAATGTATTCTATGAGTTTAGCTTGATCCTGAAATCAAACAGATATTGCAAGGAAAAAACAATACAAAACAAAACTGTAGACCATATCTTTAATGAGCATAGATGCAGAAGTTCTAAATAAAATTTCAGTAAATATAATTCAAATTACATTATATAATAGTATGAGAAGCAAGATGAAAAGAAACTTAGCCATTATATCAAAGTTAGTATAACTTTTTAAATAAATGTAATTCATCATATTAACAAATGGCATGAGCAAAGTTTTGCATGATGGAAGTGTTCTGTATCATGACTGCATGACTGTATAACTTTGACAGAATTTATAGAATTGTAACCTTGAAAAAAATGACTTCTGCTATATGCGTATTATACCTCAATAAATTTAACTAAAAAGAGGTGAACTCAATATTTATAATGCATTAAAAAAAGATTTTTCTAATACATATGCTTAGCTAGATAAGCATGTTTTGATATTTTACTGCAGTGGTCTGTTGCTTCCTGATTCGCTGACCACAGAAAGTAATGACCGATGACAATTAATCAAACATTTTTCATGTTAAAGTACAAAACTGAACATAGTGTCCCCTGCCTTGATCTTCTTGCCCATATGGTAAAGGTACAATATTAGCACAGAAACCTAGTGTCCATCTGGACAGAGATACATTTATTGAATTATGTGAAACTTTCAAAATCATTTACCTCATTTATTGAATGAGATAAAACTTTCAAAATCAACCGTCTGTTTGTACACTGTTTTTGTAAAAACCCAAAAGCCTGTAAATAAAACAACACATACATAAAAGGAGTAATCACAAAAAAAATGTGACATTCAGTTTCCATAGGTAAAAGCTTTTCAAAAACATATATTGTTAGTTGTCAAATGTAATATTTTGTTGTTTTAATACAGATATTCTTTATTATTTGTGCAATAATAGTTGATGTTTTTATTGATCATCAGGTCCAAAAGTTTCTTACCTATTTTTACATATGTCCCTTCAATTGATAATTCATGGTTGAGGTCAAACTAGGGTTTTACCGTTTTATTTTAAAGTGTTCATCACTTGTGATATTTGTGGATTACTGAATGCCAGTTAATAGAGAAGTAGATTAGTAAATGAAGTGTTTGTAGTTAGCTCTTAATTCCACATTACTTCCTCAAGCAGAAATACAAGATTTTGAAAAGCACAGACCTTGGAGCTTCATATAACAATGTTCAAAGCCTCTTTTTTTTTTATTTTTCCTTTTGTCAACTGTATGACTTTAGGCAGATCACTAAATTTGTGCTTCAACTTCCTAATTGGTGAAGAAGCAGTAGTAATACTGGCTTGTTGCTTGTTTTGAGGATTAAATGAGATCAGAGATAGTACAGCAGAATTATTACTTGTGTCATTAATAAAATTAGTATTATTATGGTATTTATCTTAAAAATACTTGTCTCACATGAATATCATTAGTGAGGGATGATGAACAGAATCCTCTGGGTAGTGTAGAAATAGGCCCTGAAAACAATATTTATTTTTCACTTTGTCTTGTGTGATGTAGCTTTAATATGCTGCCTATATAGCTATACCATATGTCTTGTCTCTGAACCATGTTGCAGGTTAGAGTGGGATCATGTGGACCAATTGAAAAAGAAAACCTTCAAGGGTTGTCATAGAACCCTTTTCTGTCTTTGCTGGCATTTTGTATGTTGGTTACTTTTAGAAAAGAAGAATTAAAAAGTTAGGTTTTCTAGTAAGAGCTTCTGTGATTTAGGAAGATAGAGTATTCTTTTTTTTTTTTTTTTAACTTTACAATATTGTGTTGGTTTTGTCATACATGAACATCAATCTGCCACGGGTGTACACGTGTTCCCCATCCTGAACCCCCTCCCACCTCCCTCCCCATACCATCCCTCTGGGTCATCCCAGTGCACCAGCCCCAAGCATCCTGTATCATGCATCAAACCTGGACTGGCGATTCGTTTCATATATGATATTATAGAGTATTCTTTTTATGTTTGAATTTTATTTCCGATGAAATTAAAACTTTATTTGAATAAAGTCTGTATGTTCAATTATTAGAATCCAGAGTTCCAGATGATAGTCTCAGATGATTTATTTGAGTATAATTCCTACTTTGAGCTGTTTTTCCCTGAAATTAGATCAACAAACTAAAAAAAAAAAATTACCTCATTTCTTTTAGCTCTAATATAGTATTAGAATATTTGAGTCTGAATGTTTTAAGAATTTAGTTTCATGCCATATTTATTCTATTTGATTTTTGATATTTTTAAATTTTATTTTAAAATAAAATCTATATATTTTGGTGTCAGTTCAGTTCAGTTCAGTCGCTCAGTCGTGTCCAACTCTGCGACCACATGGAGTGCAACACGCAAGGCCTCCCTGTCCCTCACCAATTCCCGAAGTTAACTCAAACTCATGTCCATTGAGTTGGTGATGCCATCCAAACATCTCATCCTCTATTGTCCCCCTCTCCTCCCACCTTCAATCTTTCCCAGCATCAGGGTCTTTTCAAATGAGTCAGCTCTTCGCATCAGGTAGCCAAAATATTGGAATTTCAGCATCAGTTCTTCCAAATATTCAGGACTGATTTCCTTTAGCA
Source organism: Bubalus bubalis (assembly GCF_019923935.1). Lineage (NCBI taxonomy): Eukaryota > Metazoa > Chordata > Mammalia > Artiodactyla > Bovidae > Bubalus > Bubalus bubalis. The sequence goes on from NC_059164.1 coordinate 83,126,900, forward strand.
TGGACTGGTTGGATCGCCTTGAAGTCCAAGGCACTCTCAAGAGTCTTCTCCAACACCACAGTTCAAAAGCATCAGTTCTTCTGTGCTCAGCTTCCTTTATTGTCCAACTCTCACATCCATACATGACCACTGGAAAAACCATAGCCTTAACTAGACAGACCTTTGTTGGCAAAGTAGTGTCTCTGCTTTTTAATATACTGTCTAGGTTAATCTTAACTTTTCTTCCAAGGAGTAAGCATCTTTCAATTGCATGGCTGCAGTCACCATCTGTAGTGATTTTGGAGCCCCCAAAAATAAAGTTTATTTTGGTGTGGGGCATGATAATTTGATATAATACACATATTTAAATGATTACTACAGTAAAGTAATTAACATATTATCTAACATTTTATCAGTTTTTTGTGTGTAATGAGAATAAAATCTACTCTCAGTAAATTTCTAGCAGTCAGTACATATTCACTGTAGTCAATGTGCTATATATCTATAGAATTATTCATCCTACATAACTACAACTTTGTAACATTTGACTAATATCTCCCCATTTCTCCCATCTCTTTCCCCTGGTAACCACTGTTCTACTCTCTGCTTCTATGTATTTGACATTTTTAGCTTCTACATATAAGTGAGATCATGTAGTTTTTTTTCTTTCTCTATCTGGCTTATCTTATTTAGCATATATGCTACAGCTTCATCCTTGTATTGTGTATGGTAGGACCTCTTTTTTTAAGGCTGAATAATATAATATATGTGATATTTGTGATATATATATATGTATAAATTTCTTTTTGCATTTATGCATGAGTGGACACTTAGGTTGTTTCCATGTCTTGACGGTTGTGAGTAGTGCTGTGATGAACATGGGAGTGCAGTGTTCTCTTCAAGTTCTAGGTGACTTTAAGTTGTGAGCAGACCACTATCCTCTAAGCGCAGTTGGTGTTCTATAGGAATAGTATGTGATGACGTTGAACAAATGCTTATGTATAACCTTTAGCTTTTTAAATGATATTAAACATCTGTGTTAATGTGATGTGTGTTTAACTGAGTATAAGAGTTATTGTGCACCACAGTAAGTAAACAAAGAGTAAGCATTTCACTCACGTTGATATAACCACTTCTGAGGTGAGACTGCCTCCTACCCCTCTACATGAAAGAATTTCATGTATATATATCTATGTCTCTATTTCTCTCTCTCTCTATCTGCCTCTGTCTCTCTCTCAAAAGACTGAAGGCTAAAGGAGAAGGCAGCAGAGGATGAGATGGTTAGGCAGCCCATGGGGTCGCAAAGACACAATTTAGTTGACTGGCAACATACAAAATTCCAGACACAACTTAGTTGACTGAATAATAACATAAACAACAACCCACTTAATTCTCCTATTTGAGATAGTTTAGATTTCCAATTGCTGGAGATTAAATTTTATTCTGTCTATATTAATGAATATATATTAGGAAAAAACCTAGAAAATTCTACCATTAAGGCTATTTTAGTATTTCAATTATTGGATTTAACAGTTATATTTTAATTTATAACAAAAGTTTTGAGGTTATGTAGTCTACCAAGTACACTAAGTCAAAATAAAAGTGAGAGTGTTAGTCTCTGTCGTGTCCCACTCTTTGTGACCACATGGACTGTAGCCCACCAGGCTTCTCTGTCCATGACATTCTCCAGGAAAGAGTACTGGAGTGGATAGACATTTGCTTCTCCAGGGGATCTTCCTGACACAGGGATCAAACCTGGGTCTCCTTCATTGCAAGAAGAGGAAGATTCTTTACTGTCTGAGCCAGGGAAGCACTAAGTCAGAAGTGAATATAAAACATCATAAGTTTGTAAGTAATAATTTAAAGAATCTATTAGCTCTGTATTAATTTCTTATGGCTACCCTAAAAATTAGCCCAAATTTGGGGTGATTAAGTCATCAGCTATTTATTCTTTCAACATTCTGGAGATTATCAATCCAAAATTAAGGTGCTATAAGGGTTATGGGAAATATTTTTCCTTGCCTCTTCCATTTCTGGTGACTTCAGTGATTCCTTGGCCTGTGGTAGCATAGCTCAAATCTCTGCTTCCATCTTCCTTTGGGCTTTTCCTCTATGCCTGTCTCTCCTCTTAGAAATATATTATCCCTCTTGGGCCCACCTTAATCCAGAATGACCTCATATTGAAATCAGCAATTTTATTATATCAGCAAAGTTTATTTTTCCAAATAAGATCATGTATATATTTTCCAGGGGATTTTTTTTTTTTTTTGAAGAAGCGATGTGGTCATCATATAACCTACCACGCTTGTTTAAATGTTTGTTCTTCCTACCATATTCTACTTGAAAAGATAATCACTTTAGTTTTGCTCATCTTAATTATTTTTCCACTCAGTATACTTATAAACTAGTTTTATTCAAAATGTTCTAATCTTTCGTGTAAGCCTTGATATGAAACTTGGTGTCAATGTATCTGAAGTTCCTAATGTAGCAATTGTGCACCTACTGATTCTCACAGGAAGTAAAGACATGATTGAGTGCTGAGTGTTTTTGTAGAACATACAAGTACAAAAATGCAAAAGATTTAGTGGTTTGAACTTTATCTATAATTGACATAGTTGGAGAAATCAGCTCTACAAAGGTTTTGAACTCAGTTTTAAAATCATAACAATTTTAATGTAAAAAATATTTCCAAAACACCAAGGAGACAACTGAACATTAATCATAGAGTAGTGGGATTTCAGTTCCTTGCTGAAACAAATCACATCTCTTCTCCTAGCTAGTCTATACATGAGTCACTGGGTTTTTCAATTTCTGAGTTAAAGAAACCTGCTTATGTTTTGTAGTCTGATTTTAAAAAATGTTAGACCCCTAAAAATCCTTCAAATATTTCCTCTGTCAAATTTCTGATATTTTTTAAATTATATATTGGTGGGCTTTGGAGATACTTGTTAAAATTTTGCCACCATAAAAGAAAAGAACTCCCACAAACGAAAAAATAAATATATGTTTCTGGAAAATGGTGAAGTGCTTTGTGATCCGTACATTGTGGGGACAAGATTTTCATGAAAATCAAGAGTGTTGGGAAAGAAAAAAATGCTTCCTAACTTTCAGTAGTTTTAAAGGTAAAATTCCAGATTCAGTAAGTTTAAGAAGTGTATTGTTGCTAAGATTAACATGGTGTTGGAAATTTTCAGTTTATCATAAGTATATTAAAATAATACCATTTTAATAATAGCAGTATTTTTATAGATTGTTAACTAGTATAATGAAAACACTATTCTTGGGGTTGACCTGAAGGAGATTTGAATCTTGTTTCTTTCATGATATCATGATTTTGGACAAGTTTCATATAAAATCCAAATTTCAGTTAACAATCTAAAAATAGAAGTATTACTCCTGTTTACCTAATGATTACCTAAGTTTCTTTGGAAAGATTAAGTTAAATAAGTTAATGTGGAATAAAACCAACTAACAGTGCTTGAAATATAGAACATTAATGATAAACCTCATTAAATTAGAATTTCAATATTTGCATATTGAGATTTCTACTTGGCTTGTTGGATTCAGATTTTATCAAAATTTAATAATTGCAAATATATAAATTAGTGATTAAATTGCACATTTTTTTATATCTTTTATTCAGTGGCAACATTTAAAACATAGTAAGATCGAGTTTAGAGTGATTAAACTCCTGAAATCAGACCATAGCAAGAGGAAAATTTTTTTATATGACAGAAGAGTCTGAATTAAGCTGCTCCTGTCACACACAGTGCTGTAGCTACTGCTTTGCTGTTCATAAAAAGGGAAACAGTATTTCTGCCACTGCTAGTTTAAGTAATAGAGCATTCCATAAAAGGGCACATATGTAGAAAGTTTTCTGTGTTTCGGATTGAGACCTTTTTGAGAAAATATTTAATTATAACGTGTTATTGTTCTCAAGCAAAGATTGTACATTTTTATTAATTCACAAAACCTGGAAATTATATTAATTTACCCTGAACGTTAATAACATAGGCAATTAGTGCAATGCTTTTAGTCATTGAAAGTTATTTACCTCTGTTTCCTTGGACCTACATCAATGATGTGACCTGTTTTGAAAGGAAGGCCATTATATTATGTCTTCTAACTTACTGTAACATAAAGCAGTTTTACCTAATATAATTATCTAAAATTTTATTAATTTTATATGTGGTCAGCACTTGCAGTTGTAAATGATTTAGAAGAAAACATGACATGACTCTGCCCTTAAGGAGCTTAAAATTTACTGGGGGTTTAGCAAGAAACTACTAGAACTTGTTATTTAAATTAGCTTAATCAAACATATTAGTTAATCACTATTTTTGGCCTTCAGGGAAAGTACAGATGAGTATGGATTGCAGTAGTTTTAAATGATTTGTCCTGACGGTTGGCAGAAGGTTGACTGGAGTTGGATGCTGAATGATGGTTAGGGTTTATATAGATAAGTAGGACAAAAAAGGTAAATTTAAGTCCCTGTGAGAGCCATCATGTTGATGATATTTTCTCAATGTAAGATGGAACACTCTTGCTAATGCAGATTTCTTGTTATGTGGGAATAATGACCTGTTTCATATGAAGAGACAAACTTAAATATAGATAAGAGTCATATAAGCATAAGGCAAGAGTACTGGAGTGGGCTGCCATTGCCTTCTCCGAACTCTACAGGTACTGGGAGTCTATTGTAGGATTTAGAAATATTAAAAAATAAGTTAATAGATAAATACTTAGTTGTTGTAACACCATAGTTTGCATCCACTAAAGGATATAGGATTTAAGAATATGGAAGGCTACTGCAGTTATCCAACCCTGGGATGATGAAAGTCCAAACTAGGAAAATGCAGCCAGAAATATAACATTGTATTTAAAAAAAATAACATTTTTGAAGTAGGTAATACAGATAAAGATTAAATAGATCAAAAAACAAAGCAAGAACAAAAATTCAAAGTACCACAAGGCTGAATTAAGTGGTAAAGTCACAAATGAGAAGTTAGATGTCCTGGATTACAGTACTGGATAATTTCCAGTAAAGAATTAATGAATATTTTTTAAATTGAATCTCCAGTAATGACTTAATTTTTGTAGAAGAAACAAATTATAATTTATATTTATCATCATTAATATCACCTCTCTGTCTTTACCCAACCTGTTGATTACTTTTTCTCTTGATATAGAAGAAATCTACATTAAGTGTAATACAGAGCACTGGCTAACACTAAAGATAATTGGAAGTTCTCAGTATCACAATTAATATGTATTCTTCAAAGGGTGGGTTTAAGAATGAATAATTATAAAGTGACTACCACACAATATGGCATACAGTATAGTGGAGGATGGTGATTTAAATATTTATATTTATAAAAATATATTTTTGTCAATATGGAATTTATTCAAATATTTATTATAGTTTTTGCTCTGTTCTGGAGAATGTCCATGGAGAATTCCATGGACTATATAGTCCATGGGATTGCAAAGAGTTGGACACGACTCAGAGACTTTCACTTTTACTTTCTGTCACTTCTTTGACTTTTCACTTGCCTTCCATTGGCCTGGAATTTCCTTCTTGATCAACCCCTGAGGTTCTTTCAAAATATAGCTAAATCTTCTTAATCCTTAAGACTGGGTAAGACTTTGTTTCTTTCTGTTAAAACATTTTCCTCACCTACTTAAATTGGGCTCATATTCCAACAGTATCTTACACATCATTTTCTTTTCTTTTTTCCATTTTGTTGAAGTTATCATAGTTACAGGCTAAAAGGTCCAAACTCCACAAGGTCAAGAATTGTGTATGTCCTTTCCATGATTCTCTTCTCAGTACCTAATGCAGAAGTACCTATACCCAGTAACTATGGGGTAAGGATTTGTTGAATTGGCTGTTTGACTAAAGGAACTGACAGCTTATGGTGAATGATGTAAGAAGAAGATTTAGCTTCAGGATCAGGGGCCAGGCTTGATCACTCAGAGATTTTGTGTGGTAGAAGTCTTATTACAGTGAAAAAGTACAGAGGAAAGCTTCTGACATAGACATCAAAAGGGGGATGGAGAGTGCCCCCTTGCTAGTCTTATCAGGCCTTGTATATTTTACCAGACCCACTCCCACAACATACACCTTAAATTAACAAGATTAAAACTAACAAAACTAACAGCAGAAAGGTCTTACCAGACCTACTCCCACAACATAACTTAAAATAAGAGATTAGTCAAAAGATTTTTTTAAGAAGGAGAAACATGTCCATGAGCAAGATACATTGTTATTATATAATCATTACTACAGAACTTAAGTAAAAACATACCCTTGAGCAAGATGACAACACAAGAGAAGACTCTACACATGGACATCACCAGATGGTCAATACCAAAATCAGATTGATTATATTCTTTGCAGCCAAAGATGGAGAAGCTCTATACAGTCAACAAAAACAAGACCAGGAGCTGACTGTGGCTCAGACCATGAACTCCTATTGCCAAATTCAAACTTAAGTTGAAGAAAGTAGAGAAAACCACTAGACCATTCAGGTATGACCTAAATCAAATCCCTTATGATTATACAGTAGAAGTGAGAAATAGATTCAAGGAATTAGATCTGATAGAGTGCCTGAAGAACTATGGACAGAGGTTCCTGACATTGTAAAGGAGACAGGGATCAAGACCATCCCCAAGAAAAAGAAATGCAGTCTGGCAAAACCAATACAATATTGTAAAGTAATTAACCTCCAATTAAAATAAATAAATTTATATTTAAAAAAAAAAGAAAAAGAAATCCAAAAAAGCAAAATGGCTGTCTGAGGAGGCCTTACAAATAGCTGTGAAAAAAAGAGAAGTGAAAGGCAAAGGAGAAAAGGAAAGATATACTCATGTGAATGCAGAGTTCCAAAGAATAGCAGGGAGAGATAAAAAAGCCTTCCTCAGTTATCAATGCAAACAAATAGAAGAAAACAATAGAATGGGAAAGACTAGAGATCTCTTCAAGAAAATTTGAGACACCAAGACAATATTTCATGCAAAGATGGTCACAATAAAGGACAAAAACGGTATGGACCTAATAGAAACAGAAGATATTAAGAAGAGGTGACAAGAATACACAGAAGAACTATACAAAAAAACCTTTTCACGATGTGTGTGATCACTAACCTAGAGCCAGACATCCTGGAAAGTGAAGTCAAGTGGGCCTTAGGAAGCATCACTACAAACAAAGCTAGTGGAGGTGATGAAATTGCAGTTGAGCTATTTAAAATCCTAAAAGATGCTGCTGTGAAAGTGCTGTACTCAATATGCCAGCATATTTGGAAAATGCAGCAGTGGCCACACAACTGGCAAATGTCAGTGTTCATTCCAATCCCCAAAAAGACAATGCTAAAGAGTGTTCAAACTACCACACAATTGCACTCATCTCACATGCTAGCAAAGTAATACTCAAATTCGCCAAGCCAGGCTTCAACAATACAAGAACTGTGAACTTCCAGATAATCAAGCTGAATTTATATATGGCAAAGGAGTCAGAGATCAAATTGCCAACATCTGTTGGATCATCGGAAAAGCAAGAGAATTCCAGAAAAACATCTACTTCTGCTTTATTGACTATGCCAAAGCCTTTGAATGTGTGGATCCCAACAAACTGTCGAAAATTCTTCAAGAGATGGGAACACCAGACCACCTCACCTGCCTCTTGAGAAATCTGTATGGAGGTCAAGAAGCAACAGTTAGAACTGGACTTGGAACAAGAGACTGATTCCAAATAGGGAAAGGAGTACGTCAAGGCTGTATATTGTCATCCTGCTTATTTAACTTCTTTTTTTTTTTTTTCTTTTTTTTTAATTTTATGCAGGGTACATCATGAGCATGCTGAGCTGGATGAAGCACAAGTTGGAATCAAGATTCCGGAGAGAAATATCAATAACCTCAGATATGCAGATGACACCACACTTATGGCAGAAAGCAAAGAAGAACTAAAGAGCCCCTTGAGGAAAGTGAAAGAGGAGAGTGAAAAGTTGTCTTAAAAGTCAACATTCAGAAAACCAAGATGATGGCATCTGGTCCCATCTTTTCATGGCAAAGAAATGGGAAACAATGGAAACATTGACAGACTTTATGTTTTGGGGGCTCCAAAATCACTGCAGATGGTGACTGCAGCCATGAAATTAAAAGACACTTACTTCTTGGAAGAAAAGTTATGACCAACCTAGACAGCATATTAAAAAGCAAAGACATTACTTTGCCAACAAAATCCATCTAGTCAAAGCTATGGTTTTTCCAGTCGTCATGTATGGATGTGAGAGCTGGACTATAAAGAAAGGTGAGCACCAAAGAAGTGTTGCTTTTGAACTGTGGTGTTGAAGAAGACTCTTGAGAGTTCCTTGGACTGCATGGAGATCCAACCAGTCCATCCTAAAGGAAATCAGTCCTCAGTATTCTTTGGAAGGACTGATGTTGAAGCTGAAACTCCAAAGCTTTGGCTACCTGATGCAAAGAACTGACTCATTGGAAAAGACCCTGATGCTGGCAAAGATTTATGGCAGGAGGAGAAGAGGAAGACAGAGGATGAAATGGTTGGACAGCATCACTAACATGTTGGAAATGAGTCTGAGCAAGCTTTGGGAGTTGGTGATGACAGGGAAGCCTGGCATGCTGCAGTCCATGGGGTTGCAAATAGTTGGACATGACTGAGTGACTGAACTGAACTGATAATTTAAGTGCAACATTTCAATATTAATTGGTATTTATGTATTTTTTTAGTTATTCTTTACTGATTGCTCTAGTGATTACAATGTGTATCTTAATTTATCACAATCCACTTCAAATTAATACTGAGTTAGTTCTGGTGAAATGAAACAGATTTATTTCAATTATTATAACAACAATGGAGTTCAAAGTAGATTACATATCTATATAACATAAATTATTTTGATAATGGTAATTATTGCCTATTAATGGTTATTAAAAAAAGAAACACTAAGTATTGTTACATATAAATATTGCTTAATACAATCTTATATGGTATTTATTATAGTCACAATATTGTATGATAAAGTTATCACCCAGTAAACTATATTGCCCCACTATGTAGTCACTTTTCATTCCCCTTATTCCTATCCCTGGTAACCTTATATGCTTTCTATCACTAGAAATTTGTATTCTGGATATATCATATTAGATAAATCAATACAATATGTGACCTTTCCTATGTGGTTTCTTTCAGTTAGCATAATGTTTTCAAGGCTATTCAAGTGGTAGTGTTTATTAGTATTTTAATTTTTTGTGACTCAATAATATCCCATTAATTAATTGCAGTTTTTTTTAATCCATTCATCCATTGATTATGTTTCTGTGTGAATCTGTTTAATTTTATTTGAGTGGAATTTGCTGAGATACTTGGATGGGTAGCTTTGTGTGTTTTATCCAGTTTTGTACACTTCTGGATTATATTTCCTTAGATAGATTTACCTGCTCAATAAGTTTTTTGATAATAGGACTAATTCATGGAACTTCCTCCTTCAGCATTTCCCATGGACCACTCTGTCTTCTGTTGATGTTAAGATTTTTTTCTCAACTTTGTCTTTCATCAGTTTGAGAATTTGTGTCTAGATATTGATCTCTTTGTAAAATTCTACCTGGAGTTCACTTAGTTTCTTGAAATGATGGCTTAATGTTTTGGAGCTAATTTCAAGTTTTGGGCATTGTTTCTTAAAATATTTTTTCCTTTTTTTTTTTTTTTTTAATATTCTCCTTCAGGGACTTCTCTTAAAATTTTGTTGATAGAGTAGACAAACTGTGTCACTCTATATTTTCTTCTCGTTAATTAGTGACTGTTTAATTTCAATTTCAGTTCTTTTCAACTCTGGACTTTCAATTTGATTTTTTTTGTTTTCACAGTTTCAGCTTTTCTATTGAGATTCTCTGTTTGTTGAGACATTGTCATCATATTTCCTTTTATTTGTTTAAAGTCAATTTCCTTTAATAAATGAATGTACTGTAAAGATAACACACACACATACTCCAATATCTTATCCCAACCACAATTTCTATTAACTGATTTGTTCCTGAATAGAGGTCACACTTTTCTATCTCTTTGCATATCACAATTATTTTCTGTTATTGCAAATGGAAATTATACATACAATATTATAGCAAAATTGAATTTTTAATTTTCGTGAGTCTTTCATTACTCCCTCTTTCTCTTTTTTACTTTTAGACTTAAACGGTTGGATCCTCCCCTCCCCTATTTCTATTTCACAGTTTCCAGCCCCTTATAGCTCTGCTTAAACACATTGAACCTGTAAGACTTCTACTCTCTGCCGATCAATCAGCATGGGTGTGCAAATACATTGAAGGTTTAGCCAATTGTGGAGTTTTCCTTGCCTTTTACTTTCAGTGGAGATATCTCTCTCCCTTCATATGTACATATTTCCCAGTCATCAGGGAAATTATGGAATGTGTGCCACGGGTTTTCTGATGTTTTCTTTCAAGAATCTTCATGTGCAGTTTTTTTTTAGGGGGTCATTGAACACCCCATCTTGGACTGAAAACTGGACCTAGCAGATGTTAAGATTTTCCCAATTATTTCCTCCTCATTTTGCTTCCTTTACTGACACTCTCTCCACTGGTTTACATCCCTTGCCTAAAACAAAGTCCATCCACTCCGGGAACAATGTTACTAGCTTTCCTATTCTTCTGGTAAAATCATTCTCAAGAAATGAATTGGGAGGATGGCAACTTGAAAAAAGGCCACACATTTTCTCTGTCACCATGCAAAGCTATGTCAGTTTTTATGAGTAAATGCTCCTTGATCTCCTGTTTTCATTTGATCGACTTCTAAAGCCCACAAAATAGTTTTAATCACAATATCGAACAGTTTTATCCTATTTAGGGAGAGGATTAGTCACTTTTTCATACTACTCTCACCAGACGTCTATAGCAGCCTCTATGTTCCAGATCTTTTACTGAGGGAAGATTTACTTATTTATTTACTTTTATGGAGAAGGAAATGGCAACCCACTCCAGTACTCTTGCCTGGAAAATCCCATGGGTGGAGGAGCCTGGTGGGCTACAGTCCATGGGGTGGCTGAGGGTCGGACGTGACTGAGCGACTTCACTTTCACTTTTCACTTTCAAGCATTGGAGAAGGAAATGGCAACCCACTCCAGTACTCTTGCCTGGAAAATCCCATGGGCGGAGGAGCCTGGTGGGCTGCAGTCCATGGGGTCGCTGAGGGTTGGACATGACTGAGCGACTTCTCTTTTCACAGAATAGAAATAACAGTAAAGAGTTTATTGATAAAGGAAGAAGTGCTGAGATCAGAACAGAAATTAAGCTGGAGGTAATCTTGATTTTTCCAGGGAGAAATCAAAGTACATTCATAAAAATTATATCTCCATTAACATCTTTATCACATGGAATTAACCCATGGGAAGGAAAGAGTGGGGGTTAGCAGACTGGATTTCTTTTAGCTATGATGTATTTGGGGAATCCAAATGGCTTAATTAATCTCTGGGCCTCAAGATTCTCATCACTAATACAATGAGTTTGTAATAATACATGGTTTGGCAGTTGTCTCCAATGCCTGCCTATACAGATGCTGCACTAGAGCCAATTTTAATACAGAATTTGTTAGGTCTCCTCTCTGAATTCCTGATTAAGTGGTAGAAGATGGGAAATAGAGTATTTTTAATAAGCTTTAATATAAATTTGAAATTTAAATAAATGCAAAAATACAGTTAAGTAAATGCAAAAATGCACTGTTCTGTCTCTACTCCCACTAGTTTTTTTTGTTTTTTACTCTTCCTCTGGCATATATATCAGGATCATAAGTGGATATTCTTCTCTTTTTTTTTCACAATTATGCACCATATGTGTGGTGCTTCCTTGATGAACTGTACTTCCTTGAACTTAATAAAGCATGTCTCCTTTTTTCCTCCATTGATTATGGTACCTCATTCAGACACTGGCTATGGTTTATATAGGTATTAGCAGCTCAACCTAAAGTTTGTTTGCCTAGTGAAAATGCTGGCACAGCCCTCTCTGTAAGGATCAATAATACATGTGAAGCCAGAGAGGTCAGGGACAATCCTTGCATCAGTCATAACGTTGTCTTTTGACAACATCCTTAAGAAAGGATATTTGGGCTTTTGGTCTACCACAGACTTCTTCTTCTTTTTTTTATTTTTTAGAGTCCTAAACTGTAAGAAAAAAAAAATGGCATTACATAGGATTTAGGGGATATATAAAAATTTGCAATGCATTAGAACTGCCAGTAAAAGAAGCATAATGTGGCAAGCATGGGCACTAAAATTAAATCTGTGAATGATGACAAATAAATATAGATCAAATTAGAAGAACTTATAGTCTTTATCACTTTTGCTTTCTGGTGTTTTCATATCATTGGAAGTCTAGGTGTCACATATCCATAGTTGCCAAAAATCACTGATCATGTCCCCTTGGCTTAGTTGCATATAGAAAGCTAGTGTGAAGTCAAGCAGTGAAGGATATAATTGATAAAAAATGCCTAGATAACATGAAATATCATGGACCAAATAGGTTTTTCATAATTATTCAAGTTTAATGTACATACTACTTTTACATCTTTTAGTGTTTTTTTTTTTTTTCAGTAAAATGCCGTTTTGTGCTTCATGCATTTGTGAGTTTTGCAAAACAAAAAATCCTAACTTTCTATAAAGCATAGAAAAAGTGCCTTGCACAAAATCATAGGAAGGAAAATGAATGATATGCAGGGAAGACTCAGTTTGAGGCAATAACTGTGATCTCATTCGTAAAAGTAGAAACTCTTCAAATATTTTCTAGGTGATAGTCTCAGAAAACAATCAAGCAAACAAGTAGTTCAGGAGAGCTGGTAGGTACAATTTATCATAAAATGCCAAATGATCTGAAAAGCAGCTCAGTATCCTAAATCAATAACAAATGTGCATTTTTTTCCCATCTATCACCTGATAATATTAGAGATGACAGCTTATTTGATGAGGGAATAGCATTCTGTGCATTTCATTATGAGATTTGCTGCTGGGTTTTATAAGAGTTCTTTTGAAAGAAAACTTTATCACCATTTCGTTAAAACTATTTCATCAGTCTGCTCACTTAAAAATGTATTTGTGCAATTCTTGGAAATGCTGAGTTTCACTCTTTTTTGTCTCAATAAGGCATAATATATCTCCCCTGATGTTGCTTTCTGACAAATCCTTAGACACACTTAGCCTTTAGAGTAAAATCCAGCTCATTCATTTCTCATCTTGCCAGAACAAACAAGAGCACAGGAGTGTTGTGCATTTTGGGGTTACAGATTATGATTTAAAATGTGCTGATAGACCCAAATTCTTAAATTTAAATTAACCATCACATTTGAGAGCAATTTCCTGGCATTCTGTGTTCTTCAACTCAAGGGTTTTGTCCTGAGTTCATACTTCTACTCTGGCAAATGAGCAGTAATAGATACACTTTGGGTGAAATAAAGCAATAATAAACCAGGATTTACTTTTAAGCCAAAAATGTAGGCAAAATCACAATGTATAAATGAAGCAGTTGACTGATATAGTGAAAGTATGTGTATATGTAGATATATATGTACAGGCTTCCCAGGTGGCACTAGTAGTAAAGAAACCACCTGCCAATGCAGGAAACAGAGGAGACTTGGATTAGATTCCTGGGTTGGGAAGACCCCCAGGAGAAGGAAATGGCATCCCACTTCAGTATTCTTGCCTGGAGAATCCCATGGACAGAGGAGCCTGGAGGGCTACAGTCCATAGGGTTGCACAGAGTCAGAAACGACTTTAATGACTTAGCATGCATGTAGGAAAAGGAGTTCGTCAAGGCTGTATATTGTCACCCTGTTTATTTAACTTATATGCAGAGTACATCATGAGAAATGCTGGACTGGAAGAAACACAAGCTGGAATCAAGATTGCCAGGAGAAATATCAATAACCTCAGATTAAAAAGCCTCTTGAGGAAAGTGAAAGTGGAGAGTGAAAAAGTTGGCTTAAAGCTCAACATTCAGAAAATGAAGATCATGGCATCCGGTCCCATCACTTCATGGGAAATAGATGGGAAACAGTGGAAACAGTGTCAGACTTTATTTTTCTGGGCTCCAAAATCACTGCAGATGGTGACTGCAGCCATGAAATTAAAAGATGCTTACTCCTTGGAAGGAAAGTTATGACCAACCTAGATCGCATATTTAAAAGCAGAGACATTACTTTGCCAACAAAGGTTCGTCTAGTCAAGGCTATGGTTTTTCCTGTGGTCATGTATGGATGTGAGAATTGGACTGTGAAGAAGGCTGAGCGCCGAAGAATGGATGCTTTTGAACTGTGGTGTTGGAGAAGACTCTTGAGAGTCCCTTGGACTGCAAGGAGTTCCAACCAGTTCATTCTAAAGGACATCAGCCCTGGGATTTCTTTGGAAGGAATGATGCTAAAGCTGAAACTCCAGTACTTTGACCACCTCATGCAAAGAGTTGACTCATTGGAAAAGACTCTGATGCTGGGAGGGATTGGGGGCAAGAGGAGAAGCGGACGACAGAGGATGAGATGGCTGGATGGCATCATTGACTCGATGGACGTGAGTCTGGGTGAACTCTGGGAGTTGGTGATGGACAGGGAGGCCTGGAGTGCTACGATTCATGGGGTCACAAGGAGTTGGACACAACTGAGCGACTGATCTGATCTGATCTGATATGTATATATGTATATGTATAATTATGTATATATGTATATATACAATACACACACACACACACACACATATATATAAAATGATATAAATCTATCTCTAGAATTAGGATTTTTTACTTAAAATTATGCAGTTTTGACTAATCTCAGGAAGGGCCTCAATGTAGGCTTCTCTCAGATCTGATGGGTCTAATGTACTTGCCTAGAGTGAAACTTTCTCCAGGTTGGGTGGGCATCTTGCTACCAATCAACTTCAGCTGCTACCAATCAACTTTCACTGGCAAGACACAGGCAAGGTGCACTAGAATTGGCCACTATATTCATCAAAAGTCATTTAAAAGAAACCTGAGCCTCAGTCAAATAACTGCTTCAGTTTTAATATTACTGTGTTCCTGGGCTTTTTTTTTTTTTTTTGGCCATCCTCTGACTAGATCCATTTCTCCTGTGTCCCTTTTAGCTGCTGACTGCTGCTTTGCCCTTTTGAACCCTCATATTATATACTTCAGTACATGTATCTCATTCTCCCTGACTGTGGACCACATGCCCTGCTCTGTACTCTAGTGACTGCCCCCTTAGTTTTGTTTGTCCATCTGCCTAATTTCTCCGCCAGTGAGAGCCCTCTGATAAATAAATAACCACCAACCTGCTGTTGCATTTTCTAATTGCCTTATCATCATTATTTATAAGGGAGCAAGTTTGTCTACACCAGATGTGCCATCCACTCTAGAGTGACTCTGTTGCCCACTGGTCGAAAGGTTGAAAGCAGTTAAAGTATCTGGCCTCTGATTAGTTCATCTCTTTCACTTTTGAGTGGGAAGTGGAGTTGGAGAGTGGGTAGAGAGTTACAAAGGTCACCTGGACTAAACTTCTTGTTAAATTGACCTTAAACAAACAAATGAAATGTAAACAAACTAATGAAATGTGCAAAAGAGAAAGAGACTGATCTCTGAAATGCTCTTAGTAGGATGTCCCTGGAGCAATATTTACATGAATCAGTATGGCTCCCTGGAGAAAGTCACTTACAACTGTCTTCAGTATAAAATGGAGATATTTTACATTCTAGTTTTTTGTGAAGTGATCCTGTGATCACTTGGAAACCTCATGTATTCTGCGACAGTTTTTTCTTCGCCAACACGAGAAGAAATTTTGAGCAA
Source organism: Bubalus bubalis (assembly GCF_019923935.1). Lineage (NCBI taxonomy): Eukaryota > Metazoa > Chordata > Mammalia > Artiodactyla > Bovidae > Bubalus > Bubalus bubalis. Next base: position 83,142,722 of record NC_059164.1, read on the forward strand.
CTCTTGACAGCTCCTCTCTATGTAGTTCTTTAATTTCTTGTGTCCTTGACATTATTTAGTAAACATTGACACTAGTTAAGAGCTCTGATCTATGTAAGTCTAATTTGACAATGTGATGTGTATTAGCTTGGGATTTGGGGCTCTAGTGTGCGAGTGCCTGGATATGAATGCTTGTTTCCCCAGTCTTTATCTATGGGCTTTGTATAAGCTACCTAACCTATCAATGATTAATTTTTCTATCCAATAAAATGGAGATTAGGAATAGTTTGTGTTTTGAATCAATGCATGCAAAATGGAGAACAGTTTCTTGTGCACAGTAAACTTGAATGTAATGTTAGACATTTTATTATGGTTTCGTTCAAAAACGACCACAATAATAACCAACATTCATCATATACTTAGGGTGCACCAGGAGCTTATTCAAGCAATTTAAAATAATTATTCTTTTCTAATTTTTACAATTAACCTGAATAATATAAATATTGAAAAGAATTTTCAGAAATGGAGATAAGGAGAATAAGACTAGAGTTTTCACTTTGTCCTTCTAAAGCATGTATAAGGCATAACCCCATGTTACTCCCTACCCCCAAATTGAATGTCACCAGGCCCTTGATACTCAAAATGTTATCTGAAGCATTGGCACCACCTGGGATCTTGTTAGAAATGCAGACTCTCCTACTCAATCAAAGACCTACTGATTCAGAATCTGCATTCTAACAAGATCCCTAGAGTGATGTATGCTGCTGCTAATTGCTTCGTCGTGTCTGACTTTGTGCGATCCCATAGATGGCAGCCCATTAGGCTCCCCCGTCCCTGGGATTCTCCAGGCAAGAACACTGGCATGGGTTTCCATTTCCTTCTCCAATGCATGAAAGTGAAAAGTGAAAGTGAAGTCCCTCAGTCGTGTCCGACTCTTTGCGACCCCATGGACTGCAGAGCACCAGGCTCCTCCGTCCATGGGGTTTTCCAGGCAAGAGTACTGGAGTGGGGTGCCATTGCCTTCTCCAGAGTGATGTATACAACTGTTCAAATTTGAGAACCCCATTTTAGCCAGTTTTAAATGTCTCTTTACCATGCTTTTTTTTCCCCAAGTATATTTGTAATGGTTTTTAAATAAATATATTTTAAATTGCTATAGATTTTCATGGAAACTTGTGATTAAATTTTCATCTATAATATGAGTCATTTCACTCATTTTCAGTGCCAGTGCCAAGGAAGAAGAATGTAAAACAGAAAATTAAGGTGAAGCTTTAAGCAGAAGAAAAAGTCCCTTAATTGAAATGACTTTTTCTCCTGATAGTTCTACCGTTCAAACCACATTAAAAAGAAGACAGCATTATATAGGATTTATGTTCATGAATAGTTTTCAATAGAAATAAGTCTGACATTTCCACAGTTTACAGTTTCGTTCACTTGTGTCCCTGTAAAATGACATCAGATATGAAACATAAGTACTTGAAAATTATCCAAAGTCACTGATTTTAGGGAGAGTAATTTAGCTCAAATTTTGATCCAATGTCTTTCTTGTTCTGTCCTTTGATTTATGAAAGATTTTGTAGAAGTTTTAGTATATACTTTTTATGGTTCAGATTTAATTGGAAAAAATTGTTCCACAGTATCCCTATTGATTTGAATACCTGGATTACCAAAAACATTTTTATTTCATAACAACACTAAACTTTCATGAACATGAAATCCATAACTGAAACAATTGCAGATATATTTGTAGCAATACATTTTTACTTTAAAACAGTACAATTCTGCAAAGCATTAAAACAGTAAATTAAGGGGGGAAATCTCTTTGATAACCCTTACCTTGTAAAATCAGTATGATAGCTAGTAATCAATCTTAATTCTCAATCTATTCTGGAACATTGAAAACATAGAACAGCTTTAGGGCTGTAGAAATAAATGAAAACAACCCAAAAGAGAAAAGAGGCTATTTATTCAGAACTTGCTATGGCATGGGTGTCTGCAACTGTCCCTTGCATTTGTCAGAGACTCCAAGGCAGCCAGAAGGGTGGGAAAGCTCTACAAAGGAAACAAAACAAAACAAAAAAGTCTTCAGGTATGCTCTGATTGGATGTTATTGACATTGGGTAGCTGGAGGAGGGCAATGAGAATCACAACCTAGTATATAATGAATTTAGAAAGCAGATTGATTTCTAGTTGGTCTTGAGTTGGAAGCAGAGGCAGAAATTAGGGAAACTGGCAGTCACTGACTAAATCCTAATTGTCCTGGGCCAGTTACTGAAGAGGTTATGGTTTGGTTTCTTGAACTGGCTGATGCAGAGGTTGTAGGTCAGAGGTTTATTTTCCTATATTATCTGGCCATTGTCTCTGTATTCAGTTTTTCAGAACAGAATCCAAGTTGTTAACATAAAAGGGCAATAATATCATACCTGCTGCTATTATATTAATATTTTTAAAAAATAAATTTAATGTTCTAACTTGGTTTTAGGCTAGTTCTCTCAAATATTAGAAGTCATAAAATAATACAATGCACATTTGAATATTTTCATTTGTGTTTAGTGAAATATGAGAATTGTGAAACAAATAATAAGACAGTCCCTGTTGTTGAGGTCATTAGACAATTATTTCTGTATCTTTCGGAGTGCAGAATAAAGCAGCAGTGGGGACTTTAGGGAGGAAATTATTTTTTATGGTTCTAGTGACTGAATTTATAGTTATCACTAGTAAAGTAAAAAAGCATCAATGCAACCTTGAAAGCAGTTAAAGGACAATTGAGTTAGAAAGATGGGTCAGCATGTGTAGCAAGTTCTAGTCTAACCTATTAGACTAACTGGAGAAATGAAACAGAGAAATAATTTTAATTAATTATTGAAATTAATATTTAATTAATAATTAATGTTAAACATTTGAACATTTATGTACTCCAAGTAAAATCTTATTGGTCATTGAATATTAAAAATAATAAAATCTAGGTAAGTCATCATCAAAATTATGATAGATAATTTTGTGATAGATAAACATTCAGTACTTTTATCTGGATGCAAAAAAATCTATGATTTAAATATGATAGTGTCTTTTTAGAAATGGATTGTGGCAGCTAAAAATATGTTTTAACCAATTGATGGCTCAATGTGCTACTTTTAAAGGATAATAAATTTATGCTTCTTATGCATAATATATGTTTCACTTAACTGCTGTTTATATGTCTTACTTAACTGCTGTTAGGAATACCATCAGAAAATGTATATATTATCAACATGGCTTTCTAGCTTCCACCATTATTTAATTTCATGTGTTAATGTATTAATTAAAAATTATTAAACTGCCCTATGCATAGTCTGTTACCAAAGGAAAAACTCATAGTTATTTCATCTTCATTAGTATTTAGGTTTTGGCTACTAAATGTTAACAGCACCATAAACTAGACTATTTAGTTTATATACTTCTTAGTTATCAGTGAAACTCAATAAAGAATAGTATCATTTTCACTGAAACTTTTATTAGAGTTCTTCTCTAAAGAAGAATTATGAATCTATGACCAACTAGACAGCATATTAAAAAGCAGAGACATTACCAACAAAGGTGCATCTAGTCAAAGCTATGGTTTTTCCAGTAGTCATGTATGGATGTGAGAGTTGGACCATAAAGAAAGCTGAGCACCAAAGAATGGATGCTTTTGAACTGTGGTGTTGGAGAAGACTCTTGAGAGTCCCTTGGACTGCAAGGAGATCCAACCAGTCCATCCTAAAGGAGATCAGTCCTTGTATATTCATTGGAAGGACTGATGCTGAAGCTGAAACTCCAATATTTTGGCCACCTGATGCTAAGAACTGACTCATTGGAAAAGACCCTAATGTTGGGAAAGATTGAAGGCAGGAGGAGAAGGGGATGACAGAGGATAAAATGGTTGGATGCCATCACCGATGTGATGGACATGAGTTTGATTAGGCTCTGGGAGTCAGTGATGGACGGGAGGCCTGGCATGCTGCAGTCCATGGGGTCCCAAAGGTCGGACATGACTGAGGGACTGAACTAAGGTTCCACAAAATTTCCCCAGTTCCTACTTTGTTATTCTGAATTAACAGTTCCAGTAGGATTTTCCAAGTTCTTCCTTGGATGAAAATTTGTATTTGTTATAATGTTTGCTCATATAGGTAGTTAGTGAACTAGGCCAAGATTAATCAAAATTATTTGCAAAGTGGACAAGCTTAAAGTGTGCCTGAAAGAGATTTATATGTTAAGGAAGAGTAAACAATGCATTTGAACTGGGAAAAAAAATACAAGACAGATGCTTTCAAAAGGTTCAAAGAGTCGTGCGTTAATGTGCTAGGCTGTTTTAATTTTATGCTCTCCAATTTATACATAATTTGCTTTTACTTTTAATTTGCTTTTGTTGTTGTTTGATTTTAATGATCTATTTTAAAATTTAACACTCAAAGAAATCTAGCAGTTGAGGATGAGCTCTTCCCTGATCCTAAACAAGGATCAGGGAAGATCCTTTCAGTTTGTCTCTTATACTCCTCTGCACACATCTCGAAACCCCCCAGCAAAGTGTCTCTTTTCCTAAAACCCTATTACTGCCTTGCTGATCATATCTCTGACAGCTCTTCTCTTTATTTCCCTGACTTTTCCCTTGACTATTTATTCACTGTGACCCCACCCACCTTCAAATCTAGCAAAGGCTCTACAGCTAATGCATCTGTAAAACAAAAAGCATTCTAGAAACTATCTGCTGCTCTGTTCTTAAAACCTAGCTTTTGGAGTTTAACTGCAATCATCCCCAAGAGTAATGTCCCTACCCAAATGCCTACTTTTGCCCTTAAGACACATGTAATACTTTCCTCTAAGTGAATTTTCTTGCTGGTTTCTAAAGGTATTCAGTTTTATTTGAATCCATACACATGCTACAAATCTCCCTTCCCTCAGCTTCAACTGTTAGATGTCTATTTTGAAATTATATTTTAAGGATCCCTTCAAAGTATATGTGTTTGACCATAATCTTAGGAATGCCAGTATAGGTGATGACATTTCTCAACATTAAAAAAGAACATTATAGAAATTGTTTTCATGTGAATTTCAAAGACAAAATAAAACCAATACAATATTGTAAAGTAATTAACCTCCAATTAAAATAAATTTATATTTAAAAAAAGAAAATGAAAAAAAAAAAAAGCAAAAGCAGCTTTGTTCTTTTTTTTTTCCCACACATCTTCCTTCTGTGCCCTTGCACATGACCATGGGATGGCTTTACCTACCTTCTTCACCTAATTCCTAGTCAAACTTTAAGACTTTCTTTGACGTCAATATTGGAAGAAGTCTTTAAGGACCAGCCTGAGTGAAATACCTTACTCCCCTTATAGCTGGCAAATTAAGAATGCTTAGTAGCATGAATAATAATTCTCCTCCAGGCTGTGATCTCCTCGAAGGCAGGAAATGTGGCTTAGCTATATACACTGTATCAGTGCTGAGCCCATGTTACATTCAGCATTTATTGGAGAAATCAGTGCATGAGTAGGTACATGGCTGGATGTTGAATGAATGAAAGCACACAGGTAACATGCTTTGATTGCTAAGATTTCATACGGTCATGACCTTTGCATATAAGAGGTATCAAGAGTCAAATGAAATGGCAGGAAGAACTGTCTCATCTCATTTGGTCCTAATTTGAAAATTCATTCCAACTTAATGATTATTACAGAAGTGCTTTTTGTTTGTTTGTTTCCTGATAAACTCTATAAATGAATTTGCTTATATCTAAGAAAAGAAAGAATAATATTTTGTTAATGTGAGATTCAGCAGCTTTTGTTTCTTTTGTTTTTTGTTGTTATGCTATAGCACTAAGATCAAACTGAGCTCATTTTCAGCTATCAGATGTATGAGGATAAAATATTTAAATTTAATATTATTATCTAGAATTGCTTTCGAAAAAACACTATTTTTGTAAGAAGACTTTTGGTTGGAGATGTGTAAGCTTGTATTTGTGTATGTTTATGCCCAGTCTAAGTCAGAGTAATTGTTTTTGTCTTTTAACATCATTAGTTTTCTCAGAGTGTCATTGTTTCCTTAATAGTTGAAGAAACATTCCAAGAAACACTAAAACTGTCTCTGTAATCATTGCATTGAGTGATACTCAGAGCTACACATTTGTTTGAAAATAACTAATGCTGTTGGCTTTCTTCCAGGTATCATACACATTTGGAATATTTATGTTTATTCAGTCAAACAGTGTAAGCACATGTCTCCTTCCTTAAAGAAAAGCTGTCTTAGTTCACCTCATGCAAGGGCTTAATAAACTCTCCACAATAAAGTAGTGTTGATTATTGCTCTGCACAGTTGTAGCAGCCTCATTAGCTTCACTACATAGCTTGAAATAGTTTCATGCCAAATTAAAAATGTAGGTCATTCAAAGGACTGATGGTGCTAGTTCAGCATGAAGTGATTTCAAGCTCACCCATATCCATCTTCTATCTTATTTCATTGCAGACTTCTCCTCACAATACTTATATTTATATATGTCATCTTATGAAATCCTATATAATTACATTGTGAGAAACACATGTCATGCGTGTTCACCAGTTTGTGGAATTTTTAAGTTAGTAAGTTAGTGCCTGATAAAATACTCAGATTTTTATTTTTGTCTTAAGTTTCATGGGAAAATATTCATAATTTAATGTTTTCCAACAGTGTATTCCATAGAACACTTATTCTATTATTCCATAATATGAGGTGATTGAAGAAGAAACAAATGATCAAATAAATTTGGGAAACTATCAATCTTTTTTGCTCCGAGTCAGATATAGACACTGACAAATCTACTAATGCATTAATGCAAGTAAAAATATTTCAAGTTTTCATTTCCCAGTTTGCTTAACTTTTCAGTAGTATTTAGTGTTGTTCAATGTGCATGCTATTTTTTTCAAAATTCAAGTTAATTATTGAAGATTAGTAAAAATGCATGCTTCAAATATTAAGAAGTATAGAAATGTACAAAGTAAAAATAATTTATGCTTCTCCATGCTCTGTCCCTTCCCTTATGCAAGTTTATTCTAATTAAATAGTATCTCTTTATATAAGGACAAACATGCCCATGCATATATGCGTGCATGTAGAAGATATGTATATACATTTTTAACATAAAGATTAGCATTAATAGTATTTAATACATTTATTGTTTTTCAGAATACATTCAAATTCTTTCATGTTAGTACATAGATGTTTTTCAATGGATATATATTATTCTGTTCTTTAATGTAATCATTTCTTATCTATTCTCTATTCATAGACATTTGTTACTACTATAAATATGCAGTGATTTTTTTAATATATTATTTCACATATGTGTAGTGAGTGTTAGGTTGATTTTCCTAAGGTAGAATTTCTGAGTGCAAAGGCATTGCATTTGTAATTTTGATATATATTACCAAATTACCATCCATAGCGATTATGCCAAACATTCATAAAGGAGTGCCTGTTCTCCACAGACAGGCCAAGATGATTTATTAAATTCTAAAAATATGTTTTCCAGTATTTTTTTCTGATTTAGGCCATCTTCCTCATTGCGTATTCCTCTTTTTTTCTTCTAGGTTTATTGATATATAATTGATGTATAACACTAGATAAATTTAAGGTACACAGCATAATGATTTGATGTATATGCATCATAAAGTGATTATCATAGTAAATCTAGTAAACATCCATCATCTCATACAAAATTAAAGAAATGGAAAAATAATTTTTGTGTGTGTGTGTAATAATTTTTGTGTGTGTGATGACAACTCTTTGGATTTACTCTCTTAACTTTCATACATAACATAGAGAAGTGCTATTATATTTATCATGTTGTACATTACATTTTTAGTGTTTATTTATCTTAAAACTAAAAAGTTTGTATCTTTTGAATGCCTTCATTCATCCTCCCAAAACCTGAACCCCGCATCTGGTAACCATAGAGCAGCATAATAGAAGAGTAACAGATTTATTCTGTATCCCCCTTTTAATGTCCTTATGAATGCTGATATTAATATGTAATTTAGAATTTTTGCACAGAAAGCTTTAAAAAAATTTCCTCATAGTTTGTTCTACAGTTTTGCCCACCTATTGGTATCAATGTTATGTTTCCTTCTTAGGATATATAAGTTATAAAATAAGTTAGGAAATAATTTAAATAGCATTAAAATTCAGTTCACTTCAGTTCAGTCACTCAGTCGAGTCCTACTCTTTGCGACCCCATGAATCGCAGCACGCCAGGCCTCCCTGTCCATCACTAACTCCCGGAGTTCACTCAAACTCATGTCCATCGAGTCAGTGATGCCATTCAGCCATCTCATCCTCTGTCGTCCCCTTCTCCTCCTGCGCCCAATCCCTCCCAGCATCAGGGTTTTTCCAATGAGTCAGCTCTTTGCATGAGGTGGCCAAAGTACTGGAGTTTCAGCTTTAGCATCAGTACTTCCAAAGAACACCCAGGACTGATCTCCTTTAGGATGGACTGATTGGATCTCCTTGCAGCATTAAAATTACCTGCCTTAAATTCTGATTGAGTTCTCCTATTAAACTCTTGGGTCTGGTGTTTGGGGATGCAGCTTTTGGTATAATTTCTATATAATGTAGGTGAGAATCAAGTAATTAGGGTGGCTATCTTTCTGGGAGCCAATTTTGGTATATTTTTCTATTAACTTTTTCATTAAGGTTTAAAATATCAGTTCAAATTGGTCACTCAGTTGTGTCTGACTCTTTGAGACCCCATGGACTGCAGCATGCCAGGCTTTCCTGTCCATCATGAACTCTTGCTCAAACTCATGTCCATCACGTCAGTGATGCCATCCGACCATCTCATCCTTTGTCCTCCCCTTCTCCTCCTGCCTTAAATATTTCCCAACATCAGGATCTTTTCCAATGAGTCAGTTCTTTGCATCAGGTGGCCAAAGTATTGGAGTTTCAGCTTCAGCATCAGTCCCTCCAATGAATATTCAGGGCTGATTTCCTTTAGGAGGACTAGTTGGATCTCCATACAGTCCAAGGGACTCTCAAGAGTCTTCTCCAACACCACAGTTCAAAAGCATCAATTCTTCAGCACTCAGCTTTCCTAATAGTCCAATTCTCACATCCAAACATGACTACTGGAAAAACCATAGCTTTGACTAGACAGATCTTTGTTGTCAAAGTAATGTCTCCACTTTTAATATGCTGTCTAAGTTGGTCATAAATTTCCTTTCAAGGAACAAGCATCTTTCAATTTCATGGCTGCAGTCACCATCTGCAGTGAATTTGAGCCCCCTAAAATAAAGTTCCTCACTGTTTCCATTGTTTCCCCATCTATTTGCCATGAAGTGATGGGACCAGATGCCATGATCTTAGTGTTTTCAATGTTGAGCTTTAAGGCAACTTTCAACTCTCCTCTTTCACTTTCATCAAGAGATTCTTTAGTTCCTCTTCACTTTCTTCCATAATGGTAGTGTCATCTGCATATCTGAGGTTATTGATATTTCTCCCAGCAATCTTGATTCCAGCTTGTGCTTCATCCAGTCCAGCATTTTGCATGATGTACTCTGCATATAAGTGAAATAAGCAGGGTGACAATATACAGCCTTGATGTATACCTTTTCCTATTTGGAACCAGTCTCTTGTTCCATATCCAGTTCTAACTCATGCTTCTTGACCTGCATGATTTCTCAGGATGCAGGTCAGATGGTCTGGTATTCCCTTCTCTTGAAGAATTTTCCACAGTTTGTTGTGATCCTCACAGTCAAAGGCTTTGGCACAGTCAGTAAAACAGAAGTATATGTTTTTCAGGAACTCTCTTGCTTTTCAATGATCCTATGGGTGTTGGCAATTTGATCTCTCATTGTTCTGCCTTTTCTAAATCCAGCTTGAACATCTGGAAGTTGATGGTTCATGTACTGTTGAAACCTGACTTGGAGAATTTTGAGCATTACTTTGTTAGTATGTGAGATGAGGGCAATGTTGTGGTAGTGTGAACATTTTTCGGCATTGCCTTTCTTTTGGATTGGAATGAAAACTGACTTTTTGCAGTCCTGTGGCCACTACTGCGTTTTGAAAATTTGCTGGCATATAGAGTGCAGCACTTTCACAGCACCATCTTTTAGAATTTGATTTAGCTCAAATGGAAATTCTATCGCCTCCACTAGCTTTGTAGTTTTGCTTCTTCAGGCCCACTTGACTTCGCATTCCAGGATATCTGGCTCTAGGTGAGTCATCACACCATCGTGGTTATCTGGGTCATTAAGATCTTTTTTGTTTAGTTCTTCTGTGTATTCTTGCCCCCTTTTCTTACTATCTTCTGCTTCTGTTAGGTCCATACTGTTTCTGTCCTTTATTGTGCCCATCTTGCATGAAATGTTCCCTTGTTTTCTCTAATTTTCTTGAAGCGATCTCTAGTCTTTCCTATTCTATTGTTTCCCTCTATTTCTTTGCATTGATCTCTGAGGAGGGCCTTCTTATCTCTCCTTGCCATTCTTTGGAAATCTGCATTCAGATGGGTATTTCTTTCCTTGTCTCCTTTGTCTTTAGCTTCTTTTTCTTTCTCAGCTATTTGTAAGGCCTCCTCAGACAACCATTTTGACTTTTTTCGTTTCTTTTTTGTGGGGATGGTCTTGATCCCTGTCTCCTGCAAAATGTCACGAACCTCTGTCCATAGTTCTTCAGTCACTGTGTCTATCTACCTAATCCCTTGAATCTGTCACTTCTACTGTATAATCATAAGAGATTTGATTATGGTCATACCTGAATGGTCTAGTGGTTTTCCCTACTTTCTACAATTTTAGTCAGAATTTTGCAATAAGGAGTTCATGAGCTGAGCCTCAGTCAGCTTCCAGTCTTGTTTTTGTTGACTGTATAGGGTTTCTTACCAGCTGAGCCACAAGGGAAGCCCAAGAATACTGGAGGGGTAACCTATCACTTTTCCAGGGGATATTCCTGACCCAGGAATTGAACTGGAGTATGCTGCATTTCAGGCAGATTCTTACCAACTGACCTATCAGGGATCCCAGCTTAAAATTTATTAGTAAATAATTGAGCAACCTATTTTTTATTTCCGGAGAAGGCAATGGCACCCCACTCCAGTACTCTTGCCTGGAAAATCTCACAGACGGAGTAGCCTGGTAGGCTGCAGTCCATGGGGTCCCTAGGAGTAGGACATGACTGAGCGACTTCCCTTTCACTTTTCACTTCATGCACTGGAGAAGGAAATGGCAACCCACTCCAGTGTTCTTGCCTGGAGAATCCCAGGGATGGTGGAGCCTGGTGGGCTGCCATCTATGGAGTTGCACAGAGTCAGACACGACTAAAGCGACTAAGCAGCAGCAGCATTTTTTATTTCATCTTTTTAATAGTATTCCTCTTCTGTTAATGTTTCTAGCACTTATGCATTCCTTTTTCATTAGTTATGGTAACTCCAAATTTATCTATTGTCAAAGTATTTTTCAATTTTATAATATTACAAATATTTTTAAATTTATTTTTTAATCTTACTTGCTAGTTTGTACTTTATATATATGTATACATATATATATTTGTTCTGTCTCCTTTTGTCAGGATACTTTCTCTTAAGGTAACTGAATGAGATAAATATTTTAACCTTTTATTATTTTTTCTTAATATTTATTCCATGTGAGTATGGTTGATTTACAATGTTTTGATAGTTTAGATGTAGAGCAAAATGATTTTGTTACACATTTACAGACATATGCTCTTTTTCAGATTCTTTTCCCATGTAAATTATTACAAAGTATTAAATAGAGTTCCCTGTGCTATACAGTACGTCCTTGTTGATTATCTATTTTATATATAGTAGAATATACTTCTTAATTCTAACCTCCTAAGTGGTGTTGGAGAAGACTCTTGAGAGTCCCTTGGACTGCAAGGAGATCCAACCAGTCCATTCTAAAGGAGATCAGTCCTGGGTGTTCTTTGGAAGGACTGATGCTAAAGCTGAAACTCCAATACTTTGGCCACTTCATGCGAAGAGCTGACTCATTGGAAAGGACTCTGATGCTGGGAGGGATTGGGCGCAGGAGGAGAAGGGGACGACAGAGGATGAGATGGCTGGATGGCATCACTGACTCGATGGACATGAGTTTGGGCGAACTCCAGGAGCTGGTGATAGACAGGGAGGGCTGGCGTACTGCATTCATCAGGTGACAAAGAGTTGGACACGACTGAGCGACTGAACTGAACTGAATTTATCCCTCACCCACCTTTCCCCTTTGGTATCCATAGTGGCTGTATCAATTTAAATTCCCACCAACACTGTAGGAGGGTTTGCTTTTCTCCACATCTTCTCCAGCATTTATTTAAACCATTTATTGTTATTATATATTTTTAATTAGCAAAAGTATTGTTAGCTAAGAATTTTCTTATTGACATTGATTTATTTGCCTTATATAAGTTCCAAAATAAAATTGCTCCTCTTTTAAAACTGTTTTCAGATAATTTAAAAGTTTTGTTTTCACTTTGTTTGTTCCAAGAGTTTTTTTTTTTTTTAACTTTTCATTTTATATTGGAATATAGGTGATGAACAACATTGTGTTAGCCTCAGATGTACAACAAAAGTGTTTTAGTTTTTGAAAATTAGTTTTGAATTTGCAGGTGGGAGGATATTTTTTTTTTCCTTTTCTGGTATTATTACTAATTTCTAATATTTGTTAATATCATAAGATGCAAATTTTACCTATTCTTTTTTTTAATATTATTGAGGTTTTTTTGAATATATATTCTGTGTTTTGGAAGTTTCAAACGCCTTAAATCCATATATCCAAAACTAACCTCATGATCTTTCCCCCTGCTTACAAGTAACCTTTCTTAGATTTATTGGAATACACTTTACCATTTCCATCCAAATCTGGAAGCCAAAGTGTTTAGACACTGTCACTTTCGTCCACCCTGTCCATATTTTATCCATTATCTGAGTATTTAAGAGGTCTCCTGTATTCCATTTCTACCACTATAACTCTGGGACAATCTAATGATATTCGTTACTATGATCTCTGCATTTATATTCAAACTGGTTTATCCATATAAGTTCTGGGTCTCTTCTAATATTTCCTTAGCATTCAGTGTACTTCTGCAATAGACTTTATTTTTTAGATCAGTTTTAGGTTCATTAAAAAATTAAGATGATGGTAGAGAGATTTTCCATATATGTTTCCCCCTAACACATGTATAATATCTGCTATTAACAACATTTCTCACCAGACTGGTATATTTATTACAGTTGAGTGTACTTTGATTCATAATTATTACTCAAAGTCTGTAGTTTACATTACAGCTCACGCTTGGTATTCTCAATGTATTTTTGAAACACAAATATTTTATTTCATAGCTTACTGGAAGACTATTTCTTAGCTAAGAATATGTTTTCTTGACTGGCCTGTAACACTTTACATAGCCTGATCTTGCATAATTCTCCTATCTGGGGGGCCTCCTTTGCCCCAGGAACATGAGTAATTTTCAGTTTCTCGTACATTATTATCCTCTCTTGCTGCTGTAGGATATCTACTTGTGTTTTTCCTTGTCTTTCACTTAATTTCTGAAAACTCATTATATTTGCTTTCTTAACAACTATATAATATATAGCAGCATTTTTTATATTTATCATGTTGTACATTGCATCCCTACTACTCATTTATCTTATAATTGGAAGTTTGTACTTTTCACTGCCTTCATCTAATTTTCCTGCTCCTTACTCCCACCTCTGATAACAAGAATTTGAAGTTCTTTTTCTAATGAGTTTGTGAAATATAATTGAGTACAACATCATGTTTTTCCTGTTACATAACACAGTGATTTGGTATTTTTCTACATTTCAAACTGATAACCACCGCCATAAGACTTGTTATCACCATACAAATATATTACATAGTTATTGACTATATTTCTCACACTGTACATTTTATACCTATAACTTACTTTGCAGCTGGAAGTTTGTGCCTCTGAATCTCCCTCATATATTAATTTCTTCTCCACACACCCACCTCTGGTAAATTAATTGTCACAATGCTGTATTTCTACTTTCTTCTCCAACATGTTTACCATTGTAACATCATATGTTCTTGCTTTCTGCATCCTTTAATTACTTATTTCAGAGATAGATAACTTTATTGCTTTTGTCTTTTAACCTTCCTACTAGCTTTATACATAATTGACTACATTTACTGTATATTTGTCTTACAAATGAGATTTTCCCTTTTGTGATTTTCATGTTTCTAGTTGTGTTTTTTTCTTTTTCACTTAATTCCCTTTACATTTATAAAGCAGTTTTAGTGGTGCTGAATTCTTTTAGCTTTTGAATGAAACCTTGCTGGGTAGAGTATTCTTGGTTGTAGGTTTTTCTCTTTTATTATTTTAAATGTATCATTCCACTCTTTCTGGCCTGCTGAGCTTCTGCTGAAAGGGCCATTTTTATTTCCCTCAGAAAATATATATAATTTTCTTTATTTATGTAATTGCATTAAATCAGATTTCAAAGAATCCTCTGTTAGGAAAGGTGGCTTGAGTATCAATTCTTTAGCCTTAATTTGCACTGAATTTAAACATGTATTTGTTGAGCGATTTACGTTACACTTATTTGATCATGTTCTGTTTAAAGAAGTACTACTTATACATGAATTGCAATAAGATTATTCTCAGTAATAGAAAAAGAGTTGTCCAAAAAGGAACACAATGCAGGTGTTTTCTTTTTTGTTTGCTTTTTGCTCAACTGATGTGTTTAATAGATTAAAGATGGATCAAATCTTCATTTTTACTGTAGAGTTGATCAGCACATTATACTTTTGGTACCTTGGCAAGTACTTTTTTTTAAACTTCTATTTATGCGATACAGAGTTCCCCCTCTATTGGTTTGTGGTAATCTAATTTGCTAATATTAATCTCACTCTTCTAATTTATACAGTATGTCTCCATTAAAAATGTGCCTTATTTTTAAGGCACAGGAAATTAACCAAAATAATGAGATGGTTACATGCGTGATAGCTGGGAATATGGAGCATGCTTGTCAGTTCTTTCCCTAAATTTTATTAAATTTAGAGTCCAAAACTTTGAGATGTATATGCCATCTCTCTTTTTCATGACTGATGTTCAGCTTCTGTAACTTTTATTTCGGTTTCCACAAATGAGAGTAGAATAAATGCCTCATATATTACTACTTGTATTTGTCAATGGGAACATTCAAACTGACTCCCTCCTTGAACAGATTTTAACAGACCTTTGCTTTTCAAATAGAATGTCAATGATTTTAGAGTTTATGGCCTCCATCTTAGACATCTGCACAGATGAATGTCTCTAAAATGTTCTTTTTATAGCGTTGGGAATTACCAAATGGGGCCCTTTGGAGAGGACATCTTTTTCATTTCAAATTTTTGCATAAGTGTTATTTACATGCAACAGCTGAGACTCCAGAACAAAAATTAGTCAGTCAGATGTTCATTTCACTGAACACATTAGAGAAAGTGCACCTGCCTTGCCATAGGCACCACTTCTTTGGGGATAATAGCATTTTTGCACATCTAACATAAATGATGCATAGCACTCAGAGAAAAGTTCATTTGTAGTAGATATTATGGTAACTCTAGAAATCAGAGGAGCTTAGATTTAGTCATATCTATGCCATGTATTAAATATTTTCTGTAATTTTGGCTTCCATGAATGTCGTTTCCTTCGCTCAGTTGTGTTCGACTCTTTACCACCACATAGACTGTAGCCCACCAGGCTCCTCTGTTCATGAAATTCTCCAGGCAAGAATACTGCAGCGGGTTTGTCATTCCCTTCTCCAGGGGACCTTCCTGACCCAGGGACTGAACCTGACTCTCTTGCATTGTAGGTAGATTCTTTACCATCTGAGCCACCTGGGAAGCCCAATATTCAAAACAGAGATATTGCTATCTCAGATGCCTGCCTCCTAGGCACTTACCCTATTACTTGAAAGTAGAGCAGGGTGAGTAATACTCATGAATGGCTATAAGAGGTAAAATATTTGATCTGGACTTTGTGAATGGCTTACTTTAAAATAGAGAAATCCTAAATAAATCACATTTCGCATTGTATAAATCTAGTACACAAAGCGTAAGGTCATATGAATAAATATATATATTGTATATAGATACCTTAGAAGGACAGCAACCTGTAGAAGGTTATGTAGGGAGTCTAGAGCCTAACTGATTGAACTAGAATCCTGCTGTATCACTAATATCTTTGTGATTTCATGGAATTAATTAGCCACTTTATGTCTCAGTTTTCTTATTTGTAAAACAAGGAAAATAATGTCACTTAGGATTTTATAGGTTTATTAAAGGTGACTGAATGAGTATTAAACTGACTGATACATGATAGGGTCTTTCTTCTTCTTTTCCTTTTTCTTCTTCCCATGGACTGTAACCTACCAGGCTCATCTTGTCCATGGGATTTCCCAGGCAAGTATACTGGAGTGGGTTGCCATTTCTTCCTCCAGAGGATCTTCCTGACCCAGGGATTGAACCCATACAAGAATCACAGATTCTTAAAGGAACTTAAACCCATACAAGACTCACAAATCTAATTCACTTCTTTATTCCTTCCTTCATTCAAATCTTTTTAAGAGAAGGAAGTACAGTAAATGATATTCAGAGGATCTAGGTTTGTTAATTGAACTCCATGGCCTACATTATCTTGGTCAAATTTATAACATTTCTGAATCTCAATCTCCACATTTGTAAATTGAGTCTGCTGTGGGATTTAATTAGACAGCTGTTTTTTCTTGAAAGGTCATTAGGACATAGCCTTAGTAAACAACAAACAAAATGAAGAGAAGAAGGAAAAAGAGGTGGAATAGGGAAAGGAGAATAAGAATAAATTATTAATAAGGAATAATTTATTATTATTATTTAACATGGAAATTGTATGGTCAAAAGTTTATTTTCTTAAGAATGTTAAACATAGAATCAGAAGTGTCCCTGGCACATAGTGGTTGCTCAGTAGTAGCTGACTGATTGAAGAATTGGATGAATGGGAGTGATCTTTGTAATGCTGCAGAATGAAAGAAGAAAATAAGAATGTGATGTCAATTTCATGTGGCTGAGGCTTTTCCAAATCTACTCTGGTTCTCTGATTGCAATTTGGCCATACATTATAACATTATTTAAGGAGAATATTGTAAAATGAACTATTTATAATCAACAATATTTGAGAGTTTAAATATTTTGATTTGACAAATGAAATATTTTGACCCATTGAAAAGCACTATTTTTTTCCGAAATGCAAAGTTTGACATTCTGAAAATTGTCCATACTCAAGTATGGGTGCTCAATGATAGTGCTATGCTAAACGCTCTAGTTAATTATTCATCAATTATAATAGTAGTATTATTTTGAAAATGATGAATAAAAATTTTGAACCTATAATTTTATGGTGTTTTAATTCTCTAATTAAATACCACTGAGTCAGTGGTAAAGAATTCACCTTCAATGCAGGAGACACGGGTTCCATCCCTGGGTCAGGAAGATCCCCTGGAGAAGGAAATGGCAACCCACTCCAATATTCTTGCCTAGATAATCCCATGGACAGAGGAGCCTGCCGGCTACAGTCCATAGGGTCACAAGCAAGTTAGTCCGACAGGAGTTAGCAAATAAACAATTATCATCTACCTACATTGTCCAACTCATTTGATTTTATTGCAATTATTTTGTTAAATTTCTATGCAAACTTGATGCTAAGTTCTTCCAATGTGAAGATTATGTTTCTTTTAGACTTTTTTCCATTTGGGAATATATAAAAATATACAAAGCATAGTACATGTGTTTGACTGTGACCCAAGGGACCAAACCTGGGTCTCCCACATTGCAGGCAGATTCTTTATTGTCTGAGTCATCATGGAAGTTGACTTTAGAGTAGACAACCATGTAACTCTAACCCAACACAAGCAAAAGAATTATATCAACACTCTAATATCTCCCTTAATTTAAATGAGTTCATTGTAAGTTTTCATATGGTATCAACTCACCTCACTTTTTTATTTCTTCAGGAGAGTATTGTAAAGAGATGATTTAAGGGATAGATAAAGAGGCAAAAGGGCAAATGGTGGACTTTAAAAGTCCCGGGTCATTTGAAAAGCCATATGAAAAACAATGTCATAAATATTAACAAACAAAAAAGCCTTTAATTTTATCTCACACTGAACACAAAATTAATTTGAGTAGAATCATTTACTGAAATGTGAAAGATGAAACAAAAAATCTTCTAGAAGATAGTTACATGCTTAATCATAGCAAAAGATACCTTAAACATGATACAGAAAGTCCTAACCATATAAGGTAAGATTGTTAAGTTAAACTTCATTAAAATTAAGAACTTCTGTTAATCAAGAAATCACTACTAAGAGAGAAAATGAAAACAATAATAAGGACTACAATGTTTGTGCCACATGTATCTAACAAAATACTCATATCCTGGAAATAAAAATGAAAGTTCAATTTAAGTGTAAAATAAGGCACAGTCTGGTTTTTAAAATGGCAGAAACAATTGATCTATTTGAAAATTTCAATAATTTTCAGGTAGAGTAATCAGATCAGATCAGATCAGATTAGTCACTCAGTCGTGTCCGACTCTTTGCGACCCCATGAATTGCAGCATGCCAGGCCTCCCTGTCCATCACCAACTCCCGGAGTTCACTCAGACTCATGTCCATCGAGTCAGTGATGCCATCCAGCCATCTCATCCTCTGTCGTCCCCTTCTCCTCTTGCCCCCAATCCCTCCCAGCATCAGAGTCTTTTCGAATGAGTCAACTCTTCGCATGAGGTGGCCAAAGTACTGGAGTTTCAGCTTTAGCATCATTCCTTCCAACGAAATCCCAGGGCTGCTCTCCTTCAAAATGGACTGGTTGGATCTCCTTGCAGTCCAAGGGACTCTCAAGAGTCTTCTCCAGCACCACAGTTCAAAAGCATCAACTCTTCGGTGCTCAGCCTTCTTCACAGTCCAACTCTCACATCCATACATGACCAATGGAAAAACCATAGCCTTGACTAGACGAATCTTTGTTGGCAAAGTAATGTCTCTGCTTTTGAATATGCTATCTAGGTTGGTCATAACTTTCCTTCCAAGGAGTAAGCGTCTTTTAATTTCATGGCTGAAATCACCATCTGCACTGATTTTGGAGCCCCCCAAAATAAAGTCTGACACTGTTTCCAATGTTTCCCCATCTATTTCCCATGAAGTGATGGGACCAGATGCCATGATCTTCGTTTTCTGAATGTTGAGCTTTAAGCCAACTTTTTCACTCTCCACTTTCACTTTCATCAAGAGGCTTTTGAGTTCCTCTTCACTTTCTGCCATAAGGGTGGTGTCATCTGCATATCTGAGGTTATTGATATTTCTCCCGGCAATCTTGATTCCAGCTTGTGTTTCTTCCAGTCCAGCATTTCTCATGATGTACTCTGCATATAAGTTAAATAAACAGGGTGACAATATACAGCCTTGACGTATTCCTTTTCCTATTTGGAACCAGTCTGTTGTTCCATGTCCAGTTCTAACTGTTGCTTTCTGACCTGCATATGAATTTCTCAAGAGGCATATCAGGTGGTCTGGTATTCCCATCTCTTTCAGAATTTTCCACAGTTTATTGTGATCCACACAGTCAAAGGCTTTGGCATAGTCAATAAAGCAGAAATAGATGTTTTTCTGGAACTCTCTTGCTTTTTCAATGATCCAGCAGATGTTGGCAATTTGATCTCTGGTTCCTCTGCCTTTTCTAAAACCAGCTTGAATATCAGGAAGTTCACGGTTCACATATTGCTGAAGCCTGGCTTGGAGAATTTTAAGCATTACCTTACTAGCATGTGAGATGAGTACAATTGTGTGGTAGTTTGAGCATTCTTTGGCATTGCCTTTCTTTGGGATTGGAATGAAAACTGATCTTTCCAGTCCTGTGGCCACTGCTGAGTTTTCCAAATTTGCTGGCATATTGAATGCAGCACTTTCACAACATCATCTTTCAGGACCTGGAACAGCTCAACTGGAATTCCATCACCTCCACTAGCTTTGTTCGTAGTGCTGCTTTCTAACCCAATGGGCCTTAGAAAGCATCACTACGAACAAAGCTAGTGGAGGTAGAGTAATAGCACCTTTATTTGAATATAGTTCATAGAAGATTGTATTTCACTACAGTGAAAGGATTATCTGATGTATTATTTAAAGAATATTAACTGCTCAGCTGATTTTTGTCTAAGTAAGTTCATGTAATCAAATCAGAGTTCAGGATTATACCCAGTGAGGAAGAAGGGAATTACTTAGATATGTCTGCATCACTGTGTGGGGAATGGTGGCAACTGCTTCTGTTTGGAATGAAAGATTTTACAGTAATAAAACAAATTTAATGGACTAGTTCACTCATTTTCAATCTTGCTGTTTAAGTTTACTATCGAAATACTTGCTCTAGGGAATTACCATTCATTCAGTTTATTTGCAGCCTCTGTCCTGTGTAACAGCAGGACTGTTTCTTTTTCCCCCAGAAAGATGAAATTGCAACAGCACAGTGAACCTCAAATAACAAAAGCGATCGTATTTTTAAAATAGTGCTTTAAGACTTTCTATCACAAATGACAGATTTAAGACAGTTTTTAATTTTATTTATTTACCCCATACTAAAGGATCCTGAAGGTAAATAGTAAAGCTGTGTAAGAAACAAAATGCATAGAGATGTCTTGCATCACAGAAATATCCCCATTTGCTATCTTTTATGACTCATCTATTCATTGAAAATAAAAGTCAATTATTCTCTCTTCTTCTATTTATTGATGTTCTGTAACTAAAAGGACTTTTAAGTAATAACTTTCAACCTTGAAATCATTATTCTTTTTCCAAACTCACAAACAAGAAAGTTATTGACTGTTATTGACATGTTTTTCTATAAACCCAACAAAAAGAGTTGATTCACATAAGGATCATTTCCTTTATGTTCTAACTTCTTTTAAGTTTTTCACCTTTTCCTATATGCCCTTTTCTTTGAATTCTTATTCTGTCATCCTTATAACTAAAACTTATACCTATAACTGAAACCATAGTTGAGGTTGACATGAACCCAGTAGAAAAATAAACAAAATACTGCAGCTGGCACTTCAAAGATTAGGATACAAATGGTTAATAACACTATGAAAAGATACCCAAATTGTGTATTTAATGTTCCTATTTATTAATTTTATTCAAACTAGGCACATGAAGTTTTTTCTTAATAAACGACAGATTAATTATTGTTATTTACTTAATAATGTGTCAGTTCCCTTTCCCCCAGTGCTTAACTATTTGGCTAGGGAAGCAAAAACTGGATTTAAAAATCATCTATATGAAGGGAGAGATCTTTTATGAATAAGAGTTGAATAAAAATTGATTTCTCTGCTAATATACAGAAGAAAATGGTAGCTACTTCCTCCTCTTCCTGAAAATAAAAGACAAAACCTTTATACCGCTTGGAAATGTATTGGAAAGGATTCTAGGTTCATATTCTAACTGTTTGAAATGTAAATGTACCTCCTTAAGAGTCCTATGAGCTCTAGTGTCTCGGAATTTGGAAATCTAATGTTATCGCCGAAACCTTGGACCTCATTTTCCCTTAATTGTAAATCCATTCCAATACAGGACTCTGGATTTCTCTTACTATTATTCAGCTGTAAATTATTTTCCCAAGGCATCCTTAGTCCAGTGTCTTGTGTTGTCTACACAGTTTATTCAGAAATCTTGAACTCTGCTGAAACACAAAAATATGTTCCCTGTGTTCCACTGGTTAGTGAGTTATCATTGAATTAAAATTAATTAATATTACACTGTGATCAGTATGATACCACTATACATCTAACAGAGAGAGAGAACAAGGAGAGAAGGAGAGGAAGAAATCATAAGGGCTTATCTTACTGAATACTCATAAGGCGAATTCACTAGAATTAAGAACCACTCAGATCAAATGATAGAATATGACCATCCTGGAAGGCTCCTCTCATGTTGCTTCACATGAAAGATAGCCACTACCTTAGTTTATTAAACTATTCTTATTCTGCCATATTTTAAGGAATTAGAATAATTGGCTCATGGAGTTCTTTAAGCTTGCAAGTCCAAAATGTGTAGGGCAGACTAAGTTTGCTAACAGCTCAGGTGGAGTTTGATGCTGCAGTCTTGAGACTGAACTCTTCTTTTCTGGGAAAATTTTTTTTTTAAGATCTTCATCTGATCTGATGAGGTGATAGTGATCTATTCTCATTATTAAGAGTAATCTCTTTACTTAAAGTTGATTGACTATAGATATTAATCACACTTGCGAAATACCGGAGGTCAGAAGTTCAAAATCAGTATCACCAATAGAAGTGTCAGTAAGACTGCATTTCCTCCACAGGCTCTAAGTGAGAATTCATTCCTTACCTCTTCCAGGTTTTGATGGACGCCAGCATTCCTGGGCTTGTGGCTGCATTATTCTGATTTTAAATGCCAACACAGTCAAATATCTCTCTTCAAAATGCCTCTTCTTTGTATGCATGTCTTCTTTCTTTCATCACCTCTTTCTTTTAATGATGTAGATTCTTGTGATGTAGAACATTTACGATCCACCTAGATAATCCAAAAGAATCTCCTCATCTCAAATTCTTAATCACATCTGAAAAGACATCATCACATGATGTAACATTCATGGGTTTTAGGGATTGGGTCTAAAACAGTGTTAATGTGGATGACTCAACATTCTATACCATAAAGCATCCTTATAACAAGTAATACACTAAATTAAAAATCCAAAACTTCCTCAGAATGAAAGCCAAAGCACCAGTGAAGTCCATGAATTCTATGAAAGGCTAAAGAAGAATTAACATCAGTCTTTCAAAACTATTTAAAAAATTACAAGTCAATTTTCTAGCTCATTCAGTGAGACAAGGAGTATCCTGAAACTACAATCAGACACATAAAAAGGAAATTATGGACAAATATATACTGTTCATATTGACAAAATAATTAATAACAAAATAATAGACAAATGAATCCATCAACATATAGAGTTCTATACCATGACTAAGTGGGATCAATGTAATATATCATATAAAAGAATAAATAATAAAAGCAACATGACCATTTCAATATATGCTGCAAAAGCATTTAATAAAATGCAGTACAGCTTCATGATAACATTCACACATACACACAAGTCATACAACAACCTAGGAATAATAGGAACATTCACAATCTGATATAGTATGAAAAATCCATACTTTTTCTAAATATATTTAATGATGAAAGACTGAAGTTTCTCCCTAAGAAAAGGAACAAGAGCCAGTTTGTCTGTTCTCATTACTTCTATTCAACAATATCCTGTGCTAGCCAGAAAAAATTAGGCAAGACAGAAATAAATAATAATCCTCATTCACATTTGAGGATAAGAAAAGCTATCTCTATTCACAATGAGGCATTTCCAGAAAAAAAAAAAAAAACAAACTATGAATAAACACATTTAGCAAGTTTGTGGAGTACAAAATAATATAAAATGTATTATATTTATATACAACTGCAATGAATGATCTGAAAATTTAGAAAACAAGTCCATTTATAGCATGATAGAAAATAAAATACATTGGGATAAATTTAACAAATAAGTTCAAGAAACGTGCACTGACAACTACAAAACATTGTTGAAAGACTTTAAAGAAGCCCTAAATTAATTAGAAGATATTCAGTGTTTATGGATTGGAAGACCTCATTTTTAAGATGGCAGTGATCCCTAAATTTATCTACTTATTCAGTGAAATCCCATAGAAATTTCAGCTGCCTTTTTGTATAAATCAAGGGGCTGATCCCTGACCAAATGGAAATGCAAAGGGTCCAGATTAGCCAAGATATTCTTGAAAAGAACTAAGTTGAAGGGCTCATTCTTCCAGATTCCTACATTTACTACAAATACATATGCATCAATATATAGATAAGTAGGATAATACTGAGAATATAAAAATGAACCCATAATTATAATCAACTGATTTTATACAAGGTTGTCAAGCTACCTCAACAAGGAAAGTTACTGAGACAACTGGATACCCACATGTAAAAGAATGATAGCTGACCTCTATCTTACACCCATATACAAAATTTAGCTCAGAATGATCAGACATAAATGCCACAGCTAATATTGTAAAACTCTTGTAAGAAAACATAGGAGTAAATCTATATGTAATGGCTTCTTAGATATGGCATCAAAAAATAAGCAAAAAAGGGAAAAATAAATGATTTAACAATAAAATTAAAATTTATGCCTCAAAGTATGTCTTCAAGAGGGAAATCCAACATGTCATTAAATCAATATATCAAAATCAAGTATTTGATGACATTTGTATTCAGAACATGTAAAAAATACATATAACTGAACAATAAAGAAATAATAAAACCCAATTTAAAATGCATACATAATTTTAATAGACAATTCTCTAAGAAAATATACAGTAAGTGGTCAATAAACACCTGAAAGCATGCTCAATAATATTAGTTGTTAAGGAAATTCAAATCAAAACCACAATAAGTAATCCACAGCACACCTTCTAGAATGGTTAAAATTAAAAAGAAAGAAAGGCACACAAATACAAATGCTGACAAGAATTTGGAAAAATCAGAACGCTCCTACTTTGTTGGTGGGGTGTAAAGTGGACAGACAGATTGGAAAACAGTTTAGTAGTTTCACAAAATGTCACATATGGGCATATACTCAAGACAATTAAAAATCTCTATCTACTCAAAAACTTGTACAAGAGTTTTCCTAGCAGTATTATTTCATATTAAGGAAAATTAGAAATAATCCAGGTGGCACAGTGATTAAGAATCTGCCTGACAATGCAAGAGACACAAGAGACATGGGTTCAATCCCTGGGTCAGGAGGATTCCCTGGAGAATGAAACTTGCTCCAGTATTCTTGCCTGGAAAATTTCATGGACAGAGGAGCCTGGTGAGCTACAGTCCATGGCGTTGAAAAGAGTCAGATGCGACTAAGCACACACACACATACACACAGAGAGAGAGAGAGAGAGAGAGAGAGAGAGAGAAATAACCCAAATGGCCCACCAACTATTAATGGATAGAGAAAATCTGGTATGGTCAATTCAAAGGAATATATAATTTAATAATAAAGAAGAATTAGCACACAACAGCATGAATGAACATCAAAAACATACTAAGTGAAAGATGCCAGACATGTTTAAAAGGCCACATGTTGAGTAATTCTATTTGTATAAAATATCCAGAATAGCCTACTACATAGAGACAGAAGTAGATTTGTGCTTCCCCTGGATTGGTTTCTGACTTAGTGGTGATGGTTGCACAACTATGTAAATGTACTAAAAATTACTGAATGGTACAGATTCAAAGGAGGAGAAAATTTAATGGATTGTATATTATATAAAAATAAAGTTATAATTTATAAATAAATTTATAAATAAATGTAGAAAATGTTTCTCAGTTCTGGTATTTATATAATATACATGTTTCAAACTTGTGATTATTATAATAGATTATTTTAAATTTCACATTTGTTACAAAACCTTGAAATTAGGAAAATATCAACAGATTATAGTTGAGATAAAATGAGATCAGAAAAAAGGAAAAGGGAATGCTGAATGGAAAAAAAGAGACAATAATAAGAATGAAAATCAAAGCTACAATAAAATGGCAATGTTCCTTGCCAAAAAAATTTAGTCATTGTATTTTGCATCCTTTAAACAAATATTAAATGTCTCAGTCATATTTCTAATTGAAGATTAGTAAACTAAAGCATACAATATCAGGTACTTGTCATACTTAAGCAAATTTTCTTTCTTCTGGCATCATTAACAGTAGCTTTATTTGTTGCTGTATAGGTGCTCAATCATGTCTGACTCTTTGCAACCCATAACCATAGCCTCCCAGGTTCCCCTGTCCATGGTATTTTCCAGGCACGAATACTGGAGTGGGCTGCCATTTCCTACTCCAGGGGTCTTGACCCAGGGATCAAACACAAGGGATGGCTTGTGTCTCCTGCATTGGCAGGAGGATTCTTTGCCACTGTGACACCTGGTGCTGCTTTAAATAACAGCTTGTACTTTTAATTCAGTTATTAATACATAATTAAGCATTGTTGTAAGACTTTCCTGGTGGCTCAGTGGTAAAGAATCCACCTGCAATGCAGGAGATGCAAGCAGGAGACCGATCCCTGAATTAGGATGATCCTCTGGGGAAAGAAAATGGCACACCACTCCAGTGTTCTTGCCTGTAAAATCCCAATCCATGGGGTCACAAAAGAGTCACATTAATATACTGAAATTAAGTTTCTACAATGAATGTGTGAAAGTGAAAGTGACTCAGTCATGTCCGACTCTTTGCGACCCCATGAATCGCAGCACACCAGGCCTCCCTGTCCATCACCAACTCCCGAAGTTCACTCAAACTCACGTCCATCGAGTCAGTGATGCCATCCAGGCATCTCATCCTCTGTCGTCCCCTTCTCCTCCTGCCCCCAATCCCTCCCAGCATCAGAGTCTTTTCCAATGTGTCAACTCATCGCATGAGGTGGCCAAAGTACTGGAGTACTTTGGAGTACTGGAGCTTTAGCATCATTCCTTCCAAAGAACACCCAGGACTGATCTTTAGAATGGACTGGTTGGATTTCCTTGCAGTCCAAGAGACTCTCAAGAGTCTTCTCCAACACCACAATTGAAAAGCATCAATTCTTCGGCACTCAGCTTTCTTCACAGTCCAACTCTCACATCCATACATGACTACTGGAAAAACCATAGCCTTGACTAGACAGACTTTTGTTGGCAAAGTAATGTCTCTGCTTTTGAATATGCTACCTAGGTTGGTCATAACTTTCCTTCCAAGGAGTAAGCGCTTTTTGGAATTCTCCAAGCCAGACTACTGAAGTGGGTAGCTGTTACTTTCTCCAGGGGATCTTTCCAATCCAGGGATCAAACCCAGGTCTTCCGCACTGAGGGTGGATTCTTTACCAGCTGAGCCACAACGGAAGCCCATGAGTACTGGAGTGGGTAGCCTGTCCCTTCTCCAGCGTATCTTCCTGACCCAGGAAGTGGACCCGGGTCTCCTGCATCGCAGGTGGATTCTTTACCATCAAGATATCAGGGAAGCTCCCACAATGTATGTGTAATACTTTATAATAAAAATATTCCTTTACATTTTATAGACATATTTTATAAAAAGAGAAAATATGAAATTTTCTATTCAGTAAAAGAACTTGAAGGACATATGTGAATATATTTTAAGGTTAATATTTTACTTATACATGTATAAAATATAAAATTATAAACATACAAGTCAATTTTTGTAACATGAGATCACCTATATAACTACTATTCATTTGGAGTTCAATTTTTTTATATGATGTGGCCGGATTGTCAACATCAGTTTTTTAATTTTTGGGTATTCACTAGATCTAGCCAGCACTGAGGGATGGTTAACTTGTAATTTGGGGTGCTTTTTATTCCACCAGGCTATTCTTTGGGTCCAAGGGCAGTTTGCTGAGAGTAGTTCAGGTGCTAAATCTAGGGATTTTCAGACTTGAAATACAGATGTTTTATGGGTAATGTGTAATCAGGACAGGCAGCAGTCTACCAAGTGTTTGGGGAGGAGGGTTGCAAAACTTTTATCTAAGTGTATTGGAGAAGTCTTTTATATTCTAGTTACAGAAATTACCAAGTTATGGTGCGGTCAGCTCTGTAATGCAAATCTGAGAAGTAATCCAAATGGATTAGTTTGAGGTTTTCCCTTGACTTCTGGGTTAATTGAGGTATCCTGAAGTAGCTTCTATATCTAGCTGTCCTCTTCCAAGAGTGGCTAGGCTTTAATCAGCCCTAGTGTTGGGTTTCAGGCCTGTCTACCAGTCCCTGTATTCAAAGTACAGTACTTTTCTTTCTGTTGAACTGTATAGTAAGGCCTTATTTGTAACTCAAAGAACCATTATACTGATATAAATGGATGTCTTTCTGGAATCTATTCTGTTCCATTGGCCCATTTGTCTGTTGTGTCCAATTATGCTGTTTCAGTTATGATTCTCAGTCATGATACCTGGTTGTGTTTGTCCTATATATATATTTTTTTCTTTGAGCTGGACTTAATATTAACTTGGTTATACTATGTTGTTTGGATTGTTTGTGTTTTAGAATCAGATTATCTATTTTCACAAAATATCTGGGTGTTTTTTATTTTATTTATTCAGTAGATCAATTTGTGTTGAGAATTATTTTCTGTTAACACTTTAGTTATTATTTAAATGTCCTTTTGGCTTACATAATTTCATATTGAGGAACTCTCTCCATGTGGGATTCACTTTTCTTTATATTTATTCAATCTGTAATTTGCAGTGAAAGAATTAGTTGCTCAGTCCTGTCCAACTCTTTGTGATCCCATGGACTGTAGCCCATCACGCTTTTCTGTCCATGGGTTCTCTAGGCAAAAATACTGGAGTGTTGTGATTTCCTTCTCCACGGTATATTCCTGACCCAGACATTGAATCTAGGTCTCCTGGGCAGACTTTTTACCATGTAGAATTTTTAGGGTGATCTTTTTCATCAATTTTACAAATTTATAGTCTTTATCTCTTTCAGCATTGCTTCTGTGAGCTCATTCTGTGAATCATCTTTTAGAACTTCAGTTTATCCACATGTTGGACCAATGCACTATAATTATTATTCTTTTTTAAATGTGTCAGTTTATTGATCTGATAATCTGATTTTCTGCTGACATTTCACTGCTTTGTTTTCACTTGTTAAATTTATATATTAAGTGCTTAATTGCAGCTTTTTAACTTATAATTCTACATTATCTATTTAATTATTTTAAAAGATTTTATTCTCTGATGAACTTTTCTGGTTTATTTTTGTTTGTTTTTTCAGCAACTTGGTCCTCAATTTTGTTGACCATATTAAGATTAGTAATTTAAAGGAGCTTATATCTTTTGTTTATTTGTTCTTTTATGTTTCTTTTATATACATATGCCTCTGGACATGCCTAGAAATTTTTACTTGAATCTTGGACATTTTACATAATATTTTAAAATCTTCCCTTCTTGATATTTTACTATATTCTTTGCTAGGCAAACACATTAGTGATCAACCATAGTAATATAACTGGGAAATTAGGTAAGACTAGGTTGAACTCTTGGTAAAGATCTGTAAACATTTTGTTCTCTCTAGATTCTGGGTTGTAATCCTATGGTATTTCTGGTGAATCTTGAAATATGATTATTTTTTCTTTATAAGAATTGACTTGATAAATATCCTGATCTGCATATTAGAATATTTATACAACTTTTGTTTAACTTCCTAAACTGCATGACTTGCCTTAAAGAGAAAATGGCAGTGTTTCAGGCTTAGTTCCTCACTTTTTGCTTCCAAGTAATTAGTATCTTACCTTTTAAGTCTCCAAATTTTTCTCTCAAATCCTGTGAGAACACCAGAAACTCTCCTTAAGTAGCATTCCTGTGAACTAAGAAAACCTGGATTTAAAGCCTCTTGCCCTTTGCTCAGAATATTGTGATTGTTGACTTGTAAACTAACATTTCAACATTGCTCTTTCTCAGGGCTATTGAATCTTCTAGTGCATTAGCTTCAGCATCTCTCTGACTTTAACCAAATAAAAAAATAAATAAATAAAAATTGTAATATTCCATATATTTTGTCTTTCAGGTTGCTTTCTCCAGAAATATTGTCTGAACACTATTTTCATAGTGCTCAAAATACTCTATCATATTCATGAACAAGAGTAACAGCAAGATGTTTTTAATTGTTTCATATTAGAGGAAATTAACCTCTTATTACATTTCAAATTATTCAGTATTCAATATTTAATTTTATATTTAAAATCAGTTGAAAGTAGTTTGGGGAGAAGGAGTTAGTTATGTGAAGAGATTTTTGTTCTTGAAGATCTTCTAACCTCTGCATGTGGAGAAGAATTGCATGAGAGTTAAAATGTATGAGTCAGTATTCACTCATTCAATCAATATTAATGGACCTTTACATAGTCTAGGCAAATAGTAATGCATCCTGAAACTTAAGGACAACATCATGTTGTAATTGCAGCATATAACATTACATTAACTATATCATATTATACAAATATATGGTATAGATAAACATCTAAGGAATCATTAACTGGGATAGGTAGGACTGATTTAATGTACCTTTATATGAATGTGTGTTGTGTTTATATAATAATTACATATTTGTCCTTCAACTGATGATTTTGGTTGCTATTATTATGTCCCATATGTACAACTGTGATAAAATACACGGTGACCAGCTGCCCCTTCTGTTCTGACACTCTGGTGAGTCATTTGACAAATTATTATTTTAACTTCTGCTAATAGAGCCCATCTTTGTCTCCAGAAATGCTCTTTCTTACCCTTGCAGGCACTCTGTGTTTTGCTTCAAAATCATGCTCCCACTGAATGCTCTAGTCCATCCCAATATGCTGTTGCCTCTCTCTGTCATTGACATTTATGCCACATTGCTTCCTATTATGCTTTGTGTACCCCTGAAGAATTAATCCTGCCTGCCTTTTATACAATTCTCGTTTTTTATGGCATTCTATTTCCTCAGATTTAACATTCAAGTAGAATTCCTTAGAGGGTGAAAAGCCCTGTATGAGTGAGTTATGATGAACAGTTTTGCCCTCTCCAATGATCTACTGGAGACTTTATTTTTCTGTCCTTTAGTGTAACTTGCTTGAGTAGAAAATGAAACCCTTCCTCAGAATACGTGAAAGAGAACATTGAGTCACAAATTGATACAAATAAAATAAATATTTCCAAGTAAATGAATTAGATATGTTTTTGTAATCTATAAAATATTCAAAACTCTGATCGTAACCTTGACGTCTCCAAAGGAATGTCAAATTAATTATCTTTGATTTTTGTGCAGGTCCTCCTGTGTTCAGTGAACATCCACAGAATATTTTTCCATCTAACAGCTATCTACCTCATGCCATCTAATTACTCAAATTCTCATTGTGATTATTTAAACTAGTATGCGCCATAAATCATATTCATTCACACACTATTCTGAAAAAAAAGTGGTGCTCACCTGAATTTGTCCAGATTTACCTAGCTTTGGTGCCTATTTCAAATAAATATAGAGAGGAAAGGAATAAGGCATATTTGGAGCACTGAAAGAAGGACAAGAAATACAGTCTTTAAGTATATGGTCTCTGTCTGTCAATTTTTGTGTATAGTGTTCTAGCTCCCTTATACCCATTATGTTCTGCCAATGCTGGCCCCCTGCTTAAATGTATATCTCAGACACTAATCACTCCATATTTTTCTTAATGCCTTTCGACCCTGTTTTTGTTTTAGACTTTTTTCCTCCTGTATTCCCTTTACCATATTCAGTGTTCTTCAATAAGATAGGAACATATGATAGTTCCATATTTAATTATTTGAGGATATTATTGAAAACTAGTGTTTTTCATAGCTGCTGCATTATTTTATATTCCTACCTTATGTACACCCAGGAGAAGGGAAGGGCTACCCACTCTAGTACTCTGGCCTGAAGAATTCCATGGACTGTATAGTCCATGGGGTTGCAAAGAGTTATACAGGACTGGGTGACTTTCACTTTCACCCAAAATACAATGTTTCCAATTTGTTCACATTCCCACCTATGTATATATAGCCAAAACAATTGAAATCAGGATCTAAAAGAGATTAACAGTTTTTTATCAAGAGATGACTGGATACTTGGGTCTAATACTTGGGTCACCTGCATCATAGGTGGATTCTTTATCCTCTGAGCCACCAGGAAGCCTAATGGAATACTATTAAGACTTTAAAACAAAGGAAATTTTGCCATTTTTCAGTAACATGGATGAATCTTGAGGACATTTTCCTAAATGAAATAAACTAGTAAAAGAAGGACAAATACTATATGATTCCAATTATATGAGATATTTAAAATAGTAAATATCATAAAGTAGACAATACAGCAGGGGGCAGGAGTGGGGGTACCTGGGGTTTGATTATTCAATAAGTGTAAAATTTCAGTTATGCTAGATGAATAAAGTTCTAGAAATCTGGTGTACAACATGGTTCCTATAGTTCAGTTCAGTTCAGTTCAGTTGCTCAGTCATGTCCGACTCTGTGCAACCCCATGGACTGCAGCATGCCAGGCTTCCCTGTCCATCACCAACTCCTGCATTTCACCCAAACCCATGTCCATTGAGTCAGTGATGCCATCCAACCATCTCATCCTCTGTCGTCCCCTTCTCCTCCTGCCCTCAATCTTTCCCAACATCAGGATCTTTTCTAATGAGTCAGCTCTTCACATCAGGTGGCCAAAGTACCAGAGTTTCAGCTTCAACAACAGTCCTTCCAATGAACACCCAGGACTGATCTCCTTTAGGATGGACAGGTTGGATCTACTTGCAGTCCAAGGGACTCTCAAGAGTCTTCTCCAATGCCACAGTAAAAAAGCATTAATTCTTCTGCACTCAGCTTTCTTTATAGGCCAACTCTCACATCCATACCTGACCACTGGAAAAACCATAGCCAACTGGACATGGAGAAATAGACTGGTTCCAAATAGGAAAAGGAGTACATCAAGACTGTATATTGTCACCCTGCTTATTTAACTTATATGCAGAGTACATCATGAGAAACGCTGGGCTGGAAGAAGCACAATCTGGAATCAAGATTGCCAGGAGAAATATCAATAACCTCAGATATGCAGATGACACCACCCTTATGGCAGAACGTGAAGAGGAACTAAAAAGCTTCTTGATGAAAGTGAAAGAGGAGAGTGAAAAAGTAGGCTTAAAGCTCAACATTCAGAAAACTAAGATCATGGCATCTGGTCCCATCACTGCATGGGAAATAGATGGGGAAACATTGGAAACAGTGTCAGACTTTATTTTTCTGGGCTCCAAAATCACTGCAGATGGTGATTGCAGCCATGAAATTAAAAGACGCTTACTCCTCGGTTGGAAAGTTATGACCAACCTAGATAGTATATTGAAAAGCAGAGATGGTTCATCTAGTCAAGGCTATGGTTTTTCCAGTGGTCATGTATGGATGTGAGAGTTGGACTCTGAAGAAACCTGAGTGCTGAAGAACTGATGCTTTTGAACTGTGGTGTTGGAGAAAACTCTGGAGAGTGCCTTGGACTGCAAGGGGATCCAACCAGTCCATCCTAAAGGAGATCAGTCCTGGGTGTTCATTGGAAGTACTGATGTTGAAGCTGAAACTCCAGTACTTTGGCCACCTCATGCGAAGAGTTGACTCATTGGAAAAGACCCTGATAATGGGAGGGATTGGGGGCAGGAGGAGAAGAGGACAACAGAGGATGAGATGGCTGGATGGCATCATCGACTGGATGGACAAGAGTTTGAGTAAACTCTGGGAGTTGATGATGGACAGGGAGGCCTGGCGTGCTGTGATTCATGGGATCGCAAAGATTCAGACGTGACTGAACGACTGAACTGAACTGAACTGACTATATGGACCTTTGTTGACAAAGCAATCTCTCTTCTTTTTAATATGCTGTCTAGGTTGGTCATAACTTTCCTTCCAAGGAGTAAGCGTCTTTTAATTTCAATGCTGCAACCTCCATCTTTAGTGATTTTAGAGCCCAGAAAAATAAAGTCAGCCACTGTTCCCACTGTTTCCCTATCTATTTGCATGAAGTGATGGGACCAGATGCCAAGATCTTAGTTTTCTGAATGTTGAGCTTTTAGTCAACTTTTTCACTCTCCTCTTTCACTTTCATCAAGAGTCCCTTTAGTTCCTCTTCACTTTCTGCCATAAGGGTGGTGTCATCTGCATATTTGAGATTATTGATATTTCTCCCAGCAATCTTGATTCCAGCTTGTGCTTCCTTCAGCCCAGCATTTCTTATGATGTACTCTGCATATAAGTTAAGTAAGCAGGGTGACAACATATAGCCTTGACGTACTCCTTTTTCTGTTTGGAACCAGTTCCATGTTAGTTCTGACACTTCCTCACCTGCCTACAGGTTTCTCAACAGTCAAGTAAGGTGGTCTGGTATTCCTATCTCTTTCAGAATTTTCCACAGTTTATTGTGATCCACACAGCCAAAGGCTTTGGCATAGTCAATAAAGCAGAAATAGATGTTTTTCTGGAACTCTCTTGATTTTTCCATTATCCAGTGGATGTTGGCAATTTGATATCTGGTTCCTCTGCCTTTTGTAAATTCAGCTTGAACATCTGGAAGTTCATGGTTCACGTATTGCTGAAACCTGGCTTGGAGAATTTTAAGCATTACTTTACTAGCGTGTGCTGCTGCTGCTGCTAAGTCACTTCAGTCGTGTCCGACTCTGTGCAACCCCATAGACAGAAGCCCACCAGGCTCCCCTATCCCTGGGATTCTTTAGGCAAGAACACTGGAGTGTGAGATGAGTGCAATTCTGTGGTAGTTTGAGCATTCTTTGGCAATGCCTTTCTTGGGATTGGAACGAAAACTGACCTTTTCCAGTCCTGTGGCCACTGCTGAGTTTTCCAAATTTGCTGGCATATTGAGAGCAGCACTTTCACAGCATCATCTTTCAGGATTTGAAATAGCTCAACTGGAATTCCATCCTTCCACTAGCTTTGTTCGTAGTGATGCTTCATAAGGCCCACTTGACTTCACATTCTAGGATGTCTGGTTCTAGGTGAGTGATCACACCATCATGATTATCTGAGTCATGAAGATCTTTTTTGCACTGTTCTGTGTATTCTTGCCACCTCTTTTAATATCTTCTGCTCCTTTTAGGTCACTACCATTTCTGTCCTTTATCAGCCCATCTTTGCATGAAATGTTCCCTTGGTATCTCTAATTTTCTTGAAGAGCTCTCTAGTCTTTCCCATTCTATTGTTTTCCTCTATTTATTTGCATTGATGGCTGAGGAAGGCTTTCTTATCTCTCCTTGCTATTCTTTGGTACACTCAAATGGGAATATCTTTCCTTTTCTCCTTTACTTTTCTCTTCCCTTCTTTCCACAGCTATTTTTAAGGCCTCTTCAGATAGCCATTTTGTTTTCTAGCATTTCTTTTTCTTGGGAATGGTCTTGATTCCTGTCTCCTGTACAATTTCACAAACCTCTGTCCATAGTTCTTCAGACACTCTGTCTATCAGATCTAGTCCCTTAAATCTATTTCTCACTTCCACTGTATAATCATAAGGAATTTGATTTAGGTCATACCTGAATGGTCCAGTGGTTTTCTGCACTTTCTTCAATTTAAATCTGAATTTTGCAATAAGGATTTCATGATCTGAGCCACAGTCAGCTCCCGGTCTTGTTTTTGCTGACTGTATAGAGCTTCTCCATCTTTGCCTGCAAAAAATATAATCAGTCTGATTTTGGTGTTGACCATCTGGTGATGTCCGTTGTAGAGTCTTCTCTTGTGTTGTTGGAAGAGGGTGTTTGCTATGACCAGTGTATTCTCCTGGCAGAACTCTATTAGCCTTTACCCTGCTTCATTCTGTACTCCAAGGCCAAATTTGCCATTACTCCAGGTGTTTCCTGAATTCCTACTTTTGCATTCCAGTCCCCTATAATGAAAAGGACATCTTTTTGGGGAGTGTTAGTTCTAGAAGGTCTTGTAGGTCTTCATAGAACCTTTCAACTTCAGCTTCTTCAGCGTTACTGGTTGGGGCATAGTCTTGGATTACCGTCTTATTGAATGGTTTGCCTTGGAAAACAACAGAGATCATTGTCATTTTTGAGATTGCATTTCAGACTGCATTTCAGACTCTTTTGTTGACTATGATGGCTACTCCATTTCTTCTAAGGGATTCCTGCCCACAGTAGTAGATATAATGGTCATCTGAGTTAAATTCACCCATTCCAGTCCATCTTAGTTTGCTGATTCCTAGAATGCTAATGTTCACTCTTGCCATCTCCTGTTTGACCACTTCCAATTTGCCTTGATTCATGGACCTAACATTCCAGGTTCCTAAGCAATATTGCTCTTTACAGCATTGGACCTTACTTCTATCACCAGTCCCATCCACAACTGGGTGTTGTTTTTATTTTGGCTGCATCCCTTCATTCTTACTGGAGTTATTTCTCCACTGATCACCAGTAGCATATTGGGCACCTACCGACCTGGGAAGTTCATCTTTCAGTATCCTATCATTTTGCCTTTTCATACTGTTCATGGGGTTCTCAAGGCAAGAATACTGAAGTGGTTTGCCATTCCCTTCTCCAATGGACCACATTCTGTCAGACCTCTCCACTATGACCCGTCTATCTTGGGTGGCCCCCCACAGCATGGCTTAGTTTCATTGAGTTAGACAAGGCTGTGGTCCGTGTGATCAGATTGGCTAGTTGTCTGTGATTGTGGTTTCCGTCTGTCTGCCCTCTGATGCTCTCTCTCAGTACCTACTGTCTTACTTGGGTTTCTCTTACTTTGGACATAGGGTATATCTTCACGGCTGTTCCAGCAAAGTACAGCCACTGCTCCTTACCTCGGACATGGGGTAGGTCCTCTCAGCCACGCTTCTGCTCTGTCCATCGCAGCCACCGTGCTTCTGCACTGTCCTTTGCAGCCGCCCTGCTTCTGCGACCCATGGGGTCGCAAAGAGTCATAAATTACTGATCGACTTCATTTTCACTTTCTTTAGGAAATATAGATTAGCCACTTAAAAGCTGTGCTTCCAAAATGACTTTCTTAGATGCTCCTCTAAAATGTATTTGGAAACATAAGCATTTTAGGAATTCAGCATAAACTATCTCGTTTTGAAAGCAAATAATATGCTTTAATTTATTCTGTGTTTACTGGTGAAGAATTTTTTACTTAATTTTCTTTTTTTTTTCTTTTCTGGAATTCATTTTATTTGACCACAATAAAATTAGTTTTGTTACATGACTCTTCTTTTTTTAATATAAATTTATTTATTTTAATTGGAGGCTAATTACTTTACAATATCATATTGATTTTGCCATACATCGACATGAATCCACCACGGGTGTACACATGTTCCCATCCTGGACCCCCCTCCCAACTCCCTCCCCATCCCATCCCTCTGTGTCATCCCAGTGCACCAGCCCCGAGCATCCTGTATCATGCATCAAACCTGGATTGGCAATTCTTTTCACATATAATATTATACATGTTTCCATGCCATTCTCCCAAATCATCCCACCCTCGTCCTCTCCCTCAGAATCCAAAAGACTGTTCTATACATCTGTGTCTCTTTTGCTGTACAAGACTCTTCTTAACATCATTGAATTCTTTCTCAGATTTTGTTTTCTTCTAACATAAAACTTATTAACAGATCAAGCAGCTAGGGTTCCCTCAAACACCTTAAAGTACTTACTGCACAAAAATAGATTAAAACAGCATCCATTACCTTGCCTCTCTAGTTTATCTTTTATACTACTTTCAGAACTAGCTTTCTAAAACATATGATAGTTTTCTGAAGTAAATTCAAAATACACCCTTTTATTTGTACACTCAAGTTTAAATTATACTCATATTTGATAAATATTCACGTATGCTATGATAATGAGTGGTATGGTCTATATTCAATATATTTTATCATGTATACATCTCCCTGTATTTCAGTCATACTCAGCCATTCCCCCAAAGCAGTTTAATAGCGATATCTTGACCCCTTAAACTATGTTATTTTAACCTCTCTGTATTCCATCAGTCAAAACTATATGCCTCTGTCCTAGTTGCACCATATTAAAGATGCCTTTTACTTAAATATACCTTCCCCTCCAAGCCTTGTAATGACTTGAAATTTATTCAGATATTTTGTCCATATCCCCAGAGCTCATGAGTTATATCTCAATTATAGAATGTATTTAAATCCAAAATATTATATAATTTGTTTATAGCATTTGTGTGTCCCTCGTTTAGTGTATTGTTTTGATCATATGATGTATGCACTGTTTGACAAATAATGAGAGCCCATATTTTTATTGATATTTTCCCTTCTGATATTCCCAGTGCTCACTGTATGAAACATGTTTTGGGTACTTTGTTTCTTCTTCGTGTGTGATTAATACACTTAAAGACAAAGTATTCAAGTCAGAAATACTTAAAAATATTGTATAGTGCCTGAAACATCTAGGCAAACAGGAGACATAATAAACACCTCTTACATGGACAGCATTTCTAGTTCCTATTTTTGGATGCCACTGTATTTGTCTAAACATTTCCGCAGAAATATTTAGAACATTTTTAGAGAGGCAATAGTAATAGACAGGACTACACAGGGAGTCTAGTTTCTTCCAACAGAATTTGCATAATTAAACTTGATAGATAGAGCAGCAAGGGAGGCAAATACATTTTACTTGAAGTGAAGACTAGTGCTCTTGTAGATGTCTGATATGTAAAGCTCCTACTTGTTGACCTACAGAAAATAGAAATTTTTTTTCTTACTTTTTTTTTTAATTTTCTGACTTACTCTTTTCCATGATGACCTGATGATTCGTTTTTCCTTCTAGTTCAAAGTATGGAAGTATTTATCTTTTATGTCAGTGTGAATGTAGATAACATACTTTCCTCTGTCTCTTTTATACTTCAGTCTCTCTGTGTTATTTTCTATCAGAAAGTCACAGACATCTACTTGGAAAAATTACTAGTAACCATGGAAGTAGGAGAGGGGACAGAAAAGTGTGCATTGATTCTTGGGGGCTTTATTCCAGAGATTTTACATGTCATTTACATTCATAATCAGCTATCAGAGTGCAATGCAATTTTACTTTGTGACTAGAAGGAGAAATAGAAATGCTGTAGATCAGCATCAAGGACTAATATAAGAAATTAGTTGAATCTATTGATAGCCTACTTTTTAATGAGAACACTAAGTAAAATTCTAAGAAAAATATTGATATGCAGAAATAAAATGTTACCAAAAATGCACAGCTGCAGGGACTTCCCTGGTAGCACAGTGGATAGGAACTCACCTGCCAATGCAGGGGACACAGGTTCAGTCCCTGGCCCAGGAAGATCCTACATGCCACGAGCAACTAAAACTCTGCACCACAACTACTGAGCCTGTGCTCTAGAGCCTGAGAGCCACAACTGCTGAGCTTGTGTGCCTCAGCTACTGAAGCTCATCCTAGAGCCTCGCATCACAATTACTGAGCTCAGGTGCTACAGCTAATGAATCTTAAGTCCCTAAAGCCCGTGTTCACAACAAGAGAGACCACCGCAATGAGAAGCCTGCATACCGCAATGAAGAGTAGCTCCATTCACCGCAACTAGAGAAAGCCCAGATATAGCAATGAAGACCCAGTGTAACCAAAAATAATTTAAAAAAAAATAGAGAGCTATAATTCAACTTACCACAAAACGTAACTCATTATATCCTATGTGGTATCTGCTGATGCTCACAGTAATGTGGTTTCAGGTGCCAGAAAGTTATGTGCATAAACCACATTATGTAAGAGCTGAGAAAGCATTTCAGGATGGATTATCTGTCTTTTATGTTGAGGCTGGTATTGGGCAGGAATAATACATGTTGATATGATTATTCTGTATTCTTCATGAAGTACTCTCACTGACAGATATGGTCACTGGAAATGTAACTGATTTTTGCTGTTTGTTGGCAAAATTGGAGTTGAATTTATCATTTTTTAAGGAATAATCTAGTTACAATTAATCTACACTGAGTATTGTAGGCAGAATTTGAGAAGTGAGTTGAAGTATATTTATGTGTTCCTTGTGCTCACATAATTCAGGTGTTAGCCAAAAAACAGAAAGAGTTTATAAAGAATATACTGCTTCTCTGGCTTCTTTTTTCTGAGACTTAATTCTCCAGTTTCCAGCAATTGTAGATGTGATTTCCTGGACCTTGTCTTCTGTTCATTAAAACAGAAAAAGTTTATTCAAATTTTAGTCATCTGTGTGTTGTAATATGGTTATTTGACCATAGGGTCAAAGCTCTAAAAGTAAGATATTCATCTAATGTTCTCTTAAAGTGTTGACTTTTTTCTACTATCTGCCTTCTTTTCTAAACTGTCTAGTAATTTATATATATATATATATGTATGTATTTGCTTATTTGTTATCTCCATTACATTAGGCCCATAGTAGTTCTTAAATATAAACTTTTAGAATTGCTCTCAAAAAATATTTTGCAAGAGTAATGGCAGTGCATGCGTTTGAGTCTTCTGATGCATTTAGAGACAATTAGAGAAACCAAGGGAGAATTTCATGCAAAGATGGGCACAATAAAATACAGAAACAGTGTGAACCTAACAGAAGCAGGAGATATTAAGAAGAGGTGACAATAATACACAGAAGAACTATCAAAAAAATATCTTAATGACCCAGATAACCACAAAGGTGTGATCACTCACCTAGGCCAGACATCTGGAATATGAAGTCAAGTGGGCCTTAGGAAGCATCTCTACAAACAAACCAAGTGGAAGTGATGGAATTCCAGCTGAGCTATTTTAAATCCTGAGAGATGATGCTGTTAAAGTACTACACTCAATATGCCAGGAAATTTGAAAACTCACCAGTGGCCAGAGGACTGGAAAAGGTCAGTTTTCATTCCAATCCCAAAGAAAGGCAATGCCAAAGAATGTTTAAACTACCACACAATTGCACTCATCTCACATGCTAGCAAAGTAATGCTCAAAATTCTCCAAGCCAGGCTTCAGCAATACGTGAACCGTGAACTTCCAGACGTTCAGACTGGATTTAGAAAAGGCAGAGGAACCAGAGATCAAATTGCCAACATCTGTTGAATCATAGAAAAAGCAAGAGGTTTCCAGAAAAATATCTACCTTTGCTTTATTGACTACACTATAGCCTGTGACTATGTGGATCGCAACAAAATGTGGAAAATTCTGAAAGAGATGGGAATACCAGACCACCTGACCTGCCTCCTGAGAAATCTGTATGCAGGTCAAGAAGCAACAGTTAGAACCAGACATGGGACAACAGACTGGTTCCAAATAGGAAAAGGAGTACATCAAGGCTTTATATTATAACCCTGCTTATTTAACTTACATGCAGGGTATATCATGCAAAATATTGGGCTGGATGAAGCACAAGGTGTAATGAAGATTGCTGGTAGAAATATCAATAACCTCAGATATGCAGATGAAAATACACTTATGGCAGAAAGCTAAGAGGAACTAAAGAGCCTCTTGATGAAAGTGGAAGAGTGAAAAAGTTGGCTTAAAACTCAGCATTCAAAAAACAAAGATCATGGCATCCAATCCTGTCACTTCATGGCAAATAGATGGAGAAACAATGGAATCAGTGACAGATTTTATTTTCTTAGGCTCAAAAATGACTCCTGATGGTGAGTGCAGCCATGAAATTAAAAGATTCTCACTCCTTGGAAGAAAAGCTATGACCAACCTAGATAGCATATTAAAAAGCAGAGACATTACTTTGCCAAAAAATATCCATCTAGTCAAAGCAATGCTTTTTTTCAGTAGTCATGTATGGATGTGAAATTTGGACCATAGAGAAACCTGAGCACTGAAGAATTGATGCTTTTGAACTGTGGTGTTGGAGAAGAAATCTTGAGTGTCCCTTGGTCTGCAAGATGATCCCCCAGTCAATCCTAAGGTACTCAGACCTGAATATTCATTGGAAGGACTGATGCTGAAGCTCCAGCTTTGGCCACCTGATGTGAAGAACTGACTCATTGGAAAAAACCTGGATTCTTTGAAAGATTGAAGGCAGGAGGAGAAGAGCACGGCAGAGGATGAGATGGTTGGATAGCATTGCCGACTCAATGGACATGAGTCTGAGCAAGCTCTGGGTATTGTTGATGGACAGGGAAGCCTGGTGTGCTACTGTCCATTTGGCCTCTAAGATTTGGATATGACTGAGCAACTGAACTTAACTGAACTGAACTGACACATTCTGCAAAAATACACAGTTCAATACCAGAAGCCAAAAATTAGAGAATGTCCTGTTGTGGAGAGTAGGGGTCACAGAGTGAAAGGAGTGTTCCCTGAGAAGAGTGGCACAGTTTATCGTGTCAGAGACTGAACAGCCAGAGTGGTATTATATCCATACATTGGGGTAGTCCAATAGGGATATCAAAGCCCAATTAAGAAGTGAAGCATGTCCTTATTGCAGGATTGCTTGGCATGGCATATTTTAACTCAGACAGGGTGAGAGAGCTTTTGATTGTAAGAAGTGGAAGTGATACACAGTGTCAAACAGAGAGAGGAAGATGTCCTACTGGAGGAGGATGTAGTAGCAGAGATGGGAGATCCGCTTCATGAGGATGGGATGAGATGATGAAATAATATACGTGTTAAGGATATTTGGAGCCAGATTTCTCTCTTTCTCCAAAAGTGGATATTGAGACAATAGGCTGTCAAATACTTTCAAGTAATTCAGGAATAAATTATTTGAATTTATTGTATCTTCACATTTATAAATATTAAAAACATTTAAAGTATATATTTAATAGTAATAAAAAAGATCTTATTGGATTATTTCAGTTTCAGATCTAAAATGTAAAGGACTCGGAAGGTATCACTCTGATTGTAAAAATAAGGGGGAAAAAACTTAAACTGAAAGTCAATGACATTTTACGAAACTATCAGAGAATTGAATCTGCAGAGCAAGCCACCACACAAATCTTGAGATACAGAAAAATCCAGAATGTCACTGCATATGTGTACTATTTAGAACAGAATCCACCAGAACAATAAACTGTTATTAACATGTACACATAAATTTGATAAATTGGTGGAGGATAAATGTAGAATAGCGTAAAACTGAGAAACTCCTGGGTTTTCATTATTATGGGGACACCATAATTTTGTAGCATTTACCTCCAGAAATTTT
Organism: Bubalus bubalis; assembly: GCF_019923935.1. NCBI lineage: Eukaryota > Metazoa > Chordata > Mammalia > Artiodactyla > Bovidae > Bubalus > Bubalus bubalis. The sequence continues at coordinate 83,185,450 of NC_059164.1, forward strand.
GAAAAAGTTCTCATGCTGAAAATCCCAGAAAGATCCCCTCCTAGCAAAAGACAGGAAAGGATAACCATTTTGAAATACACCGAAAGTGTTTTCATGAGTCCTACTTTCTGTTCAGTTCAGTTCAGTCACTCAGTCCGACTCAGTCTGACTCTTTGCGACCCTGGGGACCGCAGCACGCCAGGCCTCCCTGTCCATCACCAACTCCAGGAGTTTACCCAGACTCATGTCCATTGAGTCTATGATGCCATCCCACCATCTCAGCCTCCATCGTCCCCTTCTTCTCCTGCCCTCAATCTTTCCCAGCATCAGGGTCTTTTCAAATGAGTCAGCTCTTCGCATCAGGTGGCCAAAGTATTGGAGTTTCAGCTTCAACATCAGTCTTTCCAGTGAACACTCAGGACTGATCTTTTTAGGATGAACTTGTTGAATCTCCTTGCAGACGAAGGGACTCTCAAGAGTCTTCTCCAACACAACAGTTCAAAAGCATCAATTCTTCGATGCTCAGCTTTCTTTGTAGTCCAACTCTCACATCCATGCGTGACCACTGGAAAACCATAGCCTTGACTAGATGGACCTTTGTTGGCAAAGTAATGTCTCTGCTTTTAAATAAAAGGCAAATGTCTTTGGAAAAATACCGATTCTAAAACTGGGTATAAATATACAAGATAAACCTAGAATATCCTGTTGTGCCAGAGAGTTAGGCAGTGCTCACAAAACAGAAAAAAAAAAAAATCCCTGTTATAAGCATATGTCAAAGAAGTACAGAAGCAACTAAAAGGACTCTCATTAGCCAAAGGTGGAACAGTTTAGCAGGGAAATTAAGTAGTAGTATATTATACCTAAATGTATAAAATAAATGCCTCTGTGTCCATATTGATATAAGCAGATGATTAATAAATAGTGGAAAGACTATCTCTTATACAGAATAACTCCAGATAATTTATGTGTTTTGTCCTCAAGGAGATAAAGTATAATTTCCTACTCCTTAAATGCGGCTGTACCTAGTATTTTCATTCAAAGGCTACAATATGGAGAGGGTGTTATGGATGAATGATTACCATTACAGTTGAGAAACCTGAAAAACACTGCCTCTGGCAGAAAGTGAAGAGGAACTAAAAAGCCTCTTGATGAAAGTGAAAGAGGAGAGTGAAAAAGTTGGCTTAAAGCTCTACATTCAGAAAATGAAGATCATGGCATCCGGTCCCATCACTTCATGGGAAATAGATGGGGAAACAGTGGAAACAGTGTCAGACTTTATTTTTCTGGGCTCCAAAATCACTGCAGATGGTGACTGCAGCCATGAAATTGAAAGACGCTTACTCCTTGGAAGGAAAGTTATGACTAACCTAGATAGCATATTCAAAAGCAGAGACATCACTTGGCCAACAAAGGTCCGTCTAGTCAAGGCTATGGCTTTTCCAGTGGTCATGTATGGATGTGAGAGTTGGACTGTGAAGAAGGCTAAGCACTGAAGAAATGATACTTTTGAACTATGGTGTTGGAGAAGACTCTTGAGAGTCCCTTGGACTGCAAGGAGATCCAACCAGTCCATCCTAAAGGAGATCAGCCCTGGGTGTTCTTTGGAGGAAATGATGCTAAAGCTGAAACTCCAGTACTTTGGCCCTCTCATGCGAAGTGTTGACTCATTGGAAAAGACTCATGCTGGGAGGGATTCGCGGCAGGAGGAGAAGGGGATGACAGAGGATGAGATGGCTGGATGGCATCACTGACTCAATGGACGTGAGTCTGAGTGAACTCCGGGAGTTGGTGATGGATAAGGATGCCTGGCCTGCTGCGATTCATGGTGTTGCAGAGTCGGACACCACTGAGTGACTGAACTGAACTGAGTCAGATGATAAGGGTCAACATCAACAGTGTTAAATACTCTTGGTAGATATGATAAAAATGTTATATATCCATTTTTTCTTCCTGCAAATCAATAACCTTAGTCTAATTATGACTAAGCTATCAGACAAATTCCAATAGAACTGTATCCTACAAAACATCTTATCGGTATACCTCAAAATTTTCGAGGTAATCAACAACAATGAAAGTCTGAGAAACTTAGTGTCTAAGAGATGCTTGCAGAGATAGACTATTAAATGCAATTTGGTTTTCTGGATGAGAGTTGAGAATAGGTAGTTTTTAAAAACTAGTTAAATTTATTTTAAATTTGATTTTAAATTGTATTAGTGTATTAACATTTGCTCCTTTTTTAAAATTATAGTCATGAAAGATGATTAAGTTCTAGTGGTCTGCTTTACAATATTGTGGTTATAGTTAATAATACTATAATGTACATGTATAATTTTTTAAATTTAAATTTATTTATTTTAATTGGAGGCTAATTACTTACAATATTGTATTGGTTCTGCCACACATCAACATGAATCTGCCACAGGCATGCACGTGTTCCCATCCTGAACCCTTCTCCTACCTCCCTCCCCATACCATCCCTCTGGGTGATCCCAGTGCACCAGCCCCAAGGATCCTGTATCAAACCTGGACTGGTGATTCATTTCTTATATGATATTATACATGTTTCTATGCCATTCCCCCAAATCATCCCACCCTCTTCCACAGAGTCCATAAGACTGTCTATATATCTGTGTCTCTTTTGCTGTCTCACATACAGGGTTATCATTGCCATCTTTCTAAATTCCATATATATGCATTAGTATACTGTGTTGGTGTTTTTCTTTCTGGCTTACTTCACTCTGTATAACAGGCTCCAGTTTCATCCACCTCATTAGAACTGATTCAAATGTATTCTTTTTAATGGTGGAGTAATACTCCATTGTGTATATGCACCACAGCTTTCTTATCCATTAATCTGCTGATGGACATCTAGGTTGCTTCCATGTCCTGGCTATTATAAACAGTGCTGCAATGAATATTGGTGTACACGTGTCTCTTTCAATTCTGGTTTCCTCAGTGTGTATGCCCAGCAGTGGGATTGCTGGATCATAAGGCAGTTCTATTTCCAGTTTTTTAAGGAATGTCCACACTGTTCTCCATAGTGGCTGTACTAGTTTGCATTCCCACCAACAGTGCAAGAGGGTTCCCTTTTCTCCACACCCTCTCCAGCATTTATTGCTTGTAGACTTTTGGATCGCAGCCATTCTGACTGGTGTGAAATGGTACCTCATTGTGGTTTTGATTTGCATTTCTCTGATAATGAGTGATACTGAGCATCTCTTCATGTGTTTGTTAGCCATCTGTATGTATTCTTTGGAGAAAACTCAAAATGCATTAAAGATCTAAATGTAAGACCAGAAAGTATAAAACTCTCAGAGGAGAACATAGGCAAAACAGTCTCTGGCATAAATCACAGCAGGATCCTCTATGACCCACCTCCCAGAATATTGGAAATAAAAGCAAAAATAAACAAATGGGACCTAATTAAAATTAAAAGCTTCTGCACAACAAAGGAAACTATAAACAAGGTGAAAAGACAGCCTTCAGAATGGGAGAAAATAATAGCAAATGAAGCAACTGACAAAGAACTAATCTCAAAAATATACAAGCAACTCCTGCAGCTCAATTCCAGAAAAATAAATGACACAATCAAAAAAATGGGCCAAAGAACTAAACATTTGCTCCTTGATTGGAACAGAAACACGTTTGTTGATAGTAGGAAAAAGGTGAAAGATGTTGCTAGTAGTTACAACTGTGTGTTGAATATTATAGGGATTCTGTACATTATCTTCAGAATTTTTCTATTAACCTAATTCTATCCAAAAATACAAAGTTTATTTAAAAATATATAGCTGAAATTACTTTTTGATGATTAAAAGCTCCTACTTATACAAAAATCATTTCACCAAGAAATTAAAAATTCTGTAAAGTATTGTGTCAAACTGAAAATCAAACCCAAATTGCTGAATTTCTAAAGAACACTAATAATGAAAATACTGAATATTTAATGTCCGTGAGATTCAATTAAAATTGTGATTAAAGGGTTAAGAAACTTTAAATATTTATTTTCAAAAATATAATAGACTAAAGATAAAACTAAATTCTAATATGAAAATATATAAAATGTATAAGAAAATAAACTGAATAAAAGCAGAAGGTAAAAATACCAAAGATAAATCAAGAATTAATTTTAATAATATATGGAAATAATTAATTTTAAATGATTTTCCTGAAAAATACATTTACTAAGATATACTTGATCTTAGCCAAAAGGCCAAGAAGTGATACATTTACTCAAATAAACAGAATAGTTGCTAACTTAATTTTTTAAAAAGGAAAATAGCTTTAAAAGTACCAAATTAGATATGATAAGGTGGAATTAGATAGTGAAAGATGAAATATTTTAAAGCTTTATGAGATGAATTTGCATAACTATACATCTATATTTTTAAATAAGCAAGGTTGATTGGATAATTCTTTAGAAAAATGTAATTCAAAAATGTTGACCTCAATACAGTAAGAAAATTTGATCAGACTCATCATTATTAATTAATGAGTCAATCTAAAATCATGTACTTTTAAAAGTTCAGTTCAGTTCAGTCACTCAGTCATGTCTGACTCTCTGTGACCCCATGAATTGCAGCACACCAGGCTTCCCTGTCCATCACCAACTCCCGGAGTTCACTCAAACTCACATCCATCGAGTCGGTGATGCCATCCAGCCATCTCATCCTCTGTCGTCCCCTTCTCTTCCTGCCCCCAATCCCTCCCAGCATCAGAGTCTTTTCCAATGAGTTAACTCTTCACATGAGGTGGCCAAAGCACTGGAGTTTCAGCTTTAGCTTCATTCCTTCCAAAGAACACCCAGGACTAATCTCCTTTTATTTATTTATTTTTTTTCTCTTTTATTTTCTTTTTCTTTTTTTTTTGTATATTTTATTTTTTTATTCTTTTTGGCTTTTAATTTTATTTTATTTTTAAACTTTACATAATTGTATTAGTTTTGCCAAATATCAAAATGAATCCGTCACAGGTATACATGTGTTCCCCAACCTGAACCCTCCTCCCTCCTCCCTCCCCACACCATCCCTCTGGGTCGTCCCAGTGCACCAGGCCCAAGCATCCAGTATCGTGCATCGAACCTGGACTGGCAACTCGTTTCATACATGATATTTTACATGTTTCAATGCCATTCTCCCAAATCTTCCCACCCTCTCCCTCTCCCACAGAGTCCATAAGACTGTTCTATACATCAGTGTCTCTTTTGCTGTCTCGTACACAGAGTTATTGTTACCATCTTTCTAAATTCCATATATATGCGTTAGTATACTGTGTTGGTGTTTTTCTTTCTGGCTTACTTCACTCTATAATAGGCTTCAGTTTCATCCACCTCATTAGAACTGATTCAAATGTATTCTTTTTAATGGCTGAGTAATACTCCATTGTGTATATGTACCACAGCTTTCTTAGCCATTCATCTGCTGATGGACATCTAGGTTGCTTCCATGTTGGCTGTTATAAAATAGTGCTGTGATGAACATTGGGGTACACGTGTCTCTTTCCCTTCTGGTTTCCTCAGTGTGTATGCCCAGCAGTGGGACTGCTGGGTCATAAGGCAGTTCTATTTTCAGTTTTTTAAGGAATCTCCACACTGTTCTCCATAGTGGCTGTACTAGTTTGCATTCCCACCAACAGTGTAAGAGGGTTCCCTTTTCTCTGCACTCTCTCCAGCATTTATTATTTGTAGACTTTTGGATCACAGCCATTCTGACTGGTGTGAAATGGTACCTCATAGTGGTTTTGATTTGCATTTCTCTGATAATGAGTGATGTTGAGCATCTTTTCATGTGTTTGTTAGCCATCTGTATGTCTTCTTTGGAGAAATGTCTATTTAGTTCTTTGGCCCATTTTTTGATTGGGTCATTTATTTTTCTGGAGTTGAGCTGTAGGAGTTGCTTGTATATATTTGAGATTAGTTGTTTGTCAGTTGCTTCATTTGCTATTATTTTCTCCCATTCTGAAGGCTGTCTTTTCACCTTGCTAATAGTTTCCTTTGATGTGCAGAAGCTTTTAAGGTTAATTAGGTCCCATTTGTTTATTTTTGCTTTTATTTCCAATATTCTGGGAGGTGGGTCATAGAGGATCCTGCTGTGATGTATGTCAGAGAGTGTTTTGCCTATGTTCTCCTCTAGGAGTTTTATAGTTTCTGGTCTTACGCTTAGATCTTTAATCCATTTTGAGTTTATTTTTGTGTATGGTGTTAGAAAGTGTTCTAGTTACATTCTTTTACAAGTGGTTGACCAGATTTCCCAGCACCACTTGTTAAAGAGATTGTCTTTAATCCATTGTATATTCTTGCCTTCTTTGTCAAAGGTAAGGTGTCCATATGTGCGTGGATTTATCTCTGGGCTTTCTATTTTGTTCCATTGATCTATATTTCTGTCTTTGTGCCAGTACCATACTGTCTTGATAACTGTGGCTTTGTAGTACAGCCTGAAGTCAGGTAGGTTGATTCCTCCAGTTCCATTCTTCTTTCTCAAGATCGATTTGGCTATTCGAGGTTTTTTGTCTTTCCATACAAATTGTGAAATTATTTGTTCTAGCCCTGTGAAGAATACTGTTGGTAGCTTGATAGGGATTGCATTGAATCTATAAATTGCTTTGGGTAGTATACTCATTTTCACTATATTGATTCTTCCAATCCATGAACATGGTATATTTCTCGATCTATTAGTGTCCTCTTTGATTTCTTTCACCAGTGTTTTATAGTTTTCTATATATAGGTCTTTAGTTTCTTTAGGTAGATATATTCCTAAGTATTTTATTCTTTCCGTTGCAATGGTGAATGGAATTGTTTCCTTAATTTCTCTTTCTGTTTTCTCATTATTAGTTTATAGGAATGCAAGGGATTTCTGTGTGTTGATTTTATATCCTGCAACTTTACTGTAATCACTGATTAGTTCTAGTAATTTTCTGGTGGAGTCTTTAGGGTTTTCTATGTAGAGGATCATATCATCTGCAAATAGTGAGAGCTTTACTTCTTTTCCAATTTGGATTCCTTTTATTTCTTTTTCTGCTCTGATTGCTGTGGCCAAAACTTCCAAAACTATGTTGAATAGTGATGGTGAGAGTGGGCACCCTTGTCTTGTTCCTGACTTTAGAGGAAAGTAATGCCATGCATTACTTTTAAAGTCCAAAACATCACCTATGAAGTATTCTTGTCATGAATAAACCTGAACTTTTATCATGCCTCTAATCTTAACCCTCAGTTTACAATGAATATAGCCAAAAGTTAATGGAAAACATTAAAAGATATACTGAAGTGACACAATTTTCATTAAATATTAGCTGCTTTAAGAAATCCACAATCATTATTGACTTAAAATTGTTAATGTCAAATTTGAGTTATATATTTTGGAAAGACTAACTTGATTAAGTTCTTCATGGACTCTCCTTTCCTCATAGGACACCACTTTGATGTGGAGGGTCTCTGAATTTTACTTATAACAAACTTGGATTTCACTTTATAAAACTACCAAAAATTCTTGAATGTGCATGATATTTTCCCTTACCAAGCATATTAATAACAAAACTAAAAAGGAAAGCAATATTCTTTTCTTCTTTCACTTTGTATGCTATTTCCCAATTGAAAAAAAAAAAAAGAAAGAAAGAAAGAAAGAAATGAAGGGAAGTCAGCTACCACAGCACAACAGAAAAGTCTTTGTTAGTCAAGAGTGGTTAAGAAGGATTCCTTTCTCCAGGTGGGCAAACTACAGCCTATGAAATAATGTTGGCAAGCATTTTTTTTTTTTTTTTAGTATGGCTTGAAATATAAGAATGTTATTACCTGTTTAATGGCTATACAAAAACCCAAAATAGAATATTTTGTGACACATAAAAATTTATTAAATTTGGTTTCATTACTGAGTACTTGTGACAAAGACCACAACTTTGAAAATATTTGCTGTCTAGCTTGTTAAAGAAATTTTGTTGACCCCAGCTCTATCAAATAATCAGGTACCACTTGCTATTTATCACAGCCCTCTGCAGAGCATTCTTCTACTCAGGGATCATTAGCCCAGTCCATGGCTAGTAGTTATAATTTACTTTGCCTTAAAAGAGTATGGTGCAGAGAAAAGTTTCTCTACTTTCAATATACATAACATAAAAATGATACTACTACCAGGAAATATAATAGTATAAACATCATAACATAGTAGAAGTCAGTGATGCCATTTAACCATATACTTGAAAAGTGAAAGTGAAGTCGTGTCCGACTCTTTACGACCCCATGGACTGTAGCCCACCAGGCTCCTCGGTCCATGGGATTTTCCAGGCATGAATACCTGAGTGGGTTGCCATTTACTTCTCCATGGTATCTTCCCTACCCAGGGATCGAAGCGGGGTCTCCTGCATTGTAGGCAGACACTTTACCGTGGGAGCTACCAGGGAAGCCCAACCATATATATAAGAATCGCCAAATGAAATAATCACTTTGGAAGACTAATGTCAATATTTCTTAAACGTACACAAACTCCGTGCATACATAAGAGATTGAACCCAGGTCTCTTTTGTCTCCTGCATTGGCAGGCATGGTCTTTACCACTAGTGCCACCTGGGAAGCCCTTGTACAAACTCGGTTCAGTTCAGTAGCTCAGTCTGAATCTTTGCGACCCCATGGACTGCAGCACGTTAGGCTTCTCTGTCCATCACCAGCTCCCGGAACCTGCTCAAACTCATGTCCACTGAGTCAGTAATGCCATCCAACCATCTCATCCTCTATCGTCCAGTTCTCCTCCCGCCTCCAATCTTTCCCATCATCAGGGTCTTTTCCAATGAGTCAGTTCTTCACATCAGGTGGCCAAGTATTGGAGTTTCAGCTTCACCATTGGTCCTTCCAATGAATATTCAGTACTGATTTCCTTTAGGATGTGCTGGTTGGATCTCCTGGCAGTCCAAGGGACTCTCAAGAGTCTTCTTCAACACCACAGTCAAAAGCATTGATTCTTCAGCGCTCAGTGTTCTTTATGGTCCAACACTCACAGCCATACTTAACTACTGGAAAAAACATAGCTTGACCAGACGAACCTTTGTCAGTAATGTCTCTGCTTTTTAATATGCTGTCTAGGTTGGTCATAACTTTTCTTCCAAGGAGCAAGCATCTTTTAATTTCATGGCTGCAGTCACCGTTTGCAGTGATTTTGGAGCACAGGAAAATAAAGTCTGTCACTATTTCCATTGTTCCCCATCTATTTGCCATGAAATGATGGGACCAGATGCTTTGATCTTAGTTTTCTGAATGTTGAATTTTAAGCCAGCTTTTCCACTCTCCTCTTTCACTTTCATCATGAGACTCTTTAGTTCTTCTTTGTTTCCTGCCATAAGGGTTGTGTCATCTGCATATCTGAGGTTATTGATATTTCTCCTTGCAATCTTGATTCCTGCTTGTAATTCATCCAGTCTGGCATTTCACATAATGCAATTTACATATAAGTTAAATAAGCAAGATTACAATATACATATAATCTAATAATAATTCCACTCCTAGATATGTGCCCAAGATTAATAAATTCATTCTTCTACTGAAAGACATACACAGGAAAGTTCATAGAAGTTTTATGCATAAGGGCCAAATACTGTAATAACTGAAATGTCTACATCAATAGACTGTATGAGTAAATTATTTTATATTAATGCAATTAATACAATATATAAATAATATGGAATTAAAGAACTTGCTGGCACGTGTAATACCATAATTTATGAAAATATCCAGACAAAATATATATGTATATGATGACATTCGGGCTTCCCAGGTGGCATTAGTGGTAAAGAGCCCTCCTGCCAATGCAGGAGACATAAGAGACTTAGGTTTGATCCTAGGTCAGAAAGATCCCATGGAGGAGGGCATGACAACCCACTCCAGGATTCATGCCAGGAGAATCCCATGGACAGAGAAACCTGACAGGCTAGAGAAAATACGGTCGCACAGAGTTGGACATGACTGAAGAAACTTAGCACACATTAATGATGGTCTGTTTGATGTTTAGAACAAGCCAAACTATTCTATGGTTCTGGGAGTCCAAATAGTAGTTAGCTATAGGGCAGTGTGACTAGGATCAGAAATGTTTGGAAAGGATGGAAATGTTCTATAGGTTCATATGATCAGTGCTTTCAATGACACATATCAGTGGTTTCAATGACCATATCTCTACCTCTATTTCTATCTCTTCATAGAATTTCATATTCATAACCATACATATGTGTGCAAATAGTCATTGGAATATATACCTATTTTCATGTATTTTACTGACAATATGTTGTCCCATGATTTAAAAGTAAAATCAAGTGGCACAGTACAACTGAGAAGTCTTTGGTAGCCAAGCTGGTTGAAAAGCTTCTTAGGATAAAAAAACAAAGGAAAACTTAAACAAAAGATCATTCTTAGATATTTGGTTTCAAACTTCTGGAAGAGCATATTTCAGCCTTGATTCATTTTGCTTTATACACTTTTACAGATGCAATACTATGCAGAGAGTAGTGTTAGTCATCAGGTAAATCTGAGCACCTGTACTTCAAAAAGTGAATAAAAAGTGAAATGAGTATAGTGTTCCCATGGGGAGAGAGAGTAAAAGATGAGTTGCTGAATATATGAATGGATGAATGGATGATATGAAATATATGGCTTTATTATCTTCTGAAACTATACAATAATTTTGAGACTGAGATCACAATTTAAAACCAAACATATTTTGGAAAATGGATTCAAGTCATTTGAAGAGCTGTTTTGAGTTCTTTTTTGTGAATTCTATTTATTTAAAAATTTTGTAGCCTCAAACATGAAACTTACCAGCATTATTGTTAATAAATGTAATTTTTAGAAATCGGGGGGGGGGGGTGGCAAAATACTGTGTATAATTTTTGCCATTGTGCTAAAAACACATTTCTGAAAGATGTTTATTTTCATTCAAAATGCTATCCTTTTGTCTTATGGAGTCACTTTGCAACACTTTCCTGTGTTCAAGCAAATTCAGACATTTCTTTGGATGTCGTTTTACTGACATATACTGACATTTGAAATGTAATGTTTCCCATTAAGAGAGGGTAACATAAAATCTGTGCTTGGTTTTCTGGAATTCCCTATGATCTAATCTAGTTTAATGGGTAGACTCAGAGTAGTCAAAATACATGTTTCACATAGTTTAGGAAAGCTTCTTACACAAATCCACTGTGAAATTTTGAGCAGAGTCCCCTTAAAGCCAATGAAATGGTCTGGAGCTCAAGTTTATTAGTGAAATCATCAAAGTGAACTCTAAGAAATCTGTAGAGTACATAATCATTCCTTTTGAATTGCCTTTGTGAATTAAAAATAAAAGAATAAAAATAAAACTGTCAAATAATTGTCAACTTGATAGGCTTAAAGAACTATCCTGTTGTCAAAGCAAATACTTTGCATAAAATATCAAGAATGAAACATCTTAGGGGATATTATTGTGAAATTATTTTAGTATTTTATATTTATGGACTTTATTTTATTAAGAAATTCAATCTTTTTCCTTATAGGAGTTCACAGTGAGCAAAGTCCCATAGCAATCTCCTTTCATTTTTTTTTTTTTCCCTTTATTTTAAAATCTAGTTTTCCAGCTAAAAGCAGAGCTGTTTCTGGAGGTATGTATTAAATCACGCCACTTTCTCTGCCCCATTATTTTATACACTTGAGGATGGAACTGGAAATGCCATCAAATAGAAATTTATATGGGAGCATTAAAAAACTTCAAACTCAATGTGTTTCTTCAAGGATAAACTAAGTGTTCATATACACCTTGTACTCAGCAGTCAAGCAGAAGCACACTGCAGATCTTTAAAACATAGGAAAGGACTGAGACTTTCTAGTTTTCAGTATTTCAAAGTTTTAGTGATGACAAAACATTTCTAATAACTATGGCCATGGCTTTCTTTTTTCCTGGAAGTTTCATTGATCAAAATTATCTTGGTAGCTTAAAACTGAGCAAAAGATTATCAATAACAGCCTGTAGAGTTAAATGAAAAAATAAGACAAAGAGGCCCTCTGTGAGTACAAAATGCAGTATTATGCAATATTAAATTGACAACAGATAGCTACTAACATATGTACAAAATTAAAATTAATAGACTGATGCTCCAAACCGAGAAATGTTCATTTAATTCTGCTAATGATTCCCTCGTGTACAATTTCAGTGCATGATGAGATGTATTTTCATATTCTCTATTTTGCTACTAACTGGCTTTCTTGACTGGTTTAGTTTTTACAAGGGATAAAAATGCTTGGAAGAGAAAATTTTAAAGGAAAATGAATCTTTGTGCAGAATCACTCTGAAAGATACCGTTACATACTCGCACCCTCTTTCAGGATGATCTGCATATTCGCTCAGTTGTTGTATGTGAAATGGAATCACCTACTGATACATATTCAAATATAGATAACTGAAAGATTATGACATGATGCTCACACTTGAAAGAAAGAAAATGGGCTTTCCTTAAATAATTTGTATTACTAGCAGAATTACTAAGATAATCTTTTATATAAAGAGCTATTAATAATTGTTTGGAATCACATCTTAAGTTTTTAAGCAATTCAAGAAATAATATTCAGTACTCTTCACTTGATTATAAAATATAGCAAAAAAAGATGAGTGAAATGTAGAACACCTCTTACTAGTCATACAGGGAAAGCATCTATACTATCCATTTATTACAGGAATGTCTTAATAAGACAAAAGTAGTCTTTAATGCATTTATCAAATATCCTGTTAGAGTTGAATTACATTCAAAGAACTCTATCTACCAATTTTATTATTATATCTAATATTTTTTTAAATAGAGAATTTTGGAAAACACAGTAGGAAAATATGCCTTCTTGTACTTCTTGCTATTTTTTTTTCTGTAATGTTTGCCCTTTCATTAGACTACTACTTTGCTGGACATATGTGGTCATGTACATTGACAGTTCTTAACCTTAGAGGAAAAGTAAGATTAAATGAGAAATTCTCTAAAAAATCTACATTTTTGTGGTCCTATCCAAGATCATTTAATTAAATTGGGAAGAAATAAGCCTAGATAGTGATAACAAAAATTTTTAAAAATAGAAGATCAAATAAAAACAAAACTCCAAATTTGACCCTAATGTATAGCCAGATATAAGAATCTCAAATATATAGGACTAATATTGACTGTAATTATTAGTCTATTTATCATTTTAAATAAAATCACATTAAATGTGACTTTGTTACATAGCAAATATTAGTATCCCATTGTCATTAAATAAAAAAGAGGGAAAAAGGTGAAAAAACTATTTACAATAGTGAAAACATGGAAGCAATCCAAGTATCCATCAACAGATGAAAGATGGAAAAAAAATAGGGGGAATATTATTCAGCTATTAAAAAAAGAATATTTTATCATTTGTGAAAACATGGATGAACCTTGAGGGGAATATGCTAAGCAAATAAAGTCAGACATAGAAAGATGAATATATGCACATATTATACTTGAAGCCTAAAAATTCTGGTCTCATAGGAACAGAGAGTAGATTGTTCATCATGGCAGGATGAGGGGGAGGTAGGTGAAGCTAGTCAAAGGGAACTAACGTCTAGTTATGAGTTCTGGGGACCTAATGTACAGCATGATGACACTAACAGTTATCTGGGGGGAAGATTTGTTAACTAACATTATCATGGTAAACATTTCACCATCTAGCTATAATCATTTGTACACCTTGAATTTATAAAATGCTATATCTCTGTTATAATCAATGCAGCTGTAAATAACTTTTTTAATAAAAATAAATATTTTTTTTAAAAGAGTTAAGCCTTAATAGAATATAAACAACTGGTTTGCCTGCTTTTTTTCCAACCTGGATACCAGAATCTTTATTTTGTTGTGGTAATTTTATTTTTAACTTGGTGGTTTTACTATTAATTTGTAGTTTACTAAATCTGAAAAACAATGTGTTTTAATATATAATCCACATTGAGAAGTGATGAATATATTAGACAAGTATACATGTAAGAACACTCAATTCTATGTAATTTGTCACTGAATAAATTATCAGTGATATTAATTTCCTTATCACTGCTGCTGCTTCTGCTGCTGCTAAGTCGCTTCAGTCATGTCCGACTCTGTGCGACCTTATAGACAGCAGCCCACCAGGTTCCGCTGTCCCTGGGATTCTCCAGGCAAGAACACTGCAGTGGGTTGCCATTTCCTTCTCCAATGCATGAAAGTGAAAAGTGAAAGTGAAGTCGCTTAGTCATGTCCGACCCTCAGCAACCCCATGGACTGCAGCCTTCCAGGCTCACCCGTCCATGGGATTTTCCAGGCTAGAGTACTGGAGTAGGGTGCCATTGCCTTCTCTGCCTTATCACTGAATATCTGGCAAATAAAGGCAGTTTAGTTGTATTTTTAACTCTTACAACAAGAGGAATTCCCAGATGTATAGTGCCCACTAGTCCCCAAAATTGCTTTTAGTTCAGTAAAAAAAAATAACTCTTTTAAGATACAGTATAGTCTTATACTATTATTATTTCCATTTCTTAGAGAAGGAAGATTCCACAGTTAAGTAGTCAAGCTTGGATTAGAAGCACACTAGTCTGGATTCAAGGTCATTATTTATATGCTCCATGTTGTTATGCCTTGGGTTTAATATTTATTTTAAATGTATACAGTCTCTTTAATAACCCTGTGTTATGGAAAAGAAAGTAAGGTTCAGGGAGATTAAATAATTTTCCTAAATTGAGCAGCTATTAGATATCAGAGTTGAGACAATGTATAGATGACTCCAAATTCCCTTAAAAAAAAAAAAAAACCTTCAAAATTCCTTTTTCTACCTCAGCAGAGATTAATACATGTTAGTCAGTCAGTCAGTTCAGTCTCTCAGTCATATCTGACTTTTTGCAACCCCATAAATCACAGCACGCCAGGCCTCCCTGTCCATCACCAACTCCCGGAGTTTACACAAACTCATGTCCATCAAGTCAGTGATGCCATCCAGCCATCTCATCCTCTGTCATCCCCTTCTCCTCCTGCCCCCAATCCCTCCCAGTGTCAGAGTCTTTTCCAATGAGTCAACTCTTCACATGAGGTGGCAAAAGTACTGGAGTTTCAGCTTTAGCATGAGTCCTTCCAATGAAAGCCCAGGACTGATCACCTTCAGAATGGACTGGTTGGATCTCCTTGCAGTCCAAGGGACTCTCAAGAGTCTTCTCCAACACCACACTTCAAAAGCATCAATTCTTTGGCACTCAGCTTTCTTCACAATCCAACTCTCACATCCATACATGACCACAAGAAAAACCATAGCCTTGACTAGATGGGCCTTTGTTGGCAAAGTAATGTCTCTGCTTTTGAATATGCTATCTAGGTTGGTCAGAACTTTCCTTCCAAGGAGTAAGTGTCTTTTAATTTCATGGCTGCAGTCACCATTTGCAGTGATTTTGGAGCCCAAAAAAATAAAGTCTGACACTGTTTTCACTGTTTCCCCATCTATTTCCCATGAAGTGATGGGACCCGATGCCATGATCTTAGTTTTCTGAATGTTGAGCTTTAAGCCAACTTTCTCACTCTCCTCTTTCACTTTCATCAAGAGACTTTTAGTTCCTCTTCACTTTCTGCCATAAGGGTGGTGTCATCTGCATATCTGAGGTTATTGATATTTCTCCTGGCAATCTTGATTCCAGCTTGTGTTTCTTCCAGCCCAGCGTTCTTATGATGTACTCTGCATAGAAGTTAAATAAGCAGGGTGACAATATACAGCCTTGATGTACTCCTTTTCCTATTTGGAACCAGTCTGTCATTCCATGTCCAGTTCTAACTGTTACTTCCTGACCTGCATATAGTTTTCTCAAGAGGCAGGTCGGGTGGTCTGATATTCCCATCTCTTTCAGAATTTTCCACAGTTTCTTGTGATCCACACAGTCAAAGGCTTTGGCATAGTCAATAAAGCAGAAATAGATGTTTTTCTGGAATTCCTCTGCCTTTTTTAAAACCAGCTTGAACATCTGGAAATTAATGGTTCACGTATGCTGAAGCCTGGCTTGGAGAATTTTGAGCATTGCTTTACTAACGTGTGAGATGAGTGCAATTGTGCGGTAGTTTGAGCATTCTTTGTCATTACCTTTCTTTGGGATTGGAATCTCTTTGTAACCACACATTAAAGATTCAATCATGTTAAATATATCTTCTAAATATAAGAACTTCTTTATGATAAAATTTCTTCTATGATATAGTTCTTTGATTAAAGGTATACAATTTCTTTTCCTTTGGTCTTATATTTATTTGGGAAATGCATTGTAAACTACTTTTGGTGACTTAAAAATTGGCAAAAGTCAGAGATATTAATTTATGGATTTTTAAAAGCAAAACTGAAGTCAAATGTTCTGGAATCCAGTGTTCCTGAAGTTACTCCTTCATTACGTATTCTTAATTTTGGCAAAGCAAAACTATTAAGAGTATCTAATAACCCCTAATATTTTGTCTAGATTTAATTTATCATGGTTGAATTTTCTAAATTGCCAATGTGATAATACATGTAAAATTAGAAGCATTATGTTTGCTTTGATTTGTGTCACTTTGTTTTCAAAGATAAAACTCTTTTACTTTGGAATTAATTGCTCTCAGTATAACAACTTATATATGTTAAATAATAATTGTGTCCCCTGAGAATTTTCCTTCTAAAAAAGGAATGCAGATGAATCTGAATTCTATATTGCTTTAAGATGTTATTTTTCCCAAAAGTATGGCTGGCCTTGATACAAATAGTTCTCATCTCCAAATTTATAAATGTGAAGTTAAATTATATCTATGTCTTTCAATATGTAGATATTCATATATTGACCTATTTTATATATATGAAACTATATTATATTGACTAATGAATTATATTAATTATATGTGAATTATCATATATAATTATCATATATAATTATCATTATATAAACTCATATTATATATACCTTAAGTTGTATAGAAAGCATTGCTTTTACTTATTGTTTCCATATTTTTGAAATAATTTGACAAAATATCAAAGAAAAAGGGAGTTGAGTTTCTTTTCAATAAAAGCTACATGTTCTATTACATCATCCAGAATTAATTCTGATCATGTAGTCACAATAGAATTCAGGACACATCAAATTTTCATTTCAACAATGTGTCTTTGTTCTGTTTGAGATGTTTTATTTGGCGAATGTAGGGACTGCAAACTGTAGTTCATTATGGCAACCCACTCCGGTACCCTTGCCTGGAAAATCCCATGGACAGAGGAGCCTGGTGGGCTACAGTCCATGGGGTCTCGAAGAGTTGGATAGACTGACTGCCTTCACTTTCACTTTTCACTTTCATGCACTGGAGAAGGAAACGGCAACCCACTCCAGTATTCTTGCTGGAGAATCCCAGGGACAGAGGAGCCTGGTGGGCTGCCGTCTATGGGGTCGCCCAGAGTCAGACACACCTGAAGTGACTTAGCAGCAGCAGCATCAACTATAAATAATAAAATTGCAGGTAGGATGCTAAACTACTTGGGCATCTTCTCTAGAGCCCATTTTGACCACATTAGGTACAATTTATGAGGCAGATAAAAAACCCATCCACCTCTCTTTTTCTCACTTTTGCTCACTTGCTCTTTTTCTCACTTTATCCCCCCCCCCCCACTTACCTCCTCTCCCTCCGCCCCCTTCTTACCCTCCTTCCTTTTTGCTTTAATTATACTCCTAAAAGACAGCCTTTATCTTCCATTCTTAAGCTCTGATTTCTGGACATTTTTGTTTTAAAGGTTCAGTGGGTAATTTCAACTTATGTCAAGATGGAACATTTGAGAAACTTCATAAAATTAGTTTAATAAATGAATAAAGTAACAGTGACCAGATGATAGTCATGGCGTCTCTGTTCCTCGAAACCTTTTAAGCCATCTTTCCATGATTAGCCAAAGTGAATTTTTGTCAAATTTAGGGATTTTTTTGTTTGTTTGTTTTGCTTAGTTGTAACCATTGGTCCATCTTAATTGTCTTCAAGATAAAATCATAACT
The DNA here is from genome assembly GCF_019923935.1 of Bubalus bubalis. Taxonomy (NCBI): domain Eukaryota; kingdom Metazoa; phylum Chordata; class Mammalia; order Artiodactyla; family Bovidae; genus Bubalus; species Bubalus bubalis. Next base: position 83,203,425 of record NC_059164.1, read on the forward strand.
CTTTAAAATATCAGTGTTGTCTATTATCAGTGCTTCTCAGCTTGAGTTGGCATCACTCCCCTGGCATATGTTTGCTAAAGTGGGGTCATTTTTTGATGGCACAGCATCTAAGGGAGGATAATGGCATTTGTATTTAGAAGTCAAGGTTGTTAACATTCCCATGAACAGTACACAAGACACTGAATTCTCCATATCCTCACTAACATTTGTGATTTTATTTTTAATTTTTTGATAATGGTTATTCTAACAGGTTGAGGTGATAACTTATAGTGTTTTTGATTTACATTCCCTGGATTATTAGTGATGTTGAACATCTTTTCATATACCTGTTGGCCATTTGTATGTCTTCATGGAAACATTTCCGTTCAAGCCCTTTGCCCATTTTTCAGTCAGTTTATTTAATTCTTACTGTTTTATTCCAGTAAGTTATAGGAATTCTTTATCTATTTTGGATATATTAGCCTCTAATAATATATATGGTTTACCGATATTTTCTCCCACTCTGTAGGTTGCCTTTTCACCATTTATTATTTCCTTTGCTGCATAGAATATTTTTGTTTGGCATACTTGTTTATATGTCTATTTTTGTCTTTGTTGTCTATGCTTTTTGGTGCAGCTGCTATGGAAAATAGTATAGAACTCTCAAAAAATAAAAAATGCAGTTACCATATGTTCCAACAGTTCCATATCTAGGCATTTATCCAAAAGTGAAGATCTGGAAGAAATATTTGCATTCCCATATTCATTGCAGCATTATTCACAATAGCCAAAAGTAAAAACAACTTCAAATGTCCATCAATGGATGAATTGATAAGGAAAATGTCATATATATATATATATGTATATATATTTGCATATATATTTTTCACTATATATATATATATTATCCAACTTTAAAAAAAAAAAAAGAGGAAATCCTGTCATATGCTAACATGGATGAACCTGGAGAGCATTATGCCAAGTAAAATTACCCAGTCAGAGAAGGACAGATACTGCATGCCCCTTCTTTATGTGAGGTATCTAAAGTAATACTAATAAAACTCACAGAAGCAGAGAGTAGAATGGTGCTTGCCAGGGGCTGGGTGGGAAGAGGGAAATGAGAAGTTGCTATTCAATGGATAAAAATGTTCATTCATGCAAGAACAGTAAGTTCTAGGTATCTGTTCTACAATATTAAGTTTATAATTGCCAGTACTGTACACTTAAAAATACATTACAATGGTGAATCTCATGTTTTCTTTTTTACCACAATAAAAAGGCAAGTATGTTAAATATGTGGTAAAATCTCATACACTGGAAATTTATCCTCAGTAAATGCTGATTATATCAATGATAGGAAACACTGTGCAGTGAAGTATAGAGAAGTATATATATATGGTGATAGATATAGATTATTTATGATAAATTAATATAATAAATGAGATAAATCAAATATTAGTTTATTTTTGTATATTATATTCCCAATGCTTTAATTATTATTATTCCATCTGAGTGATTTTTAGCCATTTAAAGGTGAAAAAATATTTACATGAAGCATAGAGAAAAGACTTGAGAATCACTTGAAAAACATTCTGTCTAAATATAAATGCAGCTCTGTTATTTGAGTGTATGAGGTGACTGTGGAAAAGGTTGGAAATGGAAAGAAGGGAACTTATTTTAGCTTTTAAAAAAGTGATGAACTACACAGACATAGAGATCAGACATATAGATACGAAGGGGGAAAAAAGGTGGTGAAACGAATTGGGAGATTGGGATTGACTAATAGTATGTATAAAGTATATAATTAATGAGAACCTACTGTATTGCTCAGGTGACTCTATTCAATTCTCTGTGGTGACATAAATGGGAAGGAAATTTTAAAATGAGGGGGCTGTGTGCATGCATATAGCTGATTCATTTTTCATACAGAGACTAACACAATATTGTCAAGCAATATTTCTCCAATGAAAACTAATTTAAAAGAAGAACTGATGTACTGAATAGAGAAATAGAGAAGAACTGGACATGAAAGAAAAGAGAGGTAGGGAAATGGGAGGAGAACACTCTAAAATTTTGGTAACTTGAAAGAGCCCATGTGCTTCAATTTAAAGGATAGGTCCTCTCAAGGGCTTGAAAGAGGTTATAGACATACGCAAGATTCAAAGAAGTCCACTTGATTTATTGATTATAAAATGCTTTGCGCAGTGTAAATATTCAAAACATTTGTCAAACTGACTTTCACTAGCAAAGCTATAGGGCCATTTTATGACAAAGAAGCTCAACTATGAAGTGAAAGATTAAAGCAAATACTCATTCAAGAAATTTGGTGATGAGAACATTTTGAAACAATGGGTGGTAACTTAAGAAAGTGAGATGATATGAGGTAATGCATTATCGTTTACTAAGGTTTGGATTTAAAGTTGTAAGTCTTCAGTTAACAAATATATGTGGAGGCCCTGTCTGTTGCAGGCTCTGTGCACGGCTGTGTATAACAGGCACATTTGTCAGGAGACACACATACATACACAGAAACACATGATCAGGGCTCCATGGAATTGCCTTCTCATTTATCTTTCAAATCCAGAAAGCATCACATTGAAAACTATCTGCTATAGTTCTATGAATACTACAGAACTTTCGGCAAGGCAATGTGCCCTCCAGAAATTGCACCTGCCTTCTAACAACAGTGTTTCCAGGATTGATAGGAAATCAAAAATACACTGCCTTTTGTATCCCCTGTTTTCTCATTAATGGCCCCCCTAGTCCTAAAATAAATGTCAGATGATATTAGATGAATAACTTATGCCTTAGAGGATAAGATGGAGGTCTAAAACTGTAAAAAAATATTTTTTGTTCACATATTCTTAATTATTTGCCATACGTATGTTGCACTACTTCTTGAGACCTATAAAACAAACCCAATAAACACTCATAAATGATTCAACATTATTACAATAAAAAATTCAATATATATTTATTGTCTCATGCCCCATGCCAAGTGCAGTATATATGAAGATGGGAGAAACAAAGGAGGTTCATTCTGTCACACAGCTTTTTGTTGTATTGCAAAAAAACACACTCAACAGCAAAATTCAGTTTATGAAGCCTTAGTAAATTCCTGTGAACAAAATAGTCTTTCTTATTATGTGCAGGTATTCATGTGTACCTCTATTAAAATATTTAATAATCTGACTTGCTATTGGTGTACCTATATGTCACTTTTCCCTCATAGACTGTGTGCTGTTGGATGGCTGAACATGTACATACAAAAACTTGATAAGTGTTATTTGGAATTCAATAAAATTCACATATTTTATTGTATGGAAAGCTACATTTTATTTATAATTAATAAATCACTAAAAGACTGGTGAGTTTGGAATTCAGAAATATTCTAAACTCTAATAAAAAGCTTCCTTGTAAGTATTCAAGGCATTAGATTTGTACTTCAATGTTTTGGGGTTTTGTTTTTTTTGAGTTTTTTGCTACATTACAATTTTATATTTTTGCATAAACACAAATAAATAAAAACCTAAATAAAACTTTTTCTTGTACTGGGTTAATCAAAAATAAGTAGGAAAAAATAAATAAATTAAAAAAAAGACATATGTATATTGATGGCTGCTTTATGTTGATGTATGGCAGAGACCAACACAATATCATAAAGCAATATCCTCTAATTAAAAATAAGTTTTAAACAAGTGAGTAGGAGACTGTTGAATTCTCATAGCATTATTTGTTGGGAAAATTGTCCCAAGAAAGTTAAAGAAATATATGAGTGAGTCATATTTAAAGATCAGGCTTATATAGTGGTGAATATCACCCTTAGTCAGTGCCCATCAAACAATATGTTTACTCTTGAGGGATCTAATGATAGAATCTTGTCACTAAAAAATCACAGCCCTTCTCATAAAGAAAATATACATAGTTTCTAATAATTCAGCTCTGCCTGAAAACACTGCCTGAAAATAAGTATATGCATTGGGTTATACACAGAAGAACTGTACAAAAAAGATCTTCATGACCCAGATAATCACGATGGTGTGATCACTGACCTAGAGCCAGACATCCTGGAATGTGAAGTCAAGTGGGCCTTAGAAAGCATCACTATGAACAAAGCTAGTGGCGGTGATGGAATTCCAGTTGAGCTATTCCAAATCCTGAAAGATGATGCTGTGAGAGTGCTGCACTCAATATGCCAGCAAATTTGGAAAATTCAGCAGTGGCCACAGAACTGGAAAAGGTCAGTTTTCATTCCAATCCCAAAGAAAGGCAATGCCAAAGAATGCTCAAACTACCACACAACTGCACTCATCTCACACGCTAGTAAAGTAATACTCAAAATTCTCCAAGCCAGGCTTCAGCAATATGTGAACCTTGAACTTCCAGATGTTCAAGCTGGTTTTAAAAAAGGCAGAGGAACCAGAGATCAAATTGCCAACATCTGCTGGATCATGGAAAAAGCAAGAGAGTTCCAGAAAAACATCTATTTCTGCTTTATTGGCTATGCCAAAGCCTTTGACTGTGTGGATCACAAAAAACTGTGGAAAATTCTGAAAGAGATGGGAATACCAGACCACCTGATATGCCTCTTGAGAAATTTGTATGCAAGTCAGGAAGCAACAGTTAGAACTGGACATGGAACAACAGACTGGTTCCAAATAGGAAAAGGAGTACGTCAAGGCTGTATACTGTCACCCTGTTTATTTAACTTCTATGCAGAGTACATCATGAGAAATGCTGGACTGGAAGAAACACAAGCTGGAATCAAGATTGCCAGGAGAAATATCAATAACCTCAGATATGCAGATGACACCACCCTTATGGCAGAAAGTGAAGAGGAACTCAAAAGCCTCTTGATGAAAGTCAAAGAGGAGAGTGAAAAAGTTGGCTTAAAGCTCAACATTCAGAATACGAAGATCATGGCATCCGGTCCCATCATTTCATGGGAAATAGATGGGGAAACAGTGGAAACAGTGTCAGACTTTATTCTTTTGGGCTCCAAAATCACTACAGATGGTGACTGCAGCCATGAAATTAAAAGACGCTTACTCCTTGGAAGAAAAGTGATGACCAACCTAGATAGCATATTCAAAAGCAGAGACATTACTTTGCCAACAAAGGTTCGTCAAGTCAAGGCTATGGTTTTTCCTATGGTCATGTATGGATGTGAGAGTTGAACTGTGAAGAAGGCTGAGCGCTGAAGAAGTGATGCTTTTGAACTGTGGTGTTGGAGAAGACTCTTGAGAGTCCCTTTGACTGCAAGGAGATCCAACCAGTCCATTCTGAAGGAGATCAGCCCTGGGATTTCTTTGGAAGGAATGATGCTAAAGCTGAAACTCCAGTACTTAGGCCACTTCATGAGAAGAGTTGACTCATTGGAAAGTACTCTGATGCTTGGAGGGATTGGGAGCAGGAGGAGAAGGGGACGACAAAGGATGAGATGGCTGGATGGCATCATGGCATCGATGGACGTGAGTCTCAGTGAACTCTGGGAGTTGGTGATGGACAGGGAGGCCTGGCGTGCTGCGATTCATGGGGTCGCAAAAAGTCGGACACGACTAAGTGACTGATCTGATCTGATCTGATAGGATTATATGTGTAGTACAAGTAGTTATGTATGGATATGAGAGTTGGACCATAAATGAAGGCTGAGTTCTGAAGAATGATGATTTTGAACTGTGGTGCTGGCAAAGACTCTTGAGAGTCCCTTGGACTGCAAAGAAATCAAACCAGTCATTTCTAAAGGACATCAACCCTGAATATTCACTGGAAGGACTGATGCTGAAGCTGAAGCTCCAATAATTTGGCCACCCAATGCGAAGAGCTGACTCTTTGGAAAAGACCCAGATGCTGGGAAAGATTGAAGGCAAATTGAGAAGAGGGCAGCATTGGATGAGATGGTTAGATAGCATCACAAACTTAATGGACCTGAATTTGGGCAAACTCTAGGAGATATTGAAGGACAGGGGAGCACGGTGTGCTGCAATTTGTGGGGTCACAGAGTCGGACATGACTTAATGACTGAACAACAAGAACAAAGTGATTTGACTATTTCATTTATTGTTCTGATGCAGAATTTTCAGTCCCAGTAGCACTGTCATATGAATGTTGGGTCATTTTGATTAGGTAGATTTAACAGTTTGTTAAATGGATTTCTATTTTTCTCAGTGTTGACAAAGGCTCCAGTAATGGGGAATAAAACAATAGATTGCAAGGAATTCCACACTATAAAGTGAGACAGGAGTCTATCTCATCCATTAAGGACCTATAAAAGAGGCAAAAAATATTGGTTCTATTGGATTAATCACTACTTCCAGCTTATATAAAAACCTGGAGAGTGTTCTTTGGAGATAATTTTTAATATGCTAGATTCTTCTCCTCCAAAGAGCAATGAAATAATAGTCCCTCCTTTCTCAATTCAAAGAAGTACTTCCAGGGACATACTCATAAAGCCATATCTTCAAGGCTGAGGCACAGCACCTGAGGAAGGAAGAATTTTGCAAAATCCCCTTCCCCAGCTACCAACCAGGCCTCATCACAGAAGGTTCCACCCTGTCCCTGGATGGTAAAGTTTACAGAGTGCAACGGGAAAAAATGGACAAGCAGGAGTTCCTGTGGGGCATCTGCCAACTCAACTTGCATGATACTCATAAGGAAGATGCTTCTGGAATCTGCTGAAGTGAGTGCCACTGACTGCCTCATTTGCAGCTGGAACTTTGTAGAAGAAAGCAAGCACTCCAGGATCAAGTCCCTTTCTCCTCTAGTGTCCCTCTGGTGCCATCTACTGACAAAGCTTAAAATTGTGCCAGCTTACAAAGGAGAACTATTTCCAGAATTCATAAAGACAAAGAAAAATGCATTTGGAGCTTAGAGGTAAAAAGTGATAACTAGCATGCCACCTTTATAATGGCAAATGTATAAAATCTGGAAGAATTATAGATGGATATATAGGTAGATATGTAGAGATTCTATTTTGACATATGGGAAATAGTAAAAATATTATATAATGTTAAAAATGATCTATTATTTAGTACAGACAATAGGTCAGTATGAATTATTTTGACCATCTTAAAATAAGTGAGAACTTGCGAAATATAACATCAGTGAGATTTTCTATGGAATAAAATAAAAGATGTACATCATTAGGAAAAAAATAGAATATAGCAGGTTATACATATGACTGGGAAAATAAAAATCTTTTAGACTGTATCAGGAATCTCCAACTCTAACTCACTAAGTTAATGAAAATGAATATAACAACTCATATGTTCTCTACAAAAAGTGTTTTTTTCTTAGACTATATCTGAAAACATAGGTTCAGTATAATTCTCTGTAAAAAGTCTCTTTTAAATAGATACTGTTAAATTCTAATTTCTTAGAATGTGAGGGTCCTTGCCCTGCTTCTGTGTTCATCCATATCCTATTAATGCAGTAGTTCTAAAAATGTAATCCTGGGCCAGCAACATCAATATCACCTGGGAACTTTCTAGAAAATATGCCCTCAAGCTCCACGTCAGACCTCCTAAATGGGAAATCCTGACCTTTGGGCCCAGTAATCTGTGTTTCTAGTCTGTCTTTAGGTAATTCTGATGCATATTAATATTTGAAGAACACTGGTGGATTTTGCTAACAATTTTTTGTAACAATCACTCCATATTTAAGACACTCAAAGAACATCTCTTTTCATAGTTTTATCTGAGTATGTTTTATTCTGAGGGCTAATTCTGGAAAAGCTTCCTATTCATTTCTATCCTCTCTGTTGACTAAACAGATTACAAATATTGTTGTTATCTAAAGATGGTGTATGTTAAAAGTAACAATAATTTAACCTTCTTTCAGAATAAATTTTCAGTTTAGATATTTGATGCCCCAGATATTTTAACTTTTGCCAATTGGAATATTGAAATGAATATCAGGATTAAACAGCTAATCTTACACTGTGGGATGTTAAAATCAAGCATTCATGTGAATTCAGATTTTTGCATTTCTGCACACACACACACAAATTCTCATCCATTTAAGAGATTTCTCTATATCAGAGAAGTATAATCTTACAGAATAGCATTGATTTGGTAATCAAATAGACGTAAAATCCTGTAATGACATCAAGTTACTTAAAGTAGGTATTCCTAAACTGAATTCTGTATTCTAGATTGCTTTTCTTTTTCTGTAACATTAGTTTTTAACTTGAAGCATTTTATACTCTTTGCTACAAAACTACAAACATCCAGATAATGTTGCTATTTATTTATGTATACCTCTCAGGCAAATCTAATGTCATACTAAAGTGTTCAAGAATCTTTGTACCCATATAGTATATGGCTACAGCAAAATACTACTGACTGTAGGCTTATTTCACTCTCCATATTTAGGATTTGAGCAGGAGAAGAGACCAAATTGACCCCCAAATCTGAGGTGATATATATTATTTTTGGTATTATGTATGTTCATTTATATTCATGAAACAAGCTAGACTAAATTTTGATTACATGGCTTAAATAGTTTGTCTGCTCAGAGGAATCTTCAAACTTGGTCTCCATTTTACTTTGTTTTAATGAGAGATTCTTCTGATTTCTTTCAAAGCAAGGCTAAAGTAAACCTTGATACCTTAAGATTTCCTAAACTCGGTGATCATGTAGATATTCAATTATAGTACCTGCACTTTCTTATTAGAATGTCAACTTCAAAAGGCATAAACGGTTAAGTGTGAGACATAGGGCAGGATCCAAAAAGAACAGCGTTCTCAATCTCATCACATTATCACCCGTTTAAGAAAACCAATTAAATAATTCAACAAATACCTCAAGTAACGATTTATTTCATCCTATGAAACAAATGTTTCTCTTTACGTATATAACATCTGTGCCATGTGCCAGGAAATACGTTTAATGATTTAGAAATGTTATCTTCTTTAGTAACAACCCAATTGTTAAATATTTTATCAACAAGAAAACTGAAGAACAGAGACATTAAGTAATTTGCCTAAGGTCACAGTACTGGTACAAATGAAATATGAACCTCAATCATAAGATTTTAGAGTTCATACTGTTTTTTAACAGATTTTGAGGTATAACTGACATTTTAAAAAACCATCACATGTTTAATATATGTAATTTGATGAGCATGGACATATGTATATACCCTTGATACTACCATCACAATCAATGTAATAAAAATATCTATTACTTTCAAATGTTTATTTGTGTCCCAACTCCTTTTTGTGGCAAGCATGCCTAACATGAAATATACTCGCTTAATAAATATTTAAATGCAAAGTACTTCATTAACTATAGGTAGTGTGTTGTTCAGCAGATTCTAGAACTTACTCGTCTTGTAGTAACTGGAGCTCAACACCAATTGAACAATGACATCTATTTCCTCCTTCCCCCATTCCCTGGAAACCACCATTTTGTTCTCTGCTTCGGTGAGTTTAACTGTTTCAAACGCCTCACAAAGTGAAATCATACAGTTTGTCCTAAGACTGACTGACTTCATGTAGTATAATGTCCTCCATGTTCATCCACGTTGTTGCTAATGGTTAGATTTCATTAATTTTTTTTAAAGTTGAATAATATTTCATTGTCCATACTGCCTCTTTGAGAATTAAAAGCTGAAGAGATAAATGTTTCTAGAAATAAGATTATGATCAATGAGACCTAGAATCAACTCACAGCTATTGTCATGTGAATTACTCCTATGAAATTCTTTCACAGAAGGGCCAAATTAGTATGGGATTTCAGCATGCCTGGTGTTAACATTTATGATTTCTTTTTAAAAAAATTTTTTGCTAAAACATATGGACTTCAGCATATGTTTTAATTTTGACTTACTCCTATGTGGCCAGGTTTGTGGGAAGTTCTCATGTTGGTGAAATGTTCTGTTGATTTTCCTCAATTTCATACCTACTTCTATCCCCACCTCAATACATTTTTTGAGCTAAGTATTTTATCTGAAATTTGTAATATTTAAAATGAAGATCTTAAGTGTAGATATAAGCAGCTATTTATAGACTATTTGAATTGTATCTATTTGAATTTGGACAGGGATGTCATTTTGAGATGCAACTGGGTCTTCATGGAGATGAACAGACGGATACAAACACCTGTACTTGTTAGTGGCATAGTTATCTGTAACTTGTCCTTTAAAAGATGCTTCTATCATTGAAAAGAGAGGAATTGATTAACATCTTTACATTGATATATTAGAAATCTGTATAAAACATGAAGTTATTTATAGATTAATAAGAAAGATTTTCAATAAATATTTTTACATGAAACAAAAAAGGTGCACAAGTTTACCTATAGGATGATACTATGTATGTATTGGATGTCCCCTATATGGGATATAAAAGTGTTTATGATTGTCAGCATGTTGTTGGGATAATACAATATTGATGAGCAACACAGCTTGGAGAAAAAAGTTTACCATACACTTTTTATATTTTTTTGTTATTTAACTCATATTAAATGCTTTAGAAATTAAAAAAAAATTAAAAGTTATATATATATATATATGTATATATATATATATATATACACACACACACATATGGATTTCCCTGGTGTCCAGTGTTAAGAATCCACCTTTTAATGCAGGGAATGCCAGTTTGATTCCTGATTGGGGAACTAAGATCCTACATGCCATGTTCAACTAAGCTTGCATGCCACAAGTACAGAAGCCTCTATGCTGCAACAAACAGCCTGTGGGGCTGCAAAAAATACCTAATGCAATCACATAAAATAAATTAATTAAAAAATATATATGTGGAAGAACATTTCTGAAGAAGGTAAGTAAATTCAGTAAAACCTGTACAAAGGGAAGGATTAGTTTATTCAGATATGGGTTATTACAAAATCATAGCAAACAATGAACATAATTCTGGAGAAGAAAAAAAAGCAAGCATAATTTAATAGACATTGAATCTAGAAACTGATCAAGGGCAGCTGGACAATTTTTTTTGCAAATTTAACACACACCTGTTATTTTCGCACTCATCAACATTGTCACCTTCCCCCAAAAGTTTCCCTTCCTCCTATTTATTACTCATTAGAAAGCAACCACTATCCTCACTTCTATCACCAAAGATTAGTTTTGTCTTTTGTTTTTTGAATTATCCATAAATAGAATCAGATAGTTTGCCCATCTTGTATGGGGGCCTCATGTGCAATACTGGCGAATGTCCTGGGTATCTGAGCGCCCTGCTCATGCAGCGTGAATGTATTCTTCTGTTCTATTCATGTGCTATCCAGGATGTGCACTCCCTTTTTATGGTAAAATGTTCTTGCGCCTGCCCAATTTTATGACTCTGTGAGTTTGAGAAAACCCAGTTCATGATGAGGAATGCTTCCTACATTATCCCTTGAATTTCCATGTCAAGAACTCTGTCTCTGTCAGTATCCAGTAATATGCCAGGAACTATTTTTCCAAAAGTACAGAATTCCCCATTTTGGATAATATGACTTTGACAAGAAATCTAGTTTTCTGGATTATATTTCTTTTTACTCTTTACCCCAGCCAGTCCACTATTTTCCAAGAGTTTAACACCCCAGTTTACACTGCTAAATGTTGAAAAACTATTTCACTGTCATGCCAGGAGCTATCTGCAGTCCATCTACCTCAGGTGATAGAAGCATCATTGCCAGCTGAATGGTAAGATGACCCAGGCTCAAAATCCAATATTACTATTTGCTATCTTGGACCACTCCACTTCTGGTAACAATTGTCAAAATTTGATTGTCTCAAGAGTAGATAGTGATTAATGTTAAATATTTTATTAGGGAGTTTCCAGTATTGACAACCATGGAAGGGAGCCAGAGGGAGCAGGTTTGGGCAGAAGTGTTACTAAGTAGTCCCAATAAAAGGTACAAATGATCTAGCAAGCTCTTTCAGAGTTATGCTAGGTTGACTTACTTTGGTCAGTCAATGAATATAGGCTTCTAAAATAGTCATGACTTGAGAAAATCAATTGTTTTTCAACTCAGGCAATTTCCAAAGGGACTAAGGGCTGAGAGTTATCTTCTGGCTGGGGGAAATCTAAGTCCTTCATTCATAAAAGGTGACATGGAAAGCTCAACATAGTGTGTTTATTACAAATGTGTTGGATTTCTTTTTTATCTGTAATTGCACTTGCATACTCACATACTACAAAATATAGCAACAACTTTCCTATAGTTTTTGTCAGATGATTCATTTTGCTAAATATTTTATCTTTTTCTTGGTAGTATGGTTCTACAGACACTCTGCTAGCTCTTTTATTTTCTATGTCTCTTAGAATGAGTTTCTTTTCCTGGTCCATTTATTTACTCGGTCTCACTTGCTGTTAGAAATTGGTAGTTTTAATGTTTTTGGAGAGCTTATTTTCACAATACAAAAGTCTTCTCTAAGTAACTACAAACACAGTTTCCTGCAAACATGTCTTGTTTATGTCCTTTTGGTGCAATTTTACTGAGTCTGTTTTTCTGAAATTAGCTGGATTAGAATGGCTTCTGCCAACATCCAATTCATTTTATCTTTAGCCTATATTTGCTCCTCAAAAGTGTATTCTGTGATATACTGCAGCTGAATTCAACACATGGAATCCATGTTAAATTTCTTTTCATTTTCATATATGAATACTTTGCACAAGCATTGCTTCTTTTGGAAGTCCTTATTAGTATTATGATTTTATTTTGAAGTGAGTTTGAGTTTTTATTCTTCTTATCCTTATATCTTTTGTGTGATTTCTAAGAGGAGAGAGGAAATATGTTCAATTTTCTGATTCATATAAATTTTGGAAACTGACCAATACATATATTAGAATAGGCTCCTTAAAAGTCTCTCTGCAAGTGTAATTGAGCTTACAGTATATTTTTTAAATAGGTTGGGAAAAATTGGCAGCCTTGCACTATTGGGTAGTTCACTGTATTAACCTGACATTTATCCTAGTGTTCCTTTATATCCTTTAAGACAATCATACCTAATGCCTAAAATGTATATAACCATTTTAGATATTATTTTGCTTTCTGTTATATTTCCTAGAAGATTATTGTTTATATATGGTAATAATATTGATTTTTGTTACCTGAGCTTATATGTGACACCCTTACTGAACACTCTTATTTATTATAGCTTGCTGGTAGTACTCTATATTTTTCTATGCAGTTTTAGTTTCCTCCAAATCATGCCTCACTTCTTTCTCTCTTTTTCCTCTGAGATATGTTCATCAATTATGGTTAATCTTATTGAGTTTAGAAAACAATAGGCGTTCTGTATTTCCCTAATTTTTAAAGGGATTACATGTACATTTGTCTATGTTGTTTCCTATATATTGTTGGTATATGAACTCTATTAGGTAAGATAATTCCTGCTTATTACTCATTCTGAGCATTATTAAGCATTTTGAGATGCTGAAACTTACCAAATACTTTTTCTACATTTGTTTACAATTTACTCTTAATTCATTAATGGAAGATGCTTGGAAAAGTTTCTCTTCTTAAAGTTCCTTTTGAATTTCTGTGATAAAAACTGTACACATTTAAAAAATACAAAGACATACTTAATTAGATAGTATAATCATTACAGAAACTGACATTTTGACCACAAGGAAAATTAGTTTTCTTTTATCATATCATCTTTATTAATTTTGAAATTAAGGTTATTTAACAAATAAGTAAGGTAGTTATTGTTTTTTCTCTAATAAAGCTTTTATAACATAGAGAGTTCCTTGATAATTTGGTAGAATAACCATGAAGATTGTATGTGGGGTGGAAGTGGAGAAGCAGTTAAAGCTCTATAATTAGCATTTCAATTAGTCATGTTGTTTATATCTACTTTGCCAATTCCCTTGTGGCTCAGCTGGTAAAATTTCTGTCTGCAATGCAGGAGACCTGGGTTCGATCCCTGGGTTGGAAAGATCCCCTGGAGAAGGGAAAGGCTACCCACTCCAGTATTCTCACCTGGAGAATCCATTGAGGTTGTAAAGAGTTGGGCACTACTGAGTGACTTTCAGTTTCAATTATGATATTTTATATTTCCCCATAAGAGAATTTCATTTTGCCTAGGTTGGCAAATATACTGACTTATAATTGTTTGTGTGTGCATAGAAATGTGTACACAAATGTATGTTCATTTATATATATATAACATATATCACGATGATGTGATCATTCACCTAGAGCCAGACATTCTGGAATGTGAAGTCAAGTGGGCATCAGAAAGCATTACTATGAACAAAGCTAGTGGAGGTGATGGAATTCCAGTTGAGCTATTCCAAATCCTGAAAGACGATGCTGTGAAAGTGCTGCACTCAATATGCCAGCAAATTTGGAAAACTCAGCAGTGGCCACAGGACTGGAAAAGGTCAGTTTTCATTCCAATCCCAAAGAAAGGCAATGCCAAAGAATGCTCAAACTACCACACAATTGCACTTGTCTCACATGCTAATAAAGTAATGCTCAAAATTCTCCAAGCCAGGCTTCAGCAATACGTGAACTGTGAACTTCCAGATGTTCAAGCTGGTTTTAGAAAAGGCAGAGGAACCAGAGATCAAATTGCCAACATCCACTGGATCATGGAAAAAGCAAAAGAGTTCCAGAAAAACATCTATTTCTGCTTTATTGACTATGCCAAAGCCTTTGACTGTGTGGATCACAATAAACTGTGGACAATTCTGAAAGAGATGAGAATACCAGACCACCTGACCTGCCTCTTGAGAAACTTGTATGCAGGTCAGGAAACAACAGTTAGAACTGGCCACGGAACAACAGACTGGTTCCAAATAGGAAAAGAAGTTCGTCAAGGCTGTATATTGTCACCTTGCTTATTTAACTTCTATGCAGAATACATCATGAGAAATGCTGGGCTGGGTGAAGCACAAGCCAGTATCAAGATTACTGGGAGAAATATCAATAACCTCAGATATGCAGATGACACCACCCTTATGGCAGAAAGTGAAGAGGAACTCAAAAGCCTCTTAATGAAAGTGAAAGAGGAGAGTGAAAAAGTAGGCTTAAAGCTCTACATTCAGAAAACGAAGATCATGGCATCGGGTCCCATCACTTCATGGGAAATAGATGGGGAAACAGTGGAAACAGTGTCAGACTTTATTTTTCTGGGCTCCAAAATCAGTGCAGATGGTGACTGCAGCCATGAAATTAAAAGACACTTACTCCTTGGAAGGAAAGTTATGACCAACCTAGATAGCGTATTGAAAAGCAGAGACATTACTTTGCCAACAAACGTCCGTCTAGTCAAGGCTATGGTTTTTCCAGTGGTCATGTATGGATGTGAGAGTTGGACTATGAAGAAGGCTGAGCACCGAGGAATTGATCCTTTTGAACTATCGTGTTGGAGAAGACTCTTGAGAGTCCCTTGGACTGCAGGGAGATCCAACAGTCCATCCTAAAGGAGATCAGTCCTGGGTGTTAATTGGAAGGACTGATACTGAAGCTGAAATTCCAATACTTTGGCCACCTCATGTGAAGAGTTGACTCATTGGAAAAGACTGATGCTGGGAGGGATTGGGGGCAGAAGGAGAAGGGGACGACAGAGGATGAGATGGCTGGATGGCATCACTGACTCGATGGATGTGAGTCTGAGTGAACTCCTGGAGTTGGTGCTGGACAGCGGGGCCTGACGTGCTGCGATTCATGGGGTCGCAAAGAGTCGAACACGACTGAACGATTGAACTGAACTGAACTGATGGTATATTTTACCTAAATTTATTTCATTTTAAAATTTGCACTTTGTTTACTCTTGCTTTCTTTCTTTTATAAAGATCAAGTTCTGCTGGAGATGTTTTTGCTTTATCAGTCTTATACCCCCAAAAATCTTTTAACTATTTCAATTTAATATTACTAATCAATTTTCCTGCAATACAAAAGGTTTCTGTGAGTTTTCCTGTTAGTCGAGGGATCCTTCAACCTCTCTTTGGCTTCTTTTACTTCTAGGGTACTGGGTGAATGTGTCAGAGCTAGAATAGAAATGCTATGTCTTACAGAAGTTGGCATCTTTTTAGGAACTAATGCCAGGAAAAATTTCAAAAGGTGCTGATGAAGAAAGGGAGGGTAGCTATAAAGTCAGAAGGGAAGGTGTTTGAGGTTATGGTGCTTTTAGCTATTTGTGAAAGTTACTAAACAAATAATGTCTTCATAATTAAGGCTTAGTCTTCACAGTGCATAAAATTCTGGCAGACAGGTTTTACTGGCATAGGTTTAATGGTTAAATGTTGTAAGAACTCTGGACCATCATCTTGGATTACTTTAATTTGTGTTGTTGTAAGGCAATGGCACCCCACTCCAGTACTCTTGCCTGGAAAATCCCATGGACGGAGGAGCCTGGTAGGCTGCAGTCCATGGGGTCTCGAAGAGTCGGACACGACTGAGCGACTTCACTTTCACTTTTCACTTTCATGCATTGGAGAAGGAAATGGCAACCCACTCCAGTGTTCTTGCCCGGAGAATCCCAGGGATGGATG
Organism: Bubalus bubalis; assembly: GCF_019923935.1. Lineage (NCBI taxonomy): Eukaryota > Metazoa > Chordata > Mammalia > Artiodactyla > Bovidae > Bubalus > Bubalus bubalis. The sequence goes on from NC_059164.1 coordinate 83,219,857, forward strand.
AGCCTGGTGGGCTGCCGTCTATGGGGTCGCACAGAGTCGGACACACTGACGCGACTTAGCAGCAGCAGCAGCAGCATTTACATTTAATCCCTATTTAGCACTTACTGGATGCCAGGTGTGTTTGTTGCTTGTTTATTTCTAGTCTTCTACATTTTTTTTTTATTTAACCTTAGCTTTTATTTATTTATTTAAATTTTATTTTATTTAACTTTACAATATTGTATTGGTTTTGCCATATATCAAAATGAATCTGCCACAGGTATACATGTGTTCCCCATCCTGAACCCTCCTTCCTCCTCCCTCCCCTTACCATCCCTCTGGGTCATCCCAGTGCACCAGCCCCAAGCATCCAGTATCATACATTTAATCTTCATCAAATGAAGTAGATCTTATTATTTATCCCATAGAAAACTCTAAAGGAAATAAAATCATTACCAAATTTTTCAAGCAAATTTCACTTTATATCTCATTGGCCAAGGCAAAATATTGCAATATATTTCTTCTCTAGGAATTGGATTTTTCTTCCATGAAATCAAAACATCTTTACCAATATCAGAAAACATTTCAGGGTTTTATTGTGAGGTGAAAATGAGGGGTTAGGACTAATAGTCTCTAACACAGAATCTTTGTGGAAGAATTAAAACTGTGGAAGGTTTCCACTGAAAGTTTATGATAGAACATAGTGAAAGATAAATTATGTAACTTTATTGGAGCCTGGGACCACCTAACTGATATCATTAGTATCATTAGGATTTATATAATCAACAAACAAATAAAATGGTTTCAATAATTTTGTTTTTCTTGTTTTAAGTAGACTGGATGCTTTTATGATAAATAAGAACAATAAAGAGTAATAAAACTTGAATCACATTCTGAAATACACAACTTTGTTATATGAATTCTGTAATCTTTGAAAATATTCAAGAGGATATAAATTAAAAAAATAAAGCTGTGCTAGAAAAATACAGTGTAATCCAGACAAGAATCAGGTGTATTTCTCAATTATAAGAAAGGTTATTTTTGAAAGGGGGTGTGTAGAATTCATCAAAAGAACTTTTTCACTGCTATTTTAGAATTGTTGGAGAAAAGTTATAAGAAAATAAATTTAAACTGGATGCTACTGAGTAACAGAGTTAATAGTACTGAAAATGCAATGTAAAATTGGAGAAAAGAAAGATAATTTGGAAAAACATTCATGTTTTTAGAGCTTTGTAAAATGCATGCAATTATAGTTGTAATAAAATTAAACTTTTATCAAAAAATAAATACAAAATCATGATTATTTAAGCTGTTATGGCATGAGATGTAATACTGGATAACGATTACATGAAAGTTGAATTGCATAACAGATGTAATTTCTTAGTTGTGTGAAGCCGACCATACAATCATGGAATCCATAGCATTCTAGATTGTTCTAACTCTGTTACCTTGCTCTTTCTTTTTCTATATAAGTTTCCTGCACCTCTTTTATGTTTTTAAAGTTACATCTTAAATATAAAATCCTCTTCTTTGAGGTTTCTTCCCAAACTATCACACTTTGAAAATTATTTGTTTTTTTTTTTTTTTTAAATTACCTCTTAGTGATTTATTTGTATCTTTTAATGAAGAGATACAAACACGCACACATACATTCTCTCCTACTAGAGACTTTTGTGCTTCCCCAAAGTAGTAAAGAATCTGCCTGTTAATGCAGGAGATGCAATAGACCTGGGTTCCATCCCAAGGTCGGGGGGATCTTCTGGGGTAGGAAATGGCAACTCATGCCAGTATTCTTTCCTGGGAAGAGGAGCCTGGCAGGCTACAGTCCAAGATGTTGCAAAGAGTTTAGACATGACTGAGCCCTCCCACACACACACACAAATACTAGTTACTTTAATTTCCTTGAGGACAGAATTATAGTCTGAATTTCTTCTGTTTCCTAAAACAGCTCCCCTGATACTGACTGATTGTATAGGAACTAGACGGCATAGAAAGTAGAATACAGTGTCTTTTTGTTGATAAAAGGGAGAATACATATCAATGGCAGCAGTTATTTATTTAAAATAAATGATTACATATGTCCCCAAATTTTGATAAATGGATAAATAGATACTTAAAGAACAGATTCTTTTACCAAGCTGAAGACACCTTGTGGCTTGAAGTAAAATATCCAGAATTGGCATTTCAAATGTATTTAGAAAATTTTTGAGAAAAGAACTTTCAGGTGAAAGATGAATTCAATGTTTCCTATATTATTTCTAATTTTTAAAACAGTATGATTAGCTTATTTTAAAATCTTAAATGTTTATCTATCATTAATAAAATCTATGCAAATTTGAATTGATATATCAGATTTTTAATCTCCATAAAGACTCTAAAATCAATTAAAGTGTATTTAGATACAAAATCTGAATCACAAATCATAGACATGTTAAAATATGCAAGGTTATTCCTGAATTTTATGTGAATTGCTGTGCTTCATAATCAGCTGGTAATCTTGTTTTTGGAGAAGACTCTTGAGAGTCCCTTGGACTGCAAGGAGATCCAACCAGTCCATCCTAAAGGAGATCAGTCCTGGGTGATCATTGGAAGGACTGATGTTGAAGCTGAAACTCCAATAATTTGGCCACCTGATGCGAAGAGCTGACTCATTTGAAAAGACCCTGATGCTGGGAAAGATTGAGGGCAGGAGGAGAAGAGGACAACAGAGGATGAGATGGCTGGATGGCATCACCGACACAATGGACATGAGTTTGGGTAAACTCCTAGAGTTGGTGATGGACAGGGAGGCCTGGCATGCTGCAGTTTATGGGGTCACAAGAGTCGGACACGACTGAGTGACTGAACCAAACTGAACTGAATCTTGGTGAAAATTCAAATGGTCAGAATTTACCATTTGACTTCTTAAATCTTTGGAATGTTGAAGAAGAGAAGAGTCAATATTTTTATCAAATCCCCAAGCTGATGTTGATATAAAACTGGATAGTTTGTAATCACTGATATAAGTTTATAAGTTTTAACTATAATTTTTAGCTAAGTCACATTGCCATAGGTGCATTAGGACAGGATGAGAAGAACTAAATATTATTATTTGGCTATCATTTATCCCAGAGACACAAAATCGAGTTTTAATACAGTAGAGCCTTAGTACTGTGAAGTTAGCAAACATGTTTTTTTTTTTTTAATTTTATTTTATTTTTAAACAGATGGGGAAAAAGATTTAAGACTTGTAGTAAGGAATAGATCTTTAATCAAGAGAGCCCCAGTAGTTAAATGTACTTTGGGTTGCAGGCAGGATAATGAGGCCATGTTTTAACAAGACTTCAATGTTATCATACATTAAGAAAAAAACATTTATTTCCTTAAATTCATCAGGAAAAAAAACTTATTGAAAAATATCCTACACAACATGAATGTGAAGTCAGTGTCCATTAAAATAAAAGAGACATTTGGATGAGAACATTTAGATGGCTCAGTGGAGTGTTTCAGAGGTAGGCTGTTGAAATTATACTTAGATGTCAGCTATAATTTTAGAGAATTAAAATTATCTAAGGCTGGATTCTTAGATGAAAATTACTGTGTTTTTAGTATCTTAGAGCTTCTGTCATTCTCCATAGGTGGTAGACTAAGATTATTCAGTTCTTCTCTTTTTTGGATGGAATGAGTTGATAGTTATGCAAACTTCAATTTGGTTGAGGACCAACATTTAGGAAAAAGAAAGATGTCTCATGTCAGTGCTGGGATAACAGATGCTCATTCATTTTTGTCTTGGATCTTCTAATGTCCTAACTACATAAACTCACTCATAAACGACATAAATTCAGACAATGAGGATGTACACTTTCATCACCCAGTCATTGCAGAAGTAGAATGCTGTCTGGTGAAGAGAATCACTTGAGAAGCTGCAATTATGCTCCGTAGTCAATGAAGTTGGCAAGGAGTAATTTGCTGAGAAGTGGTTGTGTTACTCCATTGTACTAGTCCACTTGAGGTAGAATCTTCTATTAGTGAATTTTGCTTTCTTATCAGGTTGTCAGGTTTATAGGCATCACCTTCATCAACTCTTAGTTTGTGACAACAGGCTTAGTACTTTATTAATAAGCCAGTTATTTGAGTAATACAATTTTCTTAGGCTTGTCCCAATCTATAGGATTTTGTTCCAAGGGAGGTCTTTGATGACTAGAAATGAAATTTCTAATAATTTTATCTTACCTTTGATAAGGTTCTTCCTTTAGAAGCTATAAATAGGTTGAAAGTTGTTGCCAAAATGTTATATATTTCAGTAGCATTTGGAAGTCTTAAAGCCAAAAAATGCAATAAGAGTTGATACAACAAAATTGTCATTACTAAACCCACTAATTAACTATGATGTTGGTCACTCACTGACAGTTTTACATCTATAACATGAAAGAAATGTGTGGGCCAAATAAAGAACTTATTTTATCATTTACTGGATAAATTTGAAGGCTTCTTGTTGCAGAATATTCTACTAAAATTTGCTTGGATGTATGATGGAAAATTAACAAAAACAGATGTTGGTTTTATTTTCTCCATTATCCAAAGCTGACAAGTGAATGTTGGGCTTCCTTCATTCTAAAAAATGAATGAGCTTATGGCAGTGGTATTTCTCTAACAGGCAATGGGATATTCTTTCAGTTCAGTTCAGTCACTCAGTTGTGTCCAACTCTTTATGACACCATGGACTGCAGCATGCCAAGCTTCCCTGTCCATCATCAACTCCCAGAGCTTACTCAAACTCATGTCATTGAGTCAGTGATGCCATCCAACCATCTCATCCTCTGCTGTCCCCTTCTCTTTCCACCTTCAATCTTTCCCAGCATCAGTGTCTTTTCAAATGAGATAGGTCTTTTCATCAGATGGCCAAAATATTGGAATTTCAGCTTCAACATCAGTCCTTCCAATGAACACTCAGGAATGATTTCCTTTAGGATGGACTGGTTGGATCTCCTCGCTGTCCAAAGGACTCTACAGAGTCTTCTCTAACACCACAGTTCAAAAGCATCAATTCTTTGGCGCTCAGCTTTCTTCACAGTCCAACTCTCACATCCAAATGTGACTACTGGAAAAACCATAGCCTTGACTAGATGGACTTTTGCTGGCAAAGTAATATCTCTGTTTTTTAATATGCTGTCTAGGTTAGTCATAACTTTTCTTCCAAGAAGCAATCATCTTTTATTTTCATGGCTGTAATCACCATCTGCAGTGATTTTGAAGCCTAAAAAAATAAGTCTGTCACTATTTCCATTATTTCCCCATCTATTTGCCATGAAGTGATGGGACCGGATGCCATGATCTTAGTTCTCTGAATGTTGAGTTTTAAGCCAACTTTTTCACTCTCCTTTTTCACTTTCATCAAGAGACAGTTTAGTTCTTCTTTACTTTCTGCCATAAGGGTGTTGTCATCTGCATATCTGAGGTTATCAATATTTCTCCCAGCAATCTTGATTCCAGCTTGTGCTTCATCCAGTCCAGCATTTCTTATAAGGTACTCTGCATATAAGTTGAATAAGCAGAGTGACAATATACAGCCTTGATGTACTCCTTTTCCTATTTGGAACCAGTCTGTTGTTCCATGTCCGGTTCTAACTGTTGCTTCTTGACCTGCATACAGATTTCTCAGGAGGCAGGTTACATAGTCTGGTATTCCCATCTGTTTAAGAATTTTCCAGTTTGTTGTAATCCACACAGTCAAAGGCTTTGGCATAGCCAATAAAGTGGAATTTTCTTTAGAATAAGATAATCATCTGTGGCCTGAGAGTTTATCCTATTTCATGGACTACCTGCTATTGGATAACACTTCATATAAGACAAGCTGTTTCTTTGATCCAAGCCACTATCAGAATATCATTAATATAAAGACATATTTGGGCTATTATACTAGGATTTGCCTCACTGATAAAATCTTGTTGTGGAACAGAAATATTTCCATATCAGGATGGTTCAGATATATTGCATTGTCTACTAGGTGAAAATATCCTGGTATTTAGCATTCTTTTGGAGGAATGTGGAAAAGGAGGATATAACACTGTCAAAAGATGCACACCAAATACTAATAGCAGTTGTTTTTCAGTCACTCAGTTGTGTCCTATTCTTTGAGACCCTGTGGACTGCAACACTCTGGCCATCCCTGTCCTTCACCATCTCCCAGATCTTGCTCTAACTAATGTCCATTAAGTCAGTGATGCCATCCAACCATCTTGTCCGCTGTCATCCCCTTTTCCTCCTGCTTTAATCTTTCCCAGCATCAGGGTCTTTTCAATAATTTAGAGTCAGCTTTTCCCATCAGGTGGTCAAAGTATTGGAGCTTCAGGTTCAGCATCAGTCTTTCCAATGAATATTCAGGGTTGATTTCCTTTAGGATTGACTGGTTTGATCTCCTTGCAATCCAAGGGACTCTCAAGAGTCTTTTCCAGCACTAATAGTTGAAAGTGAAAGTGAATTCGCTCAGTCCTATTCGACTCTTTGCGACCCCATGGACTGTAGCCTACCAGGTTTCTCCATCCATGGGATTTTCCAGGCAAGAACACTGGAGTGGGTTGCCATTTCCTTCTCCAGGAGATATTCCTGATCCAGTGATTGAACCCAGGTCTCCTGCATTGTAGGCAGACCCTTTACTGTCTGAGCCACCAGGGAAGTCCACTAATATTAGTCTACTAATAGTAGTTCAGTTCAGTTCAGTCGCTCAGTCGTGTCCGACTCTTTGCGACCCCATGAATCACAGCACGCCAGGCCTCCCTGTCCATCACCAACTCCCGGAGTTCACTCAGACTCACGTCCATTGAGTCGGTGATGCCATCCAGCCATCTCATCCTCTTTCGTCCCCTTTTCCTCCTGCCCCCAATCCTTCCCAGCATCAGAGTCTTTTCCAATGAGTCAACTCTTCACATGAGGTGGCCAAAGTACTGGAGTTTCAGTTTTCAGTTTCAGTAGAGTCACTATTAAAATGTAAGGCATTATGTAGGCAATAAAGTTTCATTTTTATTTAGTCTACTATAAAGTATAGTGAATCAGTTAGCTTTTTTCAGCTGTGCATGACTGTTACCATAAAATAACATAATGCTTTTCCCCTATTATCTGGTATGACAAAAATGATTTTGTTGCATGTCATATGTATTTTTAGTTGCACAGTCCTAGAAAGTTTTGGGAGTACAGTGACTTTAAAAGGGCACAGGCTCCATCATTATAGTGGACACCAGTAGGGTTTATAATAAACAAATTCATCCAGTATATTAACCCATTAACATTGGACTTGAACAATGCTATTATAATTATGCAATCTGAAAAATAACGATCAAACTCATTTCAAAGATCACTTAGTCTTCAATGGATGATACTGGGTCTGAATCTCAGTGGGATAATTTGTTTATTATAGTTCCTCTCAGGTTCAGGTATAACAAGTGTATCCAACTATATCCATATTGGGTACTGAGGAGTTTTCCAGGACATGGAGCTTAAGTGATAAGCCAGGGAAGTCCAAGAAAGCTCAAGCTATCACACTGAGCATATTAGGCACTTGGGTCCTAGTGTAAGTCCAAGAATAATAGTTCCTTGCCCACTCACTTTCCAGCACATTTGGACTTAGAAGTGGGGATGTACTCTGCTTTTGATTTTTGGTTTGCTTTTGATTTCAAGGCAATCAATCCTGAATTAAGAGAATGTCAAGAGCCAGCTTGATGTAATTCTTTTGGAATTACAAACACTGGGGATTTTATGAACAAACTCTTTCATAATTTCTAAAATGTGACGATTGAGCACTTGAGTCTCATGATCTGGGAGACATGGAGCCTGTGGGGGATATAGTGAGAATGGAAATGAGCATGTTTTATATGTCAAGGAGCACCCTTTCCCCACATTTCTCTCTCTGTCTCTCTCTCTCTCTCTCTCACACAAGCACACACACACACACACACACACACACACTCACACAAATGTATATACACATAAGACTACTTGATTTTATATTCTTATAGATTTCCTTCAAGCTGATGTTCTGGTAGATTTCCTCCTTATGCCAGCTTTTATATTATTTACAATTCCACAATTATTAATCTCAGTTAGCCTGTAGTTAAAAATAAATAGTACTGGCTAAATAAGAATCTGTTACAAAATGAAACACAGAATGATGGTTCTGTGAGAAGACATTAGTCAGAAAGCAAGTTCCTTTCTGATTATATCATCTTAATGGTTGTTGGAAGAAGAAGGAACAATTTATAAAATATAGATAAGAGGTTGAGTATTATAATTAATTTTATATCCTTAGCTTGATTGACCAGAGTAAGTTAAAATTAATTATCTTTACTTGAGGCTTCCCACATGACACAATGGCAAAGAATCCGCTCGCCAATGCAGGAGACAGAAAAGACATAGGTTTGATCCCTGGGTCAGGAGGGTCCCCTGGAGGAGGGAATGGCAAACTCAAACTCCAGTATTCTTGCCTGGAAAATCCCATGTACGGACATACCTGGTGGGCTATAGTCCATTGGGGTCACAAAGAGTCAGACATGACAGCATACACACAAGCAAGCAAGCAAACATCTAATAATTAATAATTACTTAATATTTCACTAAATACTAATAATTGCTAAGTATTTCTACTTAATACTTACACTTTGTAAAGTACTGTAGTATCCTATGACCCTGCTGACTAACAGTGGCATAGTTAATAACAGACATGAAGGTGAATTAAGTGAAAGGTATTATTACTAAATTGTTACCAAATCAGGTAGAATAAGATTCTCAAAACCAAAAAAATAGGAAATACATAACATTCACATAGTATGGTGGTGGTTTAGTTGCTACGTTGTGTCCGACTCTTTTGTGACCCCATGAACTATAGTCCACCAGGCTCCTCTGACCATGGGATTTCCCAAGCAGGAATACTAGACTGGGTTGCCATTTCCTTCTCCAGAGGATATTCCTGATCCAGAGATCAAACCAGGTCTCCTGCATTGCAGATGGATTCTTTACTGACTGAGCCACCAGGAAAGCTTTTACATAGTATAGATATGGGGCAAATGTTACATGATTTCTTCAACCTAAGTCATCTATTGTTAGTGTTTTGTTTGCAGTCAATATTTTATTTATATGCAGTTGTATTTAACAGACTATTTTGTAATTTTCTTTCTATAAATATTATTTTGAACATCTGCATATGTCATTAATTATTCTCATACTTCTTAGCAAAGGATAGCATTAACAAGGTGAAAAGAGAGCCTTCAGAGTGGGAGAAAATAATAGCAAATGGAACAACTGACAAAGGATTACGTTCTAAAATGTACAAGCAGCTCATTCAGTTCAATACCAGAAAAACAAACAATCCAGTCAAAAAATGGGCAGAAGACCTAAACAGACATTTCTCCCAAGAAGATATACAGATGGCTAATAAGCACATGAAAAGATGATCCACATCACTCATTATTAAAGAAATGCAAATTAAGACTACAATGAGGTACCAGCTCATACCATTGTCAAAATATCTACAAACAATAAATACTGGAGAGGATGTGACCGTCCTTCACTGTTGGTGGGAATGTAATTGATACAGCCACTATGGAGAACAGTACGGAGAGTCCTTAAAAAAACTAGGAATAAAACTGCCATATGTATACCTGTGGCGGATTCATTTCAATATATGGCAAAACCAATACAATATTGTAAAGTTAAAAAATAAAATAAAATAAACAAACAAACAAAAAAAAACTGCCATATGGTCCAACAATCCCACTACTGGGCATTTACCCTGAGGAAACCATAATTGAAAAAGACACATGTTCCTCAGTGTTCATCACAGCGCTACTTATAATAGCTAGGACATGGAAGCAACCTGGATGTCCACTGACAGATGAATGGATAAAGTTGTGGTACATACATATACACAATGGAATATTACTCAGTCATAAAAAGAAACACATTTGACTCAGTTCCAATGAGGTGGATGAACTTAGAGCCTATTATACAGAGAGAAATAAGCCAGAGAGAGAAAAAGTAAGAATCGTATATTAATGAACATATATAGAATCTGTAAAGATAGTACTTATGAACTTATCTGTAGTACATCAGTGGAGATCCAGACATAGAGAGCAGACTTGTGCATACGGTGGGGATGGGGAAGGACAGGGTGGGACAAATTGAGAGAGTAAGCACTGGAACATAGTACATTACCATATGTAAAATTAGATAGCCAGTGGAAATTTGCTGTATGACACAGGGAGTCAAATCTAGTGCTATGTGACAACCTATTAGGGTGGGATGGGATGGGGTTGATGGTAGAGAGGTTCAACAGGGAGGGGACATATGTGTACAAATGGCTGGTTCATGTTGATATATGGCAGAAACCAACACAATATTGTAAAGCAATTATCCTCCAATTAAAAATAAATAAATTTTAAAAATAAATATTTAGGCTTGAATTTCACATGTATATAATAATTTTTAAAGCATTTCCATTCCTCAGTTCATGGATTGTTATCAATTTTGTTACTATGATAAAGAATCTCTGCAATTAAGACATCTAAATTTTATACTAATTTTTCTCATATTTCTAGACCTAAAGTAGGGAGTCAAGTTATACAGAAATGCTTATGCTTTTTAAATTGTCCATCAAATGCCGACTGACTCTCCTAAAAACACTGTACATGTATGCTCAGTTGTATCTGGCTCTACAATTCAATGTGCTGTAGCCAACCAGGCTCTCTATTTGTGGGATTTTCCAGGCAAGAATACTGGAGTGAGTTCCCATTTCCTCCTCCAGGGGATCTTCCTGACCCAGGGATCAAACCCATGATTCCTGCATTGGCAGACATTCAGAAGGGTCAAAATATAAAGGATTGTTAATTATTAATAATTTATGAAAGCTTTACTTTTTGAAAAAGAAGAGAAGCGAAAAGCAAAGGAGGAAAGGAAAGATATAAGCACCTACATGCAGAGTTCCAAAGAATAGCAAGGAGAGATAAGAAAGCCTTCTTCAGCGATCAATGCAAACAAACAGAGGAAAACAACAAAATGGTAAAGACTAGATATCTCTTCAAGAAAATTAGAGCTACCAAGGAAACATTTCATACAAAGATGGGCTTGATAAAGAATGGAAATTGTATGGACCTAACAGAAGCAGAAGATATTAAGAAGAGGTGGCAAGAATACACAGAAGAACTGTATAGATCTTCATGACCAAGATAATCATGATGGTGTGACCACTCACCTAGAGCCAGACATCCTGGAATGTGAGGTCAAGTGGGCCTTAGAAAGCATCACTACAAACAAAGCTAGTGGAGATGATAGAATTCCAGTTGAGCTATCCCAAATCCTGGAAGATGATCCTGTGAAAGTGCTGCACTCAATATGCTAGCAAATTTGGAAAACTCAGCAGTGACCACAGGACTGGAAAAGATCAGTTTTCATTCCAATCCCAAAGAAAGGCAATGCCAAAGAATGCTCAAACTACTGCACAACTGTACTCGTCTCACACTCTAGTAAAGTAATGCTCAAAATTCTCCAAGCCAAGCTTCAGCAATATGTGAACTGTGAACTTCCAGATGTTCAGGCTGGTTTTAGAAAAGGCAGAGGAACCAGAGATCAAATTGCCAACATGCACTGGATCATGGAAAAAGCAAGAGAGTTTCAGAAAAACATCTATTTCTGCTTTATTGACTATGCCAACGCCTTTGACTGTGTGGATCACAATAAAATGTGGGAAATTCTGAAACAGATGAGAATACCAGACCACCCGACCTGCCTCTTGAGAAACCTGTATGCAGGTCAGGAAGTAACAGTTAGAACTGGACATGGAACAACAGACTGGTTCCAAATTGGAAAAGGAGTACATCAAGGCTGTATATTGTCACCCTGCTTATTTAACTTCTATGCAGAGTACATCATGAGAAACGCTGGGCTGGAAGAAGCACAAGCTGGAATCAAGATTGCCAGGAGAAATATCAATAACCTCAGATATGCATATGACACCACCCTTATGGCAGAAAGTAAAGAGGAACTCAAAAGCCTCTTAATGAAAGTGAAAGAGGAGAGTGAAAAAGTAGGCTTAAAGCTCAACATTCAGAAAACGAAGATCATGGCATCGGGTCCCATCACTTCATGGGAAATAGATGGGGAAACAGTGGAAACAGTGTCAGACTTTATTTTTCTGGGCTCCAAAATCAGTGCAGATGGTGATTTCAGCCATGAAATTAAAAGACGCTTACTCCTTGGAAGGAAAGTTATGACACACCTAGATAGCATATTGAAAAGCAGAGACATTACTTTGCCAAAAAAGGTCTGTCTAGTCAAGGCTATGGTTTTTCCAGTGGTCATGTATGGATGTGAATTTTGGACTGTGAAGAAAGCTGAGCGCTGAAGAATTGTTGCATTTGAACTGTGGTGTTGGAGAAGATTCTTGAGAGTCCCTTGGACTGCAAGGAGATCCAACAGTCCATTCTAAAGGAGATCAGTCCTGGGTGTTCTTTGGAAGGACTGATGCTAAAGCTGAAACTGCAATACTTTGGCCACCTCATGTGAAGAGTTGACTCATTCATTGGAAAAGACTCTGATGCTGGGAGGGATTGGGGGCAGGAGAAGGGGACCACAGAGGATGACATGGCTGGATGGCATCATCGGCTCAATGGACATGAGTCTGGGTGAACTCCGGGAGTTGGTGATGGATAGGGAGGCCTGGCGTGCTGCAATTCATGGGGTCGCAAAGAGTCGGACATGACTGAGGGACTGACCTTAACTGAACTTTCTTTTTCTTCTTTCCTTAGATTGGAAAGTTAAGAATATTGTACATTAATATAATTTGTAAATCAGACTATATTAATAGAACCATAAAGAATGGCCGTATTTTCTTTTTGACTACTTTAACTGTGTTTAATTTCAATTTTATAAAAATTCAGAGCTTAGTGAATAAATGAACCAGGAAATAATGTTCTTAAAAAGATAAACAGTTTACAGAATGATTCATCACTTACAACTTACGTGTTATAGAAAAAGATAATACTACCATAAAATGCATAAATGATAGGTTGATATATCATGTTCTTTGTGTTTTGATGCACAGACTTTTTAATGGCAATTAATTCATTAAATCTGACAAGGTGTACCTTCTATGTGTATGACACTATGGTATATATAAAAGAATAGAATATAGAGTCTTCTTTCAAGGAGTTTAAAAGGTAGTGTGATAGAGTCATGAAAATAAATAACTTTGTACAGGATAAAATATTAAATGCCTCCAGAGAAGTGTGAGGACAGATTCGAGGAAACTGCTGATGGACATAATTGTAATTGTTTCTATCTAAGGAAACTAGGTAGGTTAACTTTGTTGGGGATTTTAAATGTTGAGTAGAGTTTTACTCTGTTTCAAAAAGGTCACTTTTTTTACTTCTAAAGATAAAGGAATATCATAATTCTATAAACATAGAAGGAGAAGGCAGTGGCACCCCACTCCAGTACTTTTGCCTAGAAAATCCCATGGACGGAGGAGCCTGGTAGGCTGCAGTCCATGGGTTCGCTATAGTCAGACACGACTGAGCGACTTCACTTTCAATTTTCACTTTCATGCATTGGAGAAGGAAATGGCAACCCACTCCAGTGTTCTTGCCTGGAGAATCCCAGGGACAGGAAGTCTGGTGGGCTGCCGTCTATGGGGTCGCACAGAGTCGGACACGACTGAAGCAACGCAGCATAAATATAGTAACATTAACCAAAATTTTATTAGATTTCCTAAAATGTCAATGCTGTAAAAATTTCAAAAAATATCTAATTCTATATGTTATCAATACATGAATAAAATATTTGCAACACTGAAGCAAATTTACAACCAAACCAGCTATCTGTAACTGTGTAGAATTATGAGAACTCTAACCTTGAGGCCTACCTTTATCTGCTTCCTAGATTATTTATTCTGGCTATGTAAGGCTTTCTGGGGAGCAGAAACCTTTAGGGAATGTACTTAGATCTGTTGATTTAGGTCAATTTGGAGGAAACTGTGGCTGGATAAAAAGAATCAATATTCTCATCTGATGGATCTACCAGATAATTCCATACCTCATGAGCATAGCAATTTCTCTCAACAATCAGTATTTAAATCAATATGCATTTTTAAGAGAGTAGATATTAAAAGTCCTCATCATAAGAAAAACATATTGTAACTGTGTATGATTATAGATGTTAACTGGACTTTTGATCGATTCACAATATATACAAATATCAAATCATTATGTTGTACACCTGAAACTAATAATAATGTGTGTTTACTATGCCTCAATTAATAATACATTTCTTAAGATTTATTTTTATTGCAGGATATTTTAAATTGAGAATCAGGATATTGGGATTTATCCTTTATTCTGTAAGCAATGTAAGCAATTAATTGTGTGAATTTAGTAAAAATTTTGACCTTTCTTGATATAGCTTTCCTCATTCATTAAAACAAGAGAAATCACTCTGTAAACTCCAAGTCCTTTTTAATGTGTCTAAAATTTTCCTTGCTTTAAAAAAATCAAATCCTAAATAAAAATATAAATTTCATAATTGATTTTACTATAGGGACAAGTCATGAAGTTGAGTGATGGAAGCTCTCATGCTTAGTTGTCATAGTATCAGCCATTAAATACCTCCATGAGAGTGCATGGAGGTATTTCTTTCTTCCTGCTCTTAGCTGCATTCTACAATTTGTTTTGTCTTCCATTTCTATTTGATGCATTGTTAAAATTCAATCCTCAATTCAACTATTACTGTAAGTTCTTTTTTAAAGTTATAATTACATGCTTTGTCTTTTAAATACAGCTACATAATTACTATGAAGACTTATTCTATATTGAATGCAGGTGGGATGTAATAAAAGTGTACTTTTTTTGAACAAAGGGGAAAAATAGCTGTGCAAATCTCAGCTGTCATTACTAGGTGCAGGTGTATAGGAAAAAAAACACACATGAATTTCTAGTCACTGTACTCATTAATCTTATTTTGAGTAGGAAATTATAGTTTTTCTAATTTAAAAAAAAAGGTGTCACTTTTATTTGCTAAGCTCTTGATTGAATATCATACCCTGTTACTTTTGTATTGGATGGCCTGATTTGGGGTAGCTTTCTTGAAAATGTTGAGAGTTTTTTGTTTGTTGGTTTTAAAATTCATGATATATTATTACTTCAAAACTGTTGTTTCAATGCTAATTCTTGTCTGTTACATGAGAAATGGGTGACTGTGTCTACAGTTCTAGCACTTGCTTCAGCAGCTTTCTCAAGAAACTAGAGACAGAATCAAATTACCCGAGTCATGAAGAGGCTGCTCCTGGCAATGTCTATCATATTGGCAGCTCATCATTAGTGAAGTCTTCAGTTTAGTTCAGTCACTCAGTCATGTCTGACTCTTTGAGACCCCATGAACCGCAGCACGCCAGGCCTCCCTGTCCATCACCAACTCCCAGAGTCCACCAAAACCCATGTTCATCAAGTCAGTGATGCCATCCAACCATCTCATCCTCTGTCGTCCCCTTCTCCTCCTGCCCTCAATCTTTCCCAGCATTAGGGTCTTTTCAAATGAGTCAGCTCTTCGCATCTGGTGGCCAAGGTATTGGAATTTCAGCTTCAACATCAGTCCCTCCAATGAACACCCAAGACTGATCTCCTTTAGGACAGACAGGTTGGATTTCCTTGAAGTCCAAGGGACTCTCAAGAGTCTTCAACATTACAGTTCAAAAGCATCAATTCTTTGGTGCTCAGCCTTCTTGATAGTCCAACTCTCACATCCATTCATGACCACTGGAAAAACCATAACCTTGACTAGATGGACCTTTGTTGGCAAAGTTATGTCTCTGGTTTTTAATATGTATAGAACAGTCTTTTGGACTCTGTGGGAGAGGGAGAGGGTGGGATGATTTGGGAGAATGGCATTGAAATATGTATAATATCATATATGAAACGAGTCACCAGTCCAGGTTCGATGCATGATACTGGATGCTTGGGGCTGGTGCACTGGGACGACCCAGAGGGATGGCATGGGGAGGGAGGAGGGAGGAGGGTTCAGGATGGGGAACACATGTATACCTGTGGCAGATACATTTTGATATATGGCAAAACCAATAAAATATTGTAAAGTTAAATAAAATAAAATTTAAAAAAAACTAAAAAGAAAAAAATATGCTGTCTAGGTTGGTCATAACTTTCCTTCCAAGGAGTAAGCGTCTTTTAATTTTTTAATTTCATGGCTGCAATCACCATCTGCAGTGATTTTGGAGCCCCCAAAAATAAAGTCAGCCACTGTCTCCACTGTTTCCCCATCTATTTGCCATGAAGTGATGGGACCAGATGCCATGATCTTCGTTTTCTGAATGTTGAGCTTTAAGCCTACTTTTTCACTCTCCTCTTTCACTTTCATCAAGAGGCTTTTGAGTTTCTCTTCACTTTCTGCCATAAGGGTGGTGTCATCTGCATATCTGAGGTTATTGATATTTCTCCCAGCATTTTTGATTCCAGCTTGTGCTTCTTCCAGCCCAGTATTTCTCATGATGTATTCTGCATAGAAGTTAAATAAGCAGGGTGACAATATACAGCCTTGATGTACTCCTTTTCCTATTTGGAACCAGTCTGTTGTTCCATGTCCAGTTCTAACTGTTACTTCCTGACCTGCATACAGGTTTCTCAAGAGGCAGGTCAGGTGGTCTGGTATTCCCATCTCTTTCAGAATTTCCCACAGTTTATTGTGATCCACACAGTCAAAGGCTTTGGCATAGTCAATAAAGCAGAAATAGATGTTTTTCTGGAACTCTCTTGCTTTTTTGATGAAATTAATTTTTATCAACTGCAATGGTAACCCACTCCAGTACTATTGCCTGGAAAATTCCATGGACGGAGGAGCCTGGTAGGCTGCAGTCCATGGGGTCGCTAAGATTCGTCAGGACTGAGCGACTTCACTTTCACTTTTCACCTTCATGCATTGGAGAAGGAAATGGCAACCCACTCCAGTGTTCTTGCCTGGAGAATCCCAGGGATGAGGGAGCCTGGTGGGCTGCCATCTATGGGGTTGCACAGAGTCAGACACGAGTGAAGCAACTTAGCAGCAGCAGCAGCATACACATATAGCCAGTAATGCCAAAATTAAGCACTGACCAGTACCCCCACATCCCAACTTCTCATCCTTTTAGATGTACCCCAGTTAATAAGACTCTGGCACCTTACGGAAAATTGACTTTTTAATTTTTTTTAAAGTATATTCTCGCAGATTCATTTAAATTTGAAATAATTTTTAGCCAAAACCTTTTGCTTTTACTGTCTTTCATATTTGGAAATTATGTTGTCCTGATAAAGTTGCATTTATACTTTTATATATAAAATATTTTAAATCTTATATATATATATAATCTTTTTCTTCAATTTAATTCGGAAGATTCATTTCTTAAAGAGCATGATGAATGTTATTTATACTATTCATGTTGTACTCTTTGGCAAGTTTTTATTATAATTTGAATTTTATTATAAACAACCACTATGGGGTTTTAATATGTCCCTTTCCTCCCTGAGTATCCTTTATAAGTTCAAAAATTATTAGTCACTCAGTCGTGTCCAACTCTTTGCGACCCCATAGACTGAAGCTTGCCAGGCTCCTCTATCCATGGAATTCTCCAGAGAAGAATCCTGTAGTGGAGAGCCCTTCCCTTAAAGGAATTCTCCAGGAAATGGCTCACTTCTCCAGCGGATCTCGTGAACCCAGTGATTGAATCTGGGTTTCCTTCATTGCTGGCAGATTCTTTACAACTGAGCCACCAGCAAAGTCCCTCTTAAGCTCAGATGTGAATGTGAATATAATTTGCATATATTAAGTACTTGAAACAGCCAATTTTTGGGTTTTAAAAGTATAAATCAACCTATATTTTGCTTATATCATACCTAATGTAAGACTCTCATATAAAATTTTAATTTATAACTGCACTGAAAATTTCACTGAGTCAATGTCCTGGGACAGAAAATACTTGTTTAGTCAACTATATTTGTACTTAGGAGATGATTACTTTTTTGCTACATGCTATAACTGATTACACAAGAATCAATTTCTATGATTTTCTGGATGCCAGAGATAAAGACACATTAAAAAAAAAAAAAAAGAATTCTTCCAGTATTGTGTTTGAATAATTTTTACTTGGACAGAAACTATTTACATCTTGTGATTGAGATTCTAAAGTCAGAGGTGTCATTCTAAAGTGTTTGACTCATTGTTTTTGCTTGTATTTACATATATAAAAATACACCACTCCAGACAGCTCTATGGTGGTACACCACACTGGAAGACCAAATTTGGCCATGCCTTTTTGTAAGTTGTGCTTATCGATTAAGCTTTGAAACTACTTTGTGTGTATAATTTGTTTATAAAGCTGATAAATAAAAATTTGTCTCATGTGACCTGCCTTTTCATATTTGTTCATAATCCATGCTTAGAGCTAAATAATAATATACTGCTTTGTGTGCCTATATAAAATATAATTAATATTTATATGAATTATTACTATATTGAGAGATATCAAAATATAAGCCTGAAATGCAGACTATATTATGGTAAGCAGACATTTCTTGGTATGCTACTTATATAACTCCTTTACCAACATAATCAATGATTGGCTTCTGATCTAGAATTTAGTTCTAATGTTCCTAAACCAAGAAGTATGTCAGAAAAACCAAACAGAAACTCCTTCTCAACTCTTACAAAAATTGGCTAGGGTAATGCTCACTATTTATTGGCAATATTCACTAACTATTGGTAATTTTCATGAATTATAGGTTTTGTGATTTCAGTAGAACTTATGTTCAGAAATATACAAGCAAATTTCAAACACTCAGATTAGTGTTTGTATGGTCTGGAATCTCTTCTTAACTAATAATTCTGTGATCTTAAGGGACTCTTGAGTAGTTCTTAATATATGGATATTATTAATAGTTGGTTCTTTGACATGTTGAAGATTATAATGACAGTATCATGACTAATTCAGTAAGATCATTTCAGTTCAGTTCAATTGTTCAGTCATGTCTGACTCTTTGCAACCCCATAGACTGCAGCACGCCAGGCCTCCCTGTCCATCACCAGCTCCTGGAGTTTATTAAAACTCATGTGCATTGAGTTGGTGATGCCATCCAACCATTTCATCCTCTGTCTCATCCTTTGACATCCAACCATGTCATCCCCCTCTGTCATCCCCTTCTCCTTTTGCCTTCAATCTTTCCCAGCATCAGGGTCCTTTCAAATGAGTCAGCTGTTTGCATCAGGTGGCCAAAGTATTGGAGTTTCAGCTTCAACATCAGTCCTTCCAATGAATATTCAGGACTGATTTCCTCTAGGATGGATTGTTTGGAACTCCTTGCAGTCCAAGGGACCCCCAAGAGTCTTCTCCAAAACCACAGTTCAAAAGCATCAATTTGGTGCTCAGCTTTCTTTATAGTCCAACTCACATCCATACATGAGCACTGAAAAAAACATAGCCTGACTAGATGGACCTTTGTTGACAAAGTAATATCTCTGCTTTAATATGCTATTTAGATTGGTCATCACTTTCCTGCCAAGGAGTAAATGTCTTTTAATTTCATGGCTGCAATCACCATCTGCAGTGATTTGGGAGACCAGAAAAATAAAGTCAGCCACTGTTTCCACTGTTTCCCCATCTATTTGCCATGAAGTGATGGGACCGGATGCCATGATCTTAGTTTTCTGAATGTTGAGTTTTAAGCCACCTTTTTCACTCTCCTCTTTCACTTTCATCAAGAGGCTCTTTAGTTCTTCTTCACTTTCTGCCTTAAGTGTGGTGTTATCTGCACATCTGAGGTTATTGATATTTCT
Organism: Bubalus bubalis; assembly: GCF_019923935.1. Lineage (NCBI taxonomy): Eukaryota > Metazoa > Chordata > Mammalia > Artiodactyla > Bovidae > Bubalus > Bubalus bubalis. Next base: position 83,239,666 of record NC_059164.1, read on the forward strand.
CCCGGCAATCTTGATTACAGCTAGTGCTTCACCCAGTCCAGCAATTCTCCTGATGTACTCTGCATATAAGTTAAATAAGCTGGTTGACAATATATAGCCTTGATACATATTCAGTAAGATAATTTCAGACATAATGTATTCAACTGAGATGCATGGAAAATGTTGGCTAACTATACCAATCTCAAAATAAAAGGTCTATTCAGTTGTTGAAAATTTGATTTTCTAAATAAAAACACAAACTATTCTGTCATTTTAATCTAAAAATTAATTTGAACTATTTCCATTAGCTGTAATTTTTCATGTAATTATTTTTTAGCAAATTAACAATGTTTCTTTCTTATATGTAATTATTAGTGGTTATGGTTGACATTCATCATATTTAAAGTGGCTATTAATATAAATATATCTTATTAGAGATGTCAAATTCAACATCTTGAGTTAATTTTTGAAGAATACTCTCTACTTATAATGGTAAAGACAGATTTTAGAAGAAATATGACAAAAGTACTATGTTATTTTGTATATTTAATTTAAAATTGTATTTGAGCAAATTTTTTTTCTTAATATGTATATTTTATTGAAGTATAGTTGACTTGCAATGTTTCAGGTGCACAGCAGGGTGATTCAATTATACATATACTCATATACTGTTTTTCAGACTATTGTCCATTATAGGTCATTATAAGGTATTGGCTGTAGTTCTATGTACTATACAATAAACCTTTGCTGCTTGTTGCATATCTATTTTTTAAAATTAAAAATCTAGCATTCTATTCATACTAAGTCAAACAAGTGTAACCCTATGTTTTCTTATAAGAATTTTATAGCTTTTTCTCTTGTTAAATACAATAGGCATTGATCCATTTTAAGCTAATTTTTGCATACAAAGTGAAGTGCAAGTCCAGTTTCATTCTTTTCTGTGTAGGTAGCCAGTTTTCCTAGCACCATTTGTTAAGAGGCTTTTCCTTCTCCATTGAATGGTCTGTGTGACACTCCTGTCAAAAATCATTTGGCCGTTGATGTTTGAATTTATTATGGGATTTTGATTATATTCCATTGGTTTATATGTCTATCCGGTGCCAGCACCACACTTTTGATTACTGTCACTTTATAGTAAGTTTAGAAATTGGGAAGTGTGAGTACTGCAACTTTGCATTTTTTGTGTGTAATTAAACAAAACTAGACAAAATATAAAATATGACATTTTTCAGGTATTGTGCAATAGGTAGCACAAGTCTAAGATTCTTAAGAGAAGGGAAACATGTGAACCTGGGTTTTCATCCCATTATCATTTTCTGCCTAGATATCAGGGAAGCTGTACAAGCTGAGTAGAAGGTAACTGTCTTGCTGATCTGAGAGGGTAGAAATAGAAATTTGTATGCTGTGTGTGTTAAGTCGCTTCAGTAGTGTTTGACTCTTTGTAACCCTATGGACCTTAGCCTGAGAGGCTCCTCTGTCCATGGGAGTCTCCAGGCAAGAACGCTGGAGTGGACTGTCATGCCCTCCTACAGAGGATCTTCCTGATCCAGGGATCAAACCCATTTCTCTTACATTGCCTGCATTAGTATGCATTATTTTTTTGTTTTTTTGTTTTCTTTTTAACCACTAACAGGGTGCTGAATTTGTTGGAATTTGTAAATGACTACACTGGAAATGAGAGAACTACACAGAGAGAGAGAGAGAGACAGAGAGAGAGAGAGAGAGAGATGCCTAATGTCTATATAATATTCCTCTTAAACTTTTGGCTGAAAGCTGAGATGTGTATAGATGGAATGATATTCTTTGAGGCTTAAAATATAACAGTTGTTATAGGGCTGAGTGCACAGCATTCATTTGAGAAAACAGAAAGTCTATGCTTTGAGTTAAGACTGTGCTCTAAAGCAGGGTTGATGAAGCTTTTGTGTAATAGTTTAGGTAGTAAATATTTTAGCATTTCATGACCATTTGTTCTTTATGGTAACTACTCCAGCTTAGTATAAAAAAGAAATATATAGGCAACACATTAAATAGACACGGGTATTTTAAAACATTAAAAAATACAGAAAACAAAAACAATAAGTTGAATTTAGAATATGTGTTATTTAAATGTAGAGTATGGGTTATCTAATTTAGAGAATTTAGAGTATGTGCTATCTCTTAGAAGATCCTAAGCATACCTCCTTAATAAGCCTGAGCCAAACCTAAAATGATCAATTTCTAACCTACAGTCTGAGCGGTCACTATTTGTCAAAGGTGAAAAAATAGAGCAGCACCAGGCTTGCCCAATTTGTTTCTCCTTCCTGTACATTATCCAGTAATTTCTCTTATCTATGTTACAAATTAATTGCCTAGCAGAACACACACACATACATGTATGTGCATATGCACTACACACACACACACACACATATACATGCACGTTTATAAGTAGATATGTGAATATTTATACATCGTATATGTTCATATATATGTGTATCCACAGATCACCATATCCAATTCTAGAAATTTGATATTGCTTTATAGAGTTTTGGACCTGAATTAACAGACTTGCTATTTTTACAAGTAACCTAGAATATTCTCCTTTAATCCTTCCTTTGTAGTAGCATTGAGCATAGAATTGCTTGCTAATACAATATGAATGTGCTGTTCTACCTTTTATAATCTTGACTAAACTCTTCATTCATTTAGCATGTTATACCAAATGACATAGAAAAAATGTGGGATTATGAAATATATGCAAATATCCAGAATTTTTGATTCTTTGCTTTTTCTAAAATGTAGCTTTTCTTTCTTCCTTTTTTTTTTTGGCAGAAATATCAAAAGGGTAACTTTCATAACAGCTTGCTGGAATTATATGGCTATCAAAATACAGCGTGTTTTGTTAAATATTATTGCTTTTTTATAGTTGAAATGTTTTAGCAGATCATAGAAGAGATGTAAGAAAGTTTTTTAACTGTTGGAGCATGTCAAAAGATACTCAAGTAATTATTTCTAAAATTTCTACTCTGAAGCTAGTACCATTTTTAGTACAAACAATGTAAAAACAAGTTTCTTCTTTCTCAGCATATATATTATATTTGAACAATCAAGATGTTTCCAACAAGAAATAGACATCAATATAAGTTAATGTACACTATAGAGAAGAAAGTTAATAAACTTTTAAAAAGAATGAGTACTTCATCAATATATAAATATTTACATGAAATGAAATCTATTTGACTCTGTTTCAAACTGGAAACAAGAATCATCTAATGATGTTAGCTATAATTTTCTTAATATCTCCTTGTAAACCAACAACCTATGCAAAAATTCTTATGGCCTTATTTTTATAACTTACTATTGTTTGATATAATTTTAATTAGGAAAAGTTATTTCATTTCAAATTGGGAATGACAGTTAAAATACACTCCCAGTATTCCTGGGAGATGAAACACAGTGACATGCTCAAGCTGAAATAAAAATGACTGACAACTGATCATTTCTTGAGGTCAGATTTTGATAAATCAGAAAGCTGTAGGTATTATCCCAGGGAATAGAGGATGAATTAGGGGCCAAAAGCTAAATTACTTTTCTTTCATTATATTGCTTAGGACCAGCCTGAGAAGATCATAATTTAGCATTCTGTTTTTGTCCTTTTATTGCTTTTGAGTTAGATGGAGGACATTGATAATTATTAAACTATAAAAATATGTCTAGTTTTTCATTTACACATTAAGAACACTAAAATATGTATGGGAAATAATAATAACCTTGGGCTTGGTGTCTTTGCCAAGTGTGCCAGCATTTGCCAGGTACCCAAGGATTAATTTCCGCTTGGAGAATTTACACCTGGTAGCTAAACAATACCTAGATGAGCTGTTGCATATTTAGACCAAGTTTCAGCAAAATGAATTGTTAGCACATAAAAAGGATAGTGGCTGCCGAGTTTTCCTTTGTTGGCTGAGTTTCTGCATGGAAACCATATTTTAGAAGACAATATTAAAATATGCAGTAAAATCACTGTGAATTCTAAAGGGAGAAGACAAAAAACTGTTACAGCAAACCTTTGAAAAATGTGAATTCCCCATCACTTTTCTCAGTCCTTTTTATGTTTTCAGTCTAACTCTATATTTCTCTTGTGGCTGATTAAATTGGGGGAATTCAATTCAAACTAAAGTGAATGTAAAGATATTTTGTACTAAATAATCAAGCATAAAGAATATTATAGTAATTAGAATTCTGAGACTGACAAGATCCTAGTCTAATATGTTCATGTGTTCTAGTGACGAGACAAGGTATGGATTTCCAGTGAAAATAAATGGAGTGAGCATAGGTAGCCACTTCCACTGATCCTGTTCACATAGTTAGGATTGTTTTCTTTTGTCTAACAGAGCATGTTTAATGTCTCATTGTCCCACTGCAATTTGAACTATCTTTTGTTTGTTCTTCAGAAAGGAAAAAGTCACTGAGATCCTCCTTACTTCAACAACTCTTTTCTGGTCCAAATGAACATAATGTCTGTAAAGTTTCCTCATCAATTTTCTCATATTCAAATGTTTCCTTCTTTATCCCCTCTAATGTCTGAATTCTTTGCATTTTTCTGCTTGATATTTCTTTAAAAATATAAAATTAAACTTAAAATTATATTCATGAAACAGCCATAGCCACAAGTTTTTCAAAGATGTGTAAATTATCTGTGTTCTTTTCAGGTTAGCAACTCATGAATTTGTAACAGTGTAGACACTGTATCTCATGGTGTTAGGCTGTTTTGGCTGACATTTGGAGTAGCTTGTCACTAAATGGCCATGGAACAGCAGACTGGTTCCAAATAGGAAAAGGAGTACATCAAGGCTGTATATTGTCACCCTGCTTATTTAACTTCTATGCAGAGTACATCATGAGAAACGCTGGGCTGGAAGAAGCACAAACTGGAATCAAGATTGCCGGGAGAAATATCAATAACCTCAGATATGCAGATGACACCACCCTTATGGCAGAAAGTGAAGGGGAACTAAAAAGCCTCTTGATGAAAGTGAAAGTGGAGAGTGCAAAAGTTGGCTTAAAGCTCAACATTTCAGAAAACGAAGATCATGGCATGTGGTCCCATCACTTCATGGGAAATAGATGGGGAAACAGCGGAAACAATGTCAGACTTTATTTTGGGGGGATCCAAAATCACTGCACATGGTGACTGCAGCCATGAAATTAAAAGACACTTACTCCTTGGAAGACAAGTTATGACCAACCTAGATAGCATATTGAAAAGCAGAGACATTACTTTGCCAACAAAGGTTCATCTAGTCAAGGCTATGGTTTTTCCAGTGGTCATGTATGGATGTGAGAGTTGAACTGTGAAGAAAGCTGAGCGCCAAAGAATTGATGCTTTTGAACTGTGGTGTTGGAGAAGACTCTTGAGAGTCCCTTGGACAGCAAGGAGATCCAACCAGTCCATTCTGAAGGAGATCAGCCCTGGGATTTCTTTGGAAGGAATGATGCTAAAGCTGAAACTCCAGTACTTTGGCCACCTCATGCAAAGAGTTGACTCATTGGAAAAGACTCTGACACTGGGAGGGATTGGGGGGAGGAGGAGAAGGGGACGACAGAGGATGAGATGGCTGGATGGCATCACTGACTCGATGGACGTGAGTCTGAGTGAACTCCGGGAGTTGGTGATGGACAGGGAGGCCTGGCATGCTGCAATTCATGGGGTCACAAAGAGTTGGTCACGACTGAGCAACTAAACTGAAATGGGTATATATGATGAGAGGGAGTGTCTTTCCAAACAAAGGTGAAACTTTTTATGTAAATTCCAATGTAATGAAAAAGGAGATAACACAGCCTGTAGAGCCATCTTGGGAAGTCAGTTACCAGCATTAGAACTTCACATGTATTTGATTGCCTGGCTGGTCCATTAGGAAATATGTAAACTCTGACACCATGTATTTCCCAGTCATAAACTGATTGCAATATGATTTTCAGAAGTACTTCTTTTCTCTTTTTGAAAAATTATTAGCAATATTAAGCTAATATTGTGTGAATTTCTGGTATAGATTTCAGTTCAATTTAAAGGTTGGGAATTCATTTCACCTCCATAGTGTCAATCATCATTTGATAACAAATATTGAAAGTTTTCTTTATAGATCATGAAATCTAAAACTCTCTAGTATAGACGGTAAAGTGATGTCAAAACCTTATTGAGAAACTTATTATTCCATAAATACATTTAAAAATCTTCCAAGACACAAATATGATTTGAATCTTTCTTTTTCTGGTGGACTTGTCTGTCTTGCATGAATACCACACCCTTTGGTTTTATAGAATAATACAGTATTTTAAAATAGATTTTACTCAATTTCTAAAAATGGTTCAAGAATCTTTTTTATAAGAATAAGCAGAATATTTTAATTTTATTAATTTCATTAATGTTTAATAAGTTTGAAAAAAGTCTAACTCCTGTGAATTTAGCATTTCTTTAATAAAAATGGATTTCGTGAAAGTCTCTGGAGACAGAGGCTAAGTATCTGTTTAAATTGTATTATTAATTCATAAATTGATGTTAATTAAAAAAAATGCAAACTTGTTTTTCACTTTTAACTGTTCATTAATAATTTCATAGCCTATTTGAAGCTCTCAAAACCTCTTAAATAAAACCTTTCAAAAATCTGATCATACTTAAATTGTGGCTAAACACCACTAACAGTAAAACTCACTGATTGTTTTCTCCAAAAAAAAAAACCTCAAATAAATTTAACCAATATGTTGTTGGATGATTGGCTAATATTTATTATTCAAATGGTTGGATTGGGTTCAGTGTAAAAAGTTTTTAAATTTTTGAATCAGAAGTCAATATTTTTCTTCTCAATTATCATATTAGGGTGAATTAAATAATAACATTAATATCCTAGTGACTGCCTGGGATACAAAATTACCTCTTAATTTAATTTTACATCCTGTTATTTTGATTTATTTTTTTGACCATGCCACATCACATGTGGGATCTTAGTTCCTTGACTAGGGATCGAACATCTGCCCCCTGCAGTAGAAGCACAGGGTCTGAACTAGTGTATTACCAGGATTGTGGAATACTACCTTAGATAGGATATGGCTAGGATATATTTGTCTCCAAGTTTTTATTTCTCTTGGATAATTTTACTTATAATTATGCCTCACATTTCTTCTTACAATCTCTATCAAATTAAAAAGCCAAGTAAAAGTAAAATTAATGAAAATGAAATGCAGTGGTTAAAGACCTGGGAACTATGGTATTCCAGAAAGCATACAAAGAGGGTAGATGATGGAAATTTCAGATATGTTGTATGGCTGATTATCTATCTATCATTATATCACCACTATCATCATCCTTATCATTTATTTCATAGGTGAGCACTGATCATTGAGTTACATTATTTCCTAGAGCTGTTGTAACAAATTACTACAAACTTACTGACTTAAAACCATGTGAATCTGCTCCCTTAGAATTCTGGAGGTCAGCAGTCTGAAATAAGTTCAACTGGAATAAAATTAAGGTGCTTAAAGGCACCGTCTGGAGACTAAAAGAGGAATTCTTTCCTTTTTCAGCTTCTAGAGGCCACCTGTATTCCTTGGGTTATTGCCTCTTCCTCTATCTTCTCATCAGGTGATACAGCATCTTATTTCCTCTCTGGCCACTGCTAACACCCTTCCATTTACTTTCTTTGACCCTGCTTTGATCCACAAAAATATACTAGAACAATTTCCCTGTTTCAAGACCCTTAACATAATCACATCTGCAAAGCCTTTTTTACCATGTGAGATGAACTATTTCCAGAATCAAGGGATTCGTGAATGAACATCTTTGACAGACCTCATTCAGCCTATCATATGTTATAGAATCTGGAGATCATTGATAATCTAATGAAAAATTAGATTGACAGAGAAAAGTATCTGATTGGAGGGTAGATTAAGAGAAAGAGAGGAGAATTATAGCCATTAAAAATGGAAAACTCTTTTGAGGAATTTTGCTGGCAATGGGGGTCAAAGAGATTAAGGTCTCATTGGCAGAAGTGACATTAACTTTTCCATTTTAAATTTAAAATGTGAAAAATAATATCATGTTTTATTGACAAGTACTGGGAAAAATGAAAATACCAGTTTTAGAAGAGAAAGGAACGATTTCTGGAAGGATTCTCCTAAGTATGGATAAGATCATGAGTGTTTCTTTTATGAAAATAGGGAGGAAGGTAAACTATGATGGGTAGGTGAATAGATGTGAGGTGGACATTTGTGAATCCTCTGCTAAGTTCTGTCAATGAGATAGGATCTGAGTGTTGATGTGGCGGAGGGGTGTTTAAGGAGAAGGTAGGAAATAATTTTCCAGTATAATGATATGGTTAATAAAATAGAAAATTATATTATAATTGATCAACCATACTAAAGTTCCTCTTAAATTTCATGATTGTAAATGTAAACTGTGTCTAAGAGCTTGCTAAGAGCTTCCCCATTCATATTAAAGTGGAGTAGTAGGGAGAAAAAGAGAGGTTTTCTTTCTCTTTTTCACTGTGAGAATTGTAATGCTTAAAGAGGTGAGTAAAAGCTGTGTTTAGTTGGGTAAGTGTTACAAACCAAACTTGGGTCAGCTCTCCCAGCATGCATCAAAGTCAGTTTATTGATACAGAGTTTGGTGAAGGAAAGTACAGTATGTATTGCAAGGCACCCAACATGGGGCCAAACGAATGGGCATTTCATGCTCAAAAGACCCAAATTCCCCTATGATTTGGGGGAACAATTTTTAAAAACAAGGTGAGGGAGAGGGTTTCAGGCTGCCCGGTCAGCTTGTACAGATCCTTTTCATTAATTGGTGGTGAAGTAGTTGGATGGTATTTTGAGAGTCAACATCACCAGCATTCTGGTTCCAATTGGTCTGGGGTCTAATGCTGGTGATCAGTAGTTAACTTCTTCCACCTGTTGGGGGTTCTGGCATCAGCAGAACAACTCAAGAGTTATTAATAGATGGAGAAACAATGGAAAGAGTGAGAGATTTTATTTGGGGGGGGGGGCTCCAAAATCACTGCAGATGATGACTACAGCCATGAAGTTAAAAGACTCTTGCTCCTTGGAAGAAAAGCTATGACCAACCTAGGCAGTATATTAAAAAGTAGAGACATTACTTTACCAGCAAAGTTCCGTCTAGTCAAAGCTATGGTTTTTCCAGTAGTCATGTATGGATGTGAGAGTTGGAGCATAAAGAAAGCTGAACACCAAAGAATTGATGCTTTTGAACTGTTAAAAAAAAAAAAAAATTGATGCTTTTTGATGTTGGAGAAGACTCTTGAGAGTCCCTTGCACTGCAAGGAGATCCAACTAATCTAAAGGAAATTAGTCCTGAATGTACATTGGAAGGACTGATATTGAAGCTGAAACTCCAATACTTTGGCCACCTGATGTGAAGAGCTGACTCATTTGAAAAGACCTTGATGCTGGGAAAGATTGAAGGCAGGAGGAGAAGGGGATGACAGAAGATGAGATGGTTGGATGGCATCACCAACTCACTGGGCATGAGTTTGAGTAAACTCCAGGAGTTGGTGATGGACAGGGAGGCCTGGTGTCCTGCAGTCCAAGGGGTCCGAAAGAGTGGACAAGACTGAGCGACTGAACTGAACTGAATGTTTATTAAGCACTAAGAACAGTATTTGATACATTGAAAACTTTCAGCAAATGTTACCTTTTGAGTGCACTGTGCCACATCTCTTTCTCAACAACTCTTATACAGAGCAGAGAGATAGATAACAAATGAGGTAAGTAAAATATCCATGGTAAAAAAGTGCTAGATATCTATAATTTAAAAAACCAAAGAGAACAGCTGTTCCAAAGCAATGGATAATTAAAAGCTGTCATATACATTGCATATTAGCATATATTTGCTTAAGAATACTGTTATTAAAAACTTGATTTGAAGCAAATTTTTGACCATTACAAATAGATATTGAGAAAAATCCTAAATATAGAAGTAAGTGCTATGATCCATATCAGTAACAGGTATGGAGAAAGAATTTAACAAGCACAAGTATATCAGAAGGTATGTGGAGAATGTAAGGAAGAGCCAGAAATAGAACAGAAACACACACACACACACACACACACATATATATATATATGCATGTATATATGTGTGTACATGTATATATGTACATATAATAGATTTTATAGTATATGTTTTTATATATTTCATAACCTATTTCTGTTTTTTAAAGTAAATTAATTATTTTGTCAATTGTATATATTGCTCTTTCATTCATAGAAGTGATTTGAAATTCTTGATTCAGCTTTCTTCTGCATGTGTATGATACTTAACAAAGAACTTGAATTAATTAAAGCTCAACATACAGAAAATGAGGATCATGGCATCTGGTCCCATCACTTCATGGGAAATAGATGGGGAAACAGTGGAAACAGTGTCAGACTTTATTTTGGGGGGCTCCAAAATCACTGCAGATGGTGACTGCAGCCATGAAATTAAGACACTTACTCCTTGGAAGAAAAGTTGTGACCAACCTAGATAGCATATTGAAAAGCAGAGACATTACTTTGCCAACAAAGGTTTCTTCTAGTCAAGGATATGGTTTTTCCAGTGGTCATGTATGGATGTGAGAGTTGGACTGTGAAGAAAGCTGAGCACTGAAGAAGTGATGTTTTTGAACTGTGGTGTTGGAGAAGACTCTTTTTTTAAAATTTTTAAAATTAAATTTATTTATTTTAATTAGAGGCTAATTACTTTACAATATTGTATTGGTTTTGCCATACATCAACATGAATCCACCACCATGTTCCCAATCCTGAACCCCCCTCCACCTCCCTCCCCATACCATCCCTAAATCAAGTACATTTTTTTAAAAGTCAGACTCCAGCCATAGTTTTTGAGAATGTATTAACTGAAAAACATTACTAATGGATTCCCTGGCTGACCAAGAAACTACTGGATATGTTACTGGACTTGGTCCATAAGAGTTGTATCTGTGTCCTGTAAACTGACAATGAGTAATGCCAATTTTGCGAACTCCTATATCCAAAGGTAATGAATTAACTTCCTGTTTGCACTGTTTCATAATTTAGAAACCAGAACTACCTGTCCACACATACAATAGTACCTAAGCTTTCTTTCTGCCTTATTATTAAATGACCCCATAGTTAGTTGGAATGGACAGTTTCTCTGATTTCCTTCCTCTCTATATCTTCACCATTTGGTTTCCTGAATCTCATCATTTCACATTTTTCAACTTGGAATGTAAAGATGATATATAAATATATTATTGTATATATTAATAGTATTATTATTAGTATTATTTATTATATTATTATCAATCAATAAAATCTTATTAATAATATTAAATGGTATTATTAATAGTATTATTAATAACATCAAAGAAAATGTAAACAATAATGTAAAAAGTATGTTTGTGTGGGTGTTTGTGTATTTTTATGTATTATTTAATGTGTTGGAGCTGAAGTTCAATTATTTAAAGTGAATCTAAAGAATTCTAAGACATTCAATGCATGGGAATATGGGATATAAAGGGAAACATATAAATAAGAAAATAAAATAAAAATGGCTCCTTATTATTTATTTTTCCTAATGATTATCATCACATATTTTTACAGAGATTTCACAGCAACAATCATTTGGACATTTGTATTAAGAACTATGTGCTTAAGATTTACCTTGCCCTTGTTCTCCATGATAGAACTCTTCTTGAGAGAGAAAGAAAATGCCTTTTCCAGGTTATCTTCTGACTTTTCCTGTAGGTTCCATCTAGACCAGCATGCCCACATAGTCATTCTATGATTTATCTTCACTCTTCTTAAATTGTACCATGTTTCTCTCATGACCATTTGTTGAAGAATGTTTTTCAGTATGACCTAATTGTCAGAATGCTTATTTGAAAACTTAGCAGCAGCAGCAGGATTATTTATACTACAAGACAATGATAAGACTAAAGTTCTATCTGCAAGGATATTGTGGATTTTTTTAAATGGCGTCAATAATTTCCACCTACCCATCCCTTCCCCTGATATTGCATGGTAGGGTATTCTCACAAACGTGGAACACATCCTGTTGTAAAGCATGGGAGATAAGGTGAAAGTCTTTTGCAACATTTTGGTCTATGGTATATGACCCTATAATTTATTTTTTTCCTTGTAAGTAAATGTTTGCAAAATGTAATATACATTAAGAAAATATATATATAGCTCATATATAGCTCAGTGGATTTTTAGAAACAGAAGGCACTCATAATCAGTAATTGGATCAATAAATAAAAATTAAGAACACATAAAACCTGCCCTTTTGTTACTATCCAGGCAGAAAGCGAAGAAGAATTAGAGTCTCTTGATGAAAGTGAAAGAGGAGAGTGAAAATGTTGGCTTAAAGCTCAACATTCAGAAAACTAAGATCATGACACCTAGCCAAAGCTATGGTTTTTCCAGTAGTCATGTACAGATGTGGTAGTTGGATTATAAAGAAAGCTGAGCACTGAATAATTGATGCTTTGGAACTGTGGTGTTGGAGAAGACTCTTGAGAGTTCTTTAGACCTTAAGGAGATCCAACCAGTCAATCCTAAAGGAGATCAGTCCCAGATATTCACTGGAAGGACTGATGCTGAAGTTGAAGCTCCAATACTTTGGCCACCTTATGTGAAGAGCTAACTCATTGGAAAAGACCCTGATGCCAGGAAAGATTGAGGCAGGAGGAGAAGGGGATGAGAGGATGAGATGGTTGGTTGGCATCACGGACTCAATGGACATGAGTTTGAGTAAGCTCCGGGAGTTGGTGATGGACAGGGAGGCCTAGTGTGCTGCAGTCCATGGGGTCACGGAGTCAGAGACGACTGGGCAACTGAAGTGAACTGAGTCACTACCATCCCCAAAGTGTACACTGTCTTAATTTCCAACTTTATCAATTATTTTTGGCTCTTTTATACCTAATACAACTAGTCACATAGTGTGCTATTGGTGCTTGACTTCTTTCACTAGGCAATGAATCATAAGATTCATCCACACCAGTGTGTATCATTGCATGTCTAATTCATTCTCTTTGCTGTATAGTTTCCCTTTCTGTAAATATAGGACAATATACTTATTGTCCTTCATTTAATAGACATTTGGGTAATTTCTATTTTTAAGTCATTAAAAAATCATAGTTCTTAAGCAATATAAAGTAAATGCAAGACACTCAGTTGTGTCTGACTCTTTGTGACCCCATGGACTATACAGTCCAGAATTCTCCAAGGCAGAATACTGAGGTGGATAGCTTTCCCTTATCCAGGGAATCTTTCCAATCCAGGCATAAAAAACAGGTCTCCTGCATTGCAGGTGGATTATCTACCAGCTGAACCACAAGGGAAGCCTAAGAATACTGGAATAGGTAGCCTATCCCTTCTCCAGCAGATCTTCCCAACCCAGGAATTAAACCAGGGTCTCCTTCTTTGCAGTTGGATTCTTTACCAACTGAGCTATCAGGGAAGTCCTTTAAGCAATATGGTACATATTTTTTTTAAATAGACCTTATATATTTATTTTTAGCATAATGTATATCTTTAGTTGACTATGCACACAATTTTGATGATAAACCTAAAAGTAGAATTGCTGGGCCAGTGGATTTACCTGCTTTTGGTAGATACTACCAAAGAGTTTTCCTAAGTATTTGCAATGATTTACACCCCTTCAAAGGGCTTCCCAGGTGGTGCTAGTGGTAAAGAACCTGCCTGCCAATGCAGGCGACATAAGAGACGTGAGTTCTATCTCTGAGTAGGGAAGATCTCCTGTAGGAGGACATGGCAACCCACTTCAGTATTCTTTCCTGGAGAATCCCATGGACAGAGAAGCTTTGTGGGCTATAATCCACAGGGTCACAATCTCCACTCTTTTGGATGACTTTTCAGTCTTTTAATAACTATAGAGCAATGTCAGTTTCAATGAGGTGAATGAACCTAGGGCCTACTGTACAGAGGGAAATAAAGTTGCTCAGTCGTGTCTGACTCTTTGTGACCCCATGGATGATAGCCTACCATGCTCCTCCATCCATGGGATTTTCCAGGCAAGAGTACTGGAGTGGGTTACCATTTACTTCTCCAGAGGATCTTCCCGACCCAGGGATCAAACCCGGGTCTCCCGCATTGTAGGCAGACGCTTTACCATCTGAGCCACCAGGGAAACCTGGTGAAGTAAGTACAGAGTGAAGTAAGTAAAAAACAGAAAAGCTAGTATAGTATATTAATGTGTATATATGGAATCTAGAAAATATGTTACTGATGAACAAACTTGCAGGGAGGAAATGGAGATGCAGACGGAGAGAACAGACATGTGGATACAGTGAGGGAAGGAGAGGGAAGGACCAATTGAAAAAGTAGCATTGACATATATACTCTATCATGTGTAAGACAGATAACTAGTGAGAAGCTGCTACATGACACAGGGAGCACAGCCTGGCATCTTGTGACAACCTGGAAGTGTGAGATGGGAAGGGAGAGGGAGACTCAAAAGGGAAGGGATGCATATCTATATATAGGTAATTATGACTCATTACATTTTTGTATGGCAGAAACCACCACATTATAAAACAATTATCCTCCAACTAAAAATAAAAATACTTTAGACCCTTTTTAAAAGGTCCATTTAAGAAACTTTGTCTACTCTGAGGTTGCAAAGATTTTTCTCCTGTGTTATTTATTATTTTGCTCCATGTTTATATCTCCAATCCACCTAAATTTTCTGTGTGCATTATTTAAGTGGTGAAACAGGGCTCTAAATGCGTATTCTTTTTCATATGAATAGACAGTTGGACCACTAACATGTCTTTAAAGTCCCATCCTCCATCACTGTATTGTGCTGTTGTCTTTGCCATAAATCAGCTGAATACATATATGTGCATTTGTTTCTATTTTCTGGGTTATTGGTCAGTATGTCCTTGAATCTGCACTTAGTATCTAGAGGTGCAAATCCTTTGTTCTTTGAAATAGCATCTATGGTTTTATCTATCTGTGACTTTGACTGTGATTTTATTAAATCTGTTATCTGTATACCATATTGAATTATTCAAACCATAATCATTTTGATTTCCTCCTTTTGTCTTTTTATTATTTTGTTAAAATTCTGCAGAGGTAGAGATCTTACACATCTTGTGGAAAGATACATTTATAGATATTTTTTGATGTTTAAAATGCTGCCTAATTAGTATTTTGGGTGGTATAAAGAAATATCATCATTTTGTTTTGTTTTGTTTTTTGCATATTTTCCTTTTATCTAGTGTACTTTCTAAATTCATTGGTATCTTTTTTCTGATAGATTTTTTTGAATTATCTATATTTGCAATTATATAACCTGAACAATGACACCATTCTTTATTGCTGTGTGTTTGCTGTATTTTTAAAAATTTATTTATAGCTTTATTTCAAGTTAAATAAAGATTTTCTGTATAATTTTGAGAGCTGTTTTGTTGATTTGGCTAAGTTGTGAATATGTAAAACTTCCATCTAGTCTCAGAGTAGCAGAGGAAGAAGTCTGTTATTTTTTAGAGATTCTCAGTGATTAATTTTTTCATTTAAAGTCCTGATTTATTTAGTGCAAATTCAGCTTGCAAACTCTTCCCTGGGATTTGAAGTTTCATTCAAAAGTTAAATGACTGGAGAAAATAATAAATTAAGAAGAGAGTTGACATGAGGAAAGTAAAATCACCTTATTATTTAATAAAGAGTTTAAATTATGGAAAAAATCCGGTGATTTTTTTTCTTTTTCTATAAGCCAACATTGCTACAGCCATAGATATTTAATTTATGTTTTTGACCGAGATTTTCATGTCACAAATTGGTAACTTGTTAATGGTTTTCATTCTCTTTGTTAGACAACAAGACATCTTGGAAGATTTGTTCATCTTCTGAAAGGAGAGACTTTATGCTCCCTATATTGTATATGATCACTCAGATTTTAGGAGCAGTGTATTTAGAAAATATATATATTGAGTAACCATAGAATGTGTTCTTGCCTGGAGAATCCCAGGGATGGGGGAGCCTGATGGGCTGCCGTCTATGGGGTCGCACAGAGTCGGACACGACTGAAGCGACTTAGTAGTAGTAATAGTAGTAGAATGAAGAATATACTTTTGATAAGAAAAAAAAATCTATGCTATAACATGCATAAAAACAGAGATAATGAAAATCTTCCTGCAATAAATCACACAAAAACCTAAATAATGTGATGGCATTTGTCTGCCTCATTTTGGAGGCCATCTACCATTTTTTGTTTCATGTTATGTGTTGAGTAGTTCTCTCAGAATAAAACTGAAAGTGACTTTTCCCCATGAATTAATTACCCTAATGGCAGTTGGATGTCATATTTGAAATTAATACATAGATAATAGATAGGAGTTAATACAGCTTAAGTATTGCAGTTTCACTAAACTACTTCTCTACCTCTATCATTGCAGCATATTCATACATTAATGTTAAGGAGATTATTTAACTTTTGCTCAAATATACAGATAAAGGGCTCAAAATTACAAAATATAAATTTAAGACAATCTAAAATGGCACTATGTAGTGTTAATAACTCAGTCGTGTCTGACTCAGTGACACCATGGACTATAGCCTGCCAGGCTCCTCTAGCCATGGAATTCTCCAGGCAAGAATCAGTTCAGTTCAGTTCAGTCACTCAGTCATGTTCAACTCTTTGTGATCCCATGAACTGCTGCACCCTAGGCTTCAGTTTTCATCACCAACTCTGGGAGATTGCTCAAACTTATGTCCCTTGAGTCGGTGATGTCATCCAACCATCTTATCCTCTTTCATCCCTTTCTCTTCCTACCTTCATTCTTTCCCAGCATCAGGCTCTTTTCTAATGAGTCAGTTCTTCACATCAGGTGGCCAAGTATTGGAGCTTCATCTTCAACATCAGTCCTTCCACTGAATATTCAGGATTGATTTCCTTTAGGATTAACTGGTTTGATCTCCTTGCAGTCCAAGAGACTCTCAAGAGTCCTCTCCAACACCACAGTTCAAAAGCATCAATTCCTTGGTGCTCAGCTTTCTTTATAGTCCAGTTCTCACATCCGTATATGACTACTGGAAAAACCAGCTTTGACTAGACAGACCTTTGTCAGCCGAGTAATGTCTCTGCTTTTTAATATGCTGTCTAAGTTTGTCATAGCTTTTCTTCCAAGGAGAAAGTCTCTTTTAATTTCATGGCTGCAGTCACCAGTTTCAGTGATTTTGGAGACCAAGGTAATAAAAGTCTCTTACTGTTTCCATTGTTTCCCCAGCTGTTTGCCATGAAATGATGGCCAGATGCTATGATCTTACTTTTTTGAGTGTTGAGTTTTAAGCCAGCTTTTTCATTCTCCTCTTTCACTTTCATCAAGAGGCTCTTTAGTTCCTCTTTGCTGACATAAGGGTGGTGTCTGCGATAAAGGTGGTGTCATCTGCATGTCTGAGGTTATTACTGTTTCTCCAGACAATCTTGATTCCAATCAGTGCTTCATCCAGCCCGGCATTTCAGATGATGTACTCTGCATATAATTTAAGTAAGCAAGGTGACAATATACAGCCTTGATGTACTCCTTCCCAATTTGGAACCAGTCCCTTGTTCCATATCCAGTTCTAACTGTTGTTACTTGACCTGCATAGAGATTTCTCAGGATGCAGGTAAGGTGTTCTGGTATTCCCATCTGTTTAAGAATTTTTCACAGTTTGTTGTGATCCACACGGTCAAAGGCTTTGGCATACTCAATAAAGCAGAAATAGAATTAGATATTTTTCTGGAACTCTCTTGCTTTTGCTATGATCCAAAAGATGTTGGCAATTTGATCTCTGGTTCCTCTGTCTTTTCTAAATCCAGCTTGAACATCTGGAAGTTCTTGGTTCATGTACTGTTGAAGGCCAGCTTGGAGAATTTTGAGCATTACTTTGTTAGCTGGAGGGATTGCCATTCCCTTCTCCATGGGATTTTCCTTACCCAGAGATTGAACCCAGGTCTCCTGGTTTCCTGCATTGCACACAGAGTCTTTACTGTCTGAGCCACCAGGGAAACTCATGCTTACATATGTATATAGTGTTTCAGGTAGAGGCCAAAAATAATTTGGATTTATCATCAGAGCTTATAAGTTCAGTTCTTTATTTCTAAAATTGTTATCATGTATTATTTATTATTGGTGAATTTTACCATTGAGCTTTCTCAACTAGCCTAAACTTGGAAGCAAAGAATTGAAGGCTGAGCATAGGGAGGAGGCGATTCCTTTGTATTATAATTTTCTTACCAATGGAGTTTTTGTTTATGCTGTTTTATAACAGACTTTAATTTTAGAGCATCTTTAGGTGTGCAAAAGAATTGAGAAGATATTTCCATGTAAAAAATTTCCATCTACCCTAGCATAGAGCTTCTCTGATTATAAAAGGCATACATTAATATAGTACACTTTTTACAAAATGGCAACCCACTGATAACCACTAGTTTATTCTTTATACCAGTGAGTCTGTTTCTTTTTTGTCATATTTATTCCCCTGTTTTATTTTTTAGGTACCACATAAAGATGACAGTGTACAGTATTTGTCTTTAACTGACTTATTTCACTAAGCGTAATACCCTCCAGGACACCCATGTTATCACCAAATGGCAAAATTTTATTCTTTATTTCATTCAATATTTATGGTAAGTAATACTCAATTACATAAATATACTATATTTTCTTTATCCATTCATCTGTTGATGACACTTATGCTACTTTCATATCTTAGCTATTATAAAATAATGCTGCTATGAACATTGGAGTACATTAATTGATTATAATTTTTGTTTTCTTTAGCTATATACCCAGGAATAGAATTGCTGGATCATGTGGTAGTTCTATTTATAGCTTTCTGAAGAATCGCTATACTGATTTACATAATGGCCACATCAATTACCTTCCCACCAGCAGTGTAAAAGGTTTCCCTTTCCTCCAAATCCTCCCTATTGTTTGCAGTCTATTTGATAATAGCCATTCTGACAGATGCAAGATGATATCCCATTGTGGTTTTGATTTGCAGTTCCCTGACACTTTCATCCAGTTTTAATTACTATAGCTTTCCACTGTAGTCTGAGGTCAGGGGATATGATTTCCTTCAGTTTTGTTCTTTTCTATCAAGATCTCTTTGGCTATTTAGAGTCTTTTTTTATTCCGTACAGATTTTAGAATTATTTGTTCTAGTTCTATGAAAAATATTCTCCAGGCCAGAATACTGGAGTGGATAGCCTTCCCCTTCTCCAAGGGATCTTCCCAATCCAGGGAGCTAACCCAGGTCTCCTGTATTGCAGGAGCATTCTTTTCCAGCTGAACCACAAGGGAAGCCCAAGAATACTGGAGTGGGTAGCCTGTCCCTTCTCCAGGAGATCTTCCTGACCCAGGAATCAAACCATGGTCTCCTGCATTGCAGGTGGATTCTTTATCAACTGAGCTATCAAGAAAGCACATGAAAAATATTATGTGTATTTTAATAGAGATTGAATTAAATCTGTAGATTTCTTTGGTTAGTATGGACATTTTAACAATATCAATTCTTCCAATCAATGAACATGGAATAGTTTTCCATTTCTTTGTATCATCTTCAGTTTCCTTCATTCAGTGTTTTACAGTTTTCAGCATATAGGTCTTTCACCTCCTTGATTAACTTCATACCTATATATTTTATTCCTTCTTATGTGATTTTTAACAGGATTGTTTTTTTTTTTCTTTTTTGCTTTCTCTTCCTAATAGATCATTATTAGTGTACAGGAAGACAACAGATTTCTGAATGTTAACCATGTAACCTGCAACTTTACTGAATTCATTTATTAGTTCTACTAGTTTTTTGGTGGATACTTTCAGATTTTCAATGTATGATATTGTGTCAACTGCAAATAGTGATAGCTTTGCTTCTCTTCCATTTTGAATGCCCTTTTTCCCCCTTTCTTCTGTGATTGTTGTGGCTAGGTCTTCCAATACTCTGTTAAATAGAAGTGGTTACAGCAAGCATCCTGTCCTATTTGTGATTATAGGGGAAAAGCTTTTCACTGTTCACTATGATTTTTAGCTGTGGGTTTGTCATAAATGGCCTTCATTATGTTGAGATATGTTCCATCTACAGCAACTTTGATGATAGTTTTTTTTTAAAATTAATTTGCTTGTTTTAATTTGAGGCTAGTTACTTTACAATATTGTGGTGGTTTTCGCCATACATTGACAAGAATCAGCCACGGGTGTACATGTGTCCCCCCGTCCTGAACCTGCCTCCCATCTCCCTCCCCATCCCATCCCGCTGGGTTGTCCCAGTGCACAGGCTTTGAGTGCCCTGTTTCATGCATCAAACTTGGACTGGCACGCTATTTCACATATGGTAATATACATGTTTCAATGCCATTCTCTCAAATCATCCCACCCTTGCTTTCTCCCACAAAAGTCTGTTCTTTGTATCTGTGTCTCTTTTGCTGTCCTGCATGTAGGGTCATCGTTACCATCTTTCTAAATTCCATATATATGCATTAATATACTATATTGGTGTTTTTCTTTCTGACTTATTTCACTCTGTATAATAGGCTCCAGTTTCATCCACTTCATTAGAACTGACTCAAATGCTTTCTTTTGAATAGCTGAGTAATATTCCATTGTGTATATGTACCACAGCTTTCTTATCCATTCGACTGCTGATGGACATCTAGGTTGCTTCCATGTCCTAGCTATTGTAAACAGTGCTGCGATGAACAGTGGGGTACACATGTTTCTTTCAATTCTGGTTTCCTCAATGTGTATGCCCAGCAAAGGGATTGCCGGGTCATATGGCAGTTCTATTTCCAGTTTTTTAAGGAATATTCACACTGTTCTCCATAATGACTGGACTAGTTTGCATTCCCACCAACAGTGTAAGAGGGTTCCCTTTTCTCCACACCCTCTCCAGCATTTACTGTTTGTAGACTTTTTGATAGCAGCCATTCTGATCAGTGTGAGACGGTATCTTATTGTGGTTTTGATTTCTATTTCTCTGATAATGTGTGATTTTGAGCATCTTTTAATGTCTTTCTTAGCCAACACTATGTATTCTTTGGAGAAATGTCTGTTTAGTTCTTTGGCCCATTTTTTGATTGTGTTGTTTATTTTTCTGGTATTGAGCTGCATGAGCTGCTTATATATTTTTAAGATTAATTCTTTGTCAGTTGTTTCATTTTCTATTTTTTTCTCCCATTCTGAAGGCTGTCTTTCCACCTTACTTATAGTTTCTTTCATTGTGCGAAAGCTTTTAAGTTTAATTATGTCCCATTTGTTTATTTTTTCTTTTATTTCCATTACTCTGGGAGGTAGGTCATAGAGGATCTTGCTGTGATTTATGGCAGTGAGTGTTCTGTCTATCTTTTCCTCTAGGAGTTTTATTGTTTCTGGTCTTACATTTAGACCTTTAGTCCATTTTGAGTTTATTTTTGTGTATGATGTTTGAAAGTGTTCTAGTTTCATTCTTCTACAGATGGTTGACCAGTTTTCCCAGCACCATTTGTTAAAGAGATTGCTTTTTCCCCATTGTATATTCTTGTCTCCTTTGTCAAAGATAAGTTGTCCATACATGTGTGGATTTATCTCTGGGCTTTCTGTAATTGTTCCATTGATCTATATTTCTGTCTTTGTGCCAGTATCATACTTTCTTGATAACTGTAGCTTTGTAATATAAAGTCAGGTAGGTTGATTCCTCCAGTTCCATGCTTCTTTCTCAAGATCGCTTTGGCTATTCGACATTTTTTTGTGTTTCCATACAAACTATGAAATTATTTGTTCTAGTTATATGAAAATTACCATTGGTAACATGATAGGAATTGCACTGAATCTATAGATTCCTTTGGGTAGTATTTTCATTTTTCACAATATTGATTCTTCCAATCCATGAACATGGTTGTATTTCTCCATCTATTTGTGTTATCTTTGATTTCTTTCATCAGTGTATAGTTTTCTATATATGGTCTTTTGTTTCTTTAGGTGGATTTATTCCTAAGTATGTTATTCTTTTCATTGCAGTGATGTATGGGATTGTTTCCTTAATTTCTTTGTTTTCTCATTGTTAGTGTAGAGGAATGTAAGGGATTTCTGTGTATTAAGTTTACATCCTGCAACTTTACTATATTCACAATTTTAATAAATTACAAAATTTAGTAACTTTACTAAATTTACTAGTAATTTTCTGGTGGTGTCTTTAGTGTTTTCTATGTAAAGGATATTGTCATCTGAAAACAGTGAGAGTTTTACTTCTTCTTTTCCAATCTGCATTCCTTTTACTTCATTTTCTTTTCTGATTGCTGTGGCTAAAACTTCCAAAACTATGTTGAATAGTGGTGGTTAGAGTGGGCACTCTTGTCTTGTTCCTGACTTTAGGAGAAATGCATTCAATTTTTCACCATTGAGGATAATGTTTGCTGTGGATTTATCATATATGGCTTTCATTATGTTGAGGTATGTTCCTTCTATGCTTCCTTTCTGGAGATTTTTTTATCATAAATGGGTGTGAATTTTGTCAAAAATTTCTCTGCATCTATTGAGATAATCATATGGTTTTTATCTTTCAATTTGTTAATGTGGTGTATCACATTGATTGATTTGCAAATATTGAAGAATCCTTGCATCCCTGGGATGAAGCCCACTTGGTCATTATGTATGATCTTTTGAATATGTTGTTGGATTCTGTTTGCTAGAATTTTGTTGAGGATTTTTGCATCTATGTTTATCACTGTTATTGGCCTGTAGTTTCCTTTTTTTGTGGCGTCTTCGTCTGTTTTTGATATTAGGGAGATGGTGGCTTCATAGAATGAGTTTGGGAGTTTACCTTCCTCTGAAATTTTCTGGAAGAGTTTGCATAGGTTAGGTGTTGGCTCTTCTCTAAGTTTTTGGTAGAATTCACCTGTGAAGCCATCTGGTCCTGGGCTTTTTTTTGTTGTAAGATGTTTCATTACAGTCTTGATTTCTGTATTTGTGATGGGTCTGTTAAGATAATCTATTTCTTGCTGGTTCAGTTTTGGAAGGTTATACTTTTCTAAGAATTTATCCATTTCTTCCAAGTTGTCCATTTTATTGGCATATAAATGCTGATGCTGCTGCTAAGTCGCATCAGTCATGTCCGACTCTGTGCGACCCCATAGATGGCAGCCCACCAGGCTCCCCCGTCCCTGGGATTCTCCAGGCAAGAACACTGGAGTGGGTTGCCATTTCCTTCTCCATTTCGTGAAAGTGAAAAATGAAAGTGAAGTCACTCAGTCGCGTCCAACTCGTAGCGACCCCATGGACTGCAGCCTACCAGGCTTCTCCATCCATGGGATTTTCCAGGCAAGAGTACTGGAGTGGCTTGCCATTGCCTTCTCCATAATTGCTGATAGCAGTCTCTTATTATCCTTTGTATTCCTGTGTTGTCTGTTGCGATTTCTCCACTTCCATTTCTAATTTTGTTGATTTGATTCTTCTCCCTTTGTTTCTTGATGAGTCTGGCTAATGGTTTGTAATTTTATTTATCCTCTCAAAGAACCAGCTTTTAGTTTTGTTGATTTTTGCTATAGTCTCTCTGTCTTTTTTTTTTTTCTTTTTCATTTATTTCTGCTCTGATTTTTATGATTTCTTTCCTTCTACTAACTTTAGGGTTCTTCATTTCTTCTTTTTCTAGTTGCTTTGTGTATAAAGTTAGGTTATTTATTTGATTTTTCTCTTCTTTCTTGAGGTAAGCTTGTATTGCTATGAACCTTCCTCTTAACACTGCTTTTACTGAATTCCATAGGTTTGGGGTTGTTGTGTCTTCATTTTCATTTGTTTCTATGTAAATTTTTATTTCATTTTTTATTTTATCCATGATCTGTTGTTTACTCAGAAGTCTGTTGTTTAGCCTCCATATGTTTGTATTTTAATAGTTTTTTCCCCTGTATTTGACATCTAATCATACCACATAGTTATCAGAAAGATGCTTGAAATTATTTCAATTTTTTTTTGAATTTACCAAGGCTAGATTTATGGCCCAGGATGTGATCTGCCCTGGAGAATGTTTTATGTGCACTTGAGAAAAAGTTGAAATTCATTGTTTTGGGGTGAAATGCAGATATCAATTATGTCTAACTGGTCCATTGTATCATATAAAGCTTGCATTTCCTTGCTAATTTTCTATTTGGTTGATTTATCCATAGGTGTGAATGGGATATTGAAGTCTCCCACTATTATTCTGTTACTTTAATTTCCCCTTTGATACTTGTTAGCATTTGCCTTAAGTACAGAAGTGCTTCTATGTTGGGTGCATATATATTTATAATTGTTATATCTTCTTCTTGGGTTGATAGTTTGATCATTAATGTCCTTATTTGTCTCTTTTCATGGTCTTTATTTCAAAGTCTATTTTATCTGATATAAATATTGCTACTCCTGCTTTCTTTTGGTCTCCATTTGCATGAAATATCTTTTTCCAGCCCTTCACTTTCAGTCTGTATGTTTTCCTTGACTTGAGGTGGATCTCTTGTAGACAGCTTATATAGGGGTTTTGTTTTTGTATCTATTCAGCCAGTCTTTGTCTTTTGGATGGGGCATTTAACCCATTTACATTTAAGGTAATTATTGATAAGTGTGATCCCATTGCCATTTACTTTGTTGTTTGGGGTTCAAGTTTATAAACCTTTTCTGTGTTTCCTGTCTAGAGAAGATTCTTTAGCATTTCTTGAAGAGCTGGTTTGGTGGTGCTGAATTCTCTCAGCTTTTGCTTGTCTGTAAAACTTTTGATTTCTCCTTCATATTTGAATGAGATCCTTGCTGGGTACAGTAATCTTGGTTGTAGGTTTTTCTCTTTCATCATTTTAACTGTGTCCTGCCATTCTCTTCTGGCCTGAAGTGTTTCTAGTGAAAGATCAGCTGTTATCTTTACGGGGATCCCCTTGTGTGTTATTTGTTGATTTTCCCTTGCTGCCTTTAATATTTGCTCTTTGTGTTGGATCTTTGTTAGTTTGATTAATATGTGTCCTGGGATGTTTCGCCTTGGGTTTATCCTGTTTGGGACTCTCTGGGTTTCTTGGACCTCGGTGGCTATTTCCTTCCCCATTGTAGGGAAGTTTTCAACTATTATCTCCTCAAGTATTTTTTTCATGCCCTTTCTTTTTGTCTTCTTCTTCTGGGACCCCTATTATTCAAATGTTGGGGTGTTTAACTTTGTCCCAGAGGTCTCTGAGGTTGTCCTCATTTTAATTCTTTTCTCTTTTTTCCCTCTCTGCCTTATTGATTTCCTCCATTCTGTCTTCTACCTCACATATCCTCTCTTCTTCCTCAGTTATCTACTTTTGGTTCCCTCCAGAGTGCTTTTGACCTCAGTTATTGCATTATTCATTATTGATTAACTCTTCTTTATTTCTTCTAGGCTCTTGTCTATTAATGTTCCCTGGAATCAGGAGTTCTCTGATGTTCTCAAGTTTTGGAGTTAAGCCTCCTGCCTCTGGCTTTCAGTCCTTCTCTTACAGTAGCCTCAAGATTTCTCCATCTATATAGCATAGATGTTAAAACATCTAGGTTAGTGGTGAAACAATTCTCCACAGAGAGGGACACCCAGAGAGATTCACAGAGTTAAATAGAGAAGAGAAGAGGGAGGAGGGAGATAAAAGGAGGAGAAGAAGGGGAGTCAGAAGGGGAGAGAGCAAGCTAGCCAGTAACCCATTCCTTAAGTGTTCTTCACAGCCCAGAACACACAGAGAGATTCACAGAGTTAAGTAGAGAAGAGATGAGGAAGGAAGGAGATAGAGGTAACCTGGGAGAGAAAAGGGAGAGCCGATGGGGAGAGAGCAATCAAGCCGTTAATCACCTCCCTAAGTGAAAATGGATACCGAAGATTAGATTCTTAAAGATACAAAATTGATAACAAATACCAAAAGTGAAGATTAAAAATCTAGAATAGAGGTTAGACTCTCAAAAATACAATATAAAAAAAATGCAAAACAAAATCAATCACAAAAATTAATATATATATATATATATATAATTTGTTTTTAAAATAAGGTCTTTTTTGCAAGGTGGTAGTAGGTTATAAAAATGAAAATTAAAGGAGTAATAAAGAACTTAAATTTTTAAAAAAAATATTTAAACATGATAATAATACAAATATACTTATGAATTTCTCTGGAGCTGTTATGGGCAATGTGGGATCAGTTCAGTTTCAGATAGCGCCTTGATCCAGCTTGTACTTGTTCTCAAGGTCTATCGGCCCCCTCCAATGCATAGTCAATCTTAACTACAGAGTTTTAATCTGTTTCACCTGTCACTTTCAGAGTGGTTCCCTCTTCTTTGTTTATTTTGGCTTCCTGTGTTTGCAAGTCTCTTCAGTGTCTAATTTCCACCCTGATACAAGGGGGCAAAAGTGGTCACTTATTTCAGCTCACTTGTTCAGTTGTGTCGTGGGGAAGGAGGGACACTACAAATATCACTGTCGTGTGTGGGGAGTGCTTGCAGTGTGTGGACCACACTGGTTTTGCCACAGCCCAAGGCAGCGTGTTTCCCAGGTCTCCATTGCTCAGGCTCCAGGGTGCTCTGCAAGGGCACTGTCCCAAGTGGACCTGTGTTTCCTGCATTTCCCAGGTCTAAGCCACTCAGGTTCTCGGGTACTCTGCAAGGGAACAGACCCCATTGGACATGTATTTTGTGCCCTTCCCAGGTACAAGCAGCTCAGACGACCAGAAGCTTAGCGAATGCACTGTCCCTGGTCAGCCGTGTGTCTTAATCACCTCCCTGGTCCTTGCCACTCTGTTTCTTGGGTGCTCCACGAGAGCAACATCTCAGGTATGCTGTGTGTCTCCTCTGGGGAGCTGATGTCAACCATCCAGCATCCCAGGAAGATGTGGTTAGAAACTGGGAACCTGCTCACAGTTTGGTGGAAGATGCCATCCCTGGGGCCAAGATTGCAGCAGCCCCTTGCCTTCCAGCTGTGTCTGTCACATGTCTGCCTCTCTGTCTCCAACAGGGGAGGGGCCTACACTCAGCCAGCTTGCTCTCTTTTGACATTCACTCAATCCTTTGTTCTGTGAGTGGGCTAGGCTGCGAGTTAGAGCCTTTCATGGGAAAGTTCTTTTTCTTCTTCTTCTTTCCTCTCTCTCTCTGTCAATCCCACAATTTGGATTGCTAGCTCATGTTACCTCCCTCAGATTGTCCTCAGGTCATTCAGACCCAGCCCTTACCCTAAGGATTGATGATGCAGCCTGCACCTCCCTGACCAGCTCTCATTCACTGGTGGCGGTTGCCAGCATCTGGGCTACTTCTCCTCTGGGAGTTGAAGTTAGGTACATATTCACGACTCCCTCCCCAGTACAGGTCTCCATCCCTGAATCTTTTGTCTTTTTGCCATTTATATTTTTTCCTACCTCCTTTAGAAGAGAATGGGCTGCCTTTCTGCGTGCCTGGTGTCCTCTGCCAGCGTTCAGAATTTGTTTTGTGGAAGTTACTCAATATTCAAATGATCTTTTGATGATTTTTTCTGGGGGGAGAAAATGGTCTCCATGACCTATTCCTCTGACATCTTGGGACTGCCCCTGATGATAGGTTTTATCATAAATGAATGTCAAATTTTGTCAGTTTTCTGCATGTGTTGAGATAATCATGTGATTTTTGCCTTTCATTTTGTTAATGTGGTATATCAGATTTATTGACTTGTCCACACTTTTTTATATTGCATTTAAATAGCCCTTTTAAAGTTAGGATATATTGAGATTTACAGAAAAAAGTTTGCAAAAATAGTCAGGCTTTCCTGATAGCTCAGTTGGTAAAGAATTCGCCTGCAAGGCAGGAGACCCTGGTTCAATTCCTGGGTTGGGAAGATCTGCTAGAGAATGAATAGGCTACCCACTCTAGTATTCTTGGTCTTCCCTGGTGGCTCAGCTGGTAAAGACCTGGAGAGGGGAAAGGCTACTCATTCCAGTATTCTGGCCTGGAGAATTCCATGGGATGTAGAGTCCATGGAGTCGCAAAGAGTCAGACATGAATGAGTAACTTTCACTTGCAAAAATAGTACAGAGAGTTCCTGAATACCTCTGATCCAGTTTCCCCTATTATTAGCAAATTACATTACTAAGACATATTTATCAAAACTAAGAAACTTATAATGCTACACTATTATTAACTACTGCTTCATTTATTTGAATTTTAATAGCTTTCAGTTAATGTCCTTTTTCTTTTGGCAAATCTAAACCAGGGTAAAATGTGTTTAGTTGCCATATGCTCCCAGTCTCCTTTGGTCTGTTATAATTTCTCATTCTTTTTCTTTCTTTTGTTATGACTACCTTAAAGCACCCTGACCAAAAAGTCTGCAGAATGCCCACAATCTGAGTATGTCTAATTTTTTTCAAGATTAGACTGTGGTTTTAAATTTTTGGATATGACTCTGGAAAGTTAAAACACTGACATATCATTCCATCTACATGACATGTCATAATCATGATATTCATATAACACCAGTGGTTAAGTTTCATATTAAGAGCCAGTGAAATGGTGATTATGGGACACATATTTTACCTTAGATATACACTTATATACACTTAGCATTATAATGAAACTGTATTTATAATGAAACTGTCAATTGTCAGGGAGGCTTATGTTACTTGTACTCACAGCAATTTTTTTTTTCTTAATTCAAAAGTAATCTGACAAGTCTCTCTATGACAAAGCTGAATTTTTAAATACTGGTAAGAAAAGTTTAATCTGTAGAACTTTTTATTTTATTGGAAAGGAAAGTTTGTCTTCCAATGGAAAAGTGTTGATTACTTTTCTCTCCTAACTTTGGAAGAATGCCAGGTTTAAAATTACTTTTATTACCATTTTTATTTTACCTCTGTCCCCTTGCTAAGGAAAGAATAATAAAAATAAACTGTGGAGTTTGGAAATGTCTCTAAAGGAAAAAGTAGTCAACAAAAGAGTGACTGACAATGTTCATCTGAAATGCTACATCACATTTTGAAACAAAGGATCATGTTCTGTCAGATCATCTGGAAGCTGCAGGCAGTATATCTGAGATAACTTGATTCTGATGTTGTGGCTGAAAGAATATAATCCTCTCATTCCAACATCTGAGTTAAATAAATAGACATCTAACATCATATTCTATCATTAAACATCATTTAAATTCTGAGTTGAAAGGATCTTAAAATACGTTTCACCTAATCATCCCATTTTTCAGGTGAACAGACATGAAATGTTAAATGACTTACCATAGTTCACCTAAGTATATTGGGTTAGCTAAGTGGAAAAATCAATGATATTACAATACCCTACCTTCACGTATTAGATAGATATAGATGTGTAAATGTGTTTATGAACCTTACAGATATTTTATTTTTATAATATAAATTATATTCAAGTTAAAACTATTTCAGGGTTGATTAAGTAATTTAGATTTCTAAAATTCATGCATTTTCAGTATTTCAGGAGAGAATTTCATTGGCTTGGCATTTTACAGTTATTCAAGCTCTGTAAATAAAGAAAGAAAACAAACAGAAAATATAGCATAATTTTATGTTTAGAAATACAATAATTAGAACAGAAAGCATTATTATAAAATAATTAGATCATATCATTGCAAGAATTGCATCTCAGCAAGCCTGACTGACTTTATTTCCTTCTTTTTTAACCTAAACACATCTTGAAGACTATAGAAAATAATAGCATCTGACATCTAATCATCTAAATATCATGATGTTCTTAATATTTAGGGATTTCTCATTATATATTCTGTAACAGATCACTAAAATTTAAGTATTTAGAGTGAACCTACTCATGTTGGTAGCATGGCAGCTGCTACTTAACATCAATACCAACACTGGTATTGATTAGCAACCAATGACAGTTGCCATTTGATTGTCAGTTTTTATTTCTGAGCAATACAGCTGGGCTTCCCTGGTGGCTCAGACAGTAAAGCGTCTGCGTGCTATGCGGGAGACCCAGGTTTGATTCCTGGGTCGGGAAGATCCCCTGGAGAAGGAAATGGCAATCCACTCCAGCACTCTTGCCTGGAAAATCCCATGGACAGAGGAACCTGATAGGCTACAGTCCATGGGGTCACAAAGAGTCGGACATGACTGAGCGACTTCACTTCACTTCACTTCACTTCACTGTTGTAATTAGAATTTTCCTTTTGTTGTTGTTGTTCAGTTGCCCAGTTGTGTCCAACTCTTTGCAACCCCATGTACTGCATCATGCCTGGCCTCCCTGTCTCTCACCATCTCCCAGAGTTTGCACAGGTTCATCTTCATTGCATCAGTGATACCATCCAGCCATCTCAACCTCTGATGGCCCCTTCTCCTTCTGCCCTCAATCTTTTCCAGCATAACGACTTTTCCAATGAGTCGTCTGTTTGTGTCAGGTGACCAAAATGTTGGCACAAAATGTTTCAGCATCAGTCCTTCCAGTGAATATTCAGGGTTGATCTCCCTTAAGATTGACAGGTTTGATCTCCTTGCTATCCAAGGGACTTTCAGGAGTCTTCTCCAGCCAGCACTAGAGTTCGAAGGCATCAGTTCTTTGGTGCTCTGCCTTCTTTACAGTCAGCTCTTACAACCACACATGACCAATGTTGTTGACTCCATTGGTGGGTGAGAAGACCATAGCTTTGAGTATATGGACCTTTGTTGGCAGAGTAATGTCTCTGCTTTTCAGCACTGTCTGTCATTACTTTCCTGCCAAGAAGCAATCATCTTCTGATTTCATGGCTGCAGTTACCATCCATAGTGATTTTGAAGCCCAAGAAGAGGAAATCAGACAGTGCTTCTACCTTTTCCCCTCCTATTTCCATGCAGTAATGAGGGCAGATACCATGTTCTTAGTTTTTTTTTTTTTTTTTTTTTGATGTTTAGTCTTAAGCCATCTCTTTCACGCTTCTTCACCCTCATCAAGAGGCTCTTCAGTTCTTCTTCACTTTCTGCCAGTAGAGTGGTGTTATCTGCATATCTGAGGTTGTTGGTATTTCTCCCACTTATCTTGATTCCAGCTTGTAACTCATCCAGCCTGGCATTTCTCATGATGTGCTCAGCATATAGCTTAAGCAAACAGGGTGACAGCAGATAGCCCTGTTGTACTCCATGGCAGCTGCTAGTGAACATCAATACCAGCACTGGCAGTTTGCCATCTGATTGTCGGTTGTTGTTGTTGTTGTTGTTTCCTGAGCAATGTGGCTATGGCACTGTTGTAATTAGAACTTTTCTTTAGCATTTTCCATTTGAATCTTCACTAATAATGCATTTAATATAATTATAAATTTTTATTTTCATTTTGTAAAAGAAATTGAAAGGTGTGTGTACACATGTGTGTATTCTTTGAAATTATCTCAGGAATTATGAGAGTAATTTTAACCCTCAGTTAAAATTATTAAGTGGAAAGATTATTTGAATTTGTAGACTTATAAAGTCAAATATATATGAAAGGAATGTGATTATATTTCAAAAAGCTATAAAATTATAAAACATTTGAAGCTTACTTCTGACTAAGACACAATAACACTTTTTTTTTTTTTTTTTACATTGGTAAAGTACTCAGTGGGCTTCCCTTATAGTTCAGTTGGTAAAGAATCTATCTAAAATTCAGAAGACCCTGGTTTGATTCCTGGGTAGAGAAGATCCTCTGGAGAAGGGATAGGCTACTCACTCTAGTATTCTTGGGCTTCCCTGATGACTCAGATGGTAAAGAATCTGGCTGCATTGTGGGAGACGTGGATTCGATCCCTGGGTTGGGAAGATTCCCTGGAGAAGGGAAAACTACCCACTCCAGTACTCCCCCCTGGAGAATTCCATGGACTGTACAGTCTGCAGGGTCACAAAGAGTCAGACACTACTGAGCGACCTTCACTTTCAAGGTACTCAGTGACAGAATTTGCTCATTTCCTTCCTTGGCATTAGGGAGAAATTGTATTGTTCATTGAAATGCTGGCTTTGGCAGAACTGAGACCATATGTCAAATTAATTAATGTAACTTCAATTGCCTTTAAAAAATGTATTCTATTTTTCCATCCTTTAAACCTCTGAATGCACACATTCAGAACGCCCACACAGATAAATACTATTCACTGGTAATGATCATCAGAAACTGACAGATAATTCCTTAAAAGATAAACTCATGTTTAAATAAATTTTACTCACATTCTCAAGAAAACCTGGGTAAACAGATGGAGCTGGCATAGTGCCTTAAATGTCAAGACATTCAGACTTGGTAGAGTCAGTGGAGTGGAAGAGGAAGAGTATAGTAGAACTGAGGGTTGTCTGGAGAAAAAATATATATCCTTGCCTCGGTAATGATCTGAGATTGTCAACAGAAAGTTTCCAACTACATCCACCTTTTATGATGATGTATGATGAGAAAAAGAGCCAAAGTACACACTGCAAAGAGGATGTGCTGTTGATATACCTGCATTATCTTCTTAATTTTATAGCGTTATCCTTATAAAACCAGAATAATGTATTAAAACAGATTAAATAGTTGATACTGTTATTTAGAGATTTTAACTAACACATGTCATAAACAAATTATTAGTTATTCTAAGTTTATCTTTGCCCAGAAGAAATCTCTCTCTCACACACACACACGTGTATATATAGGTATCCATTTGGGGTTGACCGTTTTTGCCAGACTTTCATGTCCTTTGATACAGAGTTCACAAGCAAGTAAGAAGAGGGAGTTTGGTTCTGAGAATGTAAATACAGAAAAGCCTCTTTTTTTGCTTTGATGTCTCTTTATGATATATTCTCTTGTACCAAAGATTAAGAGCAAAGCTGTTGGTAAATAAAGCAGAATTTTTTTCACAAAAAATAAAGATGTTTTTCCCATAAAGCACATACATAAGGGAGATTTTTGAGGTTATGCTTCAGTATTTGATTTAAAATATGATGTTGCCAAATCTCCTATTTGATTCAAGCATCACAATAGGACTTGTATTAACACTAAGGTAATTGTGATTCTTTTTCTTCATTTTCATGTAGGCAACTAGCAATTGCCTTTTTAGTAGGAGAAAACTGGAGAAATAAGAAATCATATTTTTTAGAACTTAACATTTCAGTATGGTTCATCTCTGAATTGATGATTTACATCTGGTTCTAATATTATAAACCCATTAAAAAAAAGTGACAGTGTGTAAGTTTGTGTTTAAGAAAGTAAGAACAATCTTCTATTAATATCAGTCATTAATTTGAATTTTCTACCTATTTCAGAGTTTACTTTAGTATGCAATTAAGAGTCAGAAATATGATACCAATACATGTAACTATATTTCAGAGGAACTTAACAACAACAGCTTGATTTGTGGGTTCTCAATAAATATTTTATTTTGCTTCTGAAAGTTTTAGAAATATGTCACGGAAAGCAGTGAGGTAGTTTTAGTTCTCCAAATGTGAATAAGATGGTATTATGTGGGAGAAATAAACATTTTTTTCTGGACAATGTTTTGCAATCAAAGCCATTTAAATTTTTTTGAATGGGTCTAATTTCCCATAGCACTCTCTACTAATACCTGTTCCTTATCTCCACAGTCTTCAAAAGTCTGTTCTCTAATTTGCCTATTTGTTTAGAAATCAGTAGGTCTTTCCTCACTGCTCAAGAACTTTGAAAAATATTTATAGTAACTTCATTCACAGTAATTGGACAGGAAAAAATAAAATGTTCAAGAATTGGTGTCTCAACAAAGAGACTAATATAATTTGCATGGATAACATCACTACTATTTTGTTTAATTTCCATATGCCGTCTGCAAGACTGAATAAGTTGGATTCTGAGTACAACAAAACACAATTTGATTGTTTTCCTTTCTCTGAAAATGTGTTACCTCTGCCTAGTTTGAACACCTGGGATGCCATGATTTCATTGATCAAAAGGTGAAAAGTTCTCTGGTCACATTGGGTTCCTAAAATCCTCTTAGTTTGTAATTAATATGACTGCTTTAGTGTACTTCTATAAATTAACATTCATTGTTCTAGAGCACTTTGAGCTGTTTCTTGCAATAGGAAAGGTGGAGAAACTTTCTATTCATTTTGTTATAATTTTACATATGAAAGTTTTACCTTATTACAAAATTTACCAATTGCAGGATGCTCTGAGAGGAGCTGGGGAGAATAAGAAAATGGAATTGTAGTCTTAAAAGGCCCTTCTTGAATAGTAACATCCTGAGGAGTATTGACATTCTTTAGGCTCAGCAGGCATTCTGACATACATTCTTTCATAAAATGCTTTGGTCAAGTAAAGTGCCAAAGTTTCCTTGGAAACAACCTCTGAGATGATGATCCACATGCAGGCAGTTTACTGATGAGTGTAACATTACTTGGAACACTACTGTAAGGGAATGACAGAAGCAGAGTGATATAGCAATCAGTAAAATAGTCATACAGTGACGACAATGATGATGTCAACGGGGGAGTCATAGAGCTGCCATAAGTGTCCTAATTTCCAGTATTGCCCAGGCATTAACAAATTCAAACACAGAGATGTGGTGTAAACTTAGGTGAACGTGAAAGTCACGCAGGCCTGTCCGACTCTTTGCAACCCCATGGACTATACACTCCATGGAATTCTCCAGGCCAGAATACTGGAGCACTTGGCCTTTCCCTACTCCTGGGGATCTTCCCAACGCAGGGATCGAACCCAGGTCTCCCGCATTGCAGGGGATTCTTTACTAGTTGAGCTACAAGGGAAGCCACAAGGGAAGAAGTAGGTGAGGCAGCTCCAACTGGCAAAGGGTTAATTTCTAAGAGGCATTCTACTCTGAACTGTCCATAATCACTTTTTGGCAGCTGGGAAATGGATATTTGGGTCTTGAGGAGCATAATACAGCATCTGCTATAATTCATCAATTGCACTCTTTAGATGCTTTTGTTCCATAGAGCAAGGTATATAGGAAAACTTTATAAATTGGAAAGGGGATGCATCTTTAGGTTAGTGGGGCTACTTCAAGTCCCTTCACTGAAGTCAGTCTCAAATTTTCAATAAATGTTTATTTTCTCCCTCTTCCATCATACAGTCAAGATTTCCTTTGCCCTAGGCTACCATTCTTTTAACTTATATGGCTTACATAATGGACTGATTTATACCCTAATCAATTAAGTGTTTGAGTTTCTGATTTCTCCTCAAGCTCTGTCTGTGGCACTTGACCATTTCTAGTCAAAACTGACTTGAAATATCTCCTACTTTTAAATACATGCTTATCTTATGTACTTAGTTGTATTTAGTTTGCTCTTCTTGCTTCAAAGCAAACCTATCAGGACTGAAAAGACAGAATAATCAAAAAAGTAATGTATAGAAGGGTCAACATACTGTTTCTGAATTTGTGATAACAGTCACATGTTAGCATATCATAATCTATATATTTTAGTCGCTGGAGAAAGAAATGGCAACCACCCCAGTATTCTTGCCTGGAAATTTCCATGGACAGAGGAGCCTGGAAGGCTACAGTTCATGGGGTCACAAAGAGTCAGAAATGACTGAGTGACTGAGCACACATATATTTTTAGTGTCCAACACTGTTGTGCATGAGGATTCAACATAAGGTAGGGAAATTTAATGTGCTGTTAAACCTGAGAGCAAAGAGCCTAGGAATACCTGATGGAGCAGTAGATACTTCAGCCTAAAAGGCACTGGGAAACTCATGGTGGAGGTGACTTTTGTGTTAACTAGAGAAGTGGGAAATAATTCTCGGTTTAAGGCCAAACACAGCTAAATACAGAAGTAGAGAAGAGAATGGATTCCTTGGGGTGTGGCAAGCAATTTATCTTATTAATATCAGATGACAAAGATTGTAAGTGTTTTTTTTTTAAATGAAAGAACAGAGATGTTTATGAAAGTTAAAGGGATTAAAAAGAAGTGAGACCATTTTTCTTGATTATAAAGCTCTATTCAAATATAAACAATTGGAAAAGTTCCAGGGATTAAACATTACAAGGAGAAATAGGCAAGAAAATGCATTCTAGAAAATGTAGAGGAACAAGAGTTTCAAACATTGGTCATCAAATGTGAATATAGTTATAAGAAAGTCATAATCAGAATTGTAATATATAACTATTGTGTTTTTAGCATGCAAGTGGAGAGCCTGAAGCTTCTCTTGTCTAGTCTCTTTACCATATCTCTTGGTAGCAATACAGAAACCATTCTGCTGAATGCGGCTTGGAAATCTCTTCTCCATTAAAAAAAAAATAAGTATGAATATAATGTATAGTAGTAGATCCTTTGGGGCTTCCCCGGTGGCTCAAGTGGTAAAGAAACCACCTGCAATGTGGGAGACCTGGGTTCAATCCCTGGGTTGAGAAGATCCCCTGGAGGAGGGTATGGCAACCCACTCCAGTATTCTTGCCTGGAGAATCCCCATGGACAGAGGAGACTGGCAGGCCTACAATCCATGGGATCACAAAGAGTTGGACACGGCTGAGCATCTAAGCAGAGCACATTAGATCCTTTTCTAGGTTTGATTAAATATACACCTAATTTGTAATACCCAACTTGCATATAGTACCAAAACTCCTTCCATTAGTGTTCAGTATGCCTTTTTATTAAAATAGGTTCAATATGGGGAACTTACCATAAGGAAAGTATATTATAATGTTGATTGATAGCCTATTTTGTTTCCTTTTCTGATACTATAAAATAAGAGGGTTTGACTAAATAATTAGTATAGACTTTTCTAGATTTAAATAATATGAATCAATACACTTTTGTTATTATAAAAGTAAAAATCTAGTAGATATGTAGAAATACCAAATTGATTTTTGAATGCTATAATTAAATGACATATATTCACATCAAGAACTTTAATTTATTCTTTTTTTCTTATTTAGCCAAGTGTTACATGGCTAAATGATTCTAATTTAGTAAGTTGTAGGCTAATGGAATAACACAATGAACTATATTGTATATTTAAATATCTAGCCTTAATGATTTAATGGACAAGTATACATTTTCTCAAGTATTAAAATATGAAAAGAATGCTTTAGAATCTTTGAGCTTAGTCTGAAAAGCACTACCTGACTATACCTCTAGAACCCAAGGCTACTGCATGAACCCTCTGTCCAATAAAAGTTAGAATATTTGTTTTTTTAAAGAAAATATAAGCATAAATATATAGATTAAACCACTATCCATCATAATCAGGAAATAGATATACTGGCTAAAAGTATTTTAGTAGTAGTGAGACTCTGTGTGTGTGTGTGTGTGTGTGCATTAGTTGCTCATTTGTGTCCAACTCTTTGCAATCCCATGGACTGTAATCTGTCATAAAATTCTCCAGGCAAGAATACTGAAGTGGGTTGCCATTCCTTTCCCCAAGGTATCTTCCCAACCCAGGGATTGAACCCATGTCTCCTGCATTGCGGGCAGATTCTTTACCATTTGAGCTACCACGGAAGGTCAAGGCTCATCTATACATCTCTCAAGTAAATGTTGACATTTCTACCACCTACTCCTCCTATGCACTTTGATGAGTCTAATATCTTAATTTGTGTCCTCTGCTGTGACCCACAGCCCAGTTGACTGTTGGTTGTCACTTGGGCAGAAGCATATAACTTAATTTCCTCAGAGGACAAGGGAAACGTAATATAAAGGAATCAAACTTCACTTTACTGACTTCTCTTTTTTTCTCCAATACACAATGGAGAAAAAAATAAACAAAAAAATACCCTACACACTGCTGTGTGACTGAATTAGACAGAAGACTATTTATAAGTCAAAGGAATTGAAACTTAGCTATGCAACACATATATATTCAATAAATATGCCATGGTGCAAAAACAAAGACCATACCTGTTTAATTTCTTGAAAACCTGTTTAAGCTTCTCCATGTTCCTACTCTCTAGGCTGCAATATGATTCAATTCCAGTCATAATACTGGATGAAGTGGAGAAAACTTTCTCTTCCTTAAAATATTATGTAAGAACCCAAAGGGGAGACTTTCCTTTTATATATCACTCAAGTCCCAGATTATGTGCTGGTTGATCCAGGCCACCTTGAATATGGCTTCTCTGCCATTCTTTTCCTGGGTTAAATCCAGTAATCTTTTCATGGCTGATGGCCAGAGCACCTGAACACTGCCACCCAGGATGTAGCTCAAGGCACTTATTCCCAGGGACTAATGGCCTCTTCCAATTTTTTATTGATCACTATCTAGATACCCTTCCTCATGCTTCTACAAATTTCAGCCTAAATTTATCTTTTATTGAGACACCAATGTCTTATGTTAGAAAGTTTATTCTCGGGATTAAGGACATTAACAGGCCCCTTGGGAAAGGAGATTAAAAATCATCTATTATTCCTTCCATATACCTAGAGCAATGGGGAACAAATTATAGGTTAATTTCTCAGGAGTTACCCCACCATATATGACTTAGCCTCATTGTCTGAAGTGGAAGAAAAGGAAGGCACTATAGATTGAACAGATTATCTTATGTATTACACCATTCTCATATGTTAACCAAAATTTCAGAAATGGGGGCCTGATTGAAATGGGCATTTATTTGGAGTTTGTTAGAACTGCAGCCCAGGAGACACAAATTAAAGAAGCACTTGAATTGTCTTCTGCCAGACTACAAAATGGAGGAAGCTTACATAGGCAAATTAAGTAAGGCCACAATTAGTCACATGAATTGTTTTCAAGAATTATAATTGGAGCTGTCAAGGAGTAAGGGTGTTTGTTAAGCAAGGAAATGTTGGAATCCAAAATGACTGAAAAGTCACAGAGGGAACGACCTTGAGGCCACAAGGTTACAAATAGCAAAGGCTGTTTTAAAAATGGCTGGTGTTTCTTGGGTTTAGTATAGTCCACAGAAAATTCAAGTTCTCAAGTGGTAGAGGGACACGTCTGAGACAGTGGCTTCGTGACCCAGTTTTGTATGGCTGAACTGTGATTACTCCATTATGACTTTATCATCATATTTAACAACAACAAAAAATATCACAATGAAGTATAAAATTTTTAAGTGATATTTATTATGAAGGAAGGAGCTGAAGAAAGGTAGCATACTAAAATTATACTCTGTTTGAAATCTCAGATGGGAACTGGAAGGCCAAATTAGATGTTTTCTGAAGATATTCACTTGGCAAGTTGCTTTGTATTTATTTTTTAATTGAAATATAATTGCCAAATATATTAGTTTTAGGTATACATCACAGTGATCAAATCTTTAAAAACATTTTGAAATGGTCACCACAATAAGGCTAGTTAACCTCTGTCACCATCAGTCAGTTCAGTTCACTCGCTCAGTCACGTCCGACTCTTTGCGACCCCATGGACCCATGCAACCCCAACTTCCGTAGATTGCTCAAATTCATGTCTGTTGAGTTGGTGATGTCATCCACTCATCTCATCCTCTGTTGTTCCCTTCTGCTCTCACCTTCAATCCTTCCCAGTATTAGGGTCTTTTCCAATGAGTCAGCTCTTTGCATCAGGTGACCAAAGTATTGGAGTTTCAGCTTCAGCATCAGTCCTTCCAATGAACATTCAGGACTGATTTCCTTTAGGATGGACTGGTTGGATCTCCTTGGAGTGCAAGGAACTCTCAAGAATCTTCTCCAACACCACAGTTCAAAAGCATCAATTCTGTCACCATACAAAGTTATTAAAATATTATTTACTATATTCTCTATGTTATATATTATTTTAAGTTCCTTTTTTTTCTATTCTGATTGAATGATATCCACTACCCTATCTTGTAGATTGCTGACCCATTCTTCTATTTCATTTAATGTACTGTTGATTCCCTCTAGTGTATTTTTCACTTCAGTTATTATAAACTTCATCTCTGATTGGTTCTTTTTTTATATATTTTATAACTCTTTGTTGAAGTTCTTCTTGTGTTCACTCATTGTTCTGCTGAGTGCAGTAAGGTGATGATTGTTATCATCACTTTTGATTTTTTATGAGGTAGATCATTTATCTCTACTGGAGTGGGTTGCCATGCCCTCCTCCTGGGGACCTTCCCAGGAGGTCTTCCACATTCCAGATGGATTCTTTACTGTCTGAGCCACCAGGGAAGCCCACATCAGTAAGGTCTTTTTTTCTGAGATTTTGTCTTGTTTTTCCTCTGAAACATATATCTTTATTTCCTCATTATTTTTGGCTCTCTGTATTTGTTTCAAGTGTTAAACAAAACTGCTACCTCTCTCAGTCTTGAAGGAGTAGCCTTGTTTAGGTGATAATTCTAGTCGTTCCACCTTTTCTCAGTTCTTGGTTGTCTCTCAGATCTTTGTTGCTTGCAATTCCACATGATGTATTCTTGATATGCTCCTTTTGTTAGGATTTTGCCTAGAGGAGTTTCATTTAGTACCTAGTTTCAGGCTGATCAGACGCCAGACCTTCAGGAAGCTGCTGTTAACGCTTGCAGATACAAACGGTCCAGTGAGGCTTCAGTCCTAATCCCTGCTGGCCTCCAGGCCAGGAGATAATGGAGGTGTCACCTGGGCAATAGTTGCAAAATAAGGAGGTCTTCTGCCCAAGGTACCAGCCCCTTTCTTGGGGTCCTCTGAGGTGTAACAGACCAAGGAAGTGCATAAGGATGGTGTCTTCCTCAGTTTATTCTCTGGAAGCACCTCCTTAGCCTCTACATGTGAGGGAAGCCTGGAGACTCCCCTTCAGTGTGAGGGTGAATAAACAAACCTTATTCTCTGGAAGACTTGGTTGTGTTTGACTGTGCTGCTTTCGCAGTGCCCTGTTGATGGTAGCCTGCCAAGAACTTTTTTTTTTCTTTTATTAATTGTTATAGTGTCAAGAGAAGAGAGAAGTTGCTCAGTCATGTCTGACTGTTTGCAATCCCATGGACTGTAGCCTAACAGGATTCTACATCCATGGGATTTTCCAGGCAAGAGTACTGGAGTGGTTTGCCATTTCCTTCTCCAGGAGATCTTCCTGACCCAGGGATCAAACCCAGGTCTCCTGCATTGCAGACAGATGCTTTACCATCTGAGCCACCAAGGAAGCCTATAGTGTCAAAGAGCTCAGGAATTCCAGCCCCCTTGGCCATTAAGGCCAAGTGAACAAGGACTGTCCTCTGCGTGGATTGCATTCTTGCTCTCTTTAGGTTGGTAGCTAGGGAGTGTAAGGTATAGGGCTTGCTCTCTTGCTTTAGGAAGGCAGCAGGGAAAATAGCTTCAGCAGTGCAGTATGAGGGTGCTTTTTCTATGCCCACATCAGCTTTAGGCTGGGAGCAGAATGACAATACCCTTAGCAAGGGGGTAAAGAAGCATCACAGCTGCCCACACTTGCAGACTAGCTAAGGAACAAGAGAATGCCTCAGCCATTTGTGCTTGCCTGTCTCAGCAGGGGAGGAGGGGAGTACTGAAACCACTAGAACTTGCTGGCTTCAGCAGTGCAGTGGGATAGTGCCATGATTGCTTGCCCCTGAGTAAAAGCTTGCCCGCCTGGGCTAGCAGCAATGGTTTCTGCCAGTCCCACTATCTCTAAGGAGCATTTCCACCATCACTTTCCCCTCCAGCCAATGCTTTTAGTTATAAAAATACATATAGTTTTGGCACCTTTCAAACTGCTATTATTTCACAGGGTGTCA
The DNA here is from genome assembly GCF_019923935.1 of Bubalus bubalis. NCBI lineage: Eukaryota > Metazoa > Chordata > Mammalia > Artiodactyla > Bovidae > Bubalus > Bubalus bubalis. Next base: position 83,281,142 of record NC_059164.1, read on the forward strand.
GAGAGAGACTGAGATTGCATGAACCCTTTAAGAGGAGAGTGTCAGTTTCCTATAGCACTTTGGGCATTGCCTTCATTTGTTTTCCAAGTCAGATGTTTTGAGAGTTTTTCTCTTTTGTATAGATCCCAGGGACTGGGGTGCCAACAGTTCATTCCTCTGAGAGAAATGTCTGTCAGCTGAGATCTCTCCCTATTGTGTGCTACCTTGCTGGGGGTAAGGTTTTTGGTAAGATAATTCTCTGCCTCTCCTACCCGTCTCCATGTGGTCCTTTTTATCCTCCATTGTGGAGCTAGTTTTCAGGTTCTTTTCAGAGAATCAATCTACATTTAGCTGTATATTTGTTGTGTCCATGGGAGAAGGTAAGTTCAGGCTCTTCTTACACATCCATCTTGAACTACTCCTTTTATATTTCTTATACTTGTTCTATAAATGAGAATGTACTGGTTTGCTAGGGCTGTGGTGGTAATGAAATGCCACAGTCTAAGTGGCTTAAAGACAGACATCTATTTTTCACAATCATAAGACTACAAATCCAGGATCAAGGTGTCAAAAGTTTAGGTTTCTTCTTATATGGATTAGGACCCACCCTAATGATACTATTTTAAATTAACTACTCTTTTAAGAACACAGTTTCCAAATGTAGTCACATTCTGAGGTGCTGGAGTTTAGAGCTTCAACATCTGAATTTTTATTTCAGTTCAATCCCTCAGTCGTGTCGAACTTTTTATGACCCCATGGACTGCATCACGCCTTCCCTGTCAATCACCACTTCCAGAGCTTGCTCAAACTCATATCCATGAAGTCAGTGATGCCATTCAACCATCTCATCCTCTGTCATCCCCATCCCCTCCTGCCTTCAGTCTTTCCCAGCATCAGGGTCTTTTTCCAATGAGTCCATTATTCGCTTTCCCTCAGATGGTAAAGAATATGCCTGTGATGTGGAAGACCCGGGTTCAATTCCTGGGTTGGGAAGATCCCCTGGAGAAGGGAATGTAGTGAATGAAGCAAGATTCCTAGGATGGGGAGGAGGATCCTGGAAACTCTGAGGTATTTGCTTACTGCTGCAGCTTGGCCTTGTTTCAGATCCAGCCTTTCCCACTAATGTGTGAGCCTTATCTGATTAAAAGACTGGTTCATTAAGTCACACACAGGTATCAACTTCCACCTCACACCAGCACATGGTAAAAAATCTGCCTGCAGTGCAGGAGACCCCCGGGTTTGATCCCTGGGTCAGGAAGATCCCCTGGAGAAAAGAATGGCAACCCACTCCAGTGTTCTTTCCTGGAGAATTCCATGGACAGAAGGGCCTGGCCATCTACAGTCCCTGGGGTCACAAAGGAGTTGTATTAACACATATTAGCTTATCTGAATTTTAGGGAAACATAGTTCAAGTCATAATGTGATAAGGGCATTTATCACATACAATTTTTGTGATGATTAAACATAACTGATATAAGAGTGTAACACAGCTTGGCATATGTGCTTTAAAAAGTCAGGCTTATTGTGATCTTTTGCGTTATTATAATAAATGAAGTGAGATAGGATTCTACTGCCCTGATACATTTTTGCTTACTATAGTCTGGCAGATTAAAGGGAACACACTGACTGGTAAATTATATATTTTCTATTAACCAGAACCTCTGATTCTGCAATAATTATTTAAAGAAATTGCTTCCCACATAAGACTCATAAAAGAATCCATAAAAGCACCAGGTGACAAACCTGACATACCTCTTGCAGTGAAACATAAATGAGTCCTCTTGGATAGGAGAGGAGAAAAAGAAAGTAGAAGAAGGTTTTAAACTTGATCAAGACCATTTATCATTATTTTTTCATTCACAGATCGTGTTTATATTCCCTGGTTTAAAATTATTTTAAATTGCCTCATTGAATGTGACAAGTATTAATTTCCCTTTTCTTCCTGAAGTGTAATAGTTTTAGCTTTTATGTTTAGGTCAGTAACAATTTTTAAATTCATTTTTTTGAGATATAGTTGATGCATAATATTATGCTCATTTATTTTACACAACAAATTGATTCTGTTATACATATACACATTATTTTTCATATTCTTTCCATTACAATTTATCACAGGATGTTTTGGGGTTTTTTAAATTTATTTATTTTTAGTTGAAGAATAATGGTTTAGAGTATTCTCTTGGTTTCTGACAAGCATCAGTATGAATCAGTCATAAGTATACATATGTCTCCTCCCTCTTAAAACTCCCTCCCACTGTCCTCCCCTTTGTACCCCTCTAGGTTTTACAGAGCACTGATTTGAGTTCCCTGAGTCATACTGCAAATACCATTGGCTATCTATTTTACATATGTTAATGTATGTTTCCATGTTACTCTCTCCTTACATCTCTCTCCTTTCTCCCACCCCCAACAGGTCCGTAAGTCTCTTCTGTAAGTCTGTATCACAGGATATTGAATATAGTTCCTGTACTATATACTGGGACCTTGTTGTTTATCCACTCTATATATAATAGTTTGCATCTGCTAATTCCAAACTCCAAATCCATTGCTCCCTCAGCTCCCTCTGCCTTGGCAACCATAGGTCTCTTCTCTATGTCTGTGCATCTTTTTCTGTTCCATAGATATGGTCATTTGTGTCATATTTTAGATTCCACATATAAATGATACCATATCGTATTTATCTTTCTCTTTCTGACTTACTTCACTTAGTATGATGATCTCTAGTTCCATTCATGTTGCTGCATATGGCACGATTTAATTCTTTTTTATAGCTGAGTAGTATTCCATTCTATATATGTACTGTATCTTTATCTATTCCTCTGTCAATGGACATTTAGTTTGTTTCTATGTCTTGGCTCTTGTATATAGTGCTGCTATGAGCAAAGGAGTATGTGTATCTTTCTAAATTAGTTATTATTTTTTTTTTCTGGATATATACCCAGAAGTGTGATTTCTGGATCATATGGAAACTACTTTTATCTTTTGGAGGAACTTCCATGCTGTTTTCCATAGTGGCTATGCCAGTTTAAATTTTCACCAACAATGTAGGAGGATTTTATTTTTTCACACACTCTCCAGCATGTGATATTTTTAGACTTTTAAACTATAGTCATTCTGACCAGTGTGAAGTGGTACTTCATTGTATTTTTCATTTGCATTTCTCTAATAACTAGTGATGTTGAGCATCATTTCATGTACCTTTAAGCACATCTGATGAGCATATCTTCTTTGGAGAAATGGGTCACTGACATTTGAGTTAAGTTTTTTTGCATGGTGGAAGAGAGTCAAGGTTTACTATTTTCAATCCAGTTATCCCACAGAGTAGGCTTCCCTGATAGCTCAGTTCGTACAGAATCCACTTGCAATGTAGGAGAGCCCAGTTCGATTCCTGGGTCAGGAAGATCTGCTGGAGAAGGGATAGGCTACCCACTCCAGTATTCTTGGGCTTCTCTTGTGGCTCAGCTGATAAAGAATCTGCCTGCAATGTGGGAGACCTGAGTTCCATCTATGGGTTGGGAAGATCCCCTGGAGAAAAGAAAGGCTACCATGTCAATATTCTGGCCAGGAGAATTCCATGAACTGCATATTCCATGGGGTTGCAAAGAGTTGGACAAAACTGAGCAACTTTCACTTACTCAGACATCCCACAGAGTATGTGGAAAATCTCTGTTTTCTGAATGAATTTCTTTGGTACCATAACATACATTTACATATATTGCCTCTATATAAATTATAAACATTGTAAGATAATAATATACTTTTTAGCAGCTGTATAAAAAGCAGAGACATTGTTTGCCAACAAAGGTCTATCTAGTCAAAGCTATGTTTTTTCCAGTAGTCATATATGGAGGTGAAAGTTGGACTATAAAGAAAGCTGAGTGCTGAAGAATTTATGCTTTTGAACTGTGGTGTTGGAGAAGACTCTTGAGAGTCCCTTGGACTCCAAGGAGATCTAACCAATCAATCCTAAAGGAAATCAGTCCTGAATATTCATTGGAAGGACTGATCCTGAAGCTGAAAACTTTAATACTTTGGCCATCTGATGAGAAGAACTGACTCATTGGAAAAGACCATGATGCTCAGAAAGACTGAAGGCAGGAGGAGAAGAGGATGACACAGGATGTGATGTTTGGATGGCATCACCAAATCAATGGACATGAATTTGAGCAAGCTCCGGGAATTGGTGAAGGACAGGGAAGCCTGGCATGCTGCAGCCCATGGGGTTGCAAAGAGTCGAACATGACTGAGTGACTGAACTGAAGTGATGATTATAAAATAAATAATTATTAGGGACAAGTTTTTGTCAGCAAAAAAAGACCAGGAGCCGACTGTGCTTCAGATCATCCTTATTGCCAAATTCAGACTTAAATTGAAGAAAGTGAGAAAAACCACTAACCTATTCAGGTATGACCAAAATCAAATCCCTTATGATTATACAGTAGAAGTGACAAATAGATTTATGGGACTATATCTGATAGACAGACTGCCTGATGAACTATGGACAGAGGTTTGTGACATTGTACAGGAGACAGGGATCAAGACCATCCCCAGGAAAAAGAAATGCTAAAAAGAAAAATGGTTGTCTGGGGAGGGCTTACAAATAGCTGTGTAAAGAAGAGAAGTGAAAAGCAAAGGATAAAAAGAAAGATATACCCATTTGAATGCAGAGTCCCAAAGAAAAGCAAGGAGAGATAAGAAAGACTTTCTCAGTGATCAATGCAAAGAAGTAGAGGAAAACAATAGAATTAGAAACACTAGAGATCTCTTCAAGAAAATTAGAGATACCAAAGGAACATTTCATGCAAAGATGGGCTCAATAAAGGACAGAAAAGGTATGGACCTGACAGAAGAAGAAGCTATTAAGAAGAGGTGGCAAGAATACACAGAAGAACTGTACAAAAAAGATCTTCATGACCCAGTTAATTACGATGGTGTGATAACTCACCTAGAGCCAGACATCCTGGAATGTGAAGTCAAATGGGTCTTAGGAAGCATCACAACAAAGCTAGCAGGGGTGATGGAATTCCAGTGGAGCTATTTCAAATCCTAAAAGATGATGCTGTGAAAGTGCTGCACTCAATATGCTAGCAGATTTGGAAAACTCAGCAGTGGCCACAGGACTGGAAAAGGTCAGTTTCATTCCAATCCCAAAGAAAGGCAATGCCAAAGAATGCTCAAACTACTGCACAATTGCACTCATCTCACACGCTAGTAAAGTAATGGGCAAAATTCTCCAAGCCAGGCTTCAGCAATACGTGAACTGTGAACTTTCAGATGTTCAAGCTATTTTTAGAAAAGGAAGAGGAACCAGAGATCAAATTGCCAACATCCGCTGGATCATGGAAAAAGCAAGAGAGTTCCAGAAAAACATCTATTTCTGCTTTATTGACTATGCCAAAGCCTTTGGCTGTGTGGATCACAATAAACTGTGGAAAATTAAGAAAGAGATGGGCATACCAGACCACCTGACCTGCCTCTTGAGAAACCTGTATGCAGGTCAGGAAGCAACAGTTAAAATTTGACATGGAACAACAGACTGGTTCCAAATAGGAAAAGGAGTATGTCAAGGCTATATATTGTCACCCTGCTTATTTAACTTACATGCAGAGTACATCATGAGAAACTCTGGGCTGGATGAAGCACAAGCTGGAATCAAGATTGCCAGAACAAATATCAATAACCTCAGATATGCAGATTACACCACCCTTATGGCAGAAAGTGAAGAAGAACTAAAAAGCCTCTTGATGAAAGTGAAAGAGCATAGTGAAAAGCTGGCTTAAATCTCAACATTCAGAAAACTAAGATCATGGCTTCTGGTCCCATCACTTCATGGCAAATAGATGGGGAAACAGTGGAAACAGTGAGAGACTTTATTTTGGGGGACTCCAAAATCACTGCAGTGATGATTGCAGCCGTGAAATTAAAAGACACTTACCTCTTGGAAGGAAAGTTATGACCAACCAGACAGTATATTCAAAAGCAGAGACATTATTTTGTCAACAAAGGTCCATCAAGTCAGGGCTATGGTTTCTCCAGTACTCTTGTATGGATGTGAGAGTTGGAGTATAAAGAAAGCTGAGTGCCGAAGAATTGACATTTTGGACTGTGGAGTTGGAGAAGACTCTTGAGAGTCCCTTGGACTGCAAGGAGATCCAACCAGTCCATGCTAAAGGAAATCAGTCCTAGGTGTTCATTGGAAGAACTGATGTTGAAGCTGAAATTCCAGTATTTTGACCATCTGATGTGAACAGCTGACTCACTTGAAAAGACTCTGATGCTGGGAAATATTGAGGGCAGGAAAAGAAGGGAATGGCAAAAGATGAGATGTCTGGATGGCATCACTGACTCAACAGACATGAGTTTGGGTAGGCTCTGGGAGTTGGTGTTGGACAGGGAAGCCTGGGGTGCTGCGGTTCATGGGGTCACACATGGTCGAACACGACTGAGCGACTGAACTGAAATGAACTGAAAATAAAATATTTTCTTTGTGTATTCAGATATTTATCATTACAAAATTTTTTTTTTTTTCTGATGATTAGAGTTTGTATCTGACATTGTTTTTCTGATTCTTAGATGGTAAAGAATCTTCCTGCAAAGTAGGAGACCTGGGTTCAATTCCTGGGTCAGGAGGATCCCCTGGAGTAGGGAATGTCAACTCACTTCATATTATTTCATTCAGAATCCCATGGACAAGAGGAGCTTGGCAGGCCTCAGTCCAAGGGGTTCCAGAGTCAGATACAACTGAGCAAGTAACACACAAATTTTTCCTTTGTCCATTCAAGGCCTTTTGCATTGTTTCTTTTAGTTTAAGCCTGCTGAAAATTAATTACCTTGTTTTTCTTTATCTGAAAATGTGAATAATAAACCTTCATCCTTAAAATACAGTTTTTCTGGATAAAGAATTATGTGCTGACATATCTTTTTAGCACATTAACTTGTTTTATGCTTCATGCATTTTGATGAAAAGTTAGCGATTAATCATACTGCTGTCCTCTGTATGTAATGTGTCATTTTTCATTTGCCACTTTTGATGTTTGCTCTTCATCTCTGACTTTCAACAGTGTGACTGTGATGTTGCCAAGCTTGGGCTTCATTTTGTTTATTATGATTCATGTTTTTTTTGTATCTTGGATATGGAAATTTCTTGTCAAATTTAGGGAATTTTGTGGCATTTTATCTTAAATTCCACATTTTCTTTCTCTTTTCTTTGTGATATTCCATTTACACATCTGTGTAATGACCATGTGTGTACACAATATCCAGTGATCTTTTGCTGTCATCTAACAAGTCCCCAAGACTCTGTTCTTTATTTTTATATTTTCTGTCTAGTATTTACTTCTGTACTTTCTATTAATCCATCTTCAAAATCTATTTCTCTTTATTATTCCATTTCAATTTTACTGTAAAATCACCTACCTTTTAAAAATTTCTCAGTTTTAAAATTCTTATTTGAAATTGCAATTATCAGCTGAAATCCACTCACTCTGTTTGAGGTTACAATTTATGATACATGCTTTATTTTCCAACATTGGGGATAGTTAAAATAGCTGCTTTTAAATCTTGTGAGTTTACTTAAACATCTGGTTCATCACACAGTCACACTTTATAGATTGTCTTTTTTTCTTGAGAATGGATTTTTGGATGGTTTCCCAAACATTATGAATATTAGGCTGAGGAAATGCTGTATTGTGTAGTTCTTCAAGAGTGTTCTTTTCTTTGTTTAAGAAGAAAATGTTCTTGACTGAGCTGAATATTTTGTTCTCTGGTCCTTTGTTTTTCAGGATTCCTCTACTCCCTTCAGCCTTCATGAGATATTCAAACTTTCCTCTCCCCACTCAAGGAATATTGTACATTTTTTTCATAGGTGCTTCCACCAATTTTGTGTCTGCTTCATGAGATGCTAGCTACAGGTGAAAACTGTGGAAGGAGAATTTACTTGCATGGCTCCTTCTATCCTATCCTTCATACACTCATTCTTCAATAGGCAGGTTGCTTTTGTTCACGTCTCAGTACATTCAGGTAGTTGCTTTTGTATTGAGTTCCAGATTTAACAATAGCTTTTCTGTAGAAGGTATTCCAGTCTGATCAGAGTCAAATGTAAAAGTTGCATACATTTCTTGTTGCACATATGAAATTGTCAAGTAATAAAGTGCAGAACATTATATCAAGTATGCAAATAAACAGGTCAGAACAATGAAATAGTAACTATGCCGAACAAGACTGAACAGAATTGTCTTCCATCTGTACTAAGTTATAGAAACATTTGAAAATGAAAAAAGTAAAAGTGTTAGTCTCTCAGTTATGTCCGACTCTTTCTGATGTCATGGACTGTAGCCCCCCAGGCTCCTCTGTCCATGTAATTCTCCAGGAAGAATACTGGAGTGGGTAGCCATGCCTTTCTCCAGAGAATCTTTGCATCTAGGGATCAAACACAGGTCTCCTGCACCGCAGGCAGATTCTTTACCATCTGAAACATTTATGTGAGCTAAATTTGATCAATAGCACAAATACTGAGACAAAAATGAAAGGCTATTTTCAGACTAAACTTCAAAGTTTCTCGTATACTGGAAACAAAGCCATGGTGATACCTTTGACGTCTCTATTACTTTATGCACAGAGCCCCAGAATAGGCTGTAATGATGTTGTTAGGCTGTGGGGCAGTGGTGGTGATGGTGGTAACAATGGTGATGACAGGAGGGGTAACGGGGCTGCAGTGCAGGTAATGGTGTTAGTTGTTGTGAGAATATTAGTATTGATAGTGCTGGTTGGGTAGGGGTGGAAACAGAGAAAATTATAATGGTATAGTATTTAAATCTGAGAGAAATGATATGAATAAATGATTAGATAACAGGTTCCACAAAAGGCTGAATTTCACCTATTTCTAACATTGGGAAAGATCAAGTAAAAGTTATGTTTACCTCAAGTTATGAAACTATAATATCTAGTGAGCTTCATTTAACCTATTTGTAATGTTTTCCAAGGCAAATTTGATTGTTTCTTAAGACCAAAGACCTTATTCTCTAGATTATATCTGTATTCTCTCTCTCACTGTGTCCCTGTAACATTTGGTTCATATTTTTAAAAATATACTTTTTTTATCTTGCCATAACAAACATTCAGATTTTTATGTTATTTATTTGAGAATGAAGAAAGGAGTATTTTTTTTTATTCCCTGAATTACCTTACATAATGTTCTGAGTGCTGTTCAAATAGATGGGGAAACAATGGAAAGAGTGACATACTTTATTTGGGGGGGCTCCAAAATCACTGCAGATGGTGACTGCAGCCATGAAATTAAAAGACGCTTGCTCCTTGGAAGAAAAGTTATGACCAACCTAGACAGTGTATTAAAAAGCAGAGGCATTACTTTGCCAACAAAGTTCTGTTTAGTCAAAGCTATGTTTCTTTCCAATACTCATATGTGGATGTGACAGTTGGACTATAAAGAAAGCTGAGTGCCAAAGAATTGATGCTTTTAAACTGTGGTGTTGGAGAAGACTTTTGAGAGTCCCTTGGACTGCAAGGAGCTCCAACCAGTCCATCCTAAAATAAATCAATCCTGAATATTCACTGGAAGGACTGATGTTGAAGCTGAAACTTCAAAAATTTGGCCACCTGATGGGAAGAACCGACTCATTGGAAAAGACTCTGATGTTGGGAAAGATTGAAGGTGGGAGGAGAGGGGGATGACAGGGGATGAGATGGTTGGATGGCATCACCGACTCAATGGACATGAGTTTGAGTAAGGTCCAGTAGTTGGTGATGGACAGGGAGGCCTGGCGTGCTGCAGTCCATGAGGTCACAAAGATTTGGACACAACTGAGGACTGAATTGAACCAAACTGATGTTCAAAGGTATGGAGTTTAACCATGGTTTAGAGTATGCAAAAATGTTACATTTTTTTGCATTTTTCCATAAAGTAAAATTAATTTTACTCTGAAATGCATAATAATGATTGACTTGAAATATTTTATAAAATATTTAATCACCTTCCTTTCTACCTACATTCACTCAATGTTCATCAGTAATCTGCACAGCAAAACAAATATTGATGTCCCTAGATTTGTCCCATATCTCTTGGCTCTCAGAATCCTATGACATTAGCACACATAAACATTTGAAATGCTAAGATATGAGGTTCCCATGCTGTGCTTCATGGCTGAGGTAGGAAAGTGATGCCCAACGTCCAGCCGAAATAGGAGAAACACTGAGCCATCCGTTTGCCTCTGTGATTTTCCTTACCAAAATCATACAATACAAAGAAGCACGTAGAGCTGGCAATTGTTAAGACCTGTCAAGCTTTTATTTTTCCTCTTCCCAATATAAAGATAGCGCCTCCCTTTCTTCTGTTTGCTTTTCTTTCCCCACCACCTCCATCTATTTTAGAATAATCCTACCCTGGGGTCTCAGAACTGAGCGTAATGGCTATCTTAGAAGGAGATTGTCCTTCAGAAACCTGTATTTTTACCTGTTTCTAATCTCCCTTTCACACTGTTTATACTGATGCTGGGAAAGATTGAGCCCAGGAGGAGAAGGGGACGACAGAGGATGAGATGGTTGGATGGCATCACTGACTCAATGGACATGGGTTTGGGTAGACTCCGGCAGTTGGTGATGAACAGGGAGGCCTGGTGTGCTGCGGTTCATGGGGTGGCAAAGAGTTGGACACGACTGAGCAACTGAGCTGAATCTCCCTTTCACTGAGAGAGTACAAATCTGGCTACCTGATTGAAGTGAGGAAATGTAAGGGAAATACATACAGCAACAAATTACTAATAAGACCTTGAGAAATCACTCTGCTGCATACTCAGTGAAATACTATTTGTGAAATCAGTGTGCATAAATTTAGTTTAGATGTGAAGAGAAATGCTAATTCTAATTTGAGTGACAAGTAGGAAGAATAAATCTATTAGTTTCATTTTTTTCTCATGTTCTCTAAATTATCAATCATTTGTTATTTTTGTTAGAATTTTCAAGGTCCTTTACAGTTACTATTCTCTAAGAGACTGAATTTGCTCAGACTCAGCAAGAAAGGCCAGGGTTGGAAGTACAGTGAATCCACATCTTACTGTGCCAGAGGAATCTGGTGGGAAATTGGGCAGCACTCATTTAGGGGATTAAATCATCCTTGGGCTGGTGGAGAAAAAAAAAAAAAAAAAAAAACACACTAAATAGAGGCCCTAGGCTTCACAGAGTCTTTGAGGCTCTGAACTGAAATTTCTAAAGTTGGTGAGTGATTATCTTTGCCTATATTTCATATCTTATTGCACCCTCCTTGCCTAAGTAAACTTTCTTATCTATATTGCTTAATCCAACCCAAAGGGAAATATATTATTTTTATGGATATTCTTAGTTTATTATAGTAAGTTTCTAAGCAGAACAAATCATATCCTTTATCCTCTATCTTATTCCAAAGAAAGAAGAACATTACTTCAGCTAAACTAGTTGGAAGAAAATGCCAAAATTTTCCCATTGGTTCTGTTCTTTTTCTCCTGATAATATCCAAAATATATTAAACCCATGTGCTGATCTGTAGCACACATCAAACTCCTTACTTTGCAGGATTTAAATAACTCCAAATATGTCCCAAGTGTTCATCCCAGTTGAATTAATAGCCAGGTGCTTACCAAAAAAATCTCTCAAAAGACAGACCAATCTTCCCTTGAAAAATGGTTTCTCTGACAAATTTCTGCCTGACTTCTGTTACTCAAAGTTAATGTGCATATAAAACACACAGGGATCTTATTAAAATGAGGATTTTAGGCTGAATGTCCCAGAGGTTCTGATTCAATAAGCTTGGAACAAGACCTAGAACTCTGCATTTTTGACAGGCCCCCAGGTGATTCTGAGACAAACGCTTTGCAAACTTACCTATCTGCCTTATGTGATGCTTATGAGATCTGCCCTCCACTTCTTTTTTTTTTCTTTTTCCCACTTCTAATCACAAGAAGAAGACAGAAGACATTTTTCCCCCCTGTTGTCTTTCCTTTACTGACACTTCTTTCCCTATTAAAAAAACAGGCAAATTTGAGAAACTGCTTTTTATCTTCTATTTCTGTCTTTTCTCATATACACTTTTTCTCAATAATAAAATGTCAGTTTTTTTTTTCTGATATATTTTTCTCTTCCTTACCAGTTAGGTTATTTTTCTCCTGTAATTTCCACACCCCCCCTTGGTTTTTTTTTTCCTGCTATCAAAAATTTATTATTTCACTAATTAAGCAATTTATACAGTTAATATGGATTCTGAATTCACCACAGAGGATCACTGACAGCTATTCAGAGTGTATTTATAAATAATAATTTTATAAATATCAGTGGAAAATGTGACTTTTCCATTCAGTACAGTTCAGTTGCTCAGTCATGTCTGAATCTTTGTGACCCCATGGACTGCAACAAGCCAGGCTTCCCTGTCTATCACCAACTCCTGGAGCTTACTCAAGCTCGTGTCCATTGAGTCGTTGATGCCATCCAACCATCTCATCCTCTGTCATCCCCTTCTCCTTCCGCCTTCAGTCTTTCCCAACATCAGGGTCTTTTCCAATGAGCCAATTCTTCGCATCAGGTGGCCAAAGTATTGGAGCTTCAGCTTTAGCATCATTCCTTCCAGTGAATATTCAAGACTGATTTCCTTTAGGATTGATTGGTTGGGTCTCCTTGCAGTCCAAGGGACTCTCAAGAGTCTTCTGCAATACTACAATTCAAAAGCATCAATTCTTCGGCACTCAGCTTTCTTTATAATCCAACTCTCACATCCATGCATGACAACTGGAAAAAACCATAGCCTTGTCTAGACGGACCTTTGTTGGCAAACTAATGTCTCTGCTTTTTAATATGCTGTTAGGTTGGTCATAGCTTTTCTTCCAAGGAGCAAGCATCTTTTAATTTCACAGCTGCACTCCCCATCTGCAGTGATTTTGGAGCCCAAACAAATAAAAGTCTCTCACTATTTCCACTGTTTTCCCATCTATTTGCCATGAAGTGAGGGGACCAGATGTCATGATCTTAGTTTTCTGAATGCTGAGTTTTAAGCCAGCTTTTCACTCTCCTGTTTCATTTTCATCAAGAGGCTCTTTAGTTCCTCTTCAATTTCTACCATAAGGGTGGTGTCATCTGCATATCTGAGATTATTGAAATTTCTCCTGGCAATATTGATTCCAGCTTGTGCTTCATCTCAAATGATGTACTCTGCATATAAGTTAAATAATCAGGGTGACAATGTATAGCATTGATAGTCTCTTTTCCCAATTTGGAACCAGTCTGCTGTTCCATGTCCTCTTCTTACTTTTGCTTCTTGACCTGTATACCGATTTCTCAGGAGGCAGGTCAGGTGGTCTGGTATTCCCATTTCTTGAAGAATTTTCCACAGTTTGTTGTCATCCACACAATCAAAGGCTTTGGCATAGTCAATAGAGCAAAAGTAGATGTTTTTCTGAATCTCTCTTACTTTTTCGATGATCCACTGGTTTTTGGCAATTTTATCTCTGGTTCCTTTTCCTTTTCTAAATCCAGCTTGAACATCTTGAAGTTCACAGTTCATATACAGTAGAAGCCTGGCTTGGAGAATTTTGAGCATTACTTTGCTAGTGTGTGAGATGAGTACAGTTGTGCTATAGTTTGAACATTCTTTGGCATTGCCTTTCTTTGGGATTGGAATGAAAACTGACCTTTTCCAGTCCTGTGGCCACTGCTGAGT